>NW_012116265.1:4237030-4410002 GCF_000951035.1 Colobus angolensis palliatus | reverse complement strand
CAAATATATAAATATATATATATTTATATATATAAAACCATTCAACTAAAAAATTAAAAGTTCTCCCCACTGCCCCTGTGGCTCCCACTGCCCTGGGTCCCTTGGTCCCCCACAGGGCCTGTTGCCTGGAAGCAGCACTCACAGCCCCAACATTCTTGCTGGCATCTCACAAGTCACAAGGGAGAAGCAGTTCCTGAGGGGGGAGCTGTTAAGGCCACAGGCCTTTCCCTCTTGCCCCTCCTTTTAGAAATGGCCTTTTCCTTTCTCAGGGGGTAGCCGAGAAAAATGATTTTTTCCTGCCAAGCAAAAGGTCTCTGCCATTACTGAGAACGCAACTGCTACAGGTGACCATGGTTGGCCTGGCTACATGGTCCCTGCCTCCACAGGTGACTCGTACCCAAAGTTTTTCTCAGTGGCCAGCAGGTTTGCTGGGCCTAGAACAAGAGAAAACACAGGGAGGAAGTCTGGAGTCTTTTTCTATTTATATTGCCAGAAAATTAAAGGAAGTATTTCTATATTCTTCAAAAACACATTAAAGGAAATTGTAGAGGGACACAAATAAAAAGAAGACATAGTGAAAGAAAGAAAACAGAGAGAAAGGAAACCTTAAAGGAAAAGTATCCCATCAATAATCACACATGTAGGAGAACCTAAGTGGGGCATTCCCAAGGCACACTTAGGGGGGTGCTTTGGATCTGTAGAGCATCCACCTGTGACACCCCACCCCCACCCAGCCAAGCCAAACAGATGCATAAACTGAAACAAAAGCAGCATGCTGAGGGACGTGTCCCCTGTCTTTCCTTCAAACCAGATGTGCCATGCCTGATGCCTCCACAGATAAAAATCCTGATGTGATCATGGAACTAGTGCTGGTCATTCGAGGCAGGTGCAACCCCCAGCCTTCACATGATCTCATTCACAATGCATTCCTACAGCCCCACTCTCCCTTCTGAAAGGATCAGTTCCTGAATAAGTAGCCCTATGGGCAGAATGGAGCAGAGAGCAAGGCTTGGGATTCTCCTCTCTTGACATCTTAGTAAGCGAATTGGCAAATGCAAGAACTGCAAATGGTAGGAGAAAATTAAAATGTTTATGCACACTGGCATACTACAGTACCAGCCCTTCCCCAGGGGAATACAGCGAGTGCCATTGTTTCAAAAATCAACTTTATTGAGGGATGATTTACATACAACAACATGTGCCCATTTTAAGTGTAGAGTTTTATGAGTTCTGACACCACTGTTACCACCATCATCAAGATAAAGAGTATAGCCAAGATAGAGATTTCCATCACCCCAAAGTTTACTTGCACCCCTTGGCAGACATACCTACCCCTAGTCTGGATGACCATGGATTTGCCTTCTGTTATTCATCAAAGATGTGGTGCCAATAGTTCATTCCTTATGGCTATCACTGAGTTGTAGTCACTGAATGGATATACCACAGTTCATTCACTTGTAGGTTGACATTGGATTGTTTCCAGTTTTGGATACGATACAAAAGCTGCTGTGAACTTTTATACCAGTCTTTTTTGAACCCGTGTTTTCATTGCTCTTGGAAAATTGCTGGTAAATTTATGTTTAGCTTTACAGAGAATCGCTACATTGTTTTCCAAAGAGGGTGCGTGTACCATGCAGGAGAGTTTCAGTTGCTCCATATTTTTTGCCACTACTTGAAATTGTCAATCTTTAAAAACGTTAGCCATCTAGGGCATATATAGTGATATTTCACTGTGGTTTTCATTTGTATTTCCCTAATGACAAATAACCTTGAGCATCTTTTCATGTGCTTGATGGCCATTCGTATCTTACATGAAAAGTCTGTTAAAGACTTTTATCCATTTTTTAGTTAGGTGGTCCAACTAGTATTATTCAGTTGTAAGATTTTTAAAAATATTCACAATATAAGTCCTCTATGAGATACATGTTTTTTTCTCAGCCCATGGTTTACTATTCTGTTTCTTAAGAGTGTCTTTTAAGAAGCAGAAGTCTTCAATTTTTACTTAGTCCAGTTTACCATTTTGTTCTTTTACAGCTTAGTGTCTTTTGTGTTCTAAGAAATCTTAGCCTACCCTAAAATTGCAAAGATTTCCCAAGTGTCATCTTTTTGGTTTTCATTTGTGAGTGTACTAGATATAACACTTTCTGGGTTCAATATCTAGATTCACAGGCAAACAAAAATAGACGTAATCACTCAGACCTCTTTCCTTATCCAGCAAGCTGGTTAAGCACAGACCTAGCACTGTAGATCAATGCCAGAAGGACCCTCTTTGGCTCCTGAGTGAACACCAGGCAGCCTAATGAGTCTGATAACCTTCTATGGAAAAGTGTCCTGGACTCTCTGCTAGAACATCTCATAAGCCTTTCTCCTTGTCACACCCTGACACCCTGTCAGTGCTTCTGTCTTCAGAGCCAACAACCTCCTGTCTCTCCTCTCCAAAGAGAAGAGACGCTATAATGCTTACTCTTATCTATTATTAAAATACTTAAGTTTTTCCCCTCTTTTTAAAAGTCATGAAAGTAATGTGTGCTCACTGTAAAAAGAAAAATACACTGGATGGATATAATTTGAGAGATAAATGCCTTCCCTGTAGGCTTATTTTCAAAATCATATTTTCTTATATATATGTCCAGAAATTGTCTATGCAAAAATAAGCATATATATATATACATTCATTGAAATACAAACACACACATATACACTTACTCATGCACGCAAATTTATCTTTTTAAAAAACAACTTTACATGGAAAATAGTTTCCTGCAACTTAAAATTTTTTTCACTTAACATATTTCGTCAGCCTTTTATATTAGTATATGATATCAAAAGTTTTTCTACAGTGAGATTTTTGTGCATAAAAACACACTGCACTGTTTGTACAGGCATTCCCTTTTCTTTAGATTGCAAACTACCAGAAGGTAGAAAGAAAGTGTTTGAGTTGATTATATAACTTGTGCTCAGCATGGTACTCCAACCTACAGATTCTGGGCACACTTCTCCCAGTCCCCTCACCCAAACACCCCTCCCTTTGATCTCTCCACCCCACCCCTTCCTATGAGGATACAGTGCTGCCCCACTCTCTCCCTCCCGTGCCTCTCTCTGGGGCTCATTCCCGCTCTCTACCTTAGGTAATGTGCTACTTTTCATCAGTACACTCTGGGTCTCTATAAAAAAGTCTAAATTTTCTGTGGTCAAGAGAGACTACTGGTGGTTTACCTCTTTAGACAGCAGAGGAACTTTCTGATGCAGGCACGCTATTGTGGTAGGATGCTTTTGACCAAAGACATTGCAGCTTTGTGTCTGGAATTATTTCAGGGGACTGGGTAGCTGTTTGGTGGCTAGCGGGGGCTTCTGCTTCAGAGGCATAGCTGATTGTGAAGGATAAAGGGCCCGGGATGAGGTCTCTAGGAGGGGAGCAGTGGATTGGCTTTGTAGGATCTTCCCTAGATGGTCCAACCCAGTTTATCAGCATAAGAAAAGAGACAGGCATTTTGGCCAGGAACTCTTTCTAGGAATGAAGACCCGCTTGGCAGGAATGCTTCACGTTGTATCTCAGGGGAATGAAGTGAGACAGAGGGGTACAAGAGAACAAGGAAGTGCCACCCTTTAAATTTTTGGATGGGGAGGGTCCTCCCATCAGTACCTAATTCAGCATCCTAATTCAGGAACCAAGTCATTGATTGCTGCTTCATTCAGCCTCACACCACACACGCTGCCGTGGGTGCTGAATTAATTCAGGAACCAAATCAATGATTGCTGGTTCATTCAGCCTCACACCGCACGTGCTGTCATGGGTGCTGAACAGAGTTATGACCAACCATTATCCAAACTGAGCCAATCTCAAATCCCATATTAAAAAAAATTCCTCCTTCGCCCATGCTTCAGTAACAAACGTTACTTCTCCTCTGGACCGGTTCCCAGCAGCGTATTTCAATTTTCATCTTTAATGCAGTTGTCTTATCACATTGCCTCTTCTCTATAGTACGAGACTGGAAAACGGTCACACATCTTAAAGATGTTTTCAAATCCTCTTGTTTTGAATGTACACACACAGTTATATTACGCTGCAGGGAGACGAACAGGTAACACAGTTTCCAGCTATTTGGGCGAAGAAAAATATTGAGCCTCAGTTTCTCAAACTGTTGAGATGGTTCCTTTGGTTGTGGAAGAGGCTTCTCCTCTGCGGACAGGATGGGAAAAGCACTGCTCTAGACATGAGAATTCTTGGGTTTTAAGTCCTGGGTCTGCTGACTTTCCTTTCATTTTGCTGTGCCTGAGTCCACTCATTTTAAAATGATGGGTGGGTGGCTGCAGACCTGGAAGGGGCTGGTTTGGTTTTTCATCCCTTTCCACATAGTTCCTGCTCTGTAATATCCCTTGACTTGCTCCTCCCTCTGTAACTTGTGGTTGCCAGAGCTACAGATTCCAAGGAACACCTACCAAACAGGGCATCTACTCCAAAGACCTTAGGGGCAGCTAACAGCCTTAGTAAGGCTGGGAGAATATACTATTGCCTCCAGAAAGCCATGGCCTGTCCTGATAGGTCCCTGCCAGGTCTACTTCACAGGAATCCATCAAGTCTGGTGTGGGTATTCTGTGGGTTCCTGGTGTGGTTTCTAAGCATGTTCACTCCCCTTCCTCTGGGATTGAGTTTCAGAGGGAAAGGACTTGGAGAGGCCATCTGCTTTAACAAACTAAGACTACAAGGCCAGCAGGAAGCCCCTGCTTCAATCCACACTGCAATATACACCTGCTGCAAAAATGTAAGCACTGCCTTCAGCATATCTGAGCTGACCGACCTAACAAAACAATGACAATGAAACACTTCCCATAGAGAAAGCCTAAGAATCATAACCATTACCGTCTTAGAAATCATGTGATTTTCCACAGGGCTAATGTGTTTCTCCAGCTCTCCCTGCTCTCCCTCACACCTGAGGAGTCTTATAGGATGATGAAATCTCTTTAACTGAATAAAATAAATTCAAGAAACAAACAAACAAAAATACCAAATATTGGATGACACACAGAAAAGATCAGATATAAAAACATGGGTAAGCTGGGCATGGTGGTGTAATCCCACCACTTTGGGAGGCCAAGGTGGCAGATTGATTGAGGTCAGGAGTTCAAGACCAGCCTGGCGAACATGGTCTATTTTTAGTAGACCATCTCTACTAAAAATACAAAGATTAGCTGGATGTGGTGGTGCACACCTGCAGTCCCAGCTACTCAGGAGGCTGGGGCGTAAGAACTGCTTGAACCCCGGAGGCAGAGGTTGCAGTGAACCAAGATGGTGCCACTGTACTCCAGCCTGGGCGATGGAGTGAGACTGTGTCAAAAAAAAAACAAAAAATTTTTTTCGTAGATATTATATGATGATATGTTTCAGATTTTATAAACTTGTATTATCCCTTAAAGCCATATACCTAGTAAAAAAAAAAAAAAAAAAAAAAAAAAAAAAAACCATGGGTACATGGTCAGATACATACACTAGGGTGTTCCCTAGCACCTAGAACAGTGCCTGGAACATCTGGAGTGCTGGATAGTTAGTGAACAAGTGAATGGATGGCTTGTCCAATCTGCTGCTGGGTGAATCCAGCTGCCTGAGATCTGGCACCCAGCTTGGGGGAGAAGTACTGGATGTTGTTCCACAGGGAATAAGCCTCCAGATGTGCAGTGAAATTCCATGGGAACCCCAGAAAACCAAACATCAGGCTCCACCCTAGCTGAAGGAATCTTTGTAGGAATCTGTCAGGGAATTCTGAAGTGTCTGAAAGGTGAAGAATGGTTATCGCAGTAAATCAAAGAAGCCATCCAAAGAAGATGTCAAGGAAGACAAGTGCTGCCAGATCTTCTATAATATTACTAGACTTCTCTGCTTTGAAACATCTTTGTCCATTTTCTCTAACTCTGCCTGAGAATGACACAACTGGGGCATTAATTAACCCCCCAAAATGGAGAAAAAATATAGTCAGCCCTCCATATCCATGGGTTCTGTATCTATGGGTTCCATATCCACAGATTTCATCAGCAAAAGATCAAAAATATTAGGGAAAAATAATTCCAGAAAATGTTACACTGTTGCTGACATGTATACTATGTAGTTAGATGATGGTTGCATCTGAACATGTTCAGGCTTTTTGCTTGTCATTATTCCCCAAACAATGCCGTCTAACAACTATTTACATAGTATTTACATTGTATGACATATTATACGTAACCTAGAGATAACAGAGCACAGAAGAGGATGTGCATAGATCACATACAAATACTACACTATTTTATATAAGAGACTTGAACATCCTCAGATTTTGGTATCTTAGGGGGTCCTGGAACCAATCACCCATGGATACCAAGGGATGACTGCGCTTAGATAGATAAGTTTTAGGGCCAAAAGGATAAGAACAGATGAAAACAAGCAAGCACACAAATAAACAAAACTCCAAGTAAGCTGTGGATTCTGTGGGGAAATGCTGAGTAGATCTGCATTTATGCACACCTCGTATACTAAGCCAGTATTTTCAACTGTGGGCAGTTTTGCACTTCCTTCCCCCAAGGATGTATGGCAATGTCTGAAAATGTTTCCGATTGTCATGACTGGGTGGGAGCTGGAGGGTGCTACTGGCGTCTAATGGGTTGAGGCCAGGGAGGCTGCTCAACATTCTACAGTGTACAGGACAGCCCCCACCACAAAGAATGATCCAGTCCAAAAGGTGAATAGTACTAAGGCTGAGAAACCTCACAGTAAGCTCACAGATACATGTGCTATGATCAAGAAAAGCAGCTCTTCAAAACAAACTACCTCAAATAGAACACATCAAAAGTAAACAGATATACAATTCACTTTGTTGTTGACGTCCTTCTTTTCCTCCTTTTTGCAAAATCCCTAGGCATCGGTTAAGACAGATAGGATATCTACATTTGTTGCTTTGAAATCACTAAAGTAAGTAAGAGCCATACCCTTTGGCTTCTGTTGCAATCAATCAAGATATCTATAACAGCTGCCTCTGATCTTGAAGGCAGCAGAACACAGGGTGCCGTCAGCTCTACTGACGTCATTTGCCATGAATATTTCTTCCACTTCCCTTTTGGCTGAAGGTTATTGAGAAAGAAGTTGCCTGAGTGAGCAGGAGGGATGAAGTGGGAAACGGGAGATGGGATTCACTGTGGACATGAACTGCAAACACCTCAGGGGTTCTTGTCACAGTGAGACAGGAGACAAAGTGACGCCAGCGAGCCCAGGGCACAAGTTTCTGATGAGCAGGATTTTAGGGAACAAAAATCTCCCACTAAGTTGGACACCAAGTTGTGATTTTACGCATCATCTTTAGGATGGAAATTGGAGACAGAGAACACCAAGAGCACCCTTTCTTCTCCAAAAAAATGAATCAAAGAACACCCCAAACTCTTGCTGCTCTGAAGACATGAGGCAAGCTCAAAGCAAAGATTAAGCAAACTGAAACTAACAGCTGTTTGTTGGAACAAAAGATAATCTAATTAAGTTGTTAGGTGAGTTGGGGGGATGTGGGGGGAAAGGATGAATGATCTATACAAATACTACACTATTTGTCTGGGCACAGTGGCTCACACCTGTAATCCCAACACTTTGGGAGGGGAAGGCAGGTGGATCACTTGAGGTTAGGAGTTCAAGACCAGCCTAGCCAACATGGTGAAATTCCATCTCTGCTAAAAATTCAAAAAATTAGCCAGGTGTAGTGGCAGGTGCCTGTAGTCCCAGCTACTTGGGAGGCTGAGGCACGAGAATCACTGGAACCCAGGAGACAGAGGCTGTAGTAAGCCAAGATTGTGCCACTGCACTCAAGCCCGGGCGACAGAGCAAGACTCCATCTCAAACAATAACAAAAACTAAAAACAAAAACTGCACTATTTTATATAACAGATGTGAACATCCTCAGATTTTGGTATCTTAGGGGGTCCTGGAACCAATCCCCCATGGATACCCAACGGATGACTGTGCTTAGATAATTTTTAGGGCCAAGGGGTAAGCACAGATGAAAACAAACTAACAAACACATCGCCAAGTAAGCTCTATATTTCGTTGGGGGTACCCTGGGTATTAGGCTCCCATTCACACATTTCCTGAGTCTTTCCAGCTTAAATATAGGGACTGGTGAACTCTAAAGGAAGAATTTACGGGCTCTGAGGAGGAGCGTCACAGCGAACCCTGCAAAATCGGAATACATTTGTCCGAGTCAGCTCCCCAACAAGGAGCATCTTTCTAACTCGCGTAAACTGCCCATCTATTACCCCTCATTTCACTTCATCAGGAAGGGGATTCTAGGACAAAGCTACTGGAAGGTAAGTACAGAGCTCAAAGAGCATCCTGGGCTGGGAGCCTGGTGCTGAGGGCTGTCTCAGGTACCCCAATTCTAATGTGGTGTTAGGATGGCCAGGCTGGAAGCTCTCGGGGCCTCTCACTTCCTCTGAGTCGATTACCGTCCCTGCTGCTTCTCTGCTTGAGAAATGAAAGGAGTACCTCGATACTCCCCAGGCAGATGCTTCCGTATTTCTGTTTTCTCCAGGCAACAAGAAATGCTTTAACTTTGATGTCTCCTGGATCCCTTAATTCTAAGGTCCTTTTCGCCTCAGCAGCAAGGCCTGCGTCACATTGCCGTCACATTCCCGAATCTGATTTGTTTCCAAATCAAGTGAACGCGTCACCTCCAGCCCTTTGACAAGACACTGCCACCTCAGACACCTCTTTTATCTGGCACTCTAAATTTTCCTACTGATCAACATTGACTCCTTTAATATCTTTGACCAGTTGATCAAAATCTTTCTAGCAGCTGCCCAGGAGAAAACTCAAAGAACCATGTAGACAGAAACTGAGAGTATCAAAAAACTTAAAATTCTAGATTTGAAGCCCAGGGCAAAGGTGACAAATAACCCAGAACAAGTTGTGATCCTGTCCCATGGGTAATAAGACAGGGCAATTATTGAAGAGGCAAGAGGTTTTGATTTGGTTCTCTTTGGCTTGTTAAACTGTGCTGGGCTTGTCTGAGGTCAGTTTACGTATTTTCAAAAATTTTTAAAGCTTCCCATAGATGAATGAGAAACTACACATTCCTCTGAAGTCCCTTCCCCTTTGCGTCTCCTCCAGTTGTGAATCTCTGCTTACTGCATTCTCTGGTTTCTGTCCCCTGGGTCGCCCCTCTCTGGGGATGCCGTAACTCACAGCCATGTGCAAAGGGGACATTTGGGATTGCCGTGGAGGGGATTCTGACCCTGCAGGGAGGGAAGAGAGGGGAATTAATGCCGAAGCCCTCTGGACTCTGGCATTCTTTGCTTTGAAAATGTCCTCCTTGCTCCTGGTTTCTTCATCCAGTGTTACAGCTGAAGCTCACCACCCAGGAGGGGACCAGAGCCAGCCTCAGGTACAACAAGGCTTCACAAGGCAGGAATAGGAATGGGGACTCCCCAGAGACCCCTGAGCACCTCAGAGCCCGGCCACACTGGTGTCCAAGAGAAAGGATGTGCCAAGGCCAGAAACCAGAGGTGGGACCAGGAAGCCCCTTGAGACCAGAGCCAAAAGCCCAAGGAGATGCTCAGAGCATAGAGGCCTGGGCACGGCCAGCCAGGACCACCAGTGCATCTTTCTTGAGTCTGTTTTTCCCCCTCTCTATGCTATAAGGTCATCTTCCCCAATGACTGGCTTTCCCCAACCATCACTTCTCTCCACTTACTGGAAGATAGCTCCTGCCCAGTTCCCACGCCAGAAGCCACTTCCTCCTCTAGTAAAAGGGTTCGTGGTTGCTGGTAACCCCTGCACCAACTTTCCCACAGCTGTGGGGGTGCTCACAGTGGCTTGACCCTAGCAGGCATGGCAGCGCTTGTCAGTGGTGAGAATTGAACATTTCCACGTGCACCACATCTTCATTAGCTCTGTCTTCAACTAGGTCAATGTGCAAATAATCTTTTACAGAAGGAAAGATTCCATCTCAGAGCGACACTGGCAGGTGTGTTAGTGAGAATAAATACCACACAGAACCCTGCCATCAGTGCTTCAAGGCACACACTAACTGTGTGTGTGCCCACCTCTCCACTGTCTTCCTCCTCAACGCTTGAGCACTGAAGAACTGGAGGGTGACTCTGAACAGAGGCTCACTTTGCCTGGGGATGTATGTCTTATACTAACTCAAAAGAATTTAAAAAGGAACTGTGGAGCCAGTGATGCTCCCAGACCTGACACCTGACTCTCATTACAGAGACACAGGACGTAGTCTGAGAACAAAACCTCACCATGTTCCTTCTGGGTAGACTTCTACCATACTGAATCGCACACCCGGTCCCACGATGCCATAAACCACTGTTCTGCTGAGATGATCTCTTTGTTACAAAAGGTTTTGCCTTTTGATTTCCTTACTAGAAAGCTGCTTCTCAAACACCTGGAAGGGGATGTGTAATGTGCTACAGTCTAATGTGCTTGACCTCTCTAAAGCTCATGCCGAAGTCTGATCCCCAGCATTGGAGGTGGGGCCTCCTTGGAAGTGTCTGGTTCACAGGGAGGATCCCTCGTGAATGGCTCGGAGTTGTCCTTGTGGTCCCGAGTTCTTGCTCTATGTGTTCCCATGAGAGCTGGTTGTTAAAAAGAGCCTGGCACCTCCCTCCCTTCCCCCAACTCTCGTGTTTCCCCGCTCACTCTGTGATTTCTCCCCTTCGCATTTCACACGAGTGGGAGTAGTCTCGGGTCTCCATCAGGAGCTGGTGCTGGCGCCATGAAGTTGTACAGCCTATAGAACCATGAGCCAGATAAACCTCTTTTCTCTATAAATTACCCAGGCTCAGGTATTTCTTTCTAAGTAATACGAAAAAACCCCACAGAACTTTGGAAAGTGAATTCAGGACTGCTGATTCTAGCAGCAGGTCTCATGGGTACCGAGCTCTCTCTAGGCCTAGTTTTAACACAGCCTTTTACTCTCTCTAGTCAAATTCTTCCTCCAGAAAATAGACTAGGAAAACAATAGAAAAGCAAATCAAATGCTTGGTATTTTTTTAAAAAAAATTTTTTATAGTTCTCTGAGATGCGTTGATTCAGAAACAACTCTTACATATTATCAGTTGAAAAATAAAACAATGCACCAAAAAAGCATTTGCATTTTCCTTTATCTTACACTGGCCCTTCACCTACTGTCTGCCTCATACCTAAAGCAGAGCCTGGTTCCTGGGAAGTCCTACGTGGGTACAATGAGAAGGCTATGATATATAACTGCCATTGCTTATGCTTTCCCTGAATAGTGTATATTCAATTTGACACAAAGAGACATTGACCCCATTCATCCATCCGTCCGTCCATCCGTCCATCCGTCTATCCATTCATCCATCCATCATTGAGAACAAAAGATATCCTTACGCTGTTAATGAGTATTTCATTTTAGACAGTTAAGTATGGAAATGTAGACTCAGGACTACGACTATACATAAAGGTATCATGGAAATAAAAGGATTAAGTTTTCCACCTAACAGTATTTACCTGCAACACCGCACTACTGGGAGAGAAACAATGTGAGCATGCTGCCCTGGACCTGTGGGAGTTACTATTCTGTCTCGAAGGGTGGGGAAGATCCCTGAACTCAGGCCCACTGGGCAAGGAAGTTGAAAACAATTAGTTTGGGTTTAAAAATTAGTCTAAACCATAATGTAAGAGCTGATTTTCTGGTGATTGAATGGGAAATGGGTTTTTTTTTTTTTTTTTTTGAGACGGAGTCTTGGAGTCTCGCTCTGTCGCCCAGGCTGGAGTGCAGTGGCCAGATCTCCGTTCACTGCAAGCTCCACCTCCCGGGTTCACGTCATTCTCCTGCCTCAGCCTCCCGAGTGGCTGGGACTACAGGCGCCCGCCACCTTGCCCGGCTAGTTTTGTATTTTTTAGTAGAGACGGGGTTTCACCATGTTCACCAGGATGGTCTCGATCTCCTGACCTCGTGATCCGCCCGTCTCGGCCTCCCAAAGTGCTGGGATTACAGGCTTGAGCCACCGCGCCTGGCCGGGAAATGGGTTTTAAAGAAAATCTCCACAGAATTTTCTAGAATGGTTATTAAGAATGGCTACATCCCTGGACAAGTATTCTGCATGTCAGGAGTCTACTTTGAAAGATCCTTCTTTTTTGAATGTGTTTAATTTAAAAAAAAGTCAAGCTCTTTACTTTCTAGCCACATGGTCTATGGGGTGCTGTGATCAGAATGTGTGTGTCCCCCAAAATTCCTATGTTGAAACCGAATCACCAAGGTGAAAGCATGAGGGGGTGAGGCCTTTGGGAGGTGATGAGGTCATGAGGGAGGGGCCCTCATGATGATATGGGAAGTGCCGGCTACAGAAGGGTGGGGTCCCTGGCAAGGGCTACACCCTTGGGCCTGTGCCCAAGGACCTAAATGAGGACAGCCATTTCTGTTTTCGTGCCCAAAAGGTTGCCTTTTGGCCTGCCACATCCCCATCCTGTGGCCACAAAAACCCAAGACCCTACTTGGCCCTGACGTAAGCGGCTGGACGTTAAGAGGAGCAGAACAACACATCATCGACAGACACGAACAGACATCAGCAGGCCATCAACGGCGGGACAACGCAGAATTTGGCTGGGGGTGATTGGAGGGGAGTCTGGTCACTAGGCTGCCCCACGCCAGGGGAAGACCACCTTCTAGCTCCCCATCCACCTCTGAAATAAGGCAGAGAGTCTAACTGAGCACACAAGCCGCCTGCAGATGGCAAAACGGAAAGAGCGCCCTGTAACACAGGCCCAGCGGGAGGGACTTCGGGAGCTGTAAACACTCAACCCTAGATGCTGCTGTGAGGTCGGAGCCCAAAAACGCTCCCTACAACCTGCCCGTCTGCATGCCTCCCTAGGGGTTTGAGCATTGGGGCACCGAAGAAGCGAGGTGCATCCCTGTCACACGCCCTGGGAGCGGGATAAGGGAACTTCTCCCGTTTCAATGAATGGATGACAGCATGAAGAGACCCTAGAGAGCTGCTGGTCCCCTCCACTATGGGAGGACACAGCAGGAAGACGCCCTCTAGGAACCAGAGAGCAAGCCCCATCAGCCGCGGAATCTGCTGGCCCCTTGATCTTGAACTTCCCAGCCTTCAGAACTGTGAGAAATAAATTCCTGTTGCTCATAAGCCACCCATTTTGAGGCATTTTATTATAGCAGCCTGAACGGACTAACATAGTGGGTAAACCGCCCAGTACAGAAGCGCAAATACTAAGTAAGTGTCATGCGGAATAAAGGAGGCCCAAGCGCTGCGCGCCAGAGCCTGGTCAGGGACACGTGCTTTTAAAGGAGGTGAGCTTGGGCCAAACGTGGTCTCCTCTTGTGGATGCTGCGTATTCACTCCAGACAGAACTGTAAATGCTAAGCCAAATAAAGCTCTTTGGTTTGTATCTGGAGCATACTTGTTTTTGGAAAAACCAAGAGGGCTCGATAATTGCCAGAAAATATGATGAACAGACCCAGGCCGACTGGAAGGGTAAGATCGATGGAAGATGATGGCGTGGACAGGGGAGGTTTCCGTTCCCAGTGGGGTGGCAGCAAGGACAAAAACATCTGGAGAGGCGCTCCGCAGGCCCCCCCGGCACGCTGGTGGATCGGGTTACTTCATGACGGCAACTGGGTTCGTTCTGTACCATGAAAACCATATTTCATCTTTCAATAGGAAAAAAAATTACAGCTAGTGTTATACAAGCAAAATGAAACAAAGAGAACTGGAAAACAGAGAAGGAAAAATCTACCACCGTAACTGCCACCATGCCTGCGGTTTTCTCTCATCCTTTCAACATTCTTCTAGAAAGAGTTTCGACTTTTTTTTTCTTTTTTTAAACTAAGCTTGCTTTAAGCCTAACCCCTGCCTGGAGAGCCTTCAGACTTTGTGCCAGAGGACAGTGTGGCCATAAAACATTTAGGGGAAGAGATCTGGAGGGGAGCAGAGGGGAAATAAAAATGAGTATCTGTTTTTTAAGCAAACAATTCAATCTCTTCTTTAACAATAAGAACAATAATAGTAGTAGCACTAGCGGCAAGAAAAAATGACAGTAGTAGACAAATATGGAAGGAGAACTCATGGTAGCGGGCACCTGTAATCCCTGCTACTTGGGAGGCTGAGGCAGCAGAATCGCTTGAACCCAGGAGGTGGAGGCTGCAGTGGGCCGAGACACGCCATTGCCCTCCAGGCTGGGCAACAAGAGCGAAACTCTATCTCAGACAAAACAAAGCAAAGCAAAGCAAACAAAACAAAGCAAAACAAAACAAAACAACACAGCACAACACAACTCCTCCAGCTTAAAGGAGACTTAGGGGACACATCCGTCAATTACAACGTACAGAACTTTGAGTCTAGATTAAAAAAAAAATGGTTAAAAAATTATAAGCTTTTGGGGAAATGTAAACACTGATAAATACTAAGGAGCTGTTAAAATTGTAAGGTGTGCTATTGATATTATTATGGTTGTATGTTTAAAGATCTGTAAATTTTTGAAATACATAATGAAATACATACAGAAGAAATTATACGATAACTGAGGATTTGCTCCAAAATCCTCATTACTTGGGGGCAAAGGAGGTGGTGGAAAGCGGGAGAGGTGCAGATGAAATAAACTTGGCCAGGATTGATGACTGCTGGGTGAAAAGTATACAAGGGTTCATGATTCTATTTTTTGCGATATATTTGAAATATTCTACAGTAAAAAGTTTTAATGGGGGAAAAATGGTAGCAGAATATACGAAACCAACGGTACCAGCTGTGGAGTGTACCCTTTGTCGACAAAGACAGGGCCCATGACATGGAGTTCCAGGTGACACGGGGCTCCAAGAATGCCACCGGGGAAGACAGGCTAGGTCTGGGCTCATAGAAGTTTTAGTTCCCTCTTGCAGATGAGTTAAACTTGGCCTTCCACTATAATCAGGGTTAAACATGCTTAAACCTGGTGCTTAAACAGCGTGAGAAGCACAGCAGGCCCAAGTTTGTCTGTCTTCAGTGCATGCCTGGTTGGGGTTGGGGGAGTCCATGGGGGAGGGGACAGACAGGAGCACCCTTCTGACCCCTGCAGGCAATTAACTGATACTTTCAAGGAGGGAGTGCCATTATCTTTAACTCAGCAGGCATCACTGTACATAATGAGAGGTCATAATTATAGTTCTCTTTTTAAAATGTGACCACAGTATCCAAACTGACCTCTTGTGGCGGGCTGGCCTACATGCTGGGAAGTACAAAAAAAGGCGGGTACAGGCCCTACCCATTGGCGTGACAATGACGGGCAGCCAGGGTCCCTTTGCAACTTCTGAGGTCAGGCATCCGCGCTTATTCCCTGGGGAACTTCAATCTGTTTGGGGTTTACTAATTATCATTTTTCACTGAGTAGCATTTTACTTCTTTAAATAGACACAGACTAGCCAGTGCTTTTTACTGTTCTTTAAACCATGGGGAAAAGGCAAAAGCAATGACTCAAATTAATATGCCAGTGATTACGTGCATCTACTGTCTATCCATGGAATCACCAAGTTGAAAAGATCAATTTCTGATCATTTTTTCACTTCAGTATTTTGTAAAGTTGCTACAGAGACTCTTTCACTTTAAAAATGCTGACTTATTATACTATTATACCTTATAATTGGCCCCACCTAGCAATATCTCTAGCTCCCATAGCCCAAACCATTACATAGACTGAATTGTCTGTGGGGAAATGCAACCTGCCTGGATTTTCATATAGACAGACTCTCTCAGTTCGAAGCACAGAATAATCGAATTGTTGAGCAAAAGAGACCCTCTGAAATCATCTTACTGATGAACAGCGTGAAAAAGATCTGCTTGAATTAGCGGGCTGGATGGAGGCTGAGACAGGAACCAGGTTCAACCAGCGTCTTGAGCCACAATCAGCCCGACCCCTCCACCTGTCTCTTAAACATCAAAGAAGCTCCATCCCAGTGATGCCTCCAGAGAAAGACAGAAGATCTCCCAGTTTTTCTTTTTTTTTTTAACATTAGACAAATGCTCACCTCATTTCCTAACCACGCGATGACAAACACACTAAAATAAAATGAGGTACTCACCTACCTTCCACGGATATTTGGAAGAATAAACTTTTTGTTACTCAAAAACACTTCAGACTCACTGGATATTCCATACATACAAATGATATAAATAAATGCAATGATAAAATCACAGGGGTGAGGAACTCACAGAACCAGCTGTAGTTATCACCTTATTTGGTGGCCATGTTAATTCCAGTTCTTGCTCCCAACACAAAGCCCAGGCAGCTCATCTGTGCCTCTCCCATTCCTTTACGTATTAGGAGCTTCTGCTCTTTACCTTTCCCTAATAGCCATTCAGTAATGCTGACGAATGGCCAGCGTCTTTCCAATGATATTTCAAATCCTCAGCCAACACTAGAAAATTTTGAGAGATATTGGAGCACCAGCTAATTCCTTCCCGGCTAAAAGGAGGGGCAGAAAATTCCAAAGTGTGATATAAACAGTTTCAGATACACAGCAGACAATGTCATGCCACACATTTACACAGCGGAGTGGGGATTCCTGCTTGCAGGCATGGGCTTTGAATAAATGGCCCTGAGAAATACAGTTTTTACCAACATGCTTTTCTTGAATAGAACAACCTGGGAGTGAATGATGTTCTCTAGATTTGTAAACGCTTCTTTATTCAGAAAAGCAAAACTTAGCCACTATTCTGATGTGTCCAAAACTAGAGTTTAAAGAAAAGAATAATAGTTTTACTCCTTTTCTAGGCATGTCACTACTAAGAAATATAACTATTTTCTTTTGGTTCAGTAAAACAACACAAAGGAAGAAGTCTAAATACATCACAACAAGGTATTTAATTGAGCCTACTGCATTTGCATCTCAATATAAAGTCACTGCATGATATACCAATGTGGATACATTGATAAAGTTCATTCCACCATTGTTAACAGATAAGGGGAAACTTTTCAGTGGGAAATTCTTCAAGTTTTACATTATTTATTGGAACATTTCATGTAGTTACTTGGCTGAGAAACTCCAATTCCTTGCTACACAAGTATTTTGCAAAATATGTGCCTACTTTTCACAGTCCCAGAACTGTGGCTTGACACAGCACCTAGCATACTGATACGGTTTGGATTGGTGTCCCCACCAAATCTCATGTTCAATTGTAATCCCCAGTGTTGGAAGTGGGGCCTGGCAGGAGGTACCTGGATCATGGAGGTGGATCCTCCATGAATTGTTCAGCACCATCCCTTCGGTGCTACTCTTGCAATGGAGTTCTCACAAGATCTGGTTGTTTAAAAGTGTGCAGTACCTGCCCTCTCTCTCTCTCTCTCTCTCCCTCCTATGAAATGCCAACTCCCCCTTTACCTTCCTCCATGATTGTAAGTTTCCTGTGGCCTCCCCAGAGGCCGAGCAGGTGCCTCCATGCTTCCTGTACAGCCTGTGGAACCGTGAGCCTATTAAACCTCTTCTCTTTATAAATCACCCAGTCTTAGGTATTTCTTTACAGTAATGCGAGAATGGACTAAGACACATACTATTGTCACCCAAATACTCTATTTAAATAAAAGCCCTGATTCTCTAAAGTTTTGCTTTGCTGCTCAGTAAATCAGCCTCTACCATATTTATCCCTAAGTGTCACTTGCAGCGTTAATTAACACAAACAAGCCACGTAGTTAAAGACCATCATTTCCTATTTGAGTTACATTTTGGTTGTGGACTGCACATTTCATTTAGTTACTTGTCAGCATAAGGACAACCTCAGCACCTGGTGGGAAAGGGTTAAAAACAGGGGTGCTATAGAGTCAGTCCCTTCCTTTGGTGGTTCATCAGACAGGTTATCAAAGTGAAACATTCCATCGACAGGGGAAAATCCTGGCATCTGCTCAGTGGCAAATTCGGCTCACTTCATTTTGCTTTATTTTATTCTCCAAAGAAACTATACAGTTTGGACTACAGAATACAATTAACTTTTACATTTCTCCACTCTCTAGCAGCTTATTTTCTCCATCTAGACATGCTGCAAAAAACAAAAATGAATAGCTAGCAAAGCCATAGTGGATTTACAGTATTGATTCCATTCCACATAAAAATGTTAATTTATCCAATTCTTTAAAAAGTTTCATTACCTTTCATCTAGAATATACTGTGTCCCACCCAAGCCAGCTGACGTCACCCTACACGTTTCACTGTGCAGTTTTTACTTCTGAAGGAACCAGAGCCCAAATTCAAAGCAATTTTGGAGATTAAGCTTTGCAAGTAAATTCATTTTTATCACAATCTTCATGTTCCAAAGTGGCCAAGTCATCTTGGTCATGTTTATTAACTAAAGTTAATAGGAAAGATCCTAATCAGAGCTTCAGTGTATGCAACTGCACAAACCAATTCTCTCTCTGGATGAGAACAGAAAGTTCTCAACTCCAACCACTGAATCTCATTAGTGCCCTGGGACCTGATCAACAGTACCATGGCTTGCTGATGACCACCCAAACAAAAGCAGTTTCTAGAGGAGCAAAGAGTCGCTTGTACTGAAGAAAGGGCAGGAAACAGGCTAGAAAGAGGGATCCGGGGTAGGTGGTCGGTCCACAGGAAGACTTACAGAACCTGCAGAACATACACGTAGACACTGGGATTTTGTGCATGTTTCTGGAAAGGGTCCATAGCTTTTATCCAATTCTTTTAGGAGTGGATTATACAGAAAGGGATATCACTGGCTTAAGACTCACTCATCATAGGTTGAGTCTCACTCGAGAGCATCACCAGAACAGAATGAAATTCTCTCCCCTTGCTAAAAGGAAGCATTATGATTCTCTGGTCTGGGATGATCTTGAAATCTTTGCTATTACAGGAAAGATGCGTTCTGCTAGGGACTGAATGTTTATGTCTCCCTGAAATTCATACATTGAATCCCTAACCTCCAATTTGATGGTATTTGAAGACAGGACCCTTTGGGAGGTGACAGAATTAGACGAGGTCATGTTCTTCATGATGGAATTAGTGGCCCTATGAGAGTGGTATAAGTAGTGACCACATAAGAGAGATCTCCTCTTCCCTCTCCACACAAGCACAGAAAAAAAGGGTAGGTGATGACGCAGCCAGAGGTGAAAATCTGTACACCAGAAACCACACCCTGCTGGACCTTGATCCTGGACTTCCAGACTCCAGAACTGTGAGAAAATATATTTCTGTTGTTTAAGCCACCTAGTCTGTGGTATTTTGTGATGGCAGCTAGAATACAAAAAGACATATTCTTTGGCCAGTGTTATCAGAATCTCACGATTCACAACAATCGTGTCGGGGGCACTGTGGATTGTTCCTTCCAAGTGCGGAGGCTGGGAAGCTCCAGTCTTCATCTTCCAGATTTCCTTGCAGCTGGGGTTCTGGGTGTAAATTTGGTTCTGCCAATTAGATGAAATCAGGCTGAGGTGAGGTGAGGCCCCCTTTGGCCGCGTGAGCGGCCCGCGATGCTGCGGAAAGGCTGGGGTTCCCTGCTGTGACCTCCCAGTGTCCATTCTCCAGTGCCTGGGTGTCGAGAGACAGGTGCAGGGGTGGCAGTGAGCTCTGGATCACAGCCATGAGGTGTGTTCCTGACCATACAGATGTGGCGATGGCAGCCTGCCTGGTGGCTGGCTCCTTAGGACTCTGGAAATCATTTCTGAAAGGCCGGCCTGGGTCCCCTTCCTTTGGCCCTTCCAACCATTTTGTAAATACTTAATTATTTGTATTGCCTCCCTTTCTGCCTCAACCCCTTAAAGTACTTATCACTTCTGTATCCCAGACCACAGAACCAGGTACGTTATTAAAATCCTCCATGTCTGGAGGGCCCAAAGAGCTGTCTGCCTCCAGGAGGGCTCTGCTGGTTTAATGAGGATCAGGTTTGAAACACCTAAGGAACAGTTACTTTCTGCAGCTCTCTGTTGCTAAAGAGATACATTATAAAAAACTCCCATCTTTTAAGTTGACAATTTCAAGAAGACACTCAAAGGTAGACCAGGCCTCTGAAGTTTTACAGGGTTAGTAGAGGGAGGGGGAATCTCCTCTTTTTTTTGTTTTTGTTTTTGTTTTTGTTTTTTGGACATAGAGATGCTATCAGGGCATGCTCCTGGCTGCCAGATAAGGCCTCCCCGTTCAACATCCTTCTCAGGCACAGGGAAGTGTCAGAGCAGATGGACAGAATGTGACCACACACCTGCTGCCCATCTGTCCCCCAGCCTTCCATACAGCATTGCCTTGAGACAACCTCAGTTCAGATCTGAATCCCTGCCTTTCACCAAGGGCCTCATAAGAAAAGGGTATCTGTGGAACCTCCGTAACTATCATTAAATTCTGTTAAAGACATTTCTTACCTTACTCATTGAAAGCCCCAAGACAGGGGCTCATTCTTAGGGGCAGGCACTTCACTGGTATGGGTGCTTCTACTAGAAATAAGAGCTGTGTGTACCACATTTCTTTTTGCCTTTGCTGCTAGGAAACTCGAAGATGGGTTGTGAATCGGTCACTCTAGTTTCCTTAGACCCTGCAGAGTGACTGTCCCTCTCTCCCCTTTTCTTCCCATATAGCTACTGTTTCAAAACCCTACCTTAAGGATGGTTAATTCCATTGTTTCTTGCACTTGCATCATTATAAGTCGCCTCTCTTTTTTGGGAGATAGGTGAAATATATAGGTAAGTAAAAGTTAAATATTTGTTTTGGCTAGCCACTGGTTTGAGGATATGAGCCTTTCAGCCCACCCTGTGTGGAAAATACTGAAGAGAGGTAATAAATAAGGCCGTTTCCCATTTGTCCTGGGGGAGGCAGGAAGACTGTCCCCACCCTGGAGGAAATTTGACAACTATGTTTCTTAAATAAGGCACGCAATGTTAAAAATCGTGGTGCAGTTCCTTAACGCTATACCTAATAATTTACTAAGCTATTATTTCTTCTAAATTTTATACTCATTGTAACAGTAACAAAGATAATACTACATGTACATTGTTGACATGTGGGTCTTTACTCAATGAGTTTTCTCACAGATCTTTAAAGAGTTTAAAAACTAAGTCTCTTGGGGCAATATGCCAACAAAAAAAGTGGCAAAATGTTCTGGAAGAAGTTACCAAGTTCCCAAAGATGAACAAATAATTCAGTGTGCATTCTCTCTCAACTTTGATGATATATCTTTTTTGTTTGTTTGTTTGTTTTTTAAAAATACCCACCAACCAGCCTAGGTAGGTTTCTTAGCATGGATGGCCACTGTTTCCTTATCTGTAAAAGAAGGGGGGTGGACTACATCTCTAAAATGGATTCTATCATCTGTGAAGCAAGCTCCGTCGTCCTTAGCTCCTTCCGATGTCAAAAGAGGACCAGGTTTGTACGTGCAAGTCCCTACTAGAGACCAGGTCTTCTGCCTTCTGCACTGTGCGGATGACTGCACTCCCTTGGCTGGACAGAAAGGGTCACCCTTGCCAGGCCTTCTTGTTTGGTTAATCTCTTCACATCTATTTGCTCTGCTGCCCCGACAACTTAACAGCAAACAAAGGCCTGGGCTCCGCGCCGCTCACTCCAAATCGGGAACCTGCCTATTTTGTTTACTTTGGGGCACAAGGAGGAAGCAAACAGCAGCTTTTGTAAGTCAAGTTGGTGATAGTCTTCACTCAATTACGGCTGTGAAAAGAGGGAGAGATGGAAAGGACCCTTTTCCAGGGCCGACACTTCACGCTGACCCACCCTAGTCAAGTTTCCTTTCACTGGCATCGACCCTGGAAGGGGTTCGACTTGGAGGGAGCTAACCATATTTTCTGCACTTTGTCAGACTGTTTTTTTCTCAGCCCAGTGGGGGCCATGTAATGTGAATGCCTTCTATCTAAGCAGAGTATTTTCTTGAAAGAAAAAGCACAGGCTACAACTAGCTCCTTGGGAGTAATACAATTCCATTTTCTGATTCTTATCGTCGGGCCAGATGCTGCTTCTGACTGTAAAACTATTACTGGGTAAGGTGAGGCAAGCCAAGTGCTTTAAATAAGCAGAATTAAAAGAATTTGCCATCAGATGGTTAACAAGAAAGGGGAGAAGGTACATGAGGCGAGGGTGGTATATTTTATGGAAAATATTTTGCAAGGCGTCTAAACCAGAAAAAAACAGGCTTGGTTGGTTGATTATATAATTAAACTGCAGTCAGCAATGGGCAGGGTCTTCTCTCTTTTAAAATCCAAACTAGTTATTCAAGCTTTCATTAGATACAGTTTAGAGATTCTATTTGGGGAAGGAACCCAACATTTTTTTTTGTCTGGGTTAGAGTTAAAAAAAAAAGAAGTGCTACTTTGCAAATCTGGCTTCTAGTCTCAATAAAACAATCACAATCCCCTCCTCCTTCCTCAAATATCATTTTTGCTTCATTTCTTCAGAGGAGAATAGAGATTTTTTTTTTTGGCAGAAAGCCAAAGTAATATCCCAGCAAGATATCTGACTTCTTTACAGAGAGACATACTGTTTCATGTTTGATTTTGATTTTCAAAAGCAGAATAATTTTCACATCATTATATAAAAGGCTTCCACTATTTAAAATGTCATTTCTAAATTAATTTTATATCCCTGGGGCAAAATGTATCTGACCACACTGAATTCTACCCATTTAAAGAAGGTGGGGACTTGGTGAAAGTGGCAGAAAAACTTTCAGTCTTTAGAACAAAAGTCAGAGTCAGTTGTTTCTGGAAGCTGGTTTTGTTTTTCATATGGCATGTCTCCAGTTGTGTATCCCTATCAGATGAAATGCAGAAGAAAAGTGGCTCTTCTGTGCAATTTCTGCAGTGTGGCAGTCAGGAGAATTTGTTGGCCCAAGAGACCTACAGCAACATTCCTGCGTCTGGCGGCGGCGGCAAGACAGCTGAAAAATTTGATGACTTGCTGTCTTAAAATCTTAACAGCTGGGCAGATGATGGAATAATGAAATGGCTCCTTGTATCTAAAACTCTTCATCTCACCTTAAAAACAAGCCAGCATATTCTTAAGAAAAGAACCTCAGTAATCCCCTGATAAAGTATATTGATTTGCTGAGTGTTGTTCTAGAGGAATGCCTACCTTTTCTCATCAAAAGTCAGAAGTGACCATTTGTGCCCAGGAGCAAAGAGTTAAGGCGAGCAGTCCAGTGTCCTGTGGGGCTACAGGCGCGTAGGCTGATGTATCCCAGTCATAGGAAAGTTGGTTAACAGGCATTTACAGAGGACTTCCTGTGGACAGGCACACAGGTGTAGGGTGGGGGGTGGGGAGGGAGGAGGTAGCTCAAGGAAGAATCATTCCAGCAATAAAAGGCTTTATGCTCTAATCAGGTACAAACCTTCCATCATCCCTGCTTGATAAAAAAGAAAAAACAGATAAATACAAAACCGCAAACTTTACCCAAGGCAGAATCGTCTGTAAGTCATAGGTCAAAGGGGAAAATGTCTCGGCAGGTAAGGAGTTTATAACACAATCATAGCATAGATGCATTTAGAATGCATCTGAGCCACTGCCCCATACCCTAGCCCGTGTGCCCAACATTTAGTACGAGAACCTCTGGAACTACTTTCCAATAGGTCTCCCTGCCTCAGTCTCCCTCCCTGCTATCCCACTCTCCTCATGGGACCACACTCAGGCCCTGCTTTCCTTCTAAGCTTCTGTGGGTTCTTCTCCATCCTTCAAGATGGACTCTGCTCTCTAGCATTCAAAACCCAATGGCTTGTGGCCCTCGCTGAACCAAATGTCCCCCGGCCAGGTTCTCACTGACGTCAGGTCAGTTTTGGTCTTAGATGGCTTTATCCATGACACCACCCATCTAGAATCACTTCCCCAGACTTTCTTCCGAAGAAAACCGTTCCCACCCCTTAACGAAAATCCACCTTCCACAATCCACAATTCTCATCGCTCCCTGCTGTGTGTGGTTGTCATCAAAACCTTCCACAGCCATCTGATTTTCCATTTTTATTACCCTATGACCAGGCCAGATGCTTCTTGAAGGCAAGGAGTGTGGAAATGGCATCTTGTTATTCTCTGTATCTGCCCTTCCCCCAGCCTGGCCCTATGCTGGGCTGATTCTGTTGAAGATAACTTTTTAATTTCTGTTTTAGGAGGATCCTGGGTAAATGGGGTATGTAAATCTGGAAGCTGCTCAAAAAAGAAACAGTTGTTTTAGGAAAACGACAAGAGTGTGACATCTCAAAACTTTTTGTGTTTGTTTTTGAGACAGGGTCTCACTCTGTCATCCAGGCTGGAGTGCAGTGGTGCGATCACAGCTCACTGCAGCCTCGACCTCCTGGGTACAAGCAATCCTCCTGTTGCAGCCTCCCAAGTAGCTGGGACTACAGGTACCTGCCACCACACATGGCTGTTTTTTACCTTTTTGTAGAGATGGGGTCTATGTTGCCCAAGCTGGTCTTGAACTCCTGGGTTCAAGCAATCCTTCCGCCTTGGCCTCCCAAAGTGCTGGGATTACAGGCATGAGCCATCGCGCCTGGCCTCAAAATGTTTTTATGTGTTCTTTGCCTCAGACACGCCTAGCTGCTAGTAAGAAGAGTGCCAAATAGTCAGAGTCCTGGAGTCAAACACATCTGGGTTCTAATTCGCCATTTCATTCAGCTGCTGTGTGCCTTTGGGCAAGCCACTTCACTTCTCTGAGCTTCAATTTCCTCTCCAAAGGGGACCATGCACCCTACTTCATAGGGAGGTGGTGAAGAATTAAATCTTCTTAAAAAGTACAATTAAACATCATATTTAAAATGGTCTTGGTAGTTCCTTTGGAAATGTTAGCTTCCCGTGCCCACCCATGGGTCCCAACAAAGTACCAAAGGGAAGGAGCAAAGTCCAGTCCCCGCCAGCTTTGCAGTGACCCACTTCCCTCCTGTTTGCGGGAGCCCTCCCCAGGGCTGAGCCTGCAGCACTGCTGCCGGGCCTGGCTCGCTACGCTGCTGGCTCCCCACGCTGCTGGCTCCCCGAGGTGCTGGTGCACTCAGGCAAAATGAACCGAACATCTGTATTCTATTTGCTAATGAGCAATCATCATTTGTACCTTTTTCCAGCCTGGGATTCAGCTGCTTAGAATACTAATGCCATTAGAAATCGGAATCTTTTTTGAAAAACACATACTCATTTAGCAAAACCCAGTTTCACTCACTGACATTTTTATGGTTCCTGGGATTCCTTGGCAATCTACTGCTGGTTACAAAGCCCTCAATTCCCCTGGGTGCCTCTCTGCACCTATCTGTGTAATATTTGGGTGTTTGGGTGGGGACTGGGAGCCAGAAGACTTGACTGGCCCTAGACTTGCCTTTTCAATTAATTCAATGACTATAATCGGACAAGTCAATGGACCATTCCTTTTTAATCATATGATTTTTAATTAATCACAAGATTAATACAAGACTACAAGTGCTTATTTTAAAACTTAGGTCATCACAAAAGAGGTCACCCAATCCTATTCCCTTGCCCTTTCCCTCAAGGTAACCTTCCTTACAAGCTTGGTGTGTACCTGCCCAGAGCTTTTTCTATGCAGATGAGCATCTGTGTCTTTCAAAACGATTAGTGTTAAGTTTGTGTGTGTTTTACATAAGTGAAGACAAACGTATACATTGTTCTACAGCTTGCTTTCTCCATTCAATGATAAGTTTTGTCTTCTGTTCATCTGGGGAACTGAGAGATATGGCTCATGCCTTTTCATTGCTGAAATTCAATCTATTTAACATTTCCTGGTCATGAACATTTTAGATTGTTTCCAATTTTTGGCTTTTATAAAGAATGCTGTAGTGAGCCTCCTTGCACATGTCTGGCTGTGTACATGTGGGGCTGCTTTTCTAGGGAAAGTGACTCAAGAGACTTTCTGGGTCTTGCTTTCCTCATCTGTGAAAGGAGAGGTATGGACTGAACAGTCACCATTATGATCCTACTTCTATAGTATGTTTTGTGGCATTAGGAACCAATGAAGCAAGCCTTTGTTTCTATACACAAACTCTATTCCCAATTCAGCACCCACTAAGACTTTCCCTAAGCTTCCAAGGTCTTCCACAAGCAAAGCTCATTTATTCTTATTTTCTCCTTTGATTTAACATTCAGTTATTCTCAATCCTGCATCTTTGTCAACTCCCTTCTTCCTCTAAGAAATTCCTGCTTAATACTTGACAGGCACTGATATGATTTGGCTCTATATCCCCACCCAAATCTCATGTCAAATTGTAATCCCCACGTGTCAGGGGAGGGATGCGGTGGGAAGTGATTGGATCATGGGGGTGGATGTCCCCATCTCGTGACAGTGAGTTCTCATGAGATCTGATGGTTTAAAAGTGTGGCACTTCCCCTTCTCTCTCTCTCCTGCTTCCATGTAAGACGTGCCTTGCTTTCCCTTTGCCTTCTGCCACCATTGTAAGTTTCCTGAAACCTCCCCAGCCATGTGGAACTGTGAGTCAATTAAACCTCCTTTCTTTATAAATTACCCAGTCTCAGGTATGTCTTTATAGCAGTGTGAAAACAGACTAATAGAGGCGTTATTGGAGATGCTCAGAGCTTCTAACTTTGTGTTTGCACACACGTTCCCATGAATGTCAGCCTCATGAGGAAAGCGCCTTGTCTTTTCTTAGCCCATGTTCCCTGGGAACATGGTACCACATGCAGTGGGCTGTCATCAAACATCTGGTGAGCATATGGCTGTGACTCTTACCGCGTACTGGGGGTACAACTTGGGGTAAGTTGACGTAACTGCTCTATGCCTCAGTTTCTTCACCTCGAAAATATGATAATAGCATCCCCTTCTCTTACAAACAAGTTGATACATGCAAAGCCCTTAAGAACAGTGCCTGGTTTGTAGGCATTGCCAATGAACGTTAGCTACTGTTACAGTTGTCATTAAAGCTGTGATGGTTGGATATTCCTTTTGAACAATAGGATATGTATCCAGCAGCACCCCTGAGATTGCTGGGATGTAGTGCTGAGGTATCACTGGGCTAGGTTTGCCAGAAGCTGTTAGAGGGAAGTCTCAGGCAGGATCCTTGCCACTTACAAAACTAATCATCAGTCTGCAGTTTACAATTTTTTAACATTGTAATGATGTATATAATTCCATATTGATATCAACTGATGAGCAGAACTTTTTATTTGTTTTGCTCTGTTTTGCTATGCTTTTTGCAAGCCACACCTTCCTCCTCCTTTCTTCTCATCACATTTTTTTCTTCCTCTTGCGAGGTCCAGCAGTTCTCCCAGAGAAGCCACATGCTTTGGATTCATTTGCGGCCTCCCTTGGTTCCAAGTCAGACCATGGAAAGCAGCAGAGCAGTTGAGGATGCAGGCTCTGGATTCAGGTGGCATGGGTTCAGATCCCAGCTCCAGTACTCACCAGCAGTGTGACCACAGTCAAGATACTTAACCTCTTTGTGCTCCAGTTTTCTTATCTGTAAAATGGGCTGAGGATTAAACGAGCTGGCGTGCAGAAAGCATGTACGAGAGTAGCTGGCACACAGCACTGAGTAGTGCTGCAGCATCCTCAGATCTAAATGACACAAGTAAAGCACCACCATTGTCAGGACCTGTGATGCAAGCTGCTGTGTGTGGTATGATTGATTCTTATAGGCTGTGAATACACACGGCTCTTTCCATTCTACCTACTTTATACTACCTACTGTACACCACACGGGGTCAAGAATGTGTATTCGTGGGCTGGATCAGGAAGAGAGATATGGCCATGACTGTGCAAAGATGTCTGATCTGGACCCAGATGGTACCCTGTCCTTGGTCCCCCAGCATCTCTCCAGAGCTAACCTGCTAGGCAACTGAACATCAGTGGTCCTATCAGAGGAATTTCTCAATTGTACCCAAGTATTAATACATGCTTTGAAAGATGGCCAGAAGAATGCCCTGAGAACCAACAGAAAGCAAAGAATAGATCCAGGTGAGGCAGTTCTACTACACAGGCTAACGTGATAGAACGATGACTGAAAAATGACCAAGGGGAGGCAACTCTGACAGCAAGGAAAAACATAAAGATTAATTACAGCACTCTATGGAGAAGGTGTTCAAACCCTGAAGCTTATGGAATCAGGCTGGTAGCTGAAAGTGAGTTCAGGGATGCATTAAAAACAGAACCTATTTTTACACCAACAGGCAGCAGAGGCAATAGTTACAAAATTCTCAAACGAAGGCAGAAGCCTGTGTGTGTAATACAAGCCCTAGTGCGGTGTCAGGGCCACTCAGAATTACCACTAAAGGTGGCGTGGATTTTATTATTTGACAGTAAACACACTGGTAACAATGATTATTTTCTTATAATGGTAGTTCTATTCCAGCGAAGTGTTTCCTCCTTTCTCTGGGATGGTGTTCTATCGCTATGACAACCGATAACATTTTGCACACCACAGAGCACTGTATCATGTATCCCACGGCAGAAAAGGAAATGCCATACTGTACTTAAAAGCCACCTTCTTTTCTTTCTCTCGTTTAAAGTCTGTTATCACTCCCCATGCATTATTCACTATGCCATATTATATATAACCTTTCCCTTTGGTTACAGTCAGATTTGTGATATATGAAGCAAAAGCCAGAAAGCCTTGCAAATCCCTTAACATTTTCTAACAAATAAAGGATAACCAAACTGTATTATTCTGATTTTTCTTCAACACAGTCATAAAGAACTTGATGTTACCAACTTCCTCACTGGATCAAAAGCCTTTGTCAGACTTTCGCCACTGTCTGTCTTATGCAGCGAGATCTCTCTCAGTGACACGGCTGGGAAGTAAAGTATTCCCACTAACAGAATTTTCCAATACAAGAAGCATCACCTCTTGAAATATCATTTTTTATTTGAAATATTTTAACAAAATTTAAAAATCACATCGTACACCAACTTCCCTGTCTACACAATTTTTTCTTGAGAACTTAGTTGTCACCATGGAAACCCATCACTGGGTATTGCTGTGGCACACGGAGCTCTCCAGAGTTGATGTCACCTGGGAGGTACCCTGCGTATGCCCACTATGGGGCTTGGGAGCTCTGGACAGAGTCAACTGAAGCTGGGAATATACTAGCTCATTTGAACATCTGTGAGCGTTGCCTGCTCCCCCAAGACAGGAAATATGTGAAAATTATGCACAATCCCACAGAGTTTCAAGGCCTTTGGACTCTAATGGAAAGACATTTACATATATTAAGATACAAAAAAATGTAAATTCCACTCTAGTGACAGCCAGAGGGCAGGGGACATAGACTAATGCAAGTGGACAGAGAAATCTGTAATGTTTACCATGAATCTAAGGAATGTGGGCCACATGAAATCTGCCTCTTTATTTTGTGGCCTCATTCAGAAAATGACTATACAAAGGAGCTCAGTCCATGGGTCAGGGGCACAGATACCCAGCCGAGCTCAAGAGGACACCTGTTGGTCACCGAGATATCTCAGCAAGCTGGGAAGGCAGCCCCACCTTCCCACCCAAATTCACCTACGAAGGCGAAGCCCAAAACTACCTGGGATGACACAATTGATGGTTTCTTTAGTGAAATAAACATCATTTTCTTTGCTCTTCTCTCCTACTTCCCTCTACCCTTTCTAAAAAGAAAAAGGAAATAATTGGTGGCAAAAGTTTTGCTAAGAATATCTGAATTATGGAAACTGCCTTTAGTGTTTCTGTAGGATAAGAAACAATTTGGCCTCAATTTTTTTTTCTCTTTAAATAAAGACAGGGTCTCACTATGTTGCCTAGGCTGGTCTTGAACCCCTGGGCTCAAGCAATCCTCCCGCCCTGGCCTCCCAAAGTGCTGGGATTACAGGTGTGAGCCACCGCAGCTGGCCTGGGCTCAGTTTTATAAAATGTGAACTGGAGAGCCAGATCTACTTACTGGTCTGTTATTTCCTGCAATCTGAATGACCATGAGGCTTGTGACTGAGGCACAAATTGAGTTCAGCTGCTATACACCAAATCTATGAGGATGGGAGGCCGAGGGTGGAAGGGAAGCTGGCGAGGCTGTGTTGAGTGGTCCTGATGTCTGCTACCAGTGGGAAGAGCACTAGTTCCTGGGTGGGCAGATGCAGACCACAGGCTGTGGTTCCAGGGCCAGACCCCATGGCCTCCTGCCTCCCCTTTCCCACAGCAAAGGTCACCACAAAGGCCAGGCGCAGGTTCTCCTGGGAGACCGCCCAGGGTGCAGGTTGCTGATCACTTCCCACATTTCAGGTGAGAAGGGGTCTGCTTGACCATCTTCGTGAGCTTCCTCAGGGTGAAGAAGAATTAAAAATCCTGAGAACTGAACTGCACTCCTGGGCAGCTTCCAATTGCTCAGATTTTCCTTCTCAAAGTTGCCAGAAGCTCCTGCTAGGTCCCTTTCAGAAAGCATCTGATTTGGAATTTATGGTGATTCTCCCACTGGGCAGTCGAGGGTGAGAGGCAGGCCGGGTGTGGCGCTGGTTGCTGGGGAAGAGACGTTTCCCAGAGATCCCTAAGGTGTGGAAGTCAGCAGGAGAGGTGTCCTCATGGGAAGCAGGTCTTTCCATGCTTGGACAATTGGTGTGAGCATCTTTTAAGCCCAGGAACATTTAGAATAAAGCAGAGAAATGCTTAAGGAAATCAAGTCTGTAGAATGAATTCCTTAAACAAGAAATCAATGCAGAGCAGATCAACATATCAATGCAGATCAATGTATCAATTGTTTGAACTATCTGAAATACTGTATTTCAAACACAGTATTTCAAATATTTATAACAATTAAGAGAATCTGCCCATTAGAATAACAGACCAGCCTTGAGACCTTAACTTAAAATGTGGCATTAAATAATCAACTTAGATTTTGATTTGAAGTCACAATCTCAGTAAGGTCAAATATACTATACAAGAAAACTTAAAAGACCACAAGGTGTAGCATACTTATAAGCTTAATTAGACTTATAAGAATTGCTCAAGTGCTCTAAGAGGCTTGTTTGTTGAGCCAGGCAATTGAGTACTTATAAATTTAATAAGTTCGATTTCCTTTACAAATGTAGCTTAAAATGTTTAAAGGAGTTTAATTAACTAAGTTTGCAAATCAGACCAAACATTAATAAAAGGCCTCCTTAAAAGTGATTATTAAAAACTGATAGGCTTATAAAGAAAATGAGATCTGTGAACACCTGTCAAAAGCCTAAGGAGAGGTGAGATTTCAGATTTCATAACTTTCATAAAAATTAATTCTAAAGAGTAAATATCAGAATTATCTTTTCTGCCCCAAATGCTTTGGAACCCTACCATGCCCATATGATGTGATATGTTTTAGTTTTCCATCTTCAATAACAACTTACTGATGCACCTACTGTGTGGCAGGTACTATACTAGGCACAACTGGGTATGTTCTGGCTCTAACAATCATCTGGTAGGGGAGATGTAAATATGTGCTACATGAATAACTGCTGCATTAGAAAACGGGTGACAACCAACTAGGGAAGACAAAATGTTACAGAAATTCAAAGAACATATATCAATGAAGGCATCATACCAAAATCATATTTGGATGCCAAGACAGGAGGATTGCTTGAGGTCAGGAGTTCAAGACTAGGCTGGATAACATAGCAAGACCCTGTCTCTATGAAAAGAACTTAAGGCCGGGTGCGCTGGCTCACGCCTGTAATCCCAGCAGTTTGGGAAGCCGAGGTGGGCGGATCACAAGGTCAGGAGATCGAGACCAGCCTGGTCAACATGGTGAAACCCGGTCTCTATTAAAAATACAAAAATTAGCTGGGCGTGGTGGTGCGTGCCTATAATCCCAACTACTAGGGAGGCTGAGGCAGGAGAATCCCTTCAACCAGAGAGTCGAAGGTTGCAGTGAGCTGAGATTGTGCCACTGCACTCCAGCCTGGCTGACAGAGCAAGATGCCATCTCAAAAAAAAAAAAAAAAAGAAAAAAAAAAAGAACTTAAAAAGGAGCCAGGTGTGGTGGTGTGCGTCTATAGTCCCAGCTACTTGGGAGGCTGAGGTGGGAGGACCACTTGGGCCCAAGAGTTCGAAGCTGCAGTGAGCTGCGATCATGTCACTGCACACCAGCCTGGGTGACAGAGTGAGACCGTCTCTAAAAACTATGAAATACATAAATAAAATAATATTTGAACTGGATCTAGTCTGGAATTTACTTTTTGAGTTGTTCCCCTCCCTCACTGTCCTGCAGCATCATCCGCTGACCTGAGTTTGCCTTACACACAGGTTCATGCTTCTGCTCCTTTACTCACTGGAAACTCAGCTTTTTACAACTGTTAGGATCATGTGTAACATAAAGGTTAACAGGATGTGAGTGAAGACCCATCAGGCTCTCTGAAAGGGTTTATTTCATGAATGTTTTAATATCTTTGCTCAGAACTCTTTCCATGTCCTTTGAGACCTTGGTTCTCCATTCTCCACCCATCTTATAGGTGAGGTTGTCAGATAATTGGCCCCTGGACAAGTATTCTTCTATAGAAGTAGGTTTATCCCTGACCAATTTTAAATGAAGAATAAGAGCAGCTTTATTTCTAAAATTAAGTCCAAAAAGCAAGAATGTCATTCTGCTGAGAAATTAGTAAATTCCCAAGTGATGGGGGGAGAGGAGAGGAAGGAAATCTAGTTGTTTTCTGACTATAGATCTACCAAGGAGATATTTTAAAAAAAAAAAAAAAAAAAGAGGGAGAGGGAGAGAGAAAGAGTCAAAGAGTCTCACTCTGTCAACCAGGCTGCAGTGCATTTGGTGTGGTCATGGCTCACTGTGGCCTCACATTCCTGGGCTTAAGTGATCCTCACACCTCAGCTTCTCTGGTAGCTGGGATGATAGGTGTGCACCACCATGCCCAGGCAAGTTTTAAATTTTTTGTAGAGATCAGGTCTCACACTACCATGCCCAGGTAAGTTTAAATTTTTTTGTAGAGATAGGGTCTCACTATGTGACCCAGGCTGGTCTTGAACTCTTGGTATCAAGCGATTATAGGCATGCACCACCACGCCTGGCTAGGGAGACTTTTATTTACTTGCTGGAGTAGTAAGACTACTGGGAAAACTTCAAATTATTCTTCATTAAGTGTTATTGGTTGACCTGTGCCTCCCCCAACCCCAATTCATGTGTTCAGGTCCTAACCAGTACCCCAGAACCCGGCCTTATTTGGAATTGGGTTGTTGCTGACATAGAGTTAAGACAGTCATACTCAAGTAGGATGGGCCCCTAATCCAATATGAGCAGTATCCTTATGAAAAAGGGAGATTTGGACGCAGACAGAAACATGAGGAAAACACCATCTGAAGACTGGAGCTCTGTGGCCACAAGCCAAGGAACCACCAAAAGCTCAGAGACAGACCTGGAACAGATTCTTCCCTGGAGCCTTCATGGAGGGCACGGCCCTGCCCACATCTTGATTTCAGACTTCTGATCTCTGAAACCATGAGACAATAAATCTCTGTTGTTGAAGCCACTCCATGCCGGGTACTTTGTTACGACAGCCATAGCAAACTAACATGCTAAGCAAACGGAGCCAGAAGAAAAAAGCAATTTCAGGAATAGCCTATTACATTATACAAAGACCAACTCATTCCATTTCAGACTTTTTTATACACCCTGAATTAGACTCCAAGTAAAACAAGAATGATCTCAGTCAACATGCTGGTACCCTCAGCACCCACGAAGGGGGAATTTTAAGCTGTTCTGGGGTCTGGCTGACTCCCATTTGTCCAAATCAGGATTTTTCCTATGTCTCAAAAAATAGAGTGAATGAGGCTGCAATATTGACATAAACCGTAACACATGTTCACAGTGGATCTCCTTCCCAACAGCTTGGAATAAGCTCTTCGTTCTCATTTACTTCTTCATCAATTGGACTCCCTTCACGGCATCTACTCCATCTAGACAAAACAAGACTGATCAATTTTTTCCATTTGGTCATGTTGGGTTTCTTCCTGTGGATGGAATATAATAGTCAGTGAACTCATGAAATGTGTGCAGGTCAGTCATGTTGTTTTCAAAGGTTCTAGACCAGCGGTTCTTCTGAACTTCTGCGGGGTGATTGTGGCAGCTGAACATTAAGGTGACCCCCAGTGAGTCACGACTGTGTGTAATCTCTCTCCTTTGGAATGCAGATGGGACTTGTAACTGTCTTCTGGTAATAAAATCCGGCACGATAAAGCACAGTCATCCTGAGATTACCTTACATCACAGAAGGCTCCGTCTTAGCAGACTGCAACAAGAGAGTCTCCTATGTCCTTGAACGAATCAGAGGGCTGGTGGGAGCAGGTGCCCCAGCAGCTAAGAACAGCCCCTAGCTGATAGCCACCAAAAACCAAGGATCTCGGTCCTAACAACTGCCAGGCATGGAATTCGGCCAACAACCTTATGAGCTTAAAGGAAAACCCAAGCTTTTGTAGAGATGGGGTCTCACCAGGCTGGTCTTGAACTCCTGGCCTCAAGCAATCTTCCCACCTCAGCCTCCCAAAGTGCTAGGATTACAGGCATGCACCACAGTGCCTGGCCAGGGAGACTGTTATTTACTGGTGGCAGCCTGGTGAGACATTGAGCAGAGGACCCTGCAAAGCTGCGCCCAGGCTCCTAAGCCACAGAATCTGATATCATTAAATAGTGTTTTAAGCCGCTGTTTGTGGCAATTGTTATACAACAAAGAAAACTAATGCAGTGAGGATGTCCTTTGATGGTCTGATAAAAAAGAGGTGATTTCTCATTAGCAAAGCTCTGGAAGACCCATGTTTTGAATATGACTTTAGGGATCTGTCAGACTTTCTAAAACTCTTCAATGTACCCTCAAGATGTTCTTCTAAGTTCTGGGTTATGAACGTTTCTTTTTGTTTAGTCAGTAAAACCTACTGCAAAACTTGGTGACGTCTGGGAAACTAACAAGGTCACAGTCCATAAGAATGGCTTGCTGGGCCATTTCAACAGTTTTCAAATGTAAATTTAAATAATTTGTTTCATTCTTAACCTGTAAGATAGGACCGCATTTTAATATTGTATCATATTCAACTTGTGCAGAGTGATAAAAAAGCATAGGTTTGAAGAGAAGGCAATTTCTTATTTTGTTAGGAAAGTAACTTTAATCCTGCCTCTTCTAGATTAACTATAGGAATAAAAAAAGCTGTAGTTTGTAGAAACCATGTGCGTTTCAGAAAGCACACGTTTAGGAAGATGGGCTCAGTTCATTTCCTGACAGAGGACTTGTTCAGAATGAATATAACACCTGGAATAAACTGATTTCCCAATCCGAACGTCCTTTGGAGTGATATATTAGAAAGAAAACAAACAAATAAAAAACTGTAGATTTAAGCCCTTGTTCTATGACTTCCTAGCTGTGTACTTGGGAGGAAGTTACTTTATTTCTCTGATTCTGTGTTTTCTTAACCATAAAATGGGTTGTTGCTTCCCCTCCCGCCCCATTGCAAAGCATGCTGGCTGTAAAAATGGGCTGTTTTGAGGACCAGATAAAATAATCGTCATGAGAGAGCCTCACACAACACCAGGTCTCGTAATAAGCAATCAGAACAACCAACACAGCCCTCACAAATGGAGTTTATTCAACTGCCCCAGAGAGGGAGAAGGGAACAGAGGAGTTGAGGATGGCCACTCTCTGGCACTCATGTCTAAGGAAAAAGAGGTCTGAATGGTGCTGCAGGGACTAAAACAGGTAAGAGTGTCACCCATCACAAAACTCATCACACTGATTGCTGGGCCAATACCAAACACAATTCAGACTTCGTCAAAGATTTTGTTGTACAAAAGAACTAGAGAAACAAACATAACCCTAAAAGAAACAAGCAAAAAATCCTATTGCACAAAAGTGTTTATTAAGCTCTTGCCACTCTGACCATGGGATTAAAGCAGCTCAGCAGTAAGAACACTCTTCTATCCTGGTGGCTGTGGGATCACATGAGGCAGATCACAAAACAAAGTTTGCCAAAAGACAGTTGGGATCCATCTTCACCCAAGTACACACTGTAATGACACCCTAGTTGCAGAAGTTAGATGAGTTGTGAGAATCAATGTGTTGCTGTTTGGGCAGGAACCAAACGCTAGTGACCCTTTCCTAGCAGAAAATACACTTCCGATGGTGTTTCTTTAGTAGGCACGCGTCTCCCCAGCCAATCCTCTGCCAGCTTTGGAGTGCAAGTCTGTGTGCAGGGCTGGGTACAGGTGTTAAGATGCAGTGGGTTGTTCCTCTGGTGACACTCGCTGAGACCAATGAGAGATAAAAGGAGGTAGGGCGACACTCAAAAGAGCGAAAAAGAGCTATAGTACAGCCACCGACCAAACCGAGGGATGTCAACAGGAGCTGGGCCAGCCCTGCAGGTACAGGCAGAGGAGACCAGCTTAGGATGGCAGAAGTCCCTGGCTCCATGGCCCAGAATCCAAACAAAGCAGTGAATGTCCCCATTGGCCTCTTGCCCTCGAAGCTCTGCAGCAAGAGACAGGGTACAACACCACTGATCAATGGCCTTCAGAAAAAGGTAAGGCACTAAATGCCATGAACTCACTAGTCCAAAACCAATGGGTCATGGAAACCAATGCTTTTCCAATATGGTATCTCCACAGGAAACCAGGGAGGAAGGTATACTGCACCACGCTATCATGTGATTTGCTTATATGTCTGTGAACCCAAGAATACTGTAAATACCTCCATGGAGGGATAACACACCCCTTTCATTTCTTTCATTTCCGTATCCCAGGGATCTAACTCATTCGCAGGTACAGAGCACTCAGAAAACGTCTGCTGAATGGACGATCCCTCTTACTTCACTTTGTTTCTCTTCCCACATTCTCATCACCGCTACCATCCTCTGCTGAGCACCTGCTTGATGAAAGCCAGGCTGTGTGAAATGGAATTCCAGCTCCAGCACTCATGTGCCCCTGGGCAAGTCACTTCATCTCTGTGGCGATCACTTTCTCCCAGTGGGTTATTGCTATTATCTACCTTCTAGGGTGTATGGGATTAAGTATACATAAAGTGCTTAGACTTGTGCCTAGCACTAAGTAGGCACTATTTAAGTGCTAGCTACTGTTATTATTTTGACAACTTGCTTTTTATTTATTATATTTATTGTTTCTTGTCTATCTCATGCAAAGTGCCACAAGGGCAAAGATTTGTGTCTGTTTCCTTCACTGATGAATCCCAAGTATCAAGAACTGCATGAGGCACACGACAGGTGCCACACACTCTTTATTAAATAAATAGACAAACATACATTCTTAGATAGTAGAGGTCAGATCTGCATTAGGTTAAATTCTGTAACCATCCTTACAGTGTTTAGCCTTGTTTCTCAATGGAGATAAAGGTTTCCATTTTTTTTTTTTTGTTGAAAATACTAGCTTTCATTTATAAAGTACTTCTTCTATTTTCTCATTTGAGCCTCGCAGCCACCCTGTGATAAATCCCCATGGCGTCCACTGGAGTAGCACGTAGCCGCTAGCTCCGCGGGAGTATCAGGACTTGAGGTTGATGATAATGGTAACATCCCACCCATCTGACCAGTGACAGGCCATTTATTACTTGATGAGGAGAGGCATGCCTGCCTAATTTGTTTGCATTGACTTACCTGGGGTGATTCTGTTGTTGTTCTACTGAACATAAAAGATGATGTGTTTTTATTTTCCTTATCCCAAACTGCTCTTTTAAAATATACTCTTTTCTTTCTAATGGAAAAAAACAAAACAAAACAAACAAACAGAAAACCCAGAGTATCTGTTCGCCATGGAAAACTTGAGCAAAAACAGTAAGAGTATAAAGAAGAAAATCAAAATTACCCACATTCCATATGATGTTAGAACTTGCTTTGTAGGAAATATTTGCAACAAATGATTCCTGTTTGGCCAAGAGAGACACTAGCTGGCCTGCTGGCCACACAGCATTCTGGGAGTCAAAAGCAGGCCAGGTCTCGGGAGAGGAGAGGGCTATCAGGAGCTAACAAGCCAGGGGACCCAAGAGGGAGGGTAGCTGAAGCTGAAAAACAATGCAGGGGTCTTGGTCCACTATGGAGGGAAGGGCAGAGTAGGGATAGGATCTGATCTGCCAGGGGGGATGACAGAGGAGTGTGGTTCTATTGCCTGGATTTCTGTTACAGCAGGACGTGGACACCAGCAGCTATTCAGAAGGTCTCAGTCAGGGCCCTGAGGGACAGACACAGAACCTTTGTGTCTGGAGAAAAAGGAGGAGACGCAATGAGACGGCTGCCCCATGCAACGCTGTGCTCCAAATCAGACCTGCCTACCTTGTGGTGCCTCTATGCTGGGGCACAAGGCAGATGTGCCCATGGTTCAATCCTTCCAAGACTGAGCAGATGGAAGCAGGTGGAAGCAGGTGTGGGCGGGGAACACAGGGGTAATCTCTAGGTCTGCTCAAAGTGATTGGCTGGGAGCATGGCAGGGCAGCAAATCATGGCCACTGGGATGCCATTTGCAAGAGCTGGGAGGGGCCGCAATGGTGCCAGCAGCCACTGCTTCAGGGATAGGTAACCTCAGTGTTGCAGGAAGGCATGGAACTAAGCCCCAAGAATACTATCTGCCTTCAGGGTGTCACGTTTCCTAACTGAAACTGGGCCAAGACTGGAAAAAGCCACAGGAGCTGCCTCACCGCAGATGTAGAACTCACTACTTTACTGGACTTTTCTACATCGAGGCCTGCCCCAGGATTCTGTCCTGCTAGTAACCTGGGCAGAACCCAGAAGGTTCCTATAAGTCAGACTCCAAAGGCCAGTTCTTTCAAACTGCTCATGTGTAGGAGGATATATGTGTCTGAAACTTATTTAATATTCTACAAACACAAACTGTTCGCATATACATAGTTCATTCTGCAGATAGTGTTACTGATGACCAATAGACCCCAAGTGCTTTAATCAATGAAATTACTGCCTCGGCTATTACAGGAGACTATGAACTGTTGCGATCTTCTATCCACATTTCAATCGATGTAAACCAGGGCAAGAAAAAACAGGACCCCTAATTATATAACCGGGAAGGATTATATAACAAAGGTCCTGATGCAGCTTTAACTGTCTCTGTGCCTACGCGGGCTGAAAGAGCACAGGTTTTCAGAGGGAACATGAGCAGCCCAGAGTTGTGCAAACCATTTTTCAATAATGGTTTAACTAATCCCACTTACTCACCATCGACCAGTCCTCTGCTCTTCTAACCTTGTTTTTCCACAGCCCTGGATACAGCAGCCCCATTTCAGGGTGATAGTTTGTTAAAGTGACAGCGCGCCAGCCGTACGAGACATAATTCGAGGAAAGCTGGCGACAGCGTCAATTTCTCTGAGAGGCTGGTCTCAGCTATCCAGCGCGGCAATGATAATTTCATAATGCTGCTAAAGCCACTTCCGCCATTTCAAAATGGCAGGACACTGATCACTTGTGACAGGAAGCATTTGCACTGAGAGATACTTGAAAGCCATACAGTATTTCTTTGTTGGAGGAACCCAAGAAACAGTAATAGTAACAACAAAAAATAACCACCTCCCCTCCTTCCTTTCAGCCTGTGCTGTCAAGCACAATGATCCCTCTCCATGTGTCCTTTATGTCTTACTGATAGAAATTACATTCGAGGGCATCCGACACAAAGAACACTTGTGCAAGCAATGTACCTTGTGTGTGACATTTCTTCTGAACCCTTAGGAGAGATATTGATTTAAAGCTACCAAGATGCTATATATGCAACACTGTGACCATAATGAACCTACTCGGCATCCCACTATTGTGATTTAAAGCAAACCTGGAAAGCTGAAATCTAATTGAAATAACATTAGTTGCTCTACTTGACCCTGCGGAAGGAGGACGGGAAAGTCAGAAAAAGGCAAAAAGTCGTAACTTGGTGGTGTCTGAGGTCGCATAATGGCTGCTGATTTTGTAAATTCTATACTCTGTTTAATACCTAGGTGTGATGAATCCATGAATGAAGATGCTAGGAGCTGGAATTTCCCATCCACTGGGTAGAAAATTGTTTTTCAGTGACACATAGTAAAACTAAGTTATCTATAAATGATTTTAAGTCATATAAACTTGACCATTCTTGTGAATCCCTCTCCTGAGGGTCAACATGTTCCTCTTTTTTCTTTTTCTTTTTTATAATCTCTGTCATCCCCCTCCACTCCCAGTAAACACAGCCTAATGGTTTAACTTAAAATTCTGTGCCCAAGACAATTTTCAGAAGTGAGAACCACAGAAGTTGGAGTCTCTAGAAATCTCAGTGATCTGGATGTAAGATTCAAGATCCAAGTTCAAGTTCTGATTCTGCTACTAGCACAGTGACCTTGGGTAGGTCCCAAGACACTCCCCGGGATAGTTCATCATCCGTCAAGAGGAGGAGTTGGAATACATGAACTCAAGGCCCTTGGCCTAACCCTCATGATGCCACTCTAGGTCCCCATTTTCTAAAGGGAACCATGTCACAATTGGCTGTACCAGGTAGTCCCTGAAGGAATCAGAAAGAGCCTGTGCCTGTTCACTCCATCCTCCCCTCACCAGGTCACTCTGCCCCTCGTGTAGATCCCAGAGACCTCAACCTACAGGTCAGAAAGCCACAGTGCCCCTCGGATCATCAGATTCTCCTCAAAGACCACCTAATAGACACTGGTTGACTTCAACAGGCACATCTCAACTGCTCCGAAAGACTAAGGAGAATCCAATCAAATTCCCCTAGTACAGGGGTGCAAAGTACGTGTCTTAGTTCCTAGGGCCACTGCAACTAAGCGCCACAAACTGAGTTCTTCAAAACAACAGAACTTTAATGACCATAGTTCCAGAGGCTAGAAGTCCAAAATCAAGGTGTTGGCAGGGCCATGACGCGTGCTTGGAAGCCTACCAAGGAGACTCTTTCCCTGCCTCCTCTCGAGCCTTGGTGTTCCTTGGCTTGTGGCTGCATCACTCTACTCTGTCTCTGCTGTTGATAGGGTTTGAATCTGCGTCTCCACCCAAATCTCATGTGGAATTGAAATCCCCAGTGTTGGAGGCGGGGCCTGGTGGGAGGTGACTGGATTAATTACGGGGGCAGATCTCTCATGAATGGTTGAACATCACCCCCTTGGTGCTGTCCTTGTGATAGTAAGTGAATTCTCATGATATCTGGTTGTTTAAATGTATGTGGCATCCTCTCTCTCTCTCTCTTTTCTCCCTCCCTCCCTCTCCTGCTTTTGCCATGCAACATGTACATTCCTGCTTTACTTTCCTCCATGAGTAAAGGAGAAGATCTTTATTTTTCAAGGGTTGGGCAGGTGTGAGCTGGTAAGAGAAGTGGAGTTCTTTCCCCAGTTGAGCCCTACACACCCCTGCATTGTGCTTACCCTGAACATGCTTATGTTTTCCTGTCTTGGCCCACCTAGTCCTTGTCGCCAGCAGGGCCGTCCCATCCCCAGCTGTTGAAGTCTTACTCACTCGATGAGTGACAGCTCAAATTTGCCCCCTTCTTACAACCTCCCCAATTCCCCCAGCAAGAAATGAAGTCACCTGCCTCTGACCTTTCCTGGCTTTTGTCTGCTTCCTGATGATACTTGAACTATGGTCACTTCTGCCCACTCTCTGGCAACTGCCCCCTGAGAGCGTGGGCTATTTCTTATTCAATCCTTATGCCCATAGGAGGTGACTGTAAGTATGTGCTAAAGTAAACCTGCAGGAAGAGAAGAGGAGAATGGAGAGTAATGCCTGATGTTTTGAAAATGTCACCATGGAGAGGGTCCTTTCGAACCAGGGGCTGTTAGAACTTGTGGCTTACTGATTCCCTCACCGTCTCTTTGTGACTTCCTTCCCCATGCCATGTTGCTTTGAAATCAAAAGAAAGCCCAGAAGATAAGCTAACCACACAAAGAAAAGAACAGGAGTGTGCCTGCGTGAGGAGCTTATTCCGACCCCAATCAGCACCAGCGGCTCTTGGAAATCATCAGCCATTGTGACCCTGGAGGTTTCCAACAAAGAGAATGCCCAGCAGGTCTTTGGAACTGTTAAGTGCTTCATTGGTGGAGTCCTGGCAATCGTGGCAGGAAGCACGTCTTCTCCAAAGGATGTCCACACCCTGATCTCCAGCACATGTGACTATGTTAGGTTTCATGGAATGGAGGAATTAAGGTTGCAGCTCGAATTAAGATGGGGACGTTATCCTGGATTAGATAATCCAGGTGGGCCCAGTGTAACCACAAAGTTCCTCACAAGTGAAAGTGGGAGGTCAGAGCGGTTTCATCTGAGAAGAACCTGACTGGCTATGGCTGTCTGTGAAGATGGAGGATGGGGCCACAAGCTGAGGAATGCAGGCAGCCTCTAGAAGCTGCAATAGGAAAGAAAGTGGCTTCTCTTCTACAGCCTGCAGTTGGGATGCAGGCCTGCTGATGCCTTGATTTTAGCCCCCTAAGACCCATTTTGGAGTTCTGATCTCCAGAACTGTAAGATTGTAAATCTGTGTTGTTTGAAGCCACTAGGTTTGGGGTGATTTGTTATAGCAGCAGGAGGAATCGAACAGAGAGATCATCAACTCCTCCTCCAGATGGAGAAACTGAAGCCCAGGTGGGTTAAGGAGTCTTTGGCCTGAGGTCGCACAACTAAGGAGTGGCAGAGCTGGTGCTCATGGCTGGGTCTATGGCTCCAAGTCGAGCAAGCTTTGCTCTACAAAAAATGCATTCCTTTCTTGGATGTAGTCAACAGGCCCCTGGCTCTCAGCTAAGGAGAAGCACATCTCCCTAGAGGCCCATCCTACCAAAGTCTGGTCAGGGTCACAAGAGTGACTGGAAGCCAGAAGAAGCCTTTGAGAGTAGCATGCGGGCTGGGTGTAGTGGCTCACACCTGTAATCCCAGCACTTTGGGAGGCCGAGGTGGGCAGATCACGAGGTCAGGAGATCAAGACCATCCTGGCTAACACGGTGAAATCCCATCTCTACTAAAAATACAAAAAATTAGCCGGTTGTGGTGGCAGGCGCCTGTAGTCCCAGCTACTCAGGAGGCTGAGGCAGGAGAATGGTGTGAACCCGGGAGGCAGAGCTTGCAGTGAGCCAAGATCACGCCACTGTACTCCAGCCTAGGCAACAGAGCGAGACTCCATCTCAAAAAAAAAGAAAAAAAAAAAACCCCAGAGACAGTAGCATGCAGCTAGCACCTCCTCTACCACTGAGGACTCTGGAGCTTTAGAGAGGGCCAGCATCTTGGCAAGGGACTATGGGAGCTAACAGTAAGCCAGAAGAAGGGGGTTTCTGCTCATTTGTTCCCAAATTGCACAGGCTGATTAGAAGCTGAGCCTTTCATTGTCCTGATAGGGAGGCCTACTGCCCTCTCCCCCAAGATTAAAAATGCTCTAGCTGTGGGGACACTTAAAGCCTCTGGTTTTCTGGCCTGGAGGCCTGAGTTCCAATCCTTGAAGAAGTTCTACCTTTTGATGAATTTTATCTTCTGCCCACCAAGCATTGCATCCTGATTCCAGGAGCTGACATGGAGAAATTCCAGCCACAGGTACCCACCACTTATCAGCTCTTTTAGCCCAGAAAGAGATTCTCATTGGTCTTCTAAGAACCTATCTCTTCCATCAGTCACCACCATCTGTCTACATGTAACAGAAAACAAATTCCCCCCTGACCTAAGTTTCAGGCCCCCTCTGACACATGATCATTTGGCAAACCACCAAACTAGGCAACTGAGAGCAGGTGGCAGGGCAATACTGAACATATACAAAGCTGTCATCATTTCAGGGAAAAAAAACAAACAAATATCCAACTAGAAAGAGGGCAAAAGACATAAATAGACCATTTTGCCAAAGAAGATTTACAGATGGCAAATACGCACATAGAGATACCTTCAACATTATCCATCTGGGAAATTCATATTAAAACCACAATGAGATATCATTAAATACCTTCAGAAAGGCTATGAAAAAATAGTGACAACACCAAATGCTGGCAAGGATGCACAGAAACGGGATCACTCACCCACGGCCCACGAGAATGTAAAATAGTACAGATACTTTGGAAAATAGTTTAGTGGTTTCTTAAAAACTAAATATGCAATTAACTTATGAACTAGTGATTGTATTCCTAAGCATTTATCATCGTAAATGATAAAAATGTTCTGTATCTTGACTATATCAATGTCAATATGCTGGTTGTGATATTGCACTACTGTTTTGCAAGACGTTATCACTGTGAGAAACTGTGTAATGGGTACACAGGCCCTGTATCATTTCTTACATGTGAATCTAGGATCATGTCAAAGTAAAAGGCTTAACTGGAAGACAAAAACTGACCACCCCTCCCCCAAATTTTTCTCACATTGGGAAGTACAGTAAAGCACTAGAAAGGATTAATAAAGTAGTACCTCAGCCATGCTTCATCTTTACTCTGCTGCATAATTCTTTGTAGCACTCATAGCTGTATGAGACTACATTGCATTATATTATATGACATCCCATCTATCTATCTGTCCACATTGTCTCTTGTTTCTCTCATAGAACTGTGTGCTATACGATGGCAGAGACGTCTAGTTCACACTCTAGCATATTATGGGCACAAAAAAAGTTGTTGAATGAATATGGGGAAGTCAGTATTATTCCTCGAGCCTTTTAAGTCAGTGTATTTCCAACTACCTAAGTTCTCTTAAATCCAATCTCCCTCCTCTAAGGAGTTGCCCTTCAGCACCCTCTGCCTTTAAAGCAGGAATCTTAAGTCTTCAGCTCTACTCTGCCTCCTTTCCAAATTCCCATCCTTGTATACTCATAGCACCAGAACGGAGCCCAACACCGGGAATCCCAGCAGGTGAGTTGTTGTCTAGGTTGCTGGAATCTCCCCCTGAGGCACTGCAACTTCAGGCAACATCAGTGGTCACTGTGTTTACCTGGTCCCTACAGCACAAACATGCCTCCCAATCTCCACTAATTGGATCAATCTGATGTACCCCAATTTAATTTGCACACAGATTCCAGGGACATCTGGAACAAATCTGATCTTCAAATTATGTTTTTCCAAGTCTGTCTCAGCTGCCATTATCATAGAGTGGGGACTTAAATGTAAAATAAGAACTTCACTTACTACTGGCTTCTAACTTCTTACCATAGTCCTCACAATTACAGTGCTGGTAATGGAGGAGTGTGCCTATGGGACACACACTTAATGCCACTAGCCACACAGTGGGTTTAGGGGTCGCTTGGGAAGGGGGTCGCTTAGGAAGTCCCTTTAAGAATTCTAGCTTACCACCCTTGCCGCCACGGAAATGACAAACAGACAACATAATTGCAGACTGCCAGTAATTAACATTCACCCAGCTATAGCACACATGAACATTTAAAATGAACAATTATATACTAAAAAAGAGACTGTGAATGATCAACCGGGGGGGAAAGGCAGAAATCTATGAATGAGATAGTGTTAAACAGTTAGATGTAATTCACTCCGCCCCGCTCTTCCCTCAGAGCTTTTTCAGCAAGGAGCAGAGAGTGTTTCCTGTCAAGCCAGCGGAACCACAAGAGCTGAATTGGTATCTCCAAGCAGGCAATTTTCCTAGTTGTAAATAACCAGCAGTTTTGTGGGAATCAATTAGGAGGTTCCCATCTCTTCTTTGGAAGTCTTATTTCCGCCATCCATCTTCCTTTGTTAATTTCGTAAGCAGGGTTTAAGAGATCCAGAGAGAAAGATCTATTTTCTGTCCCTCAGATTTCTTGGAGGGGGGGAGGAGTAGTTTTTACATCTTTCCCATTTAGAATTCAAGTAGAGTACTTTCAAGTCACTCTCCCTTTTCAAGGCCAGGAAACTGCATGGGATTTATGTACTATGTCTAGCAATAGAGGTGCAAGGCCTGAAAGAAAATTATAGAGTCACAAGGCAAATGAAATAGACATAGCTGCAAAGAAGCTTTTATTGCAAAGATGCAGATGGCCCGCACACCAGATTACATTCTCTGGAGCAGATTCCTGAAGTCAAAGTCCAATATATCATGGTTGCCACATTAACCAATTGTTCAGTCTTAGCCCATGCCTCTACTGTCAATCATTTTATTTATGGTAATGATAATAACAGTAATAATAGCAATGATAATAACAATGATACTAATATTAGAAGCTACCAATTATTGAAAACCAATCATGTGCTAGCTACTTTAAATATATGGTTCTTCTATTGCTCACAACCACCTTGCAATATCAGTCTTATGATCCTATTTTCTAAATGAGGAGCCCGAGACCCAGAGAAGGTCACATGACCTGTAAATTCTGGAGCCAAGAGGGTCTGCACCCAAATTTATGTCTGGAAGATCAGTGGTTGCAAAGACAATCTTGTCCCACAAGGCCATGCTCTCCCTCTTGTTCATCCCGCAATGACTGGTCAAACTCCACTCTGTGCAGAGCAGACACATCCCTTCACTAAGCATCAAAAGGGTAAGTACAGAATGAGCCTTGCTGAAAACTTGCCATGGCCACACCTCAAAAACATGGAGAAGGGCCTTTTACTGGGTACCCAGACTTCTTGATGGACACACGATGGTTCTCAGCAAATGTCTTATCAGATAACTTTCCCCAGAACTGACCAGCACTTGGATCATTATCTCTTTGGAAACTATGACATAATAACTAAAAGCAATTCAATAAGAAAAAAAAAAAAAATGAGCATAGGGCATGAACAGAAAATAAACAGAAAAAGAAATACAAATGGCCTTCCTTTCCAGTTAAGGAAATACATAACAACAGAATATCACTTTTAACCAATGGTGAAGACATTTGCACAAAGATACATGCAGGAGTATTCACTGCAACGCTGTGTGTATAATGCTCACTACCAGGGGTGGCTTGAATACATCAGGTACGACCATACAGTGAAATACTCTGACGCCAATAACAAGGATGAATAAATCTATGCACCGATACAGAGAAATCTACATGATAAAAAAAAAAGTCAGGATAATGCACGTGGCCTGTGCCCATCTGTGTAAACACACACACACATTCAGGGCTGTGAAAAGGCACCAGCTGTCAAATGATACAGAGGAAACAGGTCATGGTGGTTACCTCTGGGGAGGAGGTTAGGAAGTTGTACTTCCTTGACAAGAGAATGACTTACTTTTCACTACATATCTTTTGTTATAATGTTTTTTATTACTATGTTTTTAAACAACGTATTAAAAAGAAAAGGAGAAAGGGTCTGAGTGGAGCAGTAACCTGCCTGGGGTCCCACAAATGGCCAGGGGCAGGGCTGGAGTCCCATAAATGGCCAGGGGCAGGGCTGGGGTCCCACAAATGGCCAGGGGTAGGGCTGGGGTCCCATGAATGGCCCAGGCTAGGGCTGGGCCTCGCTCCCAGGACTCCTGACTCCCAGCCCAGTGTTCTCTCCACGGCAGCAGCATGTGTATACACAGCTTGATTTTCTTCCTTCTACGCCTCACTCAATAATTGCCACCCACAATAATCACTCTTGGAAAAACTGTACCCACTTCCCAGTGATTTTATTAGTTAGCAGTGACTCTGAGAAGCCTCCATTTTCCAATTTGCGCTGCCCCCCATATCACTGACACTGGCGTCCTCTGAGTGACGTGTAGTGGCTGAGCCAGAAACTCCCTCCCCAAAGTGACACAATGGCATTGCTCTTTGGTGGCCGATGGCTCCAAGTCCAACCCAAATGTTGAGACTGATTTCAGGTTTCTGTATAGATAGCTCATGCCAAGCTTAAGTTCATGCGAATGTTCACAAATATTACTTAGTCTGTAAATTATTCCCAGCAAATTTTCCATTTCAGGCCAACTTCTACTCAGCCACTTCCCTATGAACTATCTACTGCTCTCTGTGCATGCTCATGAGGTGGCCACCATGAGCTTGTGAAAATTCAACCCAAAGCCACCATAGTGGCTGAAGGAGACAGACACACGCAGGTTCTGCATTTTGGGGTCGGCCAGCATCAGTGACCCAGCTTTCTCCTTTCTGGCTGTGTGACATCAGGTGATATACTTACCTGCCAACCTCAGTTTCCTCCTATGTAAAGTGGAGTGTCTCAGGAAAGAACCAGAAAGCCTGCTGGTTCTGTGGAAACAGTAACTGGTGTTGTTCATACCAATGATTCCTTTTCTCCCACTAGGAAACAGACAGTTGATTATAAATAGTTTTTTGGGATTCTCTTCAGAATCCCACGCTCTTGCCCTCAGAGTCAACGCTCTGGGATACAGCACGTGGAACCTTGGAGAAGCATGAGAAGTTACCACCGGAGGCGAGATGAGAATCTGGAGTCTCTGTCTCTCTCAAGAGAAAAGAAAACGGGATTCTGTTTGGGGTGTCTATCCCATTTGCAATGGGCCTCTTCCCCTCGGAGCTCTGCCTCTCCCCACCCATGGAGAAAGCCCCTGGCTACCACATTTTTTCTCCATGCTGCTGCTCCCCTGGACAAGGTGTCGGGATCAGGTGGGACACATGATTTCAGTGACCCCATTCACAGAATTTCTGTTGCTCCTGGGAACCGGGCACTGGAACTAAAAGACAGCCAGGCCACCTGAGCTATTCTCTTCCATGGAGGATATCTGGCTTGAACGCCATGAGGTGACCACCCTGCACGTGGCATTAGAGAAAACAAAGAGAACACAGAAAGTGACAGAGAGAAGGTGCGAGTGGTGCCTGCATTCCTGGTAGCCTTCTGGCTTCCAGTCTTGATGACTGCCAGCTATTATACATGCCTGGCCTTGGAGTCCTGAGGGACCCACAGTACTTCCTCCAATAGATTCCCCACCCCCATATATATATATATATATATATATATGCATTTCTTCTTAAGCTTGTTGCTTTCTGTTACTTGCAACCAAAGGATGCCTAAAATATTCTGATTCCCATCTGTATAGATCTCCATCAGTATTTGAGATGGCCTGAAGGTGGCACTTTCCATTCTGAGACAAAGAATTATTATAAAAATGCTGAATTTGTGGCATTACCTTTATTTTGCCTGATTGCATTACTCAAACAGAAAGAGGTATGAATAATAATAATAATAACGATACCATTAAAGTAAAATATTTGACACTCACAAGATTAAAAGCTGAATACAGTAATCTTCTCATAATCATCGCAGGATATGCAGCACTTAATCAACAATTACACTGGGAAAATGCCCGCGACTTGATGCTTAAGTACCAGGAAAAAGGCAAAGGAGAAAAGCAGGAAATCAACGCAAGGGGAGCAAGAAGTATATCCAATCTAAATACTGCATGTATTATGATAAGAGTGTTCTACATTTTCCTATCAAGGCCATGCAGAAAAATAATAAAAACAATCCAAGAATACACATCCCAAACCAAAACACTCTCGAGAAAGAGCTATTTTTAAAAATCACTTAGAATCTTCACCTGATGGTGGCACAGTCCATTAATCGGGGTGCTTATTTTTTCTTAACAGCTTTATTAAGATGTAATTTACACACTCTTTATGCCCAAGTTTCTTCCCCGAGTCCTGCCCCCTGATGGGAGACGGAAGTGGAACAGTCCATGCAGGAAGCCAGAGCCTGGTGGAATAAGAGGCAGCAGTGTGGCCGACGCAGGGAGGAAAGAAGAGAGACCCTCCCTCCCATGAGGGTCGTGGGGGCTCCTATCCCCAAAGGGGCCTGTCAAGTGATTGTTAGGAAGTAGGTAGGTATATTCATATTTAGAACATTTAAATTTTTTTAAGAAAAGCAAAGCCTACATGTCAGATCAAAATATTTCATGACCCAGAGAAAGTATCTCAGCAACCTTGGGAAATGAGCAAGCATTTACAACAGCCCGCAATCTCTTTTGGTTGTCAGATCTTTACAACATGAGTTTTATTTTTAATGTTCTTTTTAAAGAGCTAATTCTTCATTCAGGATGCGCCCGTCCGATGCAAGCAGCACAAACACCCGCATTGTATTATAAATAGCCTCTTTTAAGGAAGGCCAGGTGGAAGGCAACATTTTTTAACCTAGATACAGTTGTGACAACCCATGACCTCCACACATCAGCCTTATTGTGTTATTTTATAAAGAATGCATCCTTGATGACTGCAATGATAGCCAATGAGGCCACAGAACAACTTCATGAACACATAATAACGCTGCCCTTTTATTTTCTGAGAGGGTTTATCTTCCTTCTGCTACAGGTAAATACAGTAAATTTGACATCATGGAATACAATTGAAGTAGCAAATGATCAATGTCAACCACAGTAACAGTGCTTCAAACAATTACCTCAACAATCCTATTTTCACCATTTTCCACGACCTATGGAAGTGAGGGAGTGGCATGAATGGGCACCTGGTAACTGAGAGGAAGAACCTAAACATAGCTGCGTCTGCATCGCGCCCGCCAATGAAACCACGTGGGTGCTCTCCCCGGGATGCATCAGTTCACATAAGGGCTCCCCTAAGCTCCATCTCGCAGGAGAATGAAAACAAGAGAAAGCTATATTCAGCCCTGGCTCCACAAGAAAAGCTCAATTGCACTGATGCTAAGGTGGCTTTGCAGAGGAAACAGTTATAGACAAACCAACCCCCAAACCCAACTCCTAGTCAACTAGTCAAGATATGCATCCAATCTTAACACTAGAGATCTAGGAAACCTCTTTACACAGAACTGAGGTGAAATCACCCCAGAGAAAACCAAGCAAAATCAAATCAAGTTCCTGCAAAAGACAAAATATTTCCTTAGACATACATACATTATATTGGTAATGGTCTTCCCTGCCTTTAAATTTGACCTTATAATACAAATGCAACCCCAGGCAAGTTCCCAAAATAATGCAGGAAGCATCAAATATTTCCCCGTCTACGCCATACCTACAAATGTCATCCACAAGCCCTTCTATTGTATCGTTAGTAAGCAAAGAGTCACAGGAATCCGCCTCTGGCCAAATATGCTCAGAGTTCACCTACCAGCTGTCATGAAAACCTTGCAAAGTGTGAAGAGTATGAAAAGGCAAAGCTATCAGACTTTTTCTAGGTCTGTTGACTGATTTCCTATAGGCTCTGGGCATATGCTAATATCGAAGCTGAAATACAAAAAGAAATTGGCCCTTCAGGATAAGACCAGTATAAGAATTTCACTTCAAACAAGATGAAAGGAAAACCACTTACCTTGTCTTACAGCTACAAGAAGGAAGATTCCCCATACTTAACTTGCTTAAGATTACAGAGAAGAGAAACATAGCAGAAGTTAAGATCAGGGAATGTGAAAATCCAGTTACCCTTCAGATACATACAAAAAAGTGTCAGTTTCTGGAGAGAGGCTATAGCACAATGAGAAAATGTTGAAGCTAGAGGGCTCCTTAGGAATCACCGAATTTGCTTTTTACACTGGGCACCTCTGCATTCATTTCCTTCAACTCATATGAACCTACCAGATGCCAAGCACTGTCCTAAAATGCTGGGGATAGCACAAGGAATGAAGAAGAAAGTCCCTGTCCTCAGAGCTTCGACTCTAGGGGTGTGGTGGAAGATGCAATGTAACAAAGACACATACTATCAGGTGGAGGGAAGTGCTACAGAACACACAGTGGGTGCTGCTGAATGAATTTTCAGACGAGCCAAGTGAAACTTCAAATCACAAAGCTAGTTTGAAGGCAGCAGCAGGACTGCATAACCCGTTTGGGGCTTTAAACATTTTTTTTATGCAGGAAAAGAATGCTAAAACGTGAATAAAAACAAAGGAAAAATCGAGTATGATGAACAGACTTGTATTTTTGGAAGCATTTGCAAAAGATACGCAGGTGGGTCATTCGGGGCCCTTGCCCCTTTCCGTCTTCCTGACGCTCCACGGATCTACTGACCAAGTGGATCATTCTCACCTTTAAATATGACACATTAAAAAAGTGTTTCTGCCCACAAAACACCCAAGAGTAAGAAATGTTTCTTTGTTTGAAAATGAGAAACAACAGTTCACTGCAGATTTCTCATTTCAAAATTCCTTGGCCTTTAGGTGCTTCAAAAAGGCACTGGAGAAAAAAAAAAAAAAGAAATGGGGGCTTGGTTTCTCCAGTTTTCTTTAACTGGGCATTTCTTGTAGGATACTTCTTTCCCCCTCATTTATGTAGTTCCTCAGCCTCAGAGTTATAAGCCACTTACGAAATAAAGTAAAAGGAGAGTCTATTCCATCCATCAGGACCAGCATTCGGAAAAGTGGTTGAGTGAGAAAGAAGAAATTTTCAGATAAAAGAGATATAAAAGAATGCTTCAAAATTCACATTTTTCCTTTTTCTCCAAAAAAGTGGAGCTTTTTCTATGTATGCTAAGTGACTTGTTAAACAAACTCCTGAGGACACGCAGCCAGAGAGGAAGCCCCATGAGACACTCCAAGCAGTGAGATCAGCCCCCCGTCCCGATTCCTGCACCCCCAGACCCCAACCTGCATCCCCTGTGACACCTGCTGGAAAGCTACTTGGTACTGAGCTGAGAATCACAGCTCACTTTCCAGCAGGCCACGACTTGCAAACTTGATTTAATAAGTCATCATTTGGTGTGAGGAGGGGTGATGGCTTAAGGGTACAGGGTGGGCTTTTCCCCCACAGTAGGTGATGAAAATATTCTAAAACTGCTTGTGGTGATGGCTGCACAACTCTGCGACTATACGGAAAACAACCACTGAATTGTACTTTAAATGGGTGAATTCTTTGGTATGTGAATTACATTTCAATAAAACCCATTTGACCCTTAAAAGTTACCATTCTCGTCAACCCCAAAATGTCAGTGGCCTTTATTACATCATCCTCACAGTAGAGGGCTAAAGCTGAGAACTGCTGTTTACATTTTAATTGTGTTACACCTTTAAGTTAAAACATATATTTTCCCAGGGCATGATTTCCTCCAGGCCTGGGAAGGTCAAAGGCCATCAGGAAATGCAGCCTAGGGTAGAGGCCCCTCACCCTGAAACCATGGTTTTCAAAGGCTCTGAGTTCTGAGAGTCATAATGAAGAGCAATTCTACAGAGTGGGCAGAGAACCTCATCTGACTGCCCGCCCCACCAGCGCCCACACCTCCGTCCTCACCTTATTTGCAGGATACAGTTTTATGGCTGAAGAAAAGAGAAAGTGTGACACGGTTAGAAAAGTTCAGATCTGGATTACTAAGAAAATCAAATTAAATGAGTAATAACCCCTCCCTCAATTCATCCCTCCAGTTTGGGGAAAAGGAGAAAGAGACTTCCCTTCCTCCCTTCTCTCCAAGCTCTTTCCTTTCTTTATTCTATCAAACATCCACCCACCCAATAGTCAGTCCATCCATCTGAACACCCGTCCATCCGTTCATCCATCCATCCTTCCATCTCATAATTTCTCAAAATTCTCCTGTGCAAAAACAGTGATACAAATAAAATACTTTGTGTAAATTGCAAAGTGTAACACAAAGCTTAAGTATAATTATTGTATAAAACATGACAATTATCCTTTTTCCTTCTCTTCTCCTTCCCTAGCCTAAAACCAGTCAAAGGTTATTACATACCCAAGCCTGGGGACTAAGAAAACTTTGACCAGTAAAACTGGGATGCTAGTGGAGCTTTCTGGAATCTGGGAGAGCTATGAAAGGCCAGGGAAGAACTAGTAGAAGATTTTAAACTTAATCTTACTTCTAGGATCCATTAAACAGACAATTCATTAGGCCTCTACTATAGGCCAGAATTATGATAAGGGGACAGGAAAGGATGTCTAGTGCAAGGTCAACTATATCTCACCACCGCAACCCCCAAAGTCCGGGTCAAATCACAATCATCCTCCTCTAGGTCATGATTATAGCCTTGTAACTGGATTCCACAAATACCCCCTGTCCCCGGTCAACCTACTCTGTTCTCCACCCTCCAGAGTCGTCTTTATAAAAAGTACACCAGATTTGGTTTTGCCCTTCCTCAAAACCTTCCAGTGGCTTCCCATCACAATTAGAATAAAACCCAGTCTCTTCTTCATGACTTACAATGATCTGGCCTCTGTTAATCATTCCCAGTTCCTGTCCTACCACTGTTTGTCTTGCTCATTCCTCTACAAGCCGTATTTGTTCCTACCATCCTTGCACCTGCCCTCTGCCTAGAAAGCTCTTCTCCTCCATGGTGGCACAACTGCACCTTCTCATCATTTTGGAATCAATATCAATTCTTCAAAGGCCTTCCCTGGCCACTTTACCTAAAATAACACCTTCCCCCTGCTCCAACCCCTCTCCCTTCGCCTTACACTTTTTTCTTCTGTATGGCCCTTAGCTGGACCTGAGATCACACTACATATCTGTTTCTCTACTTGTTTGCTTTCTGTCTTCCCACTACACTATAAAATGCCACAAGGGCAAAGACTTTATCACTTAGCCACTGTCTCTAGGGGCCTAATCCAGCGATTGATATAAAATATGCAGTTTACAAATAGGTGAAAGGATAATTTCAGTTTTAGTTCCGCCTTCCATACTTTGGCATCTTAGTATTATTTCGCTATCCACCAACAGGAGCAAATGATTTATAAAAAATGTCCAGCAGAACAATTTTGTGAATTCATTATTAATACGCTTCCCATCCCTGTCTCCTCTCTCCCCCAGGGACTGGCTTTAGTCAAATTCAGCTTTGAGCTGACATGGGCCAGAGACCCTGAAAATGTAAAAGCTGCTCTATTTACAGAAATGATGCCCTGGGGGGAAAAGTCAGAGTTTAAGGATTTCTTCTGGAAGAAAAGATAAGTGCGTGCCTACGTGTGCTGTGCTATGTGAGGCAGTGGAAAACTGCCTGCTTTCACCTGGTGAGGAACAGTCTGAGGTACGAAATCAACTCTACCCACGGGAATAAAATTAAAACTTCCTTCGCTATAGACATGATTTTGATCTGAAGTAAAATGAAAAGGCAAAAACTTCAATTAAGTAAATCTCAAGAGCAAATGATCCAAGAAACAGGTGAATTTTTTAAAAGCCATTCTAATGGCTTAAACAGCTTATTCAAGTGGAATACTTTAAAATGTCAGGAATTCAACCTCTTGATTTAAGAGCTCTGGAATTCAAGTACTTCAAATTGAGAAAATAATACACAAGTAAATGGTTGTAATTTCTTGTTTGTGCAGCCTGGCATTATACCCTCCACGTATACAAGCCTGTGCCTGCACAAACCAGGCTACTTGAATGCCAAACATCATTCCTGGGTTGAAATTATAAAGAAAGCTCTTGCTTTAAAATTATAAACAAGGTATCAAATAAGTATTTCAGGGGCTCATTCAAATGAGTCTCTTGAGAGTCTGGACTCAACTGATACGCTGTACTCACTAAAGCTTGCCAGCAATGGAAAGGAACATTCTAGAAATTCCTGCAGAGCTACACAGTATATTTACAGGCCACCTGTAGCAGGAAAGGCTTCCGTTGCTGTCATGCCTGTCTCTTCTTCATCCTCCTTTCCGAAGCCCTTTCCCCTTTCCTCTGACAGTCTTCACTCACTCACACTCACAGGCACTCAGAGCTTCTCAGCTGAGTAACTCTTAGAGCAGCGGCTGTCAGGTAAGGAGAATTTATTTACAAGCATCACAGCCTTTGAAATGCTGAGAGGGCAAGTCAGCAACGCAGACACCGTGATACTGCTAAATACCTTCCAGCACGGATCTCTCCAAACAGATGTTGCCTTCTAAGAATGAAACAATAACTTCCCAATTTTTCATGTACACACAGCCATCCTGCAAGTGGGATAATTACTACACCATTCATTTGGAAGGCATTCAGCAAGCACCTATGATACGCCAGGGACTCTGGCTGTAGAGGAAGGTCTCATAGTCCCTGCTCATTCAGGAGAAAGAAACACAAATCCAATGATGGGACAATGCCATAAAAGACACAGTGGTGTATAGGACTACAACAGGAACTTGGAGGAAATCCTGTGACTGCAGAGGAGCGACAGGCTCTTCAGCCCATGAGCCAAATCCACCTGTTTCTCATGGCTTGAGAGGTAACAGCGGTTCTATACATTTTTTAATGACTGAAAAATAAGTCATGAATATTATATGAAATTCAAATTTCAACGGCCGTCAATAAAACTTTTTTGGACACAGCCATACCCATTGGTTTACATGCTACCTGTGGGTGCCTGGGCAGAGCTGAGAAGTGAGACAGGTTGTGTGGCCTGCAAAGTCTATTAGACTTACTATAAGACCCTTTCAGGAAAAGTGTGCCAAACCCTGAGCCAATTTGATTGAACATGATGGTGGTTTTTTGGTTTTGGTTTTGTTGGTTTGAGACAGGGTCTTGCTCTGTTGCCCAGGCTGAAGTACAGTGGTGCAATCACAGCTCACTGTAGCTTTGACATCCTGGGCTCAAGGGATCCTCCTGCCTCAGTCTTCTGAGTAGCTGGGACCACAGGTGTACATCACCATGCCCGGCTAATTTTTTAAATTTTGTAGAGATGGGGGTCTTCCGATGTTGCTCAGGCTGGTCTTGAACTCTTGAGCTTAAGCAATTCTCCTGCCTCAGTCTCCCCAAGTGTTGGGATTACAGGCATGAGCCACTGCATCCAGCCTAATTTTGTTTTCTAAAGTGGAGTATGAACATACAAGAATATCGAACTCTAGTTGGCCATGTGATAGCAATGGAACAATTCTGAGAGAACTGCAAAAACACCTGTTGGTTATAAAGCAAAGCGAGACTCCGTCTCAACAACAACAACAACAACAACAAAAAGAAAAGCAGCCTTTGATGTCGCCCAGACCAATTCACACATGTTACAGATGAGGAAGCACATCCAGAGAAGTCAAGTTATTCTGCCAGGGCCATGGGGAATGGCACAGCCTAAAAGAAAATGTTTCTACTGTCCCCAAACTCATATATGTTCCTGATATGGTTTGGCTGTGTCCATATCCAAATCTCGAATTGTAGTTCCCGTAATTCCCATGTGTTGTGGGAGAGACCTGGTGGGAGGTGATTGAATCATGAGGGCAGGTCTTTCCCATGCTGTTCTCATGATAGTTGGAAAGTCTCATGAGATCTGATGGTTTTATAAAGGGGAGTTCCCCGGCACATGCTCTCTCTCTCTCTCTCTCTCTTGCCTGCCACCATTTAAGACGTGACTTTGCTCCTCCTTTGCCTTCTGCCATGATTGTGAGGCCTCCCCAGCCATGTGTAACTGTGAGTCCATTAATCCTCTTTATAAATTATCCAGTCTTGGGTATGTCTTTATTAGCAGTGTGAGAAGAGACTAATACAGTTTCATAGCACTGACTGGAAAAAATTATCTTGGCCAAGAAACGGCTGAAGAAAAAGATTAGTATTTGAAAGTGCTGCATTTATGCTTTGTGTTACTTCCAACAAAATGCCCCTACTCGTGAGCCACTGGTGCCTTAGAAGGCGGCATTTCCTCCTTTTCCAGCCTCCAGCCTTCTTCCCACGTATCCTACATTTCCCAGACGCTTCCTACAGCCACAGCACACCCATGCAAGCACTGTCCTGGAATTCACCCTAGGCACCTGACCTCACAGACTGCCCCTTCTGCCTAGAATCCTTTCCCAAGTTGTTTGATCCACCAGGTCCCCTAATTCTGTTGCTTGGGCCTCCAAGCTTTCTGTAGCCTATGAAAATGGGTGAGCCCAAAACACAAAATTCACTGGAAAAGCACCTTGCACATTTGAAATAAATGCTCAGTAAATGTCTATAAACATATGTTAACCAATCAAGAGCAACTAAATTCAACTCTTACATAGCTTACATATAAAGATATTTAATGTGGAATGTGGGTGTATTTCAGTTAGTTTACTGGCATAGAAAAAAGCCTCCAAATATTAAGAGTACACGGACCTAATCAAGTACTTAAAATGTCTGTTTTCCTTCTATGTAAAGATCCCACTCAACTGCTATCTCTTTCATGAAATATTTCTCCATTTTAAATTTATTTTCTTCGTATAATAATTCAACATGCTGCTTTGGATTCATAAAATCATTACTATAAACAAATAACTTGGCATATTTACAGAACACCAATGATGTGCTATGGGAAATGCAAAGGTGTCTTTACATGTGGTCCCTGACCTCAAAGCACTTACAAGCAATAAGACAAATGACACATCACGAAAATGCTCAACCTTATATAACAAATCCAAAGGTTTAAAGCATTCAAAGGCATTTGCTTTGCGATACACTAGCTACAACTGCAGACGGTAAGTTTTGGCTGAAACAGTCAGGGATAGTTCTCGGGAAGAACTGTGTCTTGAGAAACAATCATTCATTGTCTGCTAGGTGTCACTTCTACACTTAGCCATTTAAATGATCATCTTTCACTCTCACAACAGCTCTACAAAGTAGTGATTCTTATGCCCATTTAACAGATGAAGAAACAGGGATTAAGTAACTTGACAAAGGTTACTCAGCTAATAACCTGCTAAATTACAAGCCAGATCCAGACTACAGAGCCAAGGATGATTAATACTTTTAATATGTGAGTTTCTCAAAGTAGGCCATATACTACCCCTGGTACACAGACGGGTTTTTTGTTGTTGTTGGACACAGTGCTCTTGAAAATTCGAATTCATTGCCAGTACTTGAAAATCAGGAAACCGGCTAGGTGCAGCGGCTCACTCTTGTAATTCCAGCACTTTAGGAGGCCGAGGAGGGCGGATTATCTGAGGTCAGGAGTTCGAGACCAGCCTGACCAACATGGTGAAATCCCATCTCTAATAAAAATACAAAATTAGCCGGGTGTGGTGGTGCATGCCTGTAGTCCCAGCTACTCAGGAGGCTGAGGCAGGAGAATTGCTTGAACCCGGGGGGCGGGGAGGCAGAGGTTGCAGTGAGCCAAGATTGTGCCATTGCACTCCAGCCTGGACAACAAGAGCGAAACTCCATCTCAAAAAAAAAGGAAATTTTACATAAATATCTGAAGGTTCTCGAAGAGGTGTGTGAAGATATGAGGACTCAAAATGCAAATGGGATATTTTACCTAGGCCTCGATTTTATATGAAAATCTGGGAATAAAGAGTTAAAGTATGTAAAGATACTATTATCTTTAGAGAAACAACAGATACAGTGTGAAACAGGATATAAAACTGACATGCATTTTCAACTGTGTGTGTGTACAACATGGCGGGTAGGTACTGTCCCAAAGGGTGGATAGATTCAGGACTGCAGGAACCAAAGTGACTGGGAAGCGCAGTCACTTTAGAGAAAGGAGACAAGCTCGGAGAGCTTGGAAGGGGGTTGTCAAGGACGTTTTGCCTCCGTGCTGATCCCGGTGGACTGCACCAGGGAGAAGAACGCTGCCTCATGATGGTCAGCCTGCAGCCACCACAGTTTAGCTATAAATGGCTCCCTCCTGCCCCAGGTTGTCAGGGCTCATTAAGGCCTGATGCGAGATAGCCTGTGCCTGTGGGCGGACCAAAAATGGAGGGAGCCTGTGTTTGTAAATGTCCTTATTCAGGGAGTGCTCAGGGGCATTGCGGAAAAGAGCCTCTGGCAGGGATCTGGCATTGGCTCTAGGGCATGAAGGTTCTGGAAGAGTGAATTCAAGAGCTCCCCAGGGAGAGCTGCCCAGGGCCAGCACTCTTTGCACGGCCTCAAGGTGGAGATTCAATGCCAGTATTCACCACTCTGTGAGGCTTGGTCCATCCTGTTTGCCCTGATGCTACCCACATCGGAGATCAAACGGCTCTTTCCCAACAAACAGGCTGGACTGAAGAAACCTTAGTTGTGAGCACAGAAAAGATCAGGTCTTATTTCACTCCCAGTCATTTCTTAAGCGAAAAGTTTGGCTGCTGGGGGCTCATTTCCTTGAGCTACAGCAGCAAGAAAACACATGCCAAACTAAAAGAAGAGAAGCAAAATTCAATCCTGTTTCAAAAAACCAGAATGTACACACGTCTGTTTAGAGTCTTCTAATAAATCTTTGGCCTCCTCCTCCTCCCTCTTCAGTCAATCTGTATGTACCCTTCTAGCCATCCTTCCGTTTTTCAAGCCCCCAATCTCCTTCCTGAAATCCCCCAGGACGTCCCAATTCTGCTGCCCTGATGGATTCAGAACTGCAGCTGTGTGCCTGAGTAGATCACTCATCTTTCCAAGCTTGTTTCCTCATCCTGTTCCTCAGGACATGGCACCTGTCCCAGTGGCTGTTGCTGGGATCTACGGTCACGGCCCATCAAACCACCCAGCACCATCCCTGGCCTGTATCTGCACCCTGTCACTGTTATTTTTTTAATCCCTGGTCAAGAGCTCCAGTCTTGGAGCAGCCTGCCTGGGTGGAAAACCCAGCTATGTCACATACTAACAACATGACAGGGAGCAGGTACTTGCCCATACACAACTTACACTTCAGTCTCCGCATCCGTAAAGCAGGATCCTGATGACCCCTTCCTCACACGTTTCTGTGGGATGAATGAGTTAAAGCAAGGAGGGTGCTCAGAAGGGGCTCTGCGCAGAGTAGAAAGTTTCATGTTTTAGCTGCATCAACACCATCATCATCACCATGCTATCCTGCCTTCTGCAAGGCTGCTTGAATTGCCTGAGCCAGGGACTTTTCCCCAACAGAAGTCAGCAAGCTTGCTCCCTAACCAGGGACTCAGTTCAAATGGCTGAGTATCTGTAAGGGGGGCGGGGAAAAGGGGTGGTGCAGGGAAAGGAGCAAGTGATCAGAACTGGATGCCCAGACAGCTCGGGGTGGGGCTGCTCAGGTCCAGCAAGTTGCTGCCCTGTGGCAAGGCATGCCCAGGGTTGCTTCATCTCCCAGATGTCAAGGGAAGCTAGAAATCCAGATATTTATGTAAAATTTCCTGCTTTTTAAGTAGTGGCAATGAATTCAAATTTTCAAAATCACTCTGTCCAACGATAAAAAAAAACCCCATCTGTGTACCAGTCTGCTGGCTCTGCTCCTGGGGCCATCAATCTGTGTCCTCTGCCTCGTGGGGTGGGATCACCTCCAAGTTCTGCCTCTGAACACTCATCTCCTCCTTGAGGCCTTCCTAGTGTGCCTGACAAGAGATGCTTGTCCTACTCACCTTCTCAGACTCAGAGCGCTCAAGACCACCTTTTCTGACCATACCTTTGCCACTGCAGCCCAAGCATGGGCCTTCTGGTGTCCACTCCCCCAATAAAAATGCACTTAGCAGCACTTAGCAGAGATCTGCAGGAAAGCTAAGTGCTTTAACGACACTTGTGTATCGATTCAGAGCTTTTTTTATTCCCCCCCATGGGGATTTCCCGCACGCGGCGGCGCATTTGGGGGCAGTGCAAATTCTTAGACGCTAAGTTCCCAGAGGCCAGGGGCTACTCCATAAAGCTCTCTCCGAACACAGGGAGCACAGGCCTCAGCATCCGTGACTCCTTCTTCTGATGAAGGCCGAGAACGCTAAGGACACAGTGCATTGTGAAATGTCTTTTAGAAGAAATTCACACATTAACACTTCTTTCAACACCAGCCATGAGCCCACGTTGCCACTTTCCGGTCTCATTTTCACAAATGCAGCATTTTAACTGATGCCCAAATCTCCAACTGTGTAGACTTGAGTCAAACACAAGGAAACTGGCTCTCCATATTTAAATCAGGCACAGGCTGCCTATGAAGATGAATTACTGTTGGTCTGTGTTCATTCATTCACTCATTCATTCAACAAACATTGGTTCTCTTCGTGTCAGATGCAACAGTACTAGGCTCTAGGAAAGGCGAGAACAATCAAGCACAAAAAGTCCTATGACAAAAGTCTTCTCCCTCACACCCAGAATGCCAGAGGCCGGATGGAATCTTAAGAAATGGTCCCATCCAACACTCTTGTCCTGGAGAGGATCTGAGGCCCAGGGAGTTGACTATAAATTGCACACATCTGTTTGGCTATGAAAGGGGGGTACAAAAGGCGCAAAGATTAAACCCAAAGTCCTTGCTCCTGGCTCAGTGCTCTTTTCAAAGCAGCATGCAGAACATTCTAAACAGGATTCCAACGAAACCACTAACAAGGCCTGGGGTCAGCAAACTGTGACCTTCCAGGAGAAACCACGGGGCACACCATTCACGACTGTCCTCAAGAAAAAAGGTATTCATGGGAATAAGAAGCAGGAGTGCCACTCTGCACAGAGACCCCTCCCATTACCCTTCTGCAACCAGCCTCCAGTGTCTCTTTTTTTTTTAAAAAATGTACCAAGATACCTAAGGAACAAGACACCTCCCCATGAGTGCCAGAGGCTCACAGTAAGTCTAGAGGGCAGGGTGGAGGTGGGTCTGACACGAGCCCCAGAGACATATCTGACATGCCCTAATAAAAGAACTCACGGTTGCCCGGTGCCAGCGGGGCAGAAAGAGTGTGCTGGCACCACCCTTCCCTGCCTGCCACCCTCCTCACATTACCCTGTCCCCTCAAGGACACCTGTTGTCATTTTCAAGGGGGAAATTGAGTTTTTCATGGAATAACTGGCATAACATTCTCCACACAATGTGCTTCAATCTCTCTCATATGAAAATCAGTCAATCAATCCATCAGTAGGACCATGTCGCTGGTGATCAGAGAGGAGAGTTAGGCTTGGACAGATGACTGATGAACAGCACTGAGGGAAGCAGGGGCAGGGATCACAGATGTCTTTGAGGACCTATGGTCACGCCACATTCCATGAGGCCAGGACAAACAGGCTGGGTGGACGTCTATTTTGGTCACACAGCTGCAAACATGATTTATGAAGATGTTGAACGCTGGTTCCCAGGAGGTTTGTGCCTCACGCTATTGCTGTCCCGGCCGTAAGAAGCTGAGCCTCTGACGCTTTGCCCATCCTTCCTCTTCCCACTGAGCAAGGTGTATTCTCAAGCTCTGATCCCTTCTGATTCTTCCCAAGACACTGGTTTTCTTTTCTGCTTTCCCTAATCTGTGAGAGTTTAAGGATGTGCATTATTGAGTTTGGCATCCATTGGCCTCAATGTTCTCTATCATTCTACTGCAAAGCTGCCTCTTCTTGGTGAAATTTAGCTTTATTGATTTCTATTTCTGACTTGCTCGACACTGGCTCATTCATTATTCAGGGAAAATCTGGCTATGAGACCACGGTTTGATATCCTGCCAACAGGAGCCTGAGCAGGTGGGACCTCTGCAAGTCTTCTTTTCAAAGAATCAGAAGACGCTATAAAAAGCAGTATAGTTTAGACCCCTCAAGATATTCATTATTTTCTGTGTGAATCGCAGGTCACTAATAGGAAATAAACCAGTTATTTCTGAGCAGAGAAGCATTCCACTGTTTAGCTGGAAAATAAAACCCTCCTTAGCCACCTATCCTGCAGGTTGCGGTGAGAGTCCCCCAGGGCTAGGGCAGGAGGAGGTGCCCCATCCACCACCATCAACAACTCATATAGACCTGTTTCCATTCCACCGTAAGGGGCTGAGTCCCACCACCTTCCATGAGGCCCATGGTGTTTGTCGGCAAGGTGACATTTTCAAGGTGTTACAATAAGATGCAGGGAATGGACCCATTTGGTTGTTTATTTTCCTTGTCGTAGAGGACAGAAGTAAAGGAAATTGTATTCAAACCATAAGAAGAGAGGTTCAAATTAGAGAGTGGGAAGAAGTTCCTTTCACAAAGTTGGGCTGAAACATACTACTGAAGAAAGTAGTCGAATTACCCTCTAGAGAAATCTTCTAAGAACAGAACTAATTACCACATGTAAGTACCAATTCGTGTATAATCCGATCCCGCGGGAAGAGACTAGATTAGGAAATCTCTCAAAATCCTCTCTGGGCTTCCCCACCAGGTGAATTTTCACCATAAAAAGTCTGGATTATGTTTAGTTGGGCATAGTGGCACACACCTGTAGTCCTAGCTTCTTGGGAGGCTGAGGCAGGGGGATCATTTGAGCCCAGGAGGTCAAGGCTACAGTGAGCTATGGTCACACCATTGTACTCTGGCATGGGTGACAGAGTGAGATCCTATCTCTAAAAACCAAAAAAATGAAAGTTTCAAAGACCTTGGCTAATTTACACTTAAGGTCTAGGTGTGAGACTGGCTTGGCCCTAGATGTCCAGTGGATTTTGATTTTAACCTCAGAGCAATGCAAAGTGAGTGGTATGGGTGCCTGTGAACACCCTCTAAGGGGTGACATTTCCTCAGAATACACTGATGAGAAGACAATGGTGTGAGCATTTTTACCAAGGCTTGAGGATGGTATCCCAACAGCAGAGTACAGCCTTCATGGTTTTTTTTTTCTACTTCGTGAAAGTAAAGGAGACATCATAAAGAATGAAACTGGGAATGACCAACCATCCTTGAGTACGCACGCACGCATGCACGCACGCACACGCACGCACATGCACGCACGCACACACGCCCTAGAGCCATGACAAATGCATTACAAAATCATGGTGGGCCACTGCTGTGAGAGGCAGCAACACCCTGGAGCAGTGGCGTTTGCCTGGCTTTTCTGCAGTGGGTGAGGAGGAGGCTGAGCCAGGAGACCCTCAGCCCCCCCACCTCCCTTAGTTTCCCCACAATGGAAAACAGTTCTGATTTCATGTTCTGTATTATTTCAACCCCTCAGAAGGGAGGAGGAGAGGAAAGCGGAAAGAAAGCTTCACAACCACAAATGGAGTGGCAAGTTTATGAATTCTCTTGGAACGGGCAAATCTGAGTAAATCCCTGTCACTGATAGGGAGATGACGATGACGATGATGATGATGCCACCTTTCCTCCACAGATCTCTGGTGAGGCTCAAGTGAAGGCATACAGGTATATGCCAAGCTCCATGCCTGGAATACAACAGGCCAGATTAATAAATGACAGTCATTGTGATACCACCTGGACCACTGAAGTCCCTGAAAACACCTACATCTTATTTTCCAAAATGTAAGCAGCTTTTTTCAGAAGATAAATGTAATGAATAGTTACAGTGGTCCCAATTAAAGATATACTCAATGTGCTCTACCTTCAAATGTCTTCTTCACCTGACAGTATACCTTTCCCATCTATGTAGCTTCTTCTAAACCACATTTGTGAAAGGGGTCAAAATGAGTATGAAGGTTCTCCTTTGGGAATGTGCCCAGGTCTCTTCCTCTTCTGGGGTCCTGTCAGGCTCATTTGTCCACACCCTCCATCCTTTCTAGGCTCACTTCCTCAGTGAGCTTCACCTCTCACATGCTCGGTTATCCCCTGATCACGAACAACTCACCAACTCCATGTTTCCAGCTCTGGCCACTTGCCTAGCTTAGTTACCTGTTTATCACTGCCTAAAATAGAGAGCATCAAGCCTGTCTATACAATAGAATCACCTGGTGGCTTTGAAGACTACAGATTCTGGGCCGGACCTCAGACCGAGTCACTCAGAGCCAAGAAGGCAATGTCCCTGGAACTATCACTGAATAATTGACTTCCACATGTCTGTTGCATTGCTTTGTGTAGAGAGATGTTACAGGAAACTGCCTTTGAAACCAGGCATATTATTAAAGATGTGTCTTGCTGTATGACTGAGGATCTCTCTCTATGAGACTCCAAAGGACAAACATCTCTCAGGTTTTAGTATTACGGGCCTCTGTGTAGAAACACTCTTGCGTAATGAGTCAGTTTTAATCTTCTGAACATTTAAACCACACAAGTGATCATGTATCCCTCTTTGCTCTGGTCACTAGGAAGCTCAGAGCCAAATTCATGACTGACCATCCCACTCCTAAACCAATACCTAGAACTTACAGTATTAATTTTGTATATTAATGTTATCCCCTAACTTTATCTTGGGTTTCTTACCTTTATTTTCCCTTTGTTATAATTTCTGCACTTCCTTTAAAAAATAAAATAAAATAAAATAAATAAAACCTCTAGGTATACAGCACTTTTGTAGGCCATTGCAAATTCTTTTTGGAACTAGTTGGGACACGTTAGACAAATTAATTAAATATAGTCATTGACATGCAGCCCCTCGCAGCAGAGCAGCTCTAAGCAGATGGTAGTGAGCACCGAAGTAGAGAGCAGGGCTCGGCAGAAACTTCCTGGCTTTGGGGTCAACTCCCCCCACAGAAACCTTCCTTCCAGCTTTGGTTGTCACAGAACATCTGGCGGCCTATCTGAACTGCATATTAAATACGTTTTAAGATTATGAAAATATTTAAGTGAAATAAAAACAGCTACACACATTCAACCTCTGGAATCCTGACATTCAGCTCTGAATCTACTCCCAACCAACATATCCACAGACAGAACTTCTAAAATGCTGGTCCTTACAGAAACAGATCAGGTCAGTCTATGGGATTCTCTACAGGTAACAGTAGATAGTGGAAGTCTGCAGCCTCGTGCGATGGGCAGTGTGAACGGATCATTTAGAATACCTGAAAAGTATTCCAGTTATCAAACAACATGTAATGATTTTTACAATCCTGGGAACTCCAAATAGCTCACTGGGGTTGTCCCCACCCTACACACTAGGTGCTTACATAACTGCTCCTCCATACTTTTAATCTGAACTAACTACCCAAATACTACCTGTTCCCAAATGTGATCAACAAGGTCATCATCTGCCACTGAATTGCTTTCCCTTTTCTGTACGGGGATTTGCTCTCCTGGGCACGAAGCTGGGATCACTCCTGATGAGGCCAGGTCTCTGGGACAGCCTGACCACTGCGGCAGCCTGCACCAGAGCTCTAGGTTGGCACCCCTGTGCTACTGGCAATCAGCAAGAGGGGCTCCCTCTTCCCAGCACTAAGCCAGCTCATCTGTATCAGGCAGGAGGGGACCAGCCAAAAGACTCCTGGCTGGCACAGCCTGGGTGAAGCCCGCTTTGTCCCCGGGGTCATGTGTACGGCAATGGGCTTGATGGCCGACTTGCTATTAGTTGTTATTTCTTTCACGTAACAGCTTAAGGATATGAATTGTATTTATTTAAAAGTTTAGAATTCTCAGGCACAGGCACTAGGCTCAAAGAGGGGTCCAACTGAAAGCTTCCCTACCCCCTAATATCTAAGCAGCCCAAGTGTTGTAATCACTCTGCTATTTATATATTTGCATGTCCCGCTCAGATTTTTAAAGATCTTAATTAACCCTTAACATTACCCTAACGACATAAATGAGCAGCTATAACATTTAATTAGCTTTGTTCTTTTATGTATTTTAGTTGTATAACCAATATATTTTTATTATGGCAAGTATAAAATTCATTAAAAACTATCCACACAATTCCACAACTCAAAATAACCACAATTTACCTTTCAGCATATGTAAATTGCTCAGTCTTCTACCTGTGTTTGTGTGTGTGCGTGTGTGTGGACGATCTTGAACCATGGGTTGAGCCTTGGGTTGGGCTGACCCTGGAGTTGGGATCCTCCTCAGTCACACAGCAGTGGGTTAGGGCCAAGTCCAGGCAGGCCTGGCTGGGGCCTGCAATGTCCCAAAAGGAACCTAAAAGGAGAGACCCACCAAATTGTTCAGCGGTAGCTTCGAGGTGTGGAGGGCTTCCCTGTATGGCAAGCCTGGGAGCGATACCACTGAGTCTTCCCCGAGATCTGTAATTGTGGGTCTGACTTCCCAATTCATAGATAGAGACACTGAGACCCGGAAAGACACACGTGTCTAGCAAGTAGAAACGCTGGGACTCAAGGCCAGGGGCTGGGCGCAGCATGATGAGAAAGAAGTTTCAGCTGTATATTCCTGCTTTCATTACCATATATACTGCAGTTTGGGTTTCTTTTTTTCCTTTCCATATTTCTGAATATATTAAGAAGAGAAGGAGGGTGGGGGTTGGTGGCTCATGCCTGTAATCCCAGCACTTTGGGAGGCTGAGGTGGGTAGATCGCCTGAAGTCAGGAGTTCAAGACCAGCCCGGCCAACAGGGTGAAACCCTGTCTGCACTGAAAATACAAAAATTAGCCAAGTATTGTTACTTGGGAGGCTGAGGCAAGAGAACCACTCGAACCCAGGAGGCAGAGGTTGCAGCGAGCCGAGATCGCGCCACTGCACTTCAGCCTGGGTGACAGAGTGAGACCCTGTCTCAAAAAAAAAAAAAAAAAAAAGAAATAAACAAGAAGAAGAGAAGGAGACTTTACTCCAGTGTGATGGCTGGAAAAGAGCTGGACTGACCTGAGAAGGGGCAGGTTTTACCACCAGTTTGCCTGTGACTCACAGCAAGCCCTGACTCTGGGCCCAGTGTACTTGTCTATTCATTGAGGATGGGGCCAGCTAGGTATCTAAGAAATCTCCTAGTTCTAAAATGCTATGATTTAACTTAGTCCCTGCATACACATAAATATACAAACTGGAGGCCAGTGTGATCTGTGGCACTTTGCTGCTATCACAAAAATAATGATCCCAGACATACAGGAAATACTATTTAAACTACCTTGTTCCAAGAAAACAGTAAGCAAGGAGCTTTTTATTAGACATCAGAGAGGGGAAAGGATGAACTAGAATAGGGAAGATATACTAAAGAAGAAGAATTCAAGAGTTAAACTAGTCAAAATCAGGACATGTGAGTACCTAACCTTAACTAAAAAAAGAAAATGTACTATAATATTGTCTTAACTCTTTCGGGAAAACAAATACAGACATATCTGAGATTCCCTGTGTCCCTGCATATGGGGCTAACAGAGTCTTTGGTTCAGAAACACTCTCAAGATAAAATCTATGTCAGAGTATTAATATTAAAATGATACTAATTTTTTAAAATTACAACACATTCTTAAGACATCTGGAAACCTAAGAGGCAGCATTAACCACTTAGTATTTACAAAGGGCTGATGTATGGAGACTTTCAATTTAATTGAAGATAACAAATGGTTCACTGATCTGACAGGCAACCTTAATCATTTCAACAAATCCTGCAGAGAAAGAGGATTCTTTTCAAAGCGAACCTCTAAGGTATTGGTATAATTATATATGTTTCCCGATTAAAAAGATCTTGGCTATTCCATATTCCACTGGAAATTACAGATCGCAGTGAAATTGGCCTGCTTGTTTTTAAATCTCCAAACTTTTCAAGCACAATGTTTTCTGCCTAGAAAAACGCTTGCTAGGAAGTTTCAAGGTTTCAACAATAGTTTATAAAACAATTACTTCACCAACATACTTAACCATCAAGATATTATGGTGGAAAGAGAAACCACTTTTGTCTGCATACAATTTTAAAGCTTATATAATTTACCAATGTGTTTTGGCAAAGGCCTCCTCAAGTTTTGGCTGAAGGGTTTTCATTTTTTTCCTAATTTCACTTAGAGTCCCATAAGTTCATCTTAACTTACATTTCTGAACCTAACTCTCTGGCAATGAATTTTTAAAGAAAACAAAAAAACCAACCCATTCTTGGGAGAGACTGACATTTCAGTAATCTTTGCCAGCTGGAATGTTCAAAATGGAATCTAAATATTGTATTAACAACATCAATAACAAGCAGGTTTGGAGAGACTTTATAAAATATGCCTGAGTTGTGATAAAAATTCTTGTTACTTTGTGTTTCGCTCAGTTCTAAATTACCACATTGATTTGATAAAATCTGTGACAATCCTATTTTTTAATCATGCAAGAATTCTGAGGTTCACTACACGTACATAATAAAAATCTGAAGTCAAATAGGTATAATGAAATTGTAGCTACCCAATCAGTTTTGAAACTTTCTACTGGAGTAACGTACATCCGGCAAAGTCCTTCTATGTGTATAGCTCAGTGAATTTTCCCAAACAATTTACCATGTAATTGCCCGGGTGGTGGCTCACGCCTGTCATCCCAGCACTTTGGGAGGCTGAGGTGAGTGGATCACCTTAAGTCAGGAGTTTGAGACCTGCCTGACCAACATGGTGAAACCCTGTCTCTACTAAAAAATACAAAAATCAGCTGGGCATGGTGGTGGGCACCTGTAGTCCCAACTACTCGGGAGGCTGAGGCAGGAGAATCTCGCTTGAACCCGGGATGTAGAGGTTGCAGTGAGCCGAGATCACGCCACTGCATTCCAGCCTGGGCAACAAGAGTGAGACTCCATCTCAAAACAACAACAACAACAAAGAAAATTTACCATGGAATCAGCACTCAATGAACTAACAGGGGGCTCTTGGCACCTCAGGAACCCCCCTTTTGTCCTCCCTAATCATTACCTTGCACCCTGTATTAGTCCCATTTCATGCTGCTGATAAAGACATACCTGAAACTGGGTAATTTATGAAGTAAAAAGGTTTAATGGACTCACAGTTCCACATGGCTCAGGAGGCCTCACAATCATGGCGGAAGGCGAAAGACACATCTCACACGGCAGCAGACGAGAGAGAAATCAGAGAGCCAAGCAAAAGGGAAACCATCAGATCCCATGAGACGTATTCACTACCATGAGAACAGTATGGGGGAACCGCCCCCACGATTCAATTACCTCCCACAGGGTCCCTTCCCACAACACATGGGAATTATGGGAGCTACAATTCAAGATGAGATTCCGGTGGGGACACGGCCAAACCATCTCACATCACAAGGATAACCAGAACCTTGGCCTGTCTTTGTCTACTGTCCTTGGCTTGGGGCAACATCCAGCCAAGGTGATCAGATGAGAATCGGGCCCAAGAAAAGCAGGAACACCCTCAGGGTGCGCTCACAAGGAAAGCTCCCATGAGTTTTCACTGTCAGGAACTTGGCTATGAGTTTCCTATGCTACTCAGTTTCCACAAACAAGTGCCATCCACATCAGGAGGATGCTGGCATCACCGGACCCCAAAAGAAACAGAATCAATTCCTTCCCAACGAGGACTCCATGCAGGTATCTTCATCATCAAATCAAAATTCTCAAAGACTTCTATATCCCCTTCCTATCACTGTTGCAATAATTCTTACTGATAACAACAGCTTCCATGTATTCATTCCTTACAAGGTGACACTGTGCTAAGAATGTACATATCTTTTCACAGATGTTCAAAGAGCATGATATGGAGTCCAATAGGCACCAGTCACTGGATTTTCCAAATAATAATTCCCTGTGTTCAAACTGCATGTCACAACCTTCGCCTTCATCACCTTATTTAGAAATTGTATTATGAAAGCTCCCGTATGGTGTACAGGGCAAGTGTTAATAGCTTTATCAGCTGGGAATCTTTCCATCTTTAGTGATTTTTAAAAACCAAATTGAAGAGACTTTATCGCCTGTGACCGGGAAAACCAGGAATAGTGATGCCTTTCAAATGGCATTTACCAAGTCCTATTTTCTATCCCCAAACTCAGCAACGCCGCTGGTGAAAATAGGCTTGGACAGGCAGGCTCTCCTCTGTTCAAGGTGGCTGCCGGCAGCCCCTGGGGCTACAAACAGCAGCTTTGAATCTAGCATTTCCCCAGTGTTCACTGGAAAAGGTCTGAGAATCACTGAAATCAGACCAACCTCTATTACATGACCACCTAGAAGCACCAGTGTAGCCAGAGGAATGAGAATGACTTAAACTAGCGGTAGAGACATCACTTGGAAGCACACAGATGAATGGACTGGGGGGATGGAGGGCTCTCCAGCTGCAAGCCAGGGTTAATTCCCAAAAGAGAGAAAAGGAACTGAACACTATAGCAGCACAGCCACTTTTAAAAAACAAATCATAGACCCCAAAAAGGTAAAATTACACATGCAAGTATACATAGCTAGTAAGAGGAAGGTCTAAGGCCAGACTGCAGCTCTTCCTATTTGAGGCTCTTTCAGCTTTCTTTGCATGCTAATTGCTATTATTCGTGGGTGTACAGAACTGCCAAGGTCTCAGGGCAGACGATGATGTAGGTCAAGTTAAAATAATTTCCAAGAGGCCCAGAATCTTAGTTGATGATGACATTCACGTTCCCTGGTAGAGTGGGAATGCCTGAAACAGCCTTAGCCAGACTTGCCTCCTGGTGAAGGAGTACGGCGGGCGGACACAGCTGCCCATTACTGTGGATTCATCTTAAGCAGCCAACCTTGGGATCTTCCCAAACTGCCCTTAGCAGGCACAGTTGACCCCTACAGTCCCAGCTTTGGGACACAAGATGCTAGGACAGTTGGTAAATATATTAGTCAGTTCAGGCTGCCGGAACAAAATACGACAGACTGGGTGCTTTAAATAACAAAAATTGATGTGCTCACACTTCTGGAGGCTAGAAGTCCGAGATCAAAGAGGTGGCATGTTTGGGTTCTCCTGAGGCTGTCTCCCCGGCTTGCAGGTGACCGACTTCTCACTGTGTCCTCACGTGGCCTTTCCTCAGTACGTGTACATTCCTGGTATCTCTTCTTACAAAGACACCAGTCCTTATAAAAACTCCTTCTTTATGTCCTTGTTTCATCTAAATTACCTCTTTAATGGCTCTATCTCCAAATTCAGTCACATGGGGGGGTGGTGGTGGTGAAGGCTTCAACATATAAATTTCAGGGGGTGAGGGGGAGATGCAATTCAGTCTATAACAGTAAGTTACATGCACATATTTTACAAACCTTCATTGATTTCCTACCGTGTGCTGGGTAACCTGCAAGGTGCTAGGGATAGAGATAAGAAAACTCCAGCCTCAAGGAGATTACAGTCTGGCTGGGAGACAGAGGTGAAGGGATAACCAAACAATCTTAGTGGTTCCTGCCATGGTGAATGGGCTCAGATCCTGGGGGAAATAAGTAAGGTGTCAGGGAAGAGTCTGCTGCTTATACAGCGAGAAGCTGCTGTCGCTGCATCTCTTAAATCTACCCTCCTGACCGGCTCGATATGGTCAACTGTGCACTTCTCCATCACAATGTCACTCCAGGCCCCCAAACAAAAGAGACTCCACTGTATCTGCAGCAATGGCAAAAGCTCATTTGGCGAAGCTCACCCAGTAATGAGGCTCATACCAAAGGCACAGGTCATGAGTAAATGCACAGACAGCACTCAAGCATGACGTGTGTATTTAAAAGCAAAGGGGAAATGTGACGAAGCAGGATGCAGGGAGAAAACATCACCACTCCCTTTTAGGTAGCTTACCTTCTTCCCTATGGGAAAGAGGACAGGGAGATGAAGGAAATGTGTTTCAGGCAGCTGGGCAATTTCGATAAAGGTAGCTGGGAGCGGGTTTGACCCTGAGGAGATGAGGGTGGCTGGACAGTGGGTTCTCGGGGTAGACGGTACAATTTAAGTCTTAGATTTAAATGAGGCATATAAGGAAGGGCTGGGAAGTAACATAGGGAACTGCTGCAGGATAGTGAGCACTGCATCACGTGATTACAGTGCGCAAGTTGGCCGGGATCCCTGGCGCTGCAGTGGTCATAGCTGGGTTGACAAGACAGGGAAGCAGCTGCCTTCGCTGAGTGATGGGAGGGCGGCTCACCAGGTAGACCAGGAAGCAGGGGCCAGGGCGGTGCTCTGGCTGGGGGAGGGGAAATGGGAGGACAAGTGAGGTAGCAGAAACTCAGATCACTATTAGTTTAGCATGCCTTTGCATTTCTCTCATTATCCAATCTACTTAGGAAAAATAATAATAATCACGTCTCCAATCAGTATAATTTGAAGAGCAACTGAGTAATGAAAATCCAGTTCAGAACCAAAGATATAGCCTCTTCAATCTCACTTGCTAGTTCCCAACTTAATTTTTAAAATTAAGACACCTCTAATGAGACTCAAAATTGTTCACAATGAATCCAAAATGCAGTGAGGGGAAGATCAGATGTTAAAAGAGAAAATGTGTTCTATTTCCAAAATGATCAGAGCATGCGTGCATGTTGGTGGTGGGGGCCGCGGCAGGGGCTGAACACAGTTCTTCTCTATATAAGGCCATCTAACTATAAATGGCATTGGTTGGACATGTGAGTCAATGAACTTGGAGGAAATGGGGATTGCCTAAAATAGCGTTTGTGCTATAGACCTGAATTTAGCATTTGAGGGACCTGGCTTTGAATCCTGACTTTGAAAATCTTTCATAATAATACACACACACACACACACGTGCTCATCACACTTAAACATATATGCACCTACACACACATACAGCTACATATTCATTTACACATATACACATATGTTGCTTGGCTTAGCCAAATGCTCGACTTTAAGCTTCTGTTTCTTCATCTGTAAGATCAGGAAGATACCACCTACCTCTCAAGAAGTGAATGAAATTACATGTAAGCCAGGTCTCTGCAGCTCTAACGGGGGTACGTGGATGTGAGGAGTATTACTACTATGATCCTCCTTTCTTTGTTTAAGTCAAGTCACCGTCTCTGAAAACTCTTCAAGCTCACCTTCTATTCTCTCAAGGGACAGTCAAACCACTAAGTGGGCCTCTTAAGACAACAAAGAGGCTGACATGACACTGACACACAGAAATCACCTGTGCTGTATACTTAGTTTAACTAACACTGTTAATTAGAGACACTGTATTCGTCAGGACTCTTGACTGTACATAAGAAAAACCTGGCCGGGCGCGGTGGCTCAAGCCTGTAATCCCAGCACTTTGGGAGGCCGAGACGGGCGGATCACGAGGTCAGAAGATCGAGACCATCCTGGCTAACACTGTGAAACCCCGTCTCTACTAAAAAATACAAAAAACTAGCCGGGCGAGGTGGCGGGCGCCTGTAGTCCCAGCTACTCGGGAGGCTGAGGCAGGAGAATGGCGTAAACCCGGGAGGCGGAGGTTGCAGTGAGCTGAGATCTGGCCACTGCACTCCAGCCCGGGCGACAGAGCAAGACTCCGTCTCAAAAAAAAAAAAAAGAAAAAAAAAAAAAGAAAAACCTAATTCAGGCTGGCTTAAGTATAAAAGAGAATTTATGAGCCCATCAAATCCAGCCACAGGTAGGGCAAGACTCCGTCTCAAAAAAAAAAAAAAGAAAAAAAAAAAAAGAAAAACCTAATTCAGGCTGGCTTAAGTATAAAAGAGAATTTATGAGCCCATCAAATCCAGCCACAGGTAGGGCAAGGAGAGAGTGGCCCCTGTCTGTGCACCTCTGTGCTGGTGCCATTTCCCGTACCCCAGCGGATTCCACGTGCAGGGCTTGTGAGGTCTGCACACCTTGTGGAGCTCCCAGAGCCAGGATGCGAAGCCCAGGGTGGAATTTTGGTCTGGACTGGGCCACGTGTCCATCCCTCCACCAGTAGCTAAGGCCAGGGAGTGCCTGTAAGAAGCTGGCACCTCCCATTTGGAATCTATGGGAAGCGGAGGGGTGGGAGGAGAAAGCTGTCCTGATAGGGCTACTGGAACCCATACTGTCCATGTGAGTCACAGCAACTTGGGCCCATGACAGCTGCAGAGTTTAAAAGTGAAAACTTCATAACTATTTCTTTTCCAGGCCATACATGGCAAAGCACAGAGACAAAAGTCTCCCAGAGCCTGAGAAATACAATACACAAATGATCAGCACAGAATCGACCTTTATACATGTCATAGCCTTCTTGTTTCTTGTCACAACATCCTCACAAAATCCCTCAAAATGTGGGAAATGAATCCACAACTAGGACGTTGGGAGCATCTCTACTGGCAGACGTCATCAACACCAAGACCTGTGGTTCTAGCGCCTCGTTGCAATGTGTGTCAAGCAGGATCAGATCATCCTGATCAAGCCCAATTAGAAATCACAGCCTGCCGGGTGCGGTGGCTCACGCCTGTAATCCCAGCACTTTGGGAGGCCGAGGTGGGTGGATCACGAGGTCAAGAGATAGAGACCATCCTGGCCAACACGGTGAAACCCCGTCTCTACTAAAAATACAAAAAATTAGGGGGGGCATGGTGGCGGGTGTCTGTAGTCCCAGGTACTCAGGAGGCTGAGGCAGGAGAATCACTTGAACCCTGGAGGCGGAGGTTGCAGTGAGCCGAGATTGTGCCAATCTCAAAAAAAACAAAACAAAACAAACAAAAAAACCACAAAATCACAGCCTAGGGAAAGAGGGGCCAACCAATGTGTGCTGTGGTGACCATGAGGTAGGCAGAAGTTCAACACATCCCTTCAACAACTTTGTAAAGTTCTGTATCACTGCAAGTATGGCTGCCTGTCTTGCAGTCTCCCGGTAGTCTCTGAAACTAGTCTTTGTAAATGTCTTAGTCTAGTTTGCATTCTTGAAACCAAGGGGTTAATTTGATCGGGTCTGCCTGTCCCACTTGCTTTTGGTCACTTGCTTTTTGTTATTTCTTTTTTCCTTTTTCCACCAAGCTGAGGCCTTGCCACTGAATGCTGGAATTTGACCTTCACTGGCTACTTTACAGATAACATTCATAGGTCACCACGGTGATGGTCGCAACAGTTGTTTTTCAGGAACTAGGGCAAGCTCCTGTCCAGTTCAAACCAGTTAGGACCACTGCCCCTTCAACTGGGCCTGCGCAAGTGCCAGAGAGGTGGCCTTTTGACATTGGAGGGCCAAAAGCTCCACCCTCAGATCGTGCTAATGCCGCCATTTACTGAACGTACTTCCTTTGAGATGCCATGGACCCTGACTATGCTTGTGCAGAATGAACCTCTTACTTCATTTTATCCCCATTGCCAATCACCTTTCCCCAAACGTTAGACCACCCCGCTTCCCTAACCCATAAATATCCCTAAGCCTTATCTTCAGGGAGGCGGATTTGAGAGCTGTTCTCCTGCCTCCTCACTTGGTACCTTCGTGAACAAATCTTTTCTCTTTTGGAAAACCCTCCATGTCACAGTGATTGATTTGCTGCACTAAGGCAGAATGGACCTGGACCTGGCTGGAAGCATTCTGGCACAATCAGAGGGACAGATCACAAGCAATTCCAGCCCATCTCCAAGGAACTTTCTTTTTCTGTCACATTTCTGCAGGATCTTAGTCACTCAGAAGGGTCACGAAGAATAGCCAGTCAGGGCTCCTGTTCCACTCCACCCATGGCCATCCCATGGGCATTTGCCTTATGCATCAGGAGCTTCAGAGAGACAGAAAACAGTCTGAAACATTCCTAAAGGTATCACTTCAGTTCAGCCGGCGAAAGATCTATGTTACTATTGCTTTTGCTGTTGTCTGTTGGGGGTGGAAGGTACTGAACATCTTAGGAAATTGCAGGCCATCGCAGAAATGCTATCATAAGCATCATCAATTCTATTTATTGGATACCCAATCATCACCAGGCACTGTGCAGGTCTCTGTCCATATATTATCTTTTAATTCTCACAAAATCCCATGAAGTGAGTACTACTGTCTATTTGACTGACCGGAAAGGAAAGGCTCAAGCTCACTGGATGAGTTGTTCGAGGTCACTCAGCTGGTGGGTGGCAGAGGCTGGCCTTTGAACCTAAGGTTGGCCAGCGGCAAGGTCCATATACTTCTCTCCTAGTCATGCTGCCTCCTCTGGAGTGAAGTGTGGCAGTGGCACCTGCTCTTGGGGCACCTACCACGTGCCAGGGATGCTACACAGACCATCATCAATCCTCACAGCAATCTTGCAAGAGGGATACTTTTTCACTGTGTAGTAGCTCAAAGAGGGCTATAAAACTTCCCCCAAATCAGGCGGCAATTAGGAAGCAAGGTGAGGAATGGACTCAAGTACGCCTGACTTAAAAGCTGGGGTCATTTACCCTTTGCCTGTGTGTCATGACTCACAAAGGCCAACAGAGGACCTGGGGAGAAAGACGGGCAGAGGGATGGCAGGAGAGATTCATTCTGGAAGTTCACACCTGGCACTGGTAAAGGCCTGAGGGCAGGGGCCACATTCACTCATGCATGTGCACACACCTGCACACACACACGCACCCACTCCGACGTCACGTGCACCGCAGCAGGTACTACCCAGAAACTCTGGGCCACACCTTCTGGTTGTCAAGGGAACCAAACAAGAACACAAACTTGATCCCTTGCAGTTTATAGGTGGATGATTTTAAGTCCATATCTGAAACTGTCATGTGAACAGCTCACTCAGAATATATTCTAAAGTTATTCCTCCTCATTAAAATCTCTTGGCAATTGTATAAAAATATTTCTAGACTTCCATTTACAGTTCAACAGAATTTCAAGGGAAATGACTTTTTCAATTGTATTTTAAGACTGAGCACTTTGATAAAAGCAGGCTCTGCAGTGCAATGTGATCCAAGGTTGTTTAATCTTTATATTTCATAATCTAACTGATATAATTTAATAGACTAGAAAAACATTTTTAAATGCTCAAAAATTAAATAAGGGAAGATTCCTATACATGAATTATAATTGGTGTAAAATTACTTGTATCTACATCTGTCTATCTACTAATATAAAATTCACATAGACTGAAATAAAATATTCATTCTATTAAAGAATGGGTGGGTTCCTCTCATTGTGTTAATCTTTGAATGACTAATTTCAGGATTTCCTTTTTTCTCTGTCTAGGTTTTTAAAATCATAAAGTGAACTATGCAGGAACCAGGAGGGAAAATGAAGCACCTTAATTACTTAAAGAAGACAAAGTTTTCATTTCCATCTTTTTGTCTTATTGTAAATTACTTATAACAGGATTCTCCCTCAGCCCTAGTCTGCAAAACACTGTAGAACATCCAAATATCTAAAGTGGAAAACTGTTTAGAAATATTTATGCCATTTTGAAGTAAAGGCTGGTGTGAGTCCAGGTGTCTGCGACTTCGAGCAGAACAATTGCTTCAGGCCTTGTTTTTCCCATCTACAAAACGGGAGTAACCATATTGAACGCATAAGGCTAGTATAAAGAAATAATGCAGGCTGGACGCAGTGGCTCACGCCTGCAATCCCAACACTTTGGGAGGCTGAGGAGGGTGGATCACCTGAGGTCAGGATTTCGAGACCAACCTGACCAACATGGTGAAACCCCATCTCTACTAAAAATACAAAAAAATTACCGGGGTGTGGTGGTTGGCGCCTGTAATCCCAGCTACTTTGGGAGCCTGAGGCAGGAGAATCGCTTGAACCCGGGAGGTGGAGGTTGCAGTGAGCCTAGATTGCGCCACTACACACCAGCCTGGGTGACAAGAGTGAAACTCTGTTCAAAAAAAAAAAAGAAGTGATGGTTGCACAATGCTGCAACTACTAAATGCCACTGAACTGTATACTGTAAAATCATTAATTTTATGTTATATGAGTTTTACTTCAATTAAAAAAACTAATAGGCATTACATGTGGATGGTAAAATTATGAGTAATTGTATCTTTAGATTGTCTATTTTCTATAACAAAGACATATTATTTTGGTAATAAAAGCAATAGATGCTATTTGGGGTGGGCGGGGGGGACTGACATTAGAAACAAAAATTAAGCCTGGCGTGGTGGCTCACGCCTGCAATCCCAACAGTTTGGGAGGTGGAGGTGGGCAGATCACCTGAGGTCATGAGTTTGAGACCAGCCTGGCCAACATGGTGAAAACTCTATCTCTACTAAAAATACAAAAAGTAGCTGGGCATGGTGGTGCACGCCTGTAGTCCCAGCTACTCAGGAGGCTGAGGCAGGAGAATCACTTGAATCTGGGAGGCAGAAGTTGCAGTGAGCTGAGATCACATCACTGCACTCTAGCCTGGGCAACAGCGCCAGACTCTGTCTCAAAAAATAAAAATAAAATAAAATAATAAAATAAAATAATCCTAATTTGAGGAGAGAGAAAGAGGTATGCTAATACAAAACCCCAGAGCCCTGAAATTTTTTGCTGAAATTGGCCTCCTATTCTTCTCCTGCCCCTTCCCTCTTTGTGAAACTCTGTACCTTTCATTTAGGTGATTTCCTCAGTTTCGGACTGAGCCGCTGGTTCTTCACAGCCACTGCTGTTTGCTGCTACTTCTCTCATTGCTGTAAACCTAGCTCTTGAATATGAGTCAGCTCTCTGGACCCTTTTCCTCTTTTCCATTCCATACCCTCCTGCAAAGATCATCTATGCCCATAACCTAGGCCTATAAGCTTCCTCCCCGCCCTGATTCCCCTCTTCCAAAGTCCAGCCTCAGTTTCCACCTCCTACTTAACAGTTATCCTGAAACATGAGATTAAGCCCACACACACCCTAGCAGGGGCCTAGCCCGGAGGAAGCTCTTAATAAAGGCTCTCGATTTCCTGACTCCTCTGTTTCTGTTCACAAAACTGCCATTTTCTCCGTGTGCATCACTGGATTTTGGTTACTATAGATGGGTAGTGGGAAGAGCTGAAATTCAAGTCAGACAGGAAAATACAGGATATCTGACTGGTATTTTCCCAGATTCCACACCAGGCTGTAGCCACTGGGGAAGTAGGTGGGTAACTGGAGATTGGGCAAATTTGCCATCAAGAGATGGCAAAGATCAGAATCAATCAAAGCCTTCTTTTTAAATTGCATTTCCTTGTATTTTTAAAGTAACTTAAGACTGTGTTCTGCACGTTCTCAGTGACCACATAAAACCTTGAGAGATCACAGCTGCTGACCAGCAGCCCTGTAAATTCACCGCTGATTGTAAGCAAAAGCAGCTAGCTGACTCTATTACTGCAGTTAAGATATATCTTTACAAATAACTCAGTGCAGAACAATAAGACAAATGATGCCAAGGATAAAGGCCTCTCCTTGAAACCAGAGGGCCCCTGCAGGCCCAAAGAGGACAGAAGGCAATTAGGACTTAGGGGTTGGGGGGAATGGAGAGAGGTTTTCTTGTGGCCTTTTGTCATTGCTAATTTTTTTTTTTTTTAAATGTGTATGCCTGAGGGTGAGAATCAGGAGATTTATGCATTAGGTGGATGCCCTCCTTTGCAAAATGGACAAAAGAGTCAGCTTGTGGAGCAGATTAGACAGAAGAGGCCAAAGAGCCCAGGGGCTTCAAGCTCCAACCAAATGGGAAAGCAATGAGTAGGCGAGGGTCAGGGCAAATCCAAACAAAACCTGGGATTCACTGGTTCTTCCAGAGGTAAGAGGATGCCAGGACTCCAGGCCAGAGGCTGTGGCCAGACACAGAAGTCTGGTAGTGACATCCTGGTCATATCAGAGGGTGACACGGAAAATGGAAGTCATGAGAAAGGTAGGTGTTTGGGAAAATGCTCCTTTGGTGAGTTTTGGAAGGTTTTCAGCTGGAATATACCTCTGAGAATGAGTGATCGGGAAACCTGAGGCAGGAAACACTGAAGGCTAAAGCTGACTTCTTAGGGAGCATTTGTGAGGTGTCAGGCCCCAGAGTGACTGTGACATTCATAGTTCTTTAATCTTCACCAAGATTACAAAGATCACCAAGACCTTGGGCCTCAGGTTTGATTGTAAAATGGGGTTGTGAGAAACACATCTTGCAGCCCCATTTTACAGACAATCAAACCTGAGGCACAAGGTCAGAGAGTTGGTGCCTAGACAGGGAGGGATTCGGATCCAGTTTGATGTGGTGCTAAAGCCCGTGGTCTTTCACACAGCTATGTGTGCCCCTGCTGTGAATATACACTTGGAGAGTATCAAGTACAGCTTGGTACTTGTGAGCCGGGTGAACTTCTCAAAGAAGCAGTCCTATTTATGAGGAATTAAAAGTGTCTGAGATAAAGATATGTATGAATTCTCCTTCAGATTTATGCATACATCCAACAGGCTCTGGGCATCCTCAGCCTTTGCCCCATCCCGAGAACTGCCCTTACAGATGGGCAAGAGGAGTTTAAGCCAGGAAGGTGAAGAGCGCAAGGAAACCACATTCGGAGGATTTTAGCCCTATTTTCCGAAGAGTCACAGTTTTGTAAAATATTTCAGTAGCTAACCTTGACTGGGAATTTAGCATGAACTGTCCTATGTGCTTGACTAATGGGAATCCACCAAATCCTCACCAGGACTCCAGGAGACAAGCATTGTCATGACTCCCAAAGAGAAGTTAAGCCAGCTGCCCAAGAAGCCAACACAGGGTTCACTTCCAGGTCATCCCAACCTATAATATATCGTATTGCCTCCCTAAGATCCACAGGACCTTGGAAAACCATCTTGTTTGGGGATGTGGATCTTCAGCCAGCCTGCCACCCACTCTGTCCTCTCCTTGCACCCACAGCTGGCTGAAGGTAACACTCTCCACTGAGCCAGAGCTAAGCATCAAAATCCATTCTGACCTATTTTTGGGGAAGTTGCTAGAGTGGATCAGAGCTGGTACCAGATAGGGAATCTTTGCCATCACTGAGGTCCGCTCCTTAATTTGCAAATGAAGTGCTAGGTATGCCACGTGGCTTGTCCAAGGTCACTAAGTTTACCAAGGGAAGGGTTGAGACCAGAACCCAGGTCCCTTGACTCATAAGCCAGTATTCCTTCCACTATAACTTCCTCTTGAGCCTCTCATGGCATGAAAGACAACCAAGGTGAGGTATCTCATACATCTCAGTAGTAAAAGTTTGTAGCAGAGTTATGGGAAGGGGTAAGGGTTGTGCAGAGTGGGCGATAAACACTATTACTCCCAAGTAAGTTTGGACACGAAGCCAATCTAGAACATGGGAAACTGGTATTCCTCAAAGCAAGTCATCTAACAATCATGTCAACTTCATGCACATTCTACGGATTGCACGTGCATTGGTGCACATGGATGAACAGCATGCATCTCACAGCAGAAGACCTGGTTTCCTTTTTCCCTATTTAAGCTGTGGGGATAGGTAGGTGGGAGTCTAAGGCCACACAATCCTGCTCTGAGAGCTGAAAATGCCTTTAAGTCCTTCCATTACATTAGCTCGTCCAGTGTGAGTTGTCAGAAGTGAATGGATGGCCAGGCACCATGGCTTATGCCTGTAATCCCAGCACTTTGGAAGGCCAATGCGAGTGGATCACCTGAGGTCAAGAGTTCGAGACCAGCCTGGCCAACACAGTGAAACCCTGTCTTTACTAAAAATACATAAAAATTAGCTGAGTATGGTAGTGGGTGCCTGTAATCCCAGCTACTTGGAAGGCTGAGGCAGAAGAATCACTTAATCCGGGAGGCAGAGGTTGCAGTGAGCCAAGATCACGCCACTGCACGCCAGGCTGGGTGACAAGAGCGAGACTCCGTCTCAACAACAACAACAACAACAAAACCAACACAAGTGAATAGAAATAAAATCTGGTAATTTATTTTAATTCTACCACTACATCCTAGGGACATGGAGTTGATAATAATTAGTGGCCCAATACTAAAGTGATGGAGAAAAGGAAGAGGGAAGAATGACCAGAAGGGTGTAAGGGTGTCAAGTGAGTCACTGGAAAGGTTTGTAAAACCAGTGGCTTCATCTGTGCTGATGGTGGCTGGGCTTCATAGAGTGGGCGGGCCAAGCAGCCTTTTCCAAGAAGGGCTAGGACTTGTGGTCTGACCACAGAACGGGCCGTGAGTGGTTGAGAGGGTGGGACCTGGACTTCCCCTGGGGATCTCCAGCCTAACCCAGGACTGGACACACAGAGATGTATCATAAAGAAATGCTTGCAGGTGGGGTGGGGAGGGTAGGCTCAGAGAATGCCTGCTTAGAGGAAGAGCTAGAAATAAAAGCAGGCCAAAATGGTGAGGCAGTAGCTTCTCTCTGAACAAAACTCCATGGGGAGCTCCGAGGCTGACAGGACCTACAAAGGCCAAGAGGGCAGAACTGGGAAATAAAATCAGCATGGCTTGTGGCAACTTTCAGCAGAAGGCATGAAGCTACCAAGAGCAGAGGTGCCTATGTCGTTTTGGGATGAAACCATCAGAGACTAGATGAAGGGTCAGATCAGGGGTGAGGAATGTCTTTAATTATGAATCACTGACTCATTACAACAAATCACCCAAGGGTGATGTTTTAATAAAGTAACCTAATTTTACGTATGATGGGTGAATGGAATATGGGGGAGGGGGACAGGGAGTTTGGAAATGGGAAAATGTACAACAGACTTTAGTCTCTTTGTTAACAAAATAAGAGAGATTAGTAAATGAATTAAATGAATAAAATAAAAACACATTTCAAACACATAGAGACCATAACATAGAGACGCACAGACACAAGAAGAAGGGACAGCGGGGACACCTGTCAGCTGGCCATGCCTGCAGGGCTCTGAATAAGCCACTTTTCTGTTCAGCCCGCCCTGGGTCCCCTCTGCACAATGAGCTTGTCCCCTTCTAATGCTCTGCTTGGTTTCCATTGTACAAGAATTGAAGTGCTCTCTAGCCCTGCTGAAACTGTCTATAGCAGCCTAGATGGCATTTAAAATAAAGACTGTGAACTGATGAAATGACCAATTATGTTAAGTACCCATGCCTGGTGTAATCCAAACCAAATCTCACTCCATTATCCTCGAAACCGAGAGGTGATTCAGCAGCCCCTCTTGCCAGTGATTCTGAACCAAAATACAGACACTGCACCCGACGTCCAAGGAGGACCTCGAGAACAACCAGTTAATTCTTGCAATTGGTTTTGTGCTGGGAAAAATAAAGGTACTAAGTTTCCACTCTAAACCAAACAACGATTAGATCACGAAAACTGGTGCCCCGCTGTAACTATTAGGTCATTTTGATTTCAACTTCGTTTCAGGTTTTAACTTCCGTTATTTCCTCTTCGGACATTGCATTATTCTTCCCGTCGGTATCCAAAGGTGTCTATGAAGTGCTCAGGTTCCACGCTGTTGCTATGATCTCTGTGAAGCTAAGTTCTCTGGTTATTTCTTTCTTGCAATGACTTTTTTTTTTTTCCTATTTCCACACACCTGTATCTATCTGCTTTTCTAAGGCCTTAAGTGTCAGTTCTTCCAAGAAGTGACAGCCCCTCTGCTCCCACCCTTCTGACAAATATACGTCTCCCTCCTCTACACGACAGGGCGCCCCCACTGTATTAGTCCATTTTCACACTGCTGATAAAGACATACCCCAGACTGGGTCATTTATAAAGAAAAAGGGGGTTAATGGACTCCCAGCTGCAGGTGGTTGGGGAGGCCTCACAATCATGGTGGAAGACAAAAGATACATCTTACATGGCAACAGACAAGGGAGAACGAGAGCCAAGCAAAAGGGAAACCCGTTATAAAACCATCAGATCTCGTGAGTCTTACTCACTACCACAAGAATAGTATCGGGGACACCGCTCCCATGATTCAGTGATCTCCCACCGGGTCCCTCCCATAACACGTGGGGATTATGGGAGCTACAATTCAAGAAGAGATTTGGGTGGGGACACAGCCAAACCACATCCTACTTATTTTCCTATCCTGCATTATTGAGACCTGGGGAGACCACTCCATGAAGTAAGTTATCCCCCACACTGGTTCGATTCTGCCAGTCCTGCTAGTGATCCGTAACGTATGATCCATAACCCCAGCTGGCTTCTGCTGGCCAGTCACTGGTCCCACAGCACCCTAAAGAAAGATTCCCATGTCACCCCCACGTGACCAAACTGCACCTTCTCCCCCAGCACCAAGAATTGGCATCTTTGGGGACAAGCATCCTGGTTCTACTTGCCCTCAATTCCAATGCCTGTGGCTGGAACCTATTAACAGAGTTCCCTACTGATCTGCTTATCTAGCAAACTTTCCTTCCACTTGCTATAGGGGAAAAGGAGGGATTTTTGAAATACAGAAAATAGAAAGTGAGAAACCAAATCATTTTTGAAAACAGAAAGTGAGAAATCAAAAACCTGAGAAAGTGGCATTAAACAGGCACATTTTCTTCTACTTGATTCTAACCCAAACCTTCCCCTGGCATGACCGGACAGTCTCTTCTTTAGGTACTCCTATCTTTATTCGTAAAACTCTTGCTTGTGGGCATTACCAACTTTCCCATGGCCCAGAACCACCCACCAAAGGAACACAAAAATAGTAATTAGGAAGAACACCCATAGATTCCAAAAAAATGCTATCCACAATAAAAGTGTCTCCAGAACTCTAGGGAATGAAGAAACATCACAGAAAAAAAAAATGAATGTTAACAAATCTCTGCCCACCCTCCCAAGCTCTCTCCAAGATTCTTCTGACTTTCAAATGTACAAAATTTTAATGGGTTGCATTTAACTGGATGTGGATTCAGTAAGCATCTGAAATCTGTCCTAGTTTAATTCACAGTGCCTAGAGCAATTGGGGGAATCTGTAACGCTATCAGGAAAAGAAAATAAATCTACACCCACAGGATAATCTCATACTGACATCTCTCAACTTCAGAAACCTTATCAATATTAATATTTCCCTCATGTTTTTGCCCCACAGAAATGAACAAAAAGAACTTACCTAATGCCAAAGTGAATGAATAAAAATCATGAGAAAAGGCTCTAAGAAAACAAAATCTCTTTTCTCAAAATAATCCAGACCTGAATGATATTCATGTCACTGCTATAGTTCTAGAGGAAAAATGACGCACATAACTTTGAAACTCACTTGAAAAGAACCCAAAGGCTGATCCTAATCAGTTTCCACTTCTACTATCTGAAGAGAAAACAGAATAGATTTTTTAAAATTATGTGTTAATTTTTGAGAGTGGAGGGACTTCCTTTTGTTCTCTTAAACATTTAGGATATCTACAATGATTACTCAAATTAGGTTTAACCAAACTTGCCTGACTACACTTCACCTGTACCAAGCAAAAATACAAAGAAATGCTTAACTTTCCAATTTCACGGGCTATTAAAATGACAGTATGCAATTGCATGGCCTATAAATTAGCACTAAAAATGTGATGACATCTCTCACAAGGGTTTGAGCTACTACGGAAACCTGAAGATACATGTCCCTCTTCTTAACCACACTTACCTTCTACTCCTTCACACATATGGCCGGCCTTCAGCCTGTACTTTTAAGGGAAAGAGGCTAAACAGCTCTCAACCAATCAATAGACACTAAAATCCCTCACCATAAGCCCAGTGTAGTTCAAATGCTCTTAGCACAGCCAAACCCATCTGCATTTGGCCAGTGGGGCCTGTCTGACTCCTAGCCAATCAACAGAAGTAGGAGGGATAGAAAGCTCCTACTTCTATCCCTGGGATAGGTTCCCCTGGGAACCACCTAATTCCATTTTATTTACAGAACAGATATCCAAAATAGCGATAACCCCAAAGTATTTTCTAAAAGTATTAAAAATGAACCTGTTTGTTATTTTTTAAATCATGTATTTCCTCCTTAACTTTGGCCATTTCAAAAGGAACTTAATGGCAAAAGTAGAGATGAAAGGTAGTTGGAATTCCGTGAGCACACCGGCTGGGGACTAGGACAAGGCAGCTGAGTTGGGCTGGATAACAGCAAGGGTATCCCCTGTAGGTGACACTTGTGGGGACCAATGTAGGGTGACTGGACTCTGAACCTCAGAACAAACCACGGCCAACCTTCCAGGTACACGTAGATGCTGGGCAACAGCAAGCAATGCATGCACCTCCATCCTGATACAAGTGCCAGAATAACCAAACCCTCCTTTTGCAGCTCAAGTTTTTGAAACATGTAAAGGGGTTTGCTTTTATCAGCCCAGTTTATATTCCTGTCACATTCTAATTACCGCGTAATTCCAATGTCACCAAAGCAAGCCAAACACTTCCAGAATATGACCAGTGACAGCGGGCCAAAGAAGCAGTCCTTAGAGGCCTGGTTTCAGACTCATGATTCACAGCAACCAAGAGGCTTGAGTAGGAAGAAATAAAGGGAACTGGATAAAGAGACCCCACCGACAACAGTCACACTTCTCCAGAGGGGGGCCACTCCCAAACGGGACAGAACTCTCCTGTTTGACACCAAGCACAAAGGAGTGATGAAAGGCAGGTGGGTGAGGGGGAGGGGGAGGGAGAGGAAGGGGTGTTGCTAGGGACCTACCTTGGAGAAGGGCTCCATTTCTCTTGAAGAAGGTACTGCCCGGCCAGATGGGTGGACCTGATGTGCTGAAAGAGAAGAGAAACTAGCATAAGGCCAAGTTCATCTGCACTCACACACCTGCAACCCCTCCCCACAATTCCCTCAAAACATTTCCCCAAGCATGCATTACTGACACCCTTTGAAAATGCATCCTGGAAAACCATGAGGTCTGCTTTATCGTGAACAGGTTTCATATTTCACAGTGCAGAACCTACCTGTGTGAGCATTCTGTTTATCACCTTGACCCTGCTCACACCTGGGCACTGAAATCACCGACTGATACACAAAATGGCAAATTCACATGGTTTAATGGCACAGCATATCACTTAAGAATATTTGCTAACCTGTTCATAATTTCATGAATGTATGTGACAAGGAACTCCTAATCATGTTTTCTGAGACCAAGTGGGTTTTCCAACACTTCCTTGTGCCACCTGCCTGCTACAAATGCAAACCTGCCTCTCTTGGCATTTCTACCACTAAATCCTCAGCATACGGAGATGACCTTAATCGACTTCCTCCTTCCCCCCTCTTCTCTTGTTTCGTATCCTGTTTTCAACTTCTTGGCTTAAAATGTTGCACTCCATACCCTATAAAACATTTTGCAGATACGTTACCATCCAGAGTGTGGTAACAGGAGAGGCAAGAAAATAGGAAAGATCAATATATCACGAAGGCACTTACTGCATTTATAGATGAGCATTTTCACTGTTTTAAGACTGCCAGTGGAAAACTTTATAACCAAGCCAGTCTTAGTAACGTGTCCTTAGAGTGGAAAGTAGGTTATATTCTAAACCAAGGATTGGTTTAGATTAATGTTAGAGAGTACTTAGTCAAAAATGTTACTACACCCAGCCCAAGAGGCAGCATAAATTACTTTCACCGAAATAGTACATGACAAATTATATTGGTTAATGCATTATCAATCACCTTCAATATGAGAAAAATAGGTTCGAGTAATACATTTCTAAGTTTGGCAGAAACGTGTGCGCGCGCGCGTGCACACACACACACACACACACACACAGAGGAATCTGAAGGGCTCTATGGTGAATGCTTCACCAGTGAACCAGGATCTCTAGTTATCTAGGACAGCAATACTGTTACCAAGCAGAAATGCCAATGACACATTCTGCCCACTGGAATTTCATTACCAGAGGTACAAATAGTACAGCAGGTATAGGGACACATTACATGATTGAGGAGGAATAGGAGGGAAGAAGAAATGAGCTACGGCACAAAAATACTATCATACATCAAAATCATGTCAAATGTGCTAGAAAATACATACTATAAACCTTGATGTTAATGAATCTTTCGTTTTATTTTGTTTTGGATCCACTATACTAAAATTAAATGAGCATCATGCATCTCAGCCATGGTATTTCCAGGAGCCCTGATTCTCAGCCAGGCAGTTGTGACCACAGAGTGGCCAGGAGCTACACAGGGTAACAGGAGACCAGACTGGAGTCTCAGGATGATGATACCAGCCGATTGCTCTTCCACTGGATTCTGATCTTACTCTGTTTCAGGGCACTTAAGGCTCAAAGTTGCATGACGAATAATGTGCATTAAAACACTTAAGATTATCTTTTAACAATCCCAGCAAGCTCTCAGGATTTTACCGTCTTATTTTTATAACAAAGCAGGGAACAGCAAGCTGGCTGTTGCCAAGACAGAATCACCTGATTCATAAAGATATTTTAAAACTGAGGACTTCGTTATAGCAGAGTTGGTGTTTCTAGAGAATTCAATAATTGAGTATTATTAAAGGAGCCTGAATATCCAGCTTACTTCCACCCAAATCTCTTCGTTATCCTGACCTTGATTTGGCTGAAAACTGAGTAGACATCAGGCAGGGAGCAGCATGGGGAATGAAGGTCGGATAAATCCAGTGGTTTAGATAAGGAAAATTCTCTGTATGATAGAAATCTACCTAAAGATTCTTACAACATCCTTTTAATGTACTTAAATCACTGACAGTTCTATGGTCAATCTGTGGTGCTGTGGAACTCATCTGTACTCTAATAGTGGAGAGAGACTTAGACTGGCCACCACCTTCTCTTTCCTGGCCCCTGTTGTAATTGATGAATTCACACATGGCCTCTTTCTAGCTCGGGGTAAGTCAGCTCCTGCCATGCTAAATGCAAAGTTTTCAAGCTCCTTGGCCCATATCTACACACTTCTTGTGGATGGTTCCTCAAAATGACATCTTCCAACTGTTAGAAGAGCCAAGGATTTACTAAGCCCCTGTTGAGAATTGTGCTTGGTGTTGAGAAAGACTTGAGGGGAAAATTTAAAACCCTATTTTATGATCTCTAAGAACCTGATGTCACACTTACCTGGCTCCAGACTCCTCTGACTGTATCTAATGAGACCAGTGATGCCTATAGACAGACTCAAGTTTATGTCTCCAGTGGCTGCAGGTTGGGAAGGCAACAAGCTTGATTTTTTTCCCCCCTCCATCTGGAGATGTGCCTGGATAATTGGCCTTTAAAGCTTGAAGTTGGTTAAAACCACACATGGTACATGAAATTACTTAGAAATGTCTATTAACCGCAATAATTCAGAGACAAAACCAGTGATAGAAGTCTTTGTGGGAGGAGTTGCAAACCACCCATTCTCAGGCAGCTCAAGAGCGGGGAGGGTGGGAGTGGTAGGTGCAGGGGAAGAATGGGGTGCTCTCCATACCCAGCCATGTAAATATCACTGCCATAAGAAATGACCACGGGGGCCCCTTCCTAACCCTGAGTGGGTTTTAATCACCTTAAAATGGTGTTTGCATTGCTTGACAATAGGATCAAGTTACCATTTACTGAGCATAGTAATCAACCCTTTTCCATGGAATCCTCTAATTCTGCAGGGTGAGCAGGGCAGAAATCACCTTCCTGGTTTTTGGGGTTTTTTTTTTTGACAGAGTCACGCTCTGTAGCCCAGGTTGGAGTGCAGTGGTGTGATCTCGGCTCACTGCAACCTCCGCCTCCCAGGTTCAAGCGATTCTCCTGCCTCAGCCTCCCAGGTAGCTGGGATTACAGGCACCTGCCAGCAAGCCCAGCTAATTTTTATATTTTTAGTAGAGACGGGGTTTTGCCAACTGATTTCAATGGCCAGGCTGGTCTCAAACTGCTGACCTCAAGTGATATGCTCGCCTTGGCCTCCCAAAGTGCAGGGATTACAGGGGTGAGCCACCATGCGTGACTCATCCATTCTTTTTTTTTTATTTTTTTAAATTGAGATGAGATCTTGCTCTATTGCTGAGGCTGGTCTCAAACTCCTAGCCTCCAGTGATCCTCTTGCCTCATCCTCCCAAAGCACTGGTGGTGTGAGGTACCATACCTGGCCACCTTCCCTGTTCTATAGGGAGACAGAGGTCCTGGGAGGCAAAAGGACTTGCCCAAGGCACAGTATGACAAGTTAGTCATGATCAACCCAAGAAGGACTAGGGCTTGCCCACTGTACCAGAAACACACACATCAACAGCTCCAATTTCATTTCTACTCTTCCAGCTTTCCTCTTCTGCTCTTCCAGCACTAAACTCTTAGTCATCCTTCCCCGTGGAAGAAGGCTGTGAATGGTATTTTGCTAGGACTCTCTCTAAGGCAAAGTCCCAGGCTAGAAAAAGCAATCAGGCTAACCATATGTGAAAGACAGGCAGGCTCCTATTAGCAGAAACAATACAACACCAGTGCCACAAATGTCTCATTTCAATAACACGCTAACAAAAATCCCATGACCTTCGGCAGTATAAGCCAGACCAACTTTGCAACAAAGAAAGCAGACCAATGTTAAGAGGACCTTGCCAGCCAGCAAGGTGGAGTGCGACCTGGCATTTGAGAACATCGATCCGGCTGACCGTTAAGAGCAGCGCTGAGCCCGCAAATCCCAAGAGGTGAGTGATACCATCCTGAACAGCATACCTGGCGGCTGCCAGAGACTCAGCCCTCAGTCATTCCCGGACGCCGCACTCTGAGCTACGCTACCTCCAGGTCCCAAAAGGATACCCTGAGTCAACAGGTCGGACAGCCCGAGGGTGGCTCTTAGCAAGATGACGTGATCCATCATGTGTTCTCTCTACACCTGGGAACCTTAACCATTGTGAGAACCAGCTGGATTATAAACAGAGACCCCGGGAGGTTCCATCAAGACCCACACCTGTATTCACCAGCTGAACTTTCTGTGGATCTCAATGAGAAATAAATTAAGAAAAGGACTGTTTTCTAAGATCTCGTCTGCCAAATGTGAACTAGCACCTCTAAAAGAGAGAAGAGAGCCAGGCGTCACTGGCTCACGCCTATAATCCCAGCACTTTGGGAGGCCAAGGTGGGCAGATCACGAGGTCAGGAGTTCGAGACCAGCTTGACCAACATGGGGAAACCCCGTCTCTACTAAAAACACAAAAATTAGCCAGGCGTGGTGGCACGTGCCTGTAATTCCAGCTACTCAGGAGACTAAGGTAGGAGAATTGCTTGAACCCAGGAGGCGGAGGTTGCAATAAGCCAACATTGCGCCACTACACTCCAGCCTGGGTGACAGAGCGAGACTGTCTCAAAACAAAAAAAGAAAAAGAGAGAGAAGTATGCTATAACACAGATGAACCCTGAAAGCAAGCTAAGTGAAATAAGTCAGAATAAATAAACAAATACTGTCTGATTCCACATAGAAGAGGTATCTAAAGTAGTCAAATTCACACACACAGAAAATGGAATGGCGGTTGCTAGAGACTTGGGGAAGGAGGAGTAAGAAGTTTAATTGGTACAGAGGTTCAGTTTTACAAGACAAAAAGGGTTCTGGAGGTTGGTTGTACAATGATGTAAATGCACTTAACATTACAGAACTGCATACTTATAAAATAGTTAAGATGGTAAATTATATGTATTTTACCACAATTTTTTTTTCCGTTTTGCAGTGGGGTCTTGCTCTGTCACACAGGCTGGAGTGTAGTGGCAAAATCTTGGTTCACTGTAGTCTCCACCTCCTGGACTCAAATGATCCTCCTGCCTCAGCCCCCAGAGTAGTTGGGACTACATGCGCACACCACTATGCCTGGCTAAGGCTTTTTTTTTTTTTTAGGACATGATCTCACTATGTTGCCCAGGCTGGTCCCAAACACCTGGGCTCAAGTGATCTGTGCACTTCAACCTAAAAAATTTTTGTTAATGTATAAAGAGATGAGTAGGGAGGGGAGGAGGGGGAGGAGGGAGAGGAGTAGGCAGGGAAGAAGGGAGAGGGAGGAGGAAGAAAGAATGGAGAGATAGAAATGGTAAGAAGGACTCTGAAGAAGTGAATGAAAGCCTAAAGTGTTTGGGGTGGGAAGAAAGGAAGAATATCTGAATGTTCCCTGTGGTCAGCTCTCTGCCAGAATGGTCCACAGCACACAAAAAAGCAGAAAGCCCAAACCAACAGGGATGGGGTGGGGGGAGAAAATGGGTGTAGCAAGACCAGCCCATCCTGATTTAGCACTCATGGAGGCCAGAGCTTACCCACTACTCTTAAGTAACTGAGCACAGAGTCCCATCATACTCTTAGCGCTGGAGGTGGACTGGGATGGCAATCCCTTCAGATGGGTGGCATCTACCAGCAGACCGCGTTTTCCCAGGAATAAAGCAGTCAAGGTAGTTGTAACAGGGAGAATCACCCCCAAAAAATCCTTGAAATTCCATTGTTTTGCCTTATAACTGGGGATTAATCACCAGGAAATAATAGAAAACCAAATGTGACCTACGCCACACTGTAACGGGCTCTTTGGGTGAAGGATGTCAGTCGCTGGCGTTTGGAATCCAGGAACCAGAGCAGGCTGGACAGAGACGTGTGTGGGAACCTTCACAAAATACCACTCACTATTCAAGAAGCACCACTAAGAGCACAGATGAAAGTTCAGATTCTCAGGGACGCTCTTGACACTTCTAACCTTCCAAATAAGCTTGAGTGTCCCGGCAATTAAAAGGGATCTCTGTGGCCACAGGGTCTAATCCAGGGTGAGGTGGAGAGAGTGCAGGATTTGGACTGAGGAAATTTGTTTAAAACACAGACTGAAAGTCTTTTAACTTGTCAAGGTCTCAATTCCATGCCTGCAAGCTGGGACAAACGATAGCATCTAGTGTGTGAGAATAAAATGAGATGGTGGGTTTGAAAACAAATGCTTTCTAGACTGCAAAAATCCCAGAGGTGGTTTTTCTTTTTGTTGTTTTTGGTTTTGAGACACTGTCTTGCTCTGTCTTTCAGGCTGGAGTGCAGTGGTGTGATCTGGGCTCACTTCAACCTCTGCCTCCCAGGTTCAAGCAATTCTCCTGCCTTAGCCTCCCGAGTAGGTGAGATTACAGACACGCATCACCATGCCTGGCTACTTTTTGTGTTTTTAGTAGAGACACGGTTTTGCCATTGGCCAGGCTGGTCTCGAACTCCTGGCCTCAAGTGATCCACCTGCCCTGGCCTCCCAAAGTGCTGGGATTACAGGTGTGGGCCACCATGCCTGGCCCCAGTGGTAGTCTTGATTGCAAGCAAACCCCAGTTCAGAGTTAACTGACACACTCAAGGCCACACAGCAACATTGTGGCCATTGTCAGCTGGGCACCAGCACTTCCTACTAGACATCCTTAACTCTCCCAACTTGGCCCTTTTTTCCATTCCTGTGACAGATGAGGTAACTACTTTTCTCTTCCTCTTTTCTTTAAGGATTCTTTGAGATGTTCTAATTGCAAATGTTTCTCAGTCTAAAGTAGCAACAGTTACTAAATATCCAAGAAGCAGCTCCACAGATGTCACTTACTCTAAAGAATGCTAAAAAAAAAAATAACTCTGTTGGCTCACCCCTGTCATCTCAGCACTTTTGGAGGTCCAGGCAGGAGGATCACTTGAGCCCAGGAGTTGGAGACCAGCCTGGGAAACATTAAAAATATAACATTTTTTTATTCTACAAAAAATAAACAAAATTAGCCAAGTGTGGTGCCATGTGCCTGTGGTCTCAGCTACTCAGGAGGCTGAGGTGGGTGGATTTCTTGAGCCCAGGAGTTCCAGAGCTGCAGTGAGCCTTAATCGTACCACTGCACTCCGGCCTGGGCAACAGAGCAAGACCCTATCTCAAAAAAAAAAAAAAAATCTCCATTCAGAATTCTGCAAAGATCCAAAGAGACAGAAAGAGACCAGGTAGAAACCTACCAAGAGTGGCCCATTTCAGAGGCTGACAATTACGGAGAAGGCATGACTGAAGTTATCAGACCACAACCAGCTGGGCCCACAAACACTGTAACTGAGAGTGTGGCAAGATTCCTCAGAGGGCAATATACCAATTGTGGTAAGGAATGGAATTGCTCTGTAAACTTAGCCAGATGTTGAAACCGGAGACTCAACTGATTTCAAAGTTATCAGCCTGCACAGAGTTATTACGTGCCCAATACCACCAGGACCCAGGAGAATCTGACAGGTGGCAGCTGCTCTGGCACCAGATCTGTTGTGCTTATTTTATTCTACTTTTAAACAATTAGAATTTTACTTTATTTCAGAATAAGTTTACAGTTGAAAAATGATATTTACTATCAACATGACACGAACAAAACTTTTATAGCAAAACCTTGGTATGTAAGCATTAATAATCCAAATACTATATAGATAAAGAAGATATTTTAAAAATGGAAATGACATACTCCAAAGGCTATAAAAGGCAATATATATGTACATATATACTTGTACTGGGTCTGTGAGCATTATATTGTAATTCATTAAATGTGATCCAAGAAGTTGCAGATTTTTCAACACTACATACTGAAAAGATACAAAGGACTATCATAACTTCTCTTAACATTGAAAAACACATGGGGCCAGGTGCGGTGGCTCACGCCTGTAATCCCAGTTGGGAGGCGCAAGTGGGCGGATCACTTGAGGCCAGGAGTTTGAGACCAGCCTGACCAACATGGCAAAACCCTGTCTGTACTAAAAATACAAAAATTAGTCGGTCATGGTGGTGTGCGCCTATAACCCTAGCTACTCAGGAGGCTGAGGCACGAGAATCACTTGAACCCAGGAGGCAGAGGTTGCAGTGAGATGAGATCATGCCACTGTACTCCAGCCTGGGTGACAGAGCGAAACTCCGTCTCCAAAAAAAAAAAAAAAGGAAAGGAAAGGAAAAGGAATTATCCCTTAGGCTTTAGGAGAAGTAATACATCTATGGCTTTTCTCATGTTCATTTTTGTGACTGGTTAGCAAGTCTGGCAGGCAGAAAATAAAAAATTAGACTACAATAAAACATTAAAGACACCGTTTAGAAGGCATCTGATATTTAACATGCTCAAAATTGGAAAACAGACACTGAGCTTGATTTTTGGGCAACATTGCGAGGTATTATACAGCAAAAACATTGTTTCCTCCCATCAATCTGTTGACATAAAAATCTGTTATGTAGAGAAGTTTTCAAATGACACAATAGAAAAACATATAAGATGAAGAATTAGAATTTATATTTTTGGTTTTTAGTAACTATAAAGAATATAAGTCTTTCAAGGACCAAGAAACCGAATTTGGTCCTTAATACGGAATGGTCTTACATCTTTTAAAAGCGTGGGCTGAAATACGTACTCCTGCTGACAGCGTATCCACACTGCCAAAGGTGAACATGTGGTCACAATAAGAAAAAAATCGTACATTTCTCAGGGCACACTACTACCACTACATCATATTGAAATTGTCTAGAAGATAAACATGTACATCTTTTTTTCAACAAGCAATTAAACATACATGGAAAACTGAATCGTGCAGTATTTTCACCTATCAGTTACTATGTTCGTAATATGAGGTGAACAGATTTCTTTTTTTCCTCTTTAAATCCATAATGTTCACAAGTCACCATGTGGAACTAAAATCACATGCACAAAGGCAAATCATGAAGAAACGTTAAGTATTTCCAAATGCCCACGACGGCGTACCAGAAACGATGCTGTGTCTATAGCACGGAGTTGTTGGAGGCCAAAACTACAGCGGTAGGTGCTACTGCAACTTCCAGCTCTTCACTGCTGCTTGTTTGATGGAGGGACTCAGGTGAGGGGGCTGGGTCTCTCGGGAGGTTAGCCCATCATTTCTGCAGGTTCACTGACCAACTTGGATCCATCCCATGCTGTCTAACTGCTCAGGGACAGGAAATTCTCTGTCATTACCACCCTGACGAATAAGTATATTCATTTTGGATGATGTGATGCTCACAATCTCACAGTCTGACGCATCTTCCCCAAGTTAGGTATGTGTGGCCACCTTCGGTCTTATTAGTGGAAATTGCTGGTACTCTCCCCATTACCTGGATTTGAATGTCCTTGGAGTTGGTCGCTTCCACAATGCCCACCACACTATCAAACATCTGACCAAACCTCTTACGGTTATCCACTGGAGTGGAGTTTACTTTCCCTTTCATCGGGAGAGTTGATTTTTCACATTTGAAAATGTAAGCCACATGTTTCAGCTCAGTCTCTAAAATCACAAGGTCATTCCTGTCTTCTTGGTACTCTGCTCTCCATTTACTTCCTTTCAACTTGAACACGGGTGCATGTTTCTGGGAAGGATGAGGTTTGGGAGATGTGGGACTTGGAGTGTGGCTTCTGGGGAGAGATGCAGTTTGCCCTCCGTCAGCCTGCAGGCTGGGATTCTTGTATAGACCTTCTGGTCATCTGTGACGTGCCAGAGCCCTGGTTCTGTCGGGTTAGGCTTCTCCTTGGTTAAGCCGGGCAAATAAAGCTGAGCATGAAGGAGAGGACTCTTCTTTTGTGTCTTCATTCTCAAAAAGTGGAGGGGGCCCTGGAGGAGGTGGAGGAGGAGGATGTGGAGAAAGGTCAGGCCCTCAGGAGAGAACAGAAAGCGCTGATGTGGGCGCTGCAGGACCCGTTCTGCTCCACAAGAGGCCCGTGGTGTGGGCTCCTTGATGTATGCTTGAAACTCACTCCAAATGTTCACATGACCTCACCCAATCCACACCGTGTAAATCGTGTGTTTGCAGCCCTTTAAGACTGTTAGTGGAAAAGGTGGCAGCATCACACATCTCGCTGACGTAAGGACCGGATTTGGGGGACACAGTTATGCAGTCAAGGGCAGGGAGGCTTTTGCTGACAGCCAAGAGATGACTAAACATGTTACTCCCTTGGTTTCTCTCTCGGAAGGTGTGGATTTCTGAATCTTTTCTGTTATGAGTTTCAGAAATGCAGCCATGCATTCTCTTGGGGTTGTTGGTCTTGAGATGCCATCAGAAGGAAAGCCCCGTAACACCCTTTCTGCACGAGTCTCCATGTCACCAGCAAGGATCCTACTGTTCTTTAAAAACTCGGCCACCATGCTGTTCCTCAACTTATCAAAGGCTTCCACAGAGGATGCCACACCTCCACTGACACTCTTGCCTACCCCACCATGCCCGGGGGGCCTGTGGAACTCTGCAGACAACAACTCCAGGTGGCTGACAGCCCACTCCAGCCTTTCCAGCAGTCCCTGCAAGTCTGCCATTCTGCTTAAATGCCCTAGGGTCCTGTCCTCGCAATGCAGATCTGTCGCTAGTCACTCATGCCCTCTTCCCGTGGCCCTTATTGCATTGTTTTAAATATACTGAAGTTTCATCACACTCCCCAAAGCGTGCCATGAAGTTGGGACTTCATTCCTTGAACATTGTTTGCGAACTGCTATTGACCTGCAGCAGGATTTCTTAACCTTAGCATTACTGACATTCTGGATTGGGTAATTCTTGTCCTGGGACGCTACACTGTGGATGGTAAGACGCTCAGCAGTCTTCCTGGACCCCCACACTAGACACCAGTGACACCACTTCATCAGATGTGACAACCAAAAATGTCTCCAGTTATTGCCGTGTGTCCACTGGGAGATAAAACTGCTCCCAAATGAGAACCCAGGAACACTGGCCCCAATTTCCCCACTCATCAAGTCCCAAAGCTCCGTCTCCACCTTTCGGCAGGCACCATCACCTCCTCTTTTCTAAACCAAGGACATGCCCTTCCTTCCACCTCTGTTTGCTGGCTCCATTATTTCTGCCTGCGTGTGCATCTTCTTACTTGCCAAAGTAACATCTCTATTACCTTTCTTTTCCTCTAGTATCTTTCCTCCCTCCACTACCCCTTGTCTCTACTCACCTCGCCCTTCCCAGGACTGATCAGTTCTTATCTTAACCACTGCCACACATAAACTGGTGTCCTAGTCCTCCTTTTGGCTTCCATTATTCTTTCCTGTACTCACAAATCCCAAGAGCTGGGACCGACAGCCCAGCCTCCACTCCCTCCACTCCCTCATGTCACCACCACAATCCTCTTCCTGCCAGGGGTCACCTGGGTCCCCCAGTTCCCCAGGTGTTATGGTTTGCATGCGTCTCTCCAAAATTCATGTGTTGCCAAGGTAACAGTGTTAAGAGGTAGGACCTTTAAAAGGTGATTAGGCCAGGAGGGCTCCTTCCTCACGAATGGGATTAGATGCCCATATAAAGAGGCTTAAAGGAGGGAGTCACCCCCCTTTTCTGCCTTCTGCCATGTGAAGACACAGTGCTCCTCTCCTCTGGAGGGTACAGCGTTCAAGGCCCCATCTTGCAAGCAGCACTCACCAGACAATGAACCTACGGCAGCCTTGATCTTAGACTTCCCAGCCTCCATCATTGCCAGAGATACATTTCTATTGTTTGTAAATTACCCAGTTTGTGACAGCAGCACAAACAGACTAAGACTAGGGGTCACTGCCCTTGATGTCACTCCAGCCTCTCTCCCCTCTACACCGCATGACCTTCCGTGTGCACTCACACACAGAGGCCTCTTTCTGGGTTATATATTTTTGACAATATCTCTCAAAAATCCTTTCCACCATTAGCTACAAAACACCCTCCTAGTCTGGGTTCTGCTCCTCCCACTCTTCTTTCTGGACAGTTGGCTAGCTCTCCTCCCAGGCTCGGCCCCACCATCAGAGCGTTCCTAGAGTCCTAGCCCTCTCCTCTTTTTCTTCTCATGCTCTTTTCCTAGGAGAGTTCGTGGAAAGGTTGGGTTTGCCACTTCCCCACCACCAGCTGATTTTGTTTCCAGACGCTGGAGGGTATCTCCAGCGGGCTCTGCACAGAGCAGCTTTCAGCTGCCCCGTATCTGCTCAAACCAGAAGGCAGCTTCCCCCCTCTGCCTTGCTTGCCAGCTCCCAGGGCACGCTCTCCATGCTGCCCAGGATTTATCAGTGTCTGTATTCGTTTGCTGGGGTTGCCGTAACCAAGTGCCACAGACTAGGGGGTTTAAGCAACAGAAATTCCTCCTCTCACAGTCCTGGAGGGCAGAATTCCAAGACCAAGGGGTCACAGGGCTGGTTCCTTCAGAGGGCTATGGGGGGAGAATCTGTTCCTGGCCTCCCTCGCAGCTGCTGGTTTTGCTGGTGTTCTCTGGCTTACAGGAGCATCGCCTGCCTTCATCTTTACACGGCATTCCCTGTGTGTGCAGCTGTCTTCAAATTCCCCCCTTTTCTAAGGACATCATCACATTGAGTCGGGGGTCCAACCCACTCCAGGGTGACCTCATCTTAACTAATGATATCCTGCAAGGACCTTATTGGAAATACGGGCACATTGGAAGGAAGGGCACATTCTGAGGAACTGGGAGTTAGGACATCAACATATGAACGGGGCGGGGGAAAGCACAAGTTGCCCCAGACAGTGGCTATCTCCCTCCCACACGCAGTCTCGCAGTCTCTCCGGGCTACACCAAGACACCTGTGGCTGTCTTTTCCTGCATCCCTAATACCTACTGCAGTGCTTGGAACCTGGCTGGCACAAATGTCTGTTGAGGGAAGTAAAGTTTATCCTTTAATTCAGCATTCCTCAAAGAACAAAAACAGAAGAAAAAAACGGACCCGGCCTTTGGTAATCATCTGGCAAATGCTCTAGTTTAAAATTCTGGAGGCTCTGACACCTTCCTCAGCTACGTCCCTGCCTCCAGTCCCCGTCGGGGCCCACGCGTTCTTCCCAAGGGCTCCTGCACTTTCCTTTCCTTTCTGCTTCTACTCCCAGGACTGGGGTCAGCTCAAGTTAAGATGCCCTCTCCTGAATCCTAACAGGCCTCCCTGCCTCCAGCCTCCCTCCCCACAGCAGGCGGCCCTGCCTGACACCTCAGCAGCCTTCTCAAAGCACAGCATCTTCAGGCGCAGTCCCCAGGGTCTGCCAACTTGGAGAGGTGTCCAGAGTGCCATCGCGGGTGGGGGACTGGTATCGATGTCAACAAAGTCTCTCATTGTTCATGTGTCTCATACACCGAGTTTCCACGTGCATCTGCATTCGAAGAGTCTGGTGGCTACAGAAATGTGAACGTGCCAGAGGCATCTGAACCACAGCAACTCCATCACGAATAGGGGCTGGGTAAAATGAGGCTGAGACCTGCTGGGCCGCCTACACAGATGGCGAAGGCATTCTGAGTCACAGGATGAGACAAGAGGTCGGCACAAGATGCAGGTCATAAAGACCTTGCTGATAAAACAGGTTGCATTAAAGCCAGCTGAAACCCACCGAACCAAGATGGCAATGAAAGTGACCTCTGGTCGTCCTCACTGCTACACTCCCACAGCGCCATGACAGTTTACAAATGCCATTATGGCAACATCAGGAAGTTACCCTATATGGTCTAGAAAGGGGAGGCATTAATAATCCACCCCTTATTCAGCATATCATCAAGAAATAACCATAAAAATAGGCAGCCAGCAGCCCTCGAGACTGCTCTGTATATGAAGTAGCCATCATTTTGTTCCTTTACTTTATTAATAAAGTTGCTTACACTTTATGGAATCGCCCTGAATTCTTTCTTGTGTGAGATCCAAGAATCCTCTCTTGGAGTCAGGATCGGGATGCCTTTCCTGTGACAAATGCTTACAGGGCAGGGTGAGAGCCCATCGGTACTGGTGCCCCTCAGAAGCCCTCCTGTTCCTTCCCAGCACGTCCCTCCTGCTCTCAATATGCCACCTGTCACAGGTCTCCAGAACACCTGCACCCCAGAGGCTTCTCGGGCCCGTGCAAACCCAACCTCTCCCTCTGCTGCCTGAAATGCCCTCGACCCATGTTCTCTTCACCTGTTACAGCTTATTCATCCTTTGAAGTTCAACTCGAATCCCAGGTACCCAGGACACCTTATCTGGTCACTCTCACCCTGCAACCTCTCCCTCCTCTGAATCCTTCTGGCAAATACCTTCCTTGCAGCTCATCTGGGAATTAACTGCACTCTGCAGTGTCTTCCCATTCTAATGCCTTATACCTTTAACCCACAGGTATGTGTGTCTCACCTTACCACGGCAGATGTCACGTGAGCAGAGGCTAACAGTGACTCCTCTCTTAGAACTTGGCCAAGTTCACAACACCTGGAAGATGGCTGTCATTATTCTAAGTGATTCTGAAAAACAGTGGGAATGCCACCTGCACCTCCCACACAGAATGATCTCAAACACTAGATTTTTTTCTTTTCTTTCTTTTTTTTTTGAGGCAGGGTCTCACTCTGTCACTCTGTCACCCAGGCTGGAGTGCAGTGGCATAATCACAGCTTACTGTAGCCTTAACCTCCCAGGCTCAAGCAATCCTCCCACCTCAGTCTCCTGAGTAGCTGGGACTACAGGTGCATGCCACCATGCCTGGCTAATTTTTGCTTTTTTTTCTTTTTGTAGAGACGGGGTCTTGCTATGTTACCCAGGCTGGTCTTGAACTCCTAGGCTCAAGAGTTCCTCCTGCCTCAGCCTCCCAAAATACTGGGATTACAGGAATGAGCCACTATGCCCAGCCAAGATTTTTAAAACATCTCTTATACATAATTAAGTCTCTCACAAAGAAACTAGCCTATAGTAACACATCTTCTTCTACTATCATCATCTCAAATAAAAACTCAAAAATCTTTAAAAATGGAAAGAAAATTATAAATCTCATCATTAATAGTAAGTAATACATAAGGTAATTTGGATTCCTCTTTTCTGAGATTTCTTGATTCCTTAGGAACAGATAAATAACTAAATACATGTATACTTTTTATAATATGGGATGCAAGTTTGAGAACATACTGAAAAAATTCTGCTTAAAACCACGGCTACAATTTTCGATGCATACAGCTTATGATACATCTCATGAACAGATGCAAAGGTGTTTATCATTATCTTTGTGCTACACAGTTTCTAATTTTACATATGAAAACCAAGGCATCATTCAGTATAAAGTACATTATTTGCATGATATATTTGCATTTGTAAAACACCCACATTTACTTTTACTGCTTAATAGGCTCTGATTTAAATGGGCCACTCTATATAAATGGAGCACACGGGTTCTCCACTCAATGGTGTTGATAAGAAAACTACTCCTTTTAGATGCAAATGAACCTACTAATCACAATTAGAATGGTGGAGTTGAGGGAGGCAGAGCAGCTGGGCCAGGAGCTCCCAGTCTAGTAGGGCCAGTTTGGTTCTAGCTTCATCTCTGAGGCAGCAGCTTGGGACTTCCCCAGAGGACATCTGCCCAGAGGCCCCAGGGACAAACTCAACATTTCTCAAAGTCTCGCTCTGTCGCCTAGGCTGGAGTGTAATGACACGATTTTGGCTCCTTGCAACCTCCACCTCCTGGCTTCAAACGATTCTCCTGCCTCAGCCTCCCACGTAGCTGGGATTACAGGTGCCTGCCGCCATGCCCAGCTAATTTTTGTATTTTTTTAGTAGAGACAGGGTTTTGCCATGTTGGTCAGACTGGTCTCCAACCCCTGACCTCAGGTCATCCACCTGCCTCGGCCTCCCAAAGTGCTGGGATTACAGACTTGAGCCACCACACCCAGCCTAAACTCAACATTTCTAAAGGGGCTGGAGGAGAGGAGAAACAGCTTCAGAATTCCGGCCTGCTGTGCTAGTGTGGATGAGCCTATCCATGGCCTTTGTTATCCCAAACCTGTCCAAAGGGCCAGATATTAAGCAATACAATTCAAACATAAGTGGAGTCATAGGAAGGAGAATAGCATTTTTTAAACTAACAGAGGAAAGGCAAGTAAAAGGAAAAGCTAAGTAACTATATAAGACATTACCCAGACTAATGTCACAGAGGCAGCTCAAGAGACATCCCCTTAAAAGGGTGCAGCCATTGTGAAAAGCAGTATAGCGGTTCCTAAAAAAATTAAACATAGAATGCCATAAAATCTAACAGTTCCGATTCTGGATATATACCCAAAAGAACGGAAAGCAGGGACTTAAAGAGATACTTGTACACCCATGCTTATAGAAACATTATTCACATCTAGGTGCAGTGGCTCACACCTATAATCCCAGCATTATGGGAGGCCAAGGCAGGAGAACTGCTTGAGGCTAGGGGTTTGAGACCAGCCAGGGCTACCTGGAAAGACCCTGATTCTACAAAAAAAAAAAAAAATTTTTTTAGTCACTAGGTATGGTGGCATACACCTGTAGTCCCAGCTACTTGGGAACCTGAGGCAGGAGGATGGCTTGAGCCCAGGAGTTCAAGGTTACAGTGAGCTATAATCATACTACTGCACTCTGGCCTGGGTGACAGAGAGAAAACATGTCTCTAAAAGAACAAAACAAGGAGAAGAAAAAAAGAAACATTCACAATAGCCAAGAGGAAGAATCAACCTAACTGTCCCTCAACGGATGCATGGATAGACAAAACAAGAGAATATTATTCAGCCTTTAAAAGGAAGGAGATGCTCACATACGTCATAACATGAACCTTGGGGACATTATGGTAAATGCAATAAGCCAGTCACACAAAAAGACAAACACTGTGTGACTCCACTTATATAAGGTATCTAGAGTCATTAAATTCATAGATAGAAAGAGAATGGTGGTTGCCAGGAACTAGGTGGAGGGGAATGGGGGGAGTGGTTGTTTAATGAGTACAGGGTTTCAGTCTTGGAAGATGAAAAAAAATCCTGTAGATGAGGGCAGTGCTGGCTGCACAACAACTGAATATCTTTAATGACACCGAACTGTAAACTTTAAAAATGGCTGGATGGCGCCACTGCACTCCAACCTGGGCGACAGAACGAGACTCCATCTCAAAAAAAAAAAAAAAAAAAAAAAAAAGGCTGGATGGTACATTTTATTTCATTTCATGAGTCTTTGACCACAATTTAATAAATAAATAATAGATAGATGACAGACAGACAAACAGACATTTCCTAATGGCTGGCCAGACGGTACATAAGGCAGGTGATACCTCTGCTGCTCCACTGCCAAGCTCTAGAAATAAGGGCTGGTTTCCCCACTCTCTTTTCTCTCACTCATCCATTCACTGAATAAACATGTTTTTACATTACTATGAGGACCCTGTGACAGTTACCATCCTGTCCTCCAAGAGGCAGGGACATGGATGGCAAATTAGCTCAAGGATTCTGAGATGTACAGAGAAACCCCCGCAGCTGCCTTTGGATGCTTCGGTTACTATGCCAAGAATAAAACCAGACACTAGAATCTTCTGGACAATGTCGCTCTTGTTGGGTAGAATACACTGATAACCTCTTCTATGAGGCCCATGCTCATTCCTTGATCCTCGACTGAATCTTCTCTGAGCCCTAAAAGTGCTGCTGTGGGACTTCAATGCCAACTGTCCTGCCAGTTCTCCAGCTGCCTCCCTCAAAAAACTATAGATCCTCCAAAAGGTGACATCTACCTTCTGGGTGCTCACACCCAGTATGTGCTCAATAAGTGCTGCTATTATCACAGCCTAGAAAGTAGCTGATATGGTTTGGCTGTGTCCCTACCCAAGTCTCACCTTGAATTCTAATAATCCCCAAGTGTCAAGGGTGGGGCCAGGTGGAGAGATTTGAATCATGGGGGCGGCTTCTCCCATACTCTTCTCAAGGTAGTGGATAAGTCTCACAAAATCCAATGGTTTTATAAATGGGAGTTGCCATGCACAAGCTCTCTTGCCTGCCACCATGTAAGATGTGCCTTTGTTTCCCCTTTCCCTTCTGCCATGATTGTGAGGCCTCACCAGCCATGTGTAGCTGTGAGTCCATTAAACCTCTTTCCTTTACAAATTACCCAGTCTTGAATGTCTTTATTAGCAACATGAGAACAGACTAACACAGCAGCCCTTCGATATCTTCTCTTTGGTGCACTCCTGAGGAACTGAAACCTGGAGGCTCTGCTCTATCCAATGGAATCTCTCCATCTCAGCCTCACTGATACCCAAATATGAAAGCCAAGTCCCTCAAGAAGCAGCTTGCCTTGGAGACGGAGATGACAGAAGTGGCCCTGGAATACCTTCTACACCTCCCACTCTGGCCATGCTGACCTCAGAGAGGGAGCAAGTGGCCAAGTCTGGACTGGAGGGACTCTGAGACTGAGGAGGCCCAGCCACTCCCTCTTTCCTTTCGCAGTAGCTTCATGGAGGTCTTGACAATGGGACAAAGGGCTCCAGAGCGACAGCTGGAACCAGCTGAGGACTAGACAATGTTAGTGTGGCTAGAGTGCTTGATCCAAAGACAGTGGCAAAACCTTACCTAAAATCTCCTCCATCAAGAGCAAACACATGGTGGGTAAAAATATCATTTCACCTTGAAGTGAATCACAAGGAAGCAAGAACGCTGGCCACACCTGCATCTTCTGTCCCAGCACAGCAGCATCATTTTGAGGTGGTGACCAACAACCACACCCTGCCCTTATCTAATGTGAGTAACACAACCCCCACATTACTCCATGAACTGATACAACATTCAGCGGAAGTACCTCACTAATAAAGACAAAAGTCACTGTGACCTGTTTATCTTTCAGGATTTTAGAGATCAAGAAATGTGCCTTTTTATTTTTTTTTTGGAGATGGAGTCTCACTCTATCACCCAGGCTGGAGTGCAATGGCACGATCTCGGCTCACTGCAACCTCCACCTCCCGGGTTCAAGCGATTCCCCTGCCTCAGCCTCCCTAGTAGTTGGGATTACAGGCACCTGCCACTATGCCCAGATAATTTTTGTATTTTTGTAGAGACAGGGTTTCACTATGTTGGCCAAGCTGGTCTCGAAGTCCTGACCTCAGGTGATCCGCCCTCCTCGGCCTCCCGAAGTGCTGGGATTACAGGCGTGAGCCACCGTGCCCAGCCAAGAAATGTATGTATTTTAATCCAAGTTTTTGACAGTCTGGCTCCTGGTACTTCCTATGATGCTGAAAACCAGTCACAGACAAGAAAATAACCTATTTGTGGAAAAATTGTGATTTCCCTTGATTATTCATTTCCTCCCTTTGAGAGCTGGTCCCATCCCACAGTCCACCACGAAGACGAGAGACATAAACACTGATTTTGGAAAGCTGATGACATAGAAGGGACACCTCGATCTAAACGCTGTATCAGGAAGACCTAATCCAGGCACTCAAATGCTAAAGTTGTATGTAATAGTGCAGATGTTTGTTTGCTTGTTTGTTTATTTATCTAAGACAGAGTCTCCCTCTATTGCTCAGGCTGGAATGCAGTGGCACAATCTCAATGCACTCCAACCTCCGCCTCCAGGGTTCAAGCGATTCTCTTGCCTCAGCCTTCCAAGTAGCTGGGATTATAGGTGCCTGCCACCAGGCCCGGCTAATTTTTTTGTATGTTTTTTAGTAGAGACGGGGTTTCACCAGGTTGGCCAGGCTGGTTTCAAACTCCTGACCTCAAGTGATCTGCCTGGCGTGGCCTCCCAAAGTGATAGGATTATAGGCGTGAGTCACTGCACCTAGCCTCAGATGTTTATTTTTAATAAAACATTTTTCCTAAGGTTTATTAGATCCATTTACGGTTGGCTTCCAAGTGACAACGTGATTTTAAATTTCTAAAACGTAAGACATGCCTGTAATCCTACCATTTTGGGAGACTGAGGCAGGAATACTGCTTGAGGCCAGCAGTTTGAGACCAGCTTGGGTAACATAGGGAGATCCTGTCTACAAAAGAAAAAAAAAAAAATTAGCCAGGTGTGGTGACATGTACCTGCAGTCCCAGCTACTCAGGAGGCTGAAATGGGAGGATCACTTGAGCCCAGGAGCTTGAGGCTGCCATGAGCCATGATCATGCCACTGCACTCCAGACTGGGTGACAGAGTGATACTCCATCTTAAAAAGAAAATCTGGTGGGGCTCGGTGGCTCACACCTGTAATCCCAGCACTTTGAGAGGCTGAGGCGGGTGGATCATGAGGTGAGGAGTTCAAAACCAGCCTGGTCAAGATGGTAAAACCCCATCTCTACTAAATATACAAAAATTAGCCGGGCGCAGTGGCAGGCTCCTATAATCCCAGCTACTTGGGAGGCTGAGGTAGGAGAATCACTTGAACCTGGGAGGCAGAGGTTGCAGTGAGCCGAGATCATGCTACTGCACTCCAGCCTGGGCGACACAGTAAAAAAAAAAAAAAAAAAATCCAAAAAGTAATCTCTTCTGTCTCCCAAGGCAACAAACTACCGTGATGGGTGTCAGCGCCTTAACCATGTCTTTGTCCTGATACTTGCAAATGAGCAGAAAGGCCCGGCCCAACCTCAAAGGTGCCCTGTCTACTCCCTCCTTTCCCGGTGACCTCTGGCCACCTCCCTGTACCAAGCTTTTGCTTGCTTGTGACTCTCTGCTGTTAGCAAACTGTCCCACGTGTCCCTCTCTCAGTCCTTCCCCACATAGTGTAGCTCAGGAAAACCAAAAAGGAAACGGTTGGGAAGGCCAAGTACATTGCTTTTCTTCCACCATCACACGGGCTGGGGCCTAAGAAACTGATTCTTACACACGTATTACTTAATACTCATTCGATTCTTCAAGAAAAGCTATAGAAACATCTATTCCTCTCCTGGAAGTAAACTGAGGCAAATAATGTTGCTAAACTTCCATGACAGCATTAAATTAAGAGAACATAGTTTCAAAAAAGTCATGTCACTTCTTGTCCATAGTTATGTACTATGAGGGTGTGTCCATCAAGCTTTACAAAATGTGGTAGCCTTCTCAGCACCCTTCTTTCTGGGTGTATACAGTTAAGTATGATTGTGAGGGTTTTGCTTTGTTTTACTTTGTTTTGTTCTGTGCTTCCCCCTTCTTTCAATTTCTGTGGCATATAAGAAGGACCACACAACTGAAGCTTTAAACATAACCCAAAAAACCTTAGCCTCCTGCAACCTTTGGAGGAAGTTGACTCATGGCTATGCATGGGCTGTGCTTCTTGGTGCTGGGACATTGGGCTCACCTTTCTAAGTCCCCTGACCACACACAAGCCACACACTGCTGCCAAGGCTCGTGCCTTCCTTGTCAGTGCTACCTGGCCTGAAAGCTCCTGAAGGATGTGACTTATCCTCCAAAGCCATCTGCAGAGCCCAGTACCAATCGGGTCTGAGAAGGTATGCTACTTCTCCTCCCTTTCACCTGCTCTTCTCTACTTACCTCCACCCTCTTTAAAGGCAATGTTAAAAGGAGTCGCAGGCCACCAAGTTTCAGTACTGCTCCACAGCTTAGCCTTTCCAGGGAGGATACTTTATGTGTAGGGCATCCTTTGCTTGCACTAAACTGTTACCACTTCATATACACAGATGCAGGGACTTTTGCTAGCAATGATTCCACTTTAATTTGTGTATAATCCCATCAATCGTGTGCTCAAAATGACTCCTGGCTCCCTGGGACCTGTGCCACTTCCAAGTTCTTTAGCACTAAACAATTGGCTCCACTTGCTCCAGCTTCTCCTGCCATCCCTTGTCTTGTAGGTTTTTTTTTTGCTCTGACAATACCAGGTTACTCATGGTCCCTTGGAGACACCAGAGCGCCTCTGACCTCTGTCATTGCTACTCAATTGCCCCTGCTTGGAATGTCCCTCACTCCCTTGTTTTCTTTGCAAACTTCTACGCAGTCTTGAAAATACTGCTCCTCCTGTCTCCTTGTCTCCGTCCATGCTCAGAGCAGATCCTATCTGTCTTAGGCTGTCTCCTTTCCATGCAACACACCGTGTTATAAGTTATTTATTCATGGAGCCAGACTGTAAGCTCTCTGAAGACACTGACGATCCGATTCGGCTTATGTCCCCAGTAGCTGGCATAGAATAGGTGTTCAACAAACATCTGCTTTAAAAAAAAAACAAAACTAGTCCTATAAAGTATATAGGGCTGGTATGATGATCTTCATTTTGCAGCTAAGAACACTTAATTCAGAAAGGCAAAGTCACTTAATGAGGGCCGCATGGCTAGTAAGTGACTCATGCTGTCTTCATTGCCATGATGCTTACATAACCACCTCCCATTTCCTCCTGTCTCTTGAGTTTGGAAAAGAAAAGGAAAACTGAAGAAACAATACGAACGCTTCAAAAGTTTAGTGGATGTTTCTGAGCATCTATACCTTGCCTTCTTTTCAGAACAGACATTGAGGACAGTCCTGTAATTCACTATTATCAGTGTATCTACTTTAACTTGGAGCCCAGGCAAGCAAGCACTAAATTCACACTACCCTGTCTCTGCCAAGGTGATGGGGGACAAGACGCCTTGTAACTTTGAAGAAGAGATGTACACACCCCTGTGTCTCCCACATAAGTGGACTCAAGAGCTGCAACAGTGCATATATGATCCCTTCTTTCCACTGTTGATAGTTGAAAGCAGCCGGTTCCAGCTTCTTGCCGGTGATCACTCTGCTAAAAATAGCTTTGATGCTGTCACATGCAAACTTGAACAGAACCTGAAAGCAGTTCCTCTTTTAGTTCTGAGCTGGTGCAACTTTAAAAGAGAGGCAGCTGTTAACACACTCCAGCGTGTTTACACGATGCTGAAGTAGTTCAGCTCGTAGTAAAAATACCACTGAAAAGGGACAGGCTTGGGTTTGCAGCCTCTGCTGACGACATTTCTTCCTGCTGAGCTGGAGCCCAAGGAGGGGCGGTAAGGTTAGCAGGGAAAATCCAAACTGTCCAGTTTGAAGGGGAAAGTGGCTGCGGTGAAGACAGGAGAGAGATGTTTATTGAGACGTGAGATTTCTGACTATGGTAGAGGCGGGGCAGGAGAGGCGACAAAGATCATATAGAAAAAAGAGAACGTATACAACAAGAGGTGCTTTTTAAAAATCCTGATAAAAATACCTAAGGGCTGTTTGTAGAAATCAAGGAAACAAAGGATGAAATACATTCAACATCTGGGCCATTCATTTGATACCTTATGTTGGTTCGTTGGGCAAATGGATGATTCTGGATGTGTTCTGAAAACTGGGCCCAAAACTAAGGATAAAGCAGTGTATGGGCTTGGAAAGCAGAGAAAATCTGGGTGTTCAACCTGGCTCCTCCCCGTCTGTCCCTATAAGACTTGGCTTCAGCACTGGTGTCTCCCAAACCTTCTGCACAGAGCTGGGAGTTAAATGAGAAAATACACACCGAAGTGCCTGGTGGAGCAGGATCCTGACCTGTAATAGGCGATGTCCTTTAAAAACATACACCCACAGGAGAGGAAGCTGACAGTGATCTGGGGACAAATCTGGAATACAGTGTAGTTTCTTTAAAAAAAAAAAAAAAGTACCAACCAAATAAGTAGTGTTTTTTCTTCTTTCTTAATTCTATGTGGCCAAAGCATGACTCACACCGTATTTGCTTATGAAATGAGAATTCATTTTATGAAGTTGTGCTAGAAAACTTACGCTGAGCCCGGCGGATCTGGAGCGGACGAGAGGAGGGCCTGGCCCGCACCAGGACGGATCACACAGGCCGGGTGCTGGTGTCTGCACCCACTGAGGCCCACTAGGAGGTGGGAACTGAGGTCATCGATGGCGAACTCGCGGCTCCTGCTTAAGAACCAGAACCCTGACTTCGGACGTTTATGCCGGAGCTTCACATACATTTCAAAACCCATCATCCAACAAACACCTCAGATTCTTCTTAAGAGCCCTTTGAGAAAACAACGCCTCTATGACATCACTGTCCTACCCGATGAGCTTCAGTACCACGAGCAGATGACATGTGACTCAAGTCTGAAGTGAGCAGGTTCTCTAAACAAGCTATAAATTTCAGCAGCACACGGAGGTTATATTAGCACAGGAATTTATCACTTAAGTTATAGGTTTGAACAACAGAACAGACTTAATATACTGCTGTTTCTTTAACTATCATTTTTCGTTAACAAGACAAAAGAATTTACAGTTTCTGCCAACTGTTTGTTGGCCCCTAATACCACGATTAGCTGTTGCCAGGCAACCATGCAGCATGCTTCCTCTCAAATCAGGAAGACCCACTGCTAAATCTAGACTAATTATAAAAGGGGACAAATATTTAAAAGCTTTATATTTTTGAAGGATTTGGGAGGTGTCGTAATAAGAATGACTCTTATTAAACGGATCTAACTAAACACAATGCATATGTCTGCAGTGCATTGTCACAGGTTATGTAGAACAATTTAGGAAAACGAATGTTTCTGCAACTTTCCTAATTTCCCTCAATACGATACTAAACAAAACCAGGTGTTTATAATTTGTAGAAGCATGTCTTTTGCCTACTTCTAAGAATAAGGATGAAAAGAAGCAGCTGAGAGACCTAAGCCTTTTAAAATACATATATATTTGCAAAGAAATTATGAAAACACCATTTTCACAGCCCTTACACAGCTATGTTCATATAATGCTCAGCAGCTTTCCTCTCAAGTTTCTGCCTTTGTCTGCATTCTCAATTCCCTCTATTTCAAGAGTCCCTCAGAATTCTGTGTGGAGAAGAGTTTTTCAGTCCCTGAGGCGAGCCTCCTTGCCATCAGCACTAAACTGCTGGTGGCAGCCTCGAACAGCCAGAGTTCTAATGTCTAGAGACCCTGCTTCATCCTCGAGAGGGGAGGGGAAGAAACAGAAAAGCTCAACACACACAGAGTCACACACATACACACTCACACACACATACAGACACACACACACACACATACAGACACACACACACGCACACACACACACATTTTGGTTCTCTTTCATATGCAAAGTGGAGTTTTCTCCCCAAAAGAAAAAATTCTAACTACAAAGTCAGAACTAGAACAGGGGTTGGCAAATTATGAACCAAACTGTACTAGCTGGAAGCTAAGTACAGCTTTGACATTTTGTAATGGTCAGGGAAAAAAGAATCAAAAGAAGAATAGTGTTTCCTGACAAGTGAAAATTATATGAATTCAAACTTCAGTGCCATAAATAACATTTTCCTGGACACAACACACTCACTTGTTTATGTATACGTCTATTTTGTGCTAAACAGTTACTACATGACCCTTCACAGAAAAAGTTTGCAGAAGCCTGAAGTGGAAGACAGGCTAGTGACATTTTAGTTCTTGAAAAAGAAATTGATTTTGGATTAAGTTTAAACACGACCAAAACAAAGCAAATAGGCCATTTCCCACCCAATGGCCTGAAGCCTAGGTTGCTCTGAGTGTGTATTACTCAGAGACTGTACTATCAAAATTTTCAGAAAACAGTCTCTGTGGAATGCTAATATAATTATTATTAAATGTAATAATCATTACTTGGAAGCTTTCTGATTTCACTAACCCAACTCTCTCTCCACCTCCGCACACAAATTCAAAATGTTTTTCTTAGATTGTTTCTCCTCTGTGTTACTAACGGAACAATCTGAGGCACTCATCAGACTGTCTATGTAAATCTACACCTTTTTTTAAGCTGAAATAATTCTGGTTATTAAAAACAAACATGGGTACTGTTTGTAGATCTGAGAGGAATATGGAACCAATTATATTTTATGTGTAAATAAGGCCGCCCACCAGATAATGCTGGATGGCTGGTGAACTTTGTTAGAAAAGTGCTGATGCAGATGAAAATTTGGACAGGCTCTTGTGAAAGTCAGAAACACCAAAGGTCTCTTTGCTTTTGCTACCCTCTCCCTTGGGTTCTCCATTTACCGAGTCACAGTATTTCTTAAAGCTCATTGGCAGCCGGCACCTCTGCTTATTCTTGGGAGACGCGTGTTTTGCATCATATTACAACCCATAGTTTTTGCATAACCATGGTGAGAGGAACCATCCTTCCCAATCCCAACCTCAACCAAAGCTTAGAAAAAGTACCATTCTCAATCTTTCAGAATCATTCATAAGTAAATCCTACAGCAGTCTCTGTTAATGATAACTTAAATGTGTGCCTGATACAGGTAACTTTTGTACACTCTGCACCGACATAAAGAAAAGAACAAAGATCTTCAAGTTGTCAGTATTTGCATTTTTGGAAGAAGAGCACGAAAATAACATCAAAATGAAAAATTAGGCCAGAAGCAGTGGCTCACACCTGTAATCCCAGCACTTTGGGAGGCCAAGGTGGGCGGATCATCAGAGCTCAAGAGTTCGAGACCAGCCTGGCCAACATGATGAAACCCTGTCTCTACCAAAAATACAAAATTTAGCCAGGCATGGTGGCACCCGCCTGTAATCCCAGCTACTCGGGAGGCTGAGGCACGAGAATCGTTTGAACCTGGGAGGTGAGGCTGCAGTGAGCAGAGATAGTACCACTGCACTCCAACCTGGATGCAGAGTGAGACCCTGTTTCAAAACAAACAAACAAAAGAAAAATGAAAAAATTGTATATTTCTGCCCCTAATCCGGCAGAATAGAATTAGCTCTCCTAAAATGAGCTGAAATCTTCTGGAATTTGTTCAAGACGTCCTGCACCATTCTGTGCAGATGCACACACTTACTACAGCCACTATGGGTCTCCAGTCTACTCTGAAAATAATCCCAGTGTCTTCAGGCTGTACCTGGGGAAAGCATCATTCTGTAAATGAAGACACCTGGTGAACTTGAGGGTCTTTGGGAGCTCCTGGCCCACACTGTCCTTATAATGCCTGCGCCCACATCTGTGGCCACATACAAGTGGGAAGAAGCAGAACCTGGCCCCAGAACTGGACACAAAAGATAAGAGTTCAAGTAACCTATGGCCGACTTGGCCTGGCTCAAAAAGAGAAGCTGAGTCATTCAGAGTCCCCAAGACTAGAATTAACCAAACAGACTCTTTAAGGAGGAGGTAGGGAAAGGAGAAGCTGCTAGGAGGCCAGAAGGCAGCTGTGGCCTGAGCAGATTAACACACTGTGAACAAATGGAAGGAGGCAGCAAAGGACAGGTAAGCACAGCAGGGGAGCCTGGCTCATGCAGAGGCTAATGGAGCCCAGGCAGAGGAGGACGCAGACGACAGAGAAGCAGGTATCTGAAGCCCCCGAGAGAGCTCTTGCAGCCTGAGGGGTCTCCTGTTCCAGCCACTAGTTCTCTTGAGGCCTGGCCGCATGGTGGTCCCCCTGCCTGTGTATGGGATTTCCTTGATGACTATAAAACTGTCTTTGTGTTTGTGTGTTTGTTTTTTGATTTTTTCTTGTGGTAGTTTAAATGCTCCTTATATTCAGAAATCCAAACAACCATATACCAGGTTTGAGGGTCTCCCTTCAACATCACCCCTTACAGGCCATTCACTCTCTCCAGGCCCTCTCCTCCGTTAAGTGTGGTGGCTGGACTTGGCGTGCCCTGCAGTCACTTTGGATTAATATTCTAGGACTCCATTTCCAAGCCTCTAGGAGTTACCACCTGCCACCACTTCTCTTTACCCACCAGAACACAGAGATCGGGGTTGTGGGGAGTGTGTTCCGGGACTCACCCACAGTCATGCACTGGGCAGGTGCAGAGGGGCACCTGGAAACCAGGTCACTGCTGTTTCCATGACACGGGTGGCCTCTGGTAGTAGAATTAAAAATTTATAAACAAGACAATGGGGGAAGTGGATTTCACAGAAAAGTCTGTGCTTTAAGCAAAGAAAAAGGAATCTAAACTCTTCATTAACTGCTTATAGCTGACCATCGGAGTAACAGCAAAACCAAAGCAGAGGCTGAGGAGGAGATGCACTTTAGCCCAGGGGGGTCTCTGGAGTCTGCTCTCTGCCCTCTGGGTGTGCGGTTTAACCCTTCCACAGCCAGCCAAGGCCCGGCCTCTATAGTGGATTCCCACAGTGCTGTGGCGGAACCATTTTCTGGTTTAATACTGGAACGGCAGGCTTGAACCTCACCTCACTCAGTAAAAAGAATCTCACTTGGTAATGAAAACCCAATTAAGCTCTGCCAAGAGTGACCGATGGCCTTGGCTTCCTGGGGCTCTCAGTCTGCAGTCACAGGCCTACCTGAAAGAGGAGTTTCCGCTGCCTTAAGTCACCAAAACTGGGCAAGCCTAGATCTTGAAAAACAGTTCTGTATCTAAGCCTGACAGTATGAACTCTTTTTTTTTTGAGAAGGAGTCTTGCTCAGTCACCCAGGCTGGAGTGCGGTGGCGCAATCTCGGCTCACTGCAAGCTCCGCCTCCCGGGTTCACGCCATTCTCCTGCCTCAGCCTCCCGAGTAGCTGGGACTACAGGCACCCGTCACTATGCCCGGCTAATTTTTTTTTTGTATTTTTAGTAGAGACGGGGTTTCATCGTGTTAGCCAGGATGGTCTCGATCTCCTGACCTCATGATCTGCCCGTCTCAGCCTCCCAAAGTGCTCAGATTACAGGCGTGAGCCACCGCGCCTGGTCGACAGTATGAACTCTTCTCAGTGTGAAGATAAAATGTCCCTAAGGGCCATCCTACCTGTGCAGGGGTGGGGACAGTGACCAATGCTCCTGGCCAGTGAGCACCCATTCCCTCCAGCAACAGCTCTCTAAATTCCCCTGGGTGCCAGCACCCTAGTGCAGCGTGGGCATGATACCAGCCACAAGTCAAAAAATGTACACTGTCCTCTGCTACAATGAATAGCTTAGGGAAGGGGATATGGCTTTAGGTCAATGGTAGTCAGGTCTGAATTTTGTGGGAGGATATCTTCTCTCTTTTCATTGGACTTACCTGCAGGGACTCACAAGGGGTCGGGCAGCCATTCTGCCTCCACGAGGCGACACTGTGCCTAAGAACCAAGCCAACACAGAGAAGAGATTCTGACGGATGGAGGTACTGGCTCTGCTGGAGCCAGGAAGTTATAGCTTCACGTCTTTGTCTGAAGTTAGACCTATCCTGGACTTTCCAGTTGGATAAAGCTGCCCGATTTTCATTTGCACGAAAGCCACTTTGAGTCAACCTTCTCTCAGTTGCAAAGACAACTACTAACCAATCCACTGATAATGAATTCAAATGGAGATGAAGCTTAAGGTTACCTCTCCCACTGCCTTTAAGGAAAGGGTTCATCATGCAAATGGAATTATTACAGACAAGGATGAAAAGAGAAACAGGGATTCTGCTTAAGTACCTGCTAGCATTTGGGCACCATACACACCACACTAACTGCTAATAAAAGGACCTTAGTACCTAGTCTTATTTGGGGCTGGATGGACTATCAGTGTTCTACACTTGGCAACCCTTTAGTTAGCATCTAGTTGACATGAAAAATCCTTAAATCTTTCGGCCAGGCACAGTGGTTCACTCCTGTAATCCCAGCACTTTGGGAGGCCGAGGCGGGCAGATCACCTGGGGTCGGGAGTTCGAGACCAGCCTGACCAATATGGAGGAGCCCCCGTCTCTACTAAAAATACAAAATTAGCTGAGTCCACGTGGTGGTGCGTGCCTGTAATCCCAGCTACTCAGGAGGCTGAGGCAGAAGAATCGCTTGAACCCGGGAGGCAGAAGTTGCGGTGAGCCAAGATCGCGCCATTGGATTTCCAGCCTGGGCAACAAGAACAAAACTCTGTCTAAAACAAAAAATCCTTATATCTTTTTAAAAATATCTTTAAAAATACCTTATATCTTTTAAAAAATACGGTGTATGAGGCCAGGTGCGGTGGCTCATACCTGTAATCCCAGCACTTTGGGAGGCCAGGTCAGGAGTATGAGACCAGCCTGGCCAACATGGTGAAACCCTGTTTCTACTAAAAACACAAAAAATTAGCCAGGCATAGTGGCATGTGCATGTAATCCCAGCTACTCAGGAGACTGAGGCAGGAGAATCACTTGAACTTGGGAGGCAGAGGTTGCAGTGAGTCGAGATCACGCCACTGCTCCAGCCTGGGCAACAGGGTGAGACTCTGTCTCAAAACAAAACAACAAAAAAAGGTGTATGGCAATTAAAAGGATGGGATCCTAGCATAAAACTAGACACCTGCGGTCGGGCGCGGTGGCTCACACCTGTAATCCCAGCACTTTGGGAGGCTGAAGCGGGTGGATCACAAGATCAGGAGGTCAAGACCATCCTGGCTAACCGGGTGAAACCCCGTCTCTACTAAAAATACAAAAAATAAGCCAGGCGTGTTGGCACTCGCCTGTAGTCCCAGCTACTCGGGAGGCTGAGAAAAGAGAATCACTTGAACCTGGGAGGCAGAGGTTGCAGTGAGTTGAGATTATGCCACCGCACTCCAGCCTGGGCAACAGAGCAAGACTCGGTCTCAAACAAAACAAAACAAAAAACAAAAAACAAAAAAACAACTAGACACCTACCTCTATGAAAGTCTAGAAATAGAACAAAGCACTGGTGCAAAACAAGTGTACTATAAATGCAGCATTCAAATCCATGGAGGAGATTTGGACAATTCAAACCGGGATGCAAAAATGAGTGAAGGCCAGCTGGGCGCGGTGGCTCATCCCTGTAATGCTAACACTTGCAGAAGCCAAGGCAGTGGATCATTTGAGGTCAGGAGTTTGAGACCAGCCTGGCCAACATGGTGAAACCCCATCTCTACTAAAAATACAAAAATTAGCTAGGTGTGGTGGTGGGCACCTGTAATCCCAGCTACTTGGGAGGCTGAGGAACGAGAGTCGTTTGAACCTGTGAGGCAGAGGTTGCAGTGAGCCGAGTCTGTACTACTGCACTCCAGCCTGGGTGACAGAGCAAGACTAGATCTCAAAAAAAAAGAAAGAAGAAAAGAAAAAAAGAAAAAGCCACGGCCCTCGAACTAAAAACCGGGCCTTTAGAGAAGAATATATAGCTGGCCAATCCACCCGGGCAAGGGTGTCAACCTCAGCAATTGTAAAAGTAAGGAAAATCAAGCCAAAAAAAACTCTTATCAATTGGATTCGCAGATACTTAAAAGACTGACAAGACCCAGGGATGACAGGAGAACAGTCAAATATAATATAACAGGACATCTAAGTTGATATAACTTGGGGAAAGGGGAGGGAGAGAAACTTGATAAATATGTCTATCTCCTTGGTCCATAAATTCAGCTTCTAGGAATTAAACTTTACATTCTATGGCCCGCCAATAAAAGGACTTGGGCTTTAATACTGGACAGACCTGAGTGTGTCTTACAATCCCACCACCTTGCTAGCTGGTGGACCCTGGGAAAGTTACTTGTAGAGTAGAGAGATACTAGCCCCTAAATCATAGGACTATTAGAACTGCATGTGTGTACTTAGCATAGCACCAGGCCTCAAGACAGGACCACAGAGGTTATGAGCACTCGCAGTTATACCTCAACCCTTATCTTCCATGCTAGAGTTTGCCCCCACTGCCAACTGCCCTGCAAGCTGGGCTAACAGCTCACAACCACCACCTTCTACAGAAATCCTTTTAGCTGAAGGTCTCAAGAGGCCTGGGATTACAAGATAAATGACTGACAGTACAAAAGTCCCGTTGCTTTGTCCCAAAGAGGACAACACTGCCGGTGTGATGATGCTCCAATCAGGTCACAGCCAGACTTTGGAACCTCTCTGCTTGGCCCCTTCCTCATCCCGTTTCCCTCCTTCTCCCTCCTGGGAACAGTCCCTCAGCAAATCACTCACACCCAAGTCCCTGTCTCAGATTCTGCTTCTAGAGAATCCAGCCTAAGACCTAACTGTTAGGATTTTTATTACCAGGCAAGGGTACAAAGGTCTAAGTCTCTGCATGTTTACTGAGGCATAACATAAAGAAATGGAAAACAACCAAAATGTCCAACCACAAACAGATGAATCCATACAAGGGGACATTGCACACATAGTAAAAAAAGAGTACTGCGTATCCATATGAACTGACAAGACTGCCAGGCGTGATGGCTCACACCTGTAATCCCAGCACTTTGGGAGGCGGGGTGGATGACTTCAGGTCAGGAGTTCAAGACCAACCTGGCCAACATGGTGAAACCCCTTCTCTCCTAAAATACGAAAATTAGCTGGGCATGGTGGCGCATACCCATAATCCCAGCTACTCGGGAGGCTGAGGCAGGGGAATCGCTTGAACCTGGGAGGCAAAGGCTGCAGTGAGCAGAGATGGTGGCACTGCATCCAGCCTGGGCAACAGAGCAAGATGCTGTCTTAAAAAAAAAAAAAGAAAGAAAGAAAAAAGGCATTGACAAGAGAAGAAGTCCATGTATACTGTTGTATGAGCTCAGGCACAAGTAAAGTTTGTGTGGGTGAAGTCGCATGTGAAAAGCTATTACAACACCAACGTCCACAGCAGCAGCAGTATTCACAGTAGCGACCCAAATGTCCCTCGATGGTGAATGGATAAACAAAATGTGGTATTAAACATACATACAAGAGAGTATTACTCAGCCTTGAAAGGGGCAAATTTCTGACACATGCTACAACATGGATGAATCTTGGGGACGCTGTGCTAAGTGAAAGAAGTCAGTCATAAAAGGACAAATACTGTATTATTCCATATATATACAAGGTACCCAGAGCAGTCAAATTCATAGAAACAGAAAGTAGAATGGTAGTTGTCCGGGGCTGGAGAGAGGGGGAAAGGGGGAGTTGCAGAGTATCAGTTTTGCAGAAAGTTCTAGAGATTGGTTGCACAACAGTGTGAATACACTTAACCCTACTGAACTATACTTAAAAGTGATTAAGAGTACATTTTACATTATGGGTATTAAATTAAAATAATGGGTATTAAGAATTAAAAAGAAAATTTTTAAAAATTTTCTTAAAGTGTAACAACACAGAAATAAGGATACTTTTAATCAGTTCTTTAAACTGATTTATTGTTTGAACATTCTACATGAGTATATGTTGACTTAGTAATTAGAAAATACAATAAGCTATCTTAATTCTGGGAAAATACTAATACACTACAAAACGAAAAATATTTTACTACACTAGGCTGGTAATCTAAGTCATTCAGGAGTGTGGGTCTTTGGCAGTGAGTGTGCACTGGTTTTTAATAGTGTATAAATTTAACTCTGGTCACTTGTTTTGTCAGCTTCCTTGCTTTTTTTTTTTTTTTTTTTGAGACGGAGTCACCCAGGCTGGAGTGTGGTTGCGTGATCTCGGCTCACTGTAAGCTCCGCCTCCCAGGTTCACGCCATTCTCCTGCCTCAGCCTCCCGAGTAGCTGGGACTACAGGCGCCTGCCACCACGCCCGGCTAGTTTTTTGGTTTTTTTTTTTTTTGTATTTTTAGTAGCGACAGGATTTCACCATGTTAGCCAGGATGGTTTCAATCTCCTGACCTCGTGATCTGCCCGCCTTGGCCTCCGAAAGTGCTGGGATTACAGCCATGAGACACTGCGCCCGGCCTCCTTTCATTTATCTCAGCTCAACCAAAAGAACTTCAAGAACATCAGTCATTGTTCTGTGACCATTAAAATGTCTAGGTTAATTCCAGAAAAACTGTCAACTAAAGATACTTTTAGAAAATTCCCCTTCCAGATTTTCTTGATTTCATTTATTCAACAAATACTTCTTAAGTGCTTAATAAGTGCCGTGCAACACACAAAGTCTTAGGGACACAATGGTGGCCAAGATGAGCTCAGTTCGTGGATCTCGAACTGGGAAAAGACAGGCATGAGATGGACAGGGTGGTGTGGAGCTCTGCTTGTGTTTCCCTACTAGGCCACGCGTGTATGCACAAACATACAGACACAGTCACTTAAGCCACCTTTCTCAATGATGCTGATATTAGCCAACCTAGAACCTTCAAAAATCCCAACACAGTAAGAGATTTTCAGTGACCAAGATAGTTGAATTTGCTTAATCTGAGACACTCTCATAAACTCAGCCTAAAAGAATGGAAATTTCTTTCTTGTTCAAATTTAATTACTCTTCCCGGCTTGTAGCACAGGTCACCTCCCCAGTAATCACGTCTCAGAAAGCCTAGTCATCTCCCTGAATTATTTTCCTAAAAGCACTTGATAGATGGTCTTCGATACCAGATCAGCCCCCTCCATATCACCTGGCTCAGACAAACAAAGAGAAGGGTGTGATAAATGTGTCTTTGATGCCCAGGGCCCAGCCTCATTCTGGGGCACAAAGACCATCGATCCTTTTTATTCCTTCTCCTACTCATTCTAGACTTAAATCCAAACACCTTTCTGATCTTAAAATCATTTCCTGAATCCTTGTCTCTTGGTGCAGCATCACACAGCAATATCTTGATGAGGCAGCACGAATAATTGCTAAATCTAATCTTTAACATTGGCATAACCCTGAAAGGACACACAATGAAAATAAGATCATTACAACAAGGATGAAGCCAGGCATCATATAGTCCATCAGCTCACCCTTCCACTTGCGCAGGAGATCAAAGGCAAGGGCAGCAAACCCAACTAACGAATCTGAGTGTCCAGTCTCCCAGGCATGTCTTTGTTTCTCCCCCTTCCCTGAACTCTCCTCCATGGCTCTGCTGTCCTCAGAATGTTGTCCATAGCACAGTTAGAGGAACAAAGAACAGGCAGACCCCAGAATTGCTGTCGAATGGAATGAATATGCAACTCAGGCAGGCTGAGAAAACTGCAGGGAATTTTAGATGTCACTCTGCCGAATGATCTGCGTGGGCTATATTGGATATCAGCTCGGAGTTCCTTTTCTAGCATTAACATCAGATTTGTGCTGATCCAGCCATATTCTCCTGGTGGATCCTCTGGGACTGAGTGCCCATCAATCTGTGAGCCAGATGGCTTAAGCTTATGTGTAGCTGCTGGTCACAGAGGGAAGTGGGGCTAAAGGGGCCGATGCAGATGGTGAGTGGAGCTCTCTAACCACTGGCTGCACCTACCCAGGCAACTATCTCAAGAATGATGCTGCTTTCCCTTCTCCCAAGATCCTAGATAAACTCTTTGTTATGAACTACGGAAGCAATGGCCTACGACAATTATGCTTTCCTGTATCCACACCCTCCTGTGGTTCCCGCCAAAAGGAATCTGGCTTGGCTTCTTGATTTGCTGTAGCCAATAGGACATTAGCAAATATGATACAAGGAGAAACTGTTAAAGTGCTTGCATATTGGGGCTTGCTTTCTCTTGTTGCTGGGAACCCTTCTGCCATCAAGTGAAAAAGCTTGGTATCGCTTCCTGAAGGATGTGAGACCCCACAGAGACAGGCCCCAGCTGTCCCAGCCATCCCAGCTGAGGTCCAAATATACAAGGGAGCCCAGCTAACACCACATGGAATAGAGATGAGCCATTCAAGCTGAGCCAACATACAGAATTGATGAGCAAATAATGATTCTTCGTTTTTTTTCTGAGTCTCACTCTGCCACCCAGGTTGGAGTACAGTGGCATGATCATGGCTCACTGCAGCTTCGACCTCCCAGGCTCAAGCAATCCTTCTACCCCAGTCTCCTGAACAGCTAGGACTACAGACACGTGCCACCATGTCCAACTACATTTTTTTTTAATATAGAGATGGAGTCTCACTATGTTGCCCAGACTGGTCTCGATCTCCCAGGCTCAAGTGATCCTCTCACCTCAGCCTCCCAAAGTGTTGGGATTACAGGCATGAGCCCATTGCACCCAGCCTATGATGATTTGTTGTTGTTGTTGTTGTTGTTGTTGAGATGGAGTCTCACTTTGTCACCCAGGCTGGAGTGCAATGGTGCAATCTTGGCTCACTGCAACCTCCGCCTCCCAGGTTCAAGTGATTCTCCTGCCTCAGTCTCCCATGTGATGGATTACGGGTGCCCACCACCACGCCTGGCTAATTTTTGTATTTTTAGTAGAGACGGGATTTCGCCAAGTTGGCCAGGCTGGTTTCAAACTCCTGACCTCAGGTGATTCACCAGCCTCGGCCTCCCAAAGTGCTGGGATTACAGGAGTGAGCGACCGCGCCTGGCCACAAATGATGATTCTTTTAAGCCATTTAGTTTGAGGTGTTTGATCAGCAGCAGTAGCTAACTCATAAAACATTCCATGCAATAGAACCTGCACCACAAAGCGGGATTCCAAGACTGCAACTGGCTTCAAGATGTAGCGTGACAGGTGACTTTAGTGGGTACCTAATGCGCAAAAAAAAAAGAAAAAGTAAAACAGTAAAAGCAATCTCGACAATACTTTATAAAGCCTGGCCTCTGAAAGTGACTGCGGAAGCTCATAGGATGAAATCATCTGCACACGGCACAGTCGTTTTACGTTCAATAGCAGCTCACTCAAGGTAACTCTTCTTACCAGCTCAGCCACGCCAGCCTCAGGAACAGCTACCCCACTTCCTGCGACATGTTTTAGAAGGCAAGGGTTCTGGGCGCTAGTGCTGGAGCTGACAGGTACTGTCCTCTCTCTAAGAGTTCCTTCTACCTCTGAGAGTCAGGAAGAAATCGAGACACCCTGGAGGGAATCACTCAGAAATCATTAGATAGTTACTGTACTTTTGAAAGTGCCTGTTTCCTATTAAGCAGCTCAAAATGTCACCTGAGGGAAAGGCAAATTTCAGCAGGGGTAGAGTGTAGGGACCCGCAGGGTTTTTTATATAAGGGTCGACCTTATATAAAGTCCCTTCACTTATATGAGTGTCTTTTAGAAGCACACCGGATCCTGACACTCCTCTGTCTCTGTGGGATCTGAAATGGTGACAAGTAGGAGTCTGGCACCTTTGATTGTAACAATTGAACCTGTCTCCTTTCCCACCCCATAGAAATCCCTCCTTTCCCTGAACCTCTTATGGTACCAGTTCAGGGCCTGTTAGGAACCGGCTGCACAGCAGGAGGTTAGCGGCAGGTGACTGAGCATTACTGCCTGAGTTCGCCTCCCTCCTGTCCCATCAGCTGCAGCATTAGTCTCATAGGAGCGCAAATCCTACTGTGAACTGCACATGTGAGGGATCTAGGATGTGTGCTCCTTATGGGAATCTAACTAATGCCTGATGATCCAAGGTGGAACAGTTTCATCCCAAAACCATGCCCCCTACCACTGTCCATGGAAAAACTGTCTTGAATGAAACTGCTCCCTGATGCCCAAAAGGTTGGGGACTGCTATATTAGGGCATCTTATATCCCCCAACTAGCCAGTAAGTTTCTTAAGAGTATTAACTATGTTTTAACCTTCCCTCCCTTTTTCTTTTCTTTCTTCTTCTTCTTTTTTTTGAAGCAGAGTTTCATTCACGTTGCCCAGGCTGGAGTGCAATGGCATGATCTCGGCTCACTGCAACCTCCACCTGCCAGGTTCAAGCAATTCTCTTGCCTCAGCCTCCCAAGTAGCTGGGATTAAAGGTGCCCGCCACCATGCCCAGCTAATTTTTGTATTTTTAGTAGAGATGGGGTTTCACCATGTTGACCAGGCTAGTCTCAAACTTGTGACTTCAGGTGATCCACTCATCTCAGCCTCCCACAGTACTGGGATTACAGGTGTAAGCCACCACACCCGGCCCTTTTTTCTTTCTCTCATTCACTCATTCAGCAATTGGTTATTAAAAATCTACAGCCAGGCACAATACAGAAGCAGCTCACAGCCCAGAAGGGAGAGTGCCAAGAAATAATTATAAAACATAATCTTGGCTAACCATTATCAAGCACCTTTTATGTGTCCGGCTGTGTTCTAAGGATTCTAAACGTTCACTCATTTAATCCTTGCTTCAATCCAACGAGGAAGGTACTGTTTTTATCCTCAGATACAGACAAGAACACTAATGCACAGACAGGTGATATAGCCTGGTTGTACGCAGCAGTGAGTGGTGGAGCTAACCACTCAAATCCGGGTTCTCCCTGCCTTCCTGTACCATGGCCAGATGAAGCCGCCGACCCGATGCATCTGTATTCTATTTCATGGACAATGACGACTCAATCTAGGTTTTGGACTAAACAATGGTGACACGAAAGACAGGCTGGAATGGAGAACGGAGGCAGAAACACCAGACAGAGAAGCTATTGCAGGGAGTGTGAGGATGAGGCGCTGAGGGCCCGGACTGGGCCAACAGCAAAGGCCACAGGGGGCCTGGGCTCAAGAGGACACTTCTGAGACAAAATCAACAGGATTTTGGTGCCTGAGTCAAGGGAAGAATCAAAGACAATTCTGAGTTGCTGACTTTGGATACTGGGTTGTACTGGGTTGAAGGGAAAGACCTGAGGAGGCAGAAAAATTCAAGAGGCAGAACAGGTTTGGAAGGTGTGTGGGGGTCACCAAGACCACCCCCAGCGACTCACTAGGAGAACTCACAGACGCAGAGTACAGTCATGTTCACGGCTATGATTTATTTCAGCAAAAGGATATGAAGCACAAATAGTAAAGGGAAAAGGCGTGTGGGGGTGAAGTTCAGAGGAACCCAGATGCAAGCGTCCATAGCCTCCTCCCAGGAAAGTCACACAGAACACGCTTGCTTCCCCAGCTACACGTCCTGCCAGCACACGTGAAGTGCTGTCTGCAAGGGAAGAGTCTTGGAGCCTCAATGCCCAAGGTTTTTCCTGGGGACAATCCAGGTAGACACCCTATGCTAGAGCACACCAAAATGTCAGACTTCTTCCACCAACCACAGTGTTTCCACAAACGATGCAGGCACCAGGAGCCCTTCTTCTAGGTCTGGGAATGCTGAGAACCCTCCTGAAATCCAAATTTGCAGACACCAACCAAGGGCTAACCCTGCAAGCAGAACTTTCTAAGGAGAGAAGCCTCAGGCTTGCTATGTTCAATTTTCTGCACTGGAGGAAATGACGTAGCTCTGTTTTACACATGGGATGTCTTAAATCCAACACCCAAGTGCTCAGATTTTATACAAGATAGTAATTCTTGAGTAATGTTCAGATGATGAAACTTGAGTCAATACTTTTCTCATATTTGAATATAACATCAAAAATAAACTGCATATTACAAATCACCAACCAGGGCTAATAGGTCTCGAGGTTGCTGGTACTTCCTTTGCCATCCGGTAAGAGCGGGAGCTCAAGGATGACGCTTTGCATTTTATTACTAAGATAGGTAAACATCAGATCTGCTGCAGAATCAAACACAATTAAAACTTTAATTAACTGAAACCCAACTAGCCCCCATCTTCAAATAAAAAACATTTGCGGGCAGGCGGGAAGGGGAGGATAGAGGTTACAGTACTTCATTTTTAAGAAAAAAGGGCAAGTCAGAAGCTCATATATGGAATTTATTCAAAATAATCACCTCTTGCAGCCTCCCAAGGGTGGGCACGTATTTTACATCAACATAATTACACAGTGAACACTGAAGGGCAAAATTCAGTGTCCTCCAACACATCAAGTATTCATTCAGCATGTTCTCTCTATCGACAGGAAACAGACCCATTGATTTGGAATGCATTTTTAATAACAGAAGTTCAAACAAAAAGTTTGTAACCAGGGTACCCCTGTTTCCCAAACTTTGTGTTAATTCAGGATTCCATGGTACGAAAATCTCTCAACTATTTTCTGCAGAATCACCCACACACTGGTCCCTCGCTAGAGGCAAAATAAACCTGATATCCTTCAAGTGTTCACATAACCTGGTATCCTCTTGCATACCTTGGTGAGGTAGCTAATCCCCAACCATCTTGCAAGAATCAGACCCAAGTATTATCAGCAGTGAGACAAACCCCTCACGGGTCTCCTCATCACACTCAGGGGAATGGGAAGTCCTGCTCTGATAAAGGCAAAAAGCCACTTCACATCAATACAAACTTCAGATAAAGCAGGAAGGCTGATAGCATGAGGAAGGAGATGCTAACTGAGATTTAGGGTTCAGAGGCACCTGGGCTAAGCGCCAAACAAAATATACCTCCAGGAAGCATCAAAAGTGAAAAAGGCCTTGAAGTATTAAGAGAACTGTTATGCCGGCTATAAAACCCAACACGAATGGCAGACAGCATGGCTGCACGATTCTCACCCAGCAGACTCCACGGGGTTTTTATGAACAGTTTACATGCGGGGAGTTGGGGTCAAGGGGAAAGGACCCTTCTTCTTGGGGTTCAAAATTTTTAAAAAATTGGTCAGGCGTGGTGGCTCAAGCCTGTAATCCCAGCACTTTGGGAGGCTGAGGTGGGCAGATTACTTGAGGCCAGGAGTTCAATACCAACCTGTGCAACATGGTGAAACCCCCTCTCTACTGAAAAAACACAAGAAAATTAGCTGGGCATGGTGGTGCGCACCGGTAATCCCAGCTACTCGGGAGGCTGAGGCACAAGAATCGCTTGAACCTGAGAAGTGGAGGTTGTAGTGAGCAGAGATTGCGCTACTGCACTCCAGTCTGGGCAACTGTCTCAAAAAATATATATATAAAAAAAAAAATTAAGGGCCGGGTGCGGTGGCTCACGCCTGTAATCCCAGCACTTTGGGAGGCCAAGGCAGGTGGATTACGAGGTCAGGAGATGGAGACTATCCTGGCTAACACGGTGAAACCCCATCTCTACTAAAAATACAAAAATTAGCCAGGAGCGATGGCAGGCACCTGTAATCCCAGCTACTTCGGGAGGCTAAGGCAGGAGAATTGCTTGAATCCGGGCGGCAGAGGTTGCAGTGAGCCAAGATCACGCCACTGCACTCCAGCATGGGCGACAGAGTGAGATTCTGTCTCAAAAATAGATAAATAAATAAATAAAATAAAAATTAAGAAGTTGTATTCTGATCACACTTCCCATTCACTTTCTAGACTTTGGCTTAAAGACACACTGGCCAAAGATGTTCTTTCAAAAGAGGCTGTCTTTGTATTCTCTTAATAGATCTTGCATTCAATTTTGTTTGTTTAGAGTACTTGACGATTGAGTTTCTTTTTCTTTCCATTCCTGTCTTTCTTTCCTTTTTTTTTTTTTTAAATAAAAAAACAAACAAGAAGGCCAACAAGCACAACTACAGATCAACTTACTTTTCAGTATCTGAAGAGCCCCAGGACATTGATCTAGCACTCCAGGCCCTAAACTGGATTGTTTCGCTGCCTTAAAGAAAACCGGTAAATTATTTCCTGAACAAAAGCAAGGATCTTTTAGGTCCTATAATCTCATTTCAAATCCTTTTACCCACTCCCTACTCCTTTGGCCCTGATACTGCAATCCTCTTTGGGTAATCTGAGGTCCGCGGGTGCCAGGGCTGCAGTTGCCTTAGCGTTCCTCCCGGCTCGGTGCCGTTGCTCACTGCTGGGAGGGGCAGCGTGCCAGGGTTCGGGACCCCATAATGGCTCTGCTCTTACAGGGCAACTGTTAATAATTAGCAGGAAGCATTTTCCCTTTAAATCTCACAGCTTGAACAGTAAGATCTCGTAGTGCCAAAGAAACATTTAATTCTAGAGAAGTGAGACTTGCTTCCAACATATTTTGTGTGGTTCTACCCATACAATTAAATGGCTTCTTTCATCTATCAGTAGATGGTCATTAAGCCAGTTGCTAAGGTGAAGTTGGGGGCATGAAGGGGAACAAGAGAGAACACGGGCTCCTGCCCTCACACAACTTGGAGTCTACTGAGAAGAGATGGCTTTAAAGTGTAAATGCCAGGACAAACAACGCTCAGGCCACACAAGGACAGAGTGTTCGGGTCTGGAGGGGGTTGCAGAGAGAAGAACAGAGGAAAGAGGGAGCAACATGGTGGCATAGTCAAAATATGAAGGACATTCAGTAAGGCTGAGAAGGGGACTGGTGGGACAGTCAAGAGTCATACGAGATGCTTCTCTGCAAGGAACTGTCAGGGTAAACAAACGTTTCGGAGGAATCACCATGCTGAGTACTCACTCAGTACTGGCCAGGTACAGCAGAGTCACACCAGGAAAAGGCAAGAAGGAGGCCAAGTGGAAGCCAATGGCAGCTATCCAATTAGAAGGTCATCCATGCATCCATTCAAAACTACTGACCTAGTGCTACTATGGGCTGGGGACTGTTACAGAGCCTAAGGATACAGCAGAGAGCAAAACACAGTCCCTGCTCTCAAGGAATTTACACAAAACAAATATATAACATGCAAGTGGTAATAAAAGCTAAGGAGAAAACCAAAGAAAGGCAATGGGAATAAATAATGACAGTGGGAGCCAGGCGCAGTGGCTCACGCCTGTAATCCCAGCACTTTGCGAGGCCGAGGCGGGCGGATCACGAGGTCAGGAGATCAAGACCATGCTAGTTAACACAGTGAAACTCCATCTCTACTAAAAATACAAAAAATTAGTTGGGTGTCGTGGCAAGCGCCTGTAGTCCCAGCTACTCGGGAGGCTGAGGTAGGAGAATCGTTTGAACCCAGGAGGCAGAGGTTACAGTGAGCTGAGATCACGCCACTGCACTCCAGCATGGGCAACAGAGCGAGACTCCAACTCAAAAAAAAAAAAAAAGAAAAGAAAGAATGACAGTAGGGCATGGGTATTTTGATGAGGTGGTTAGGGTAGGTGTCTTTGAAAAGGTGACACCTGAGCAAAGACCCAAAGAAGGAGAGGACCCAAAGAAGAAGAGGACCCGGCTGGGCACGGTGGCTCATGCCTGTAATCCCAGCACTTTGGGAGGCTAAGGTGGGCAGATCACGAGGTCAGGAGTTCGAGACCAGCCTGACCAACACGGTGAAACCCCGTCTCTACTAAAAATACAAAAATTAACTGGGTGTGTTGGCACACGCCTGTAATCCCAGCTACTCAGGAGGCTGAGGCAGGAGAATCGCTTGAACCCAGGAGGCAGAGGTTACAGTGAGCTGCACTCCAAACTGGGCAACAGAATGAGGCTCCATCTCAAAACAAACAAACAAACAAATGGAGAGGACCCACAGCAGTGACAACATCAATCTAAAGGAGCAGGCACAGTGGGCAGCAGAGGGGGCCAGTTCCTGACAGAGAACAAAGGCAGTTGCAGGTGGTGGTGAAGTGTAGATACTGGAACCACACTGCTGGGGTCCAAGTTTTGGCTCTGTCATTTACTAGCACTGTAACCTTGGATCTGTTTTAGAGACTCATTTATAGAGGCAGGGACCTCTAGCATGGTGCCTTTGTGCTTCAGTTTCCTTATGGTGCCCTGGGCAACTCCTCAGATGCAGCTTACGTTGCAACCTGCAACAGACATCATATAGACAACATCTGAGCCATCACCACGTGATGTCTGTGAGCCATTCAAAAATGAAAAGCATCCACCAAAATAATTAAACATATAGTCCAATTCCCAGCTTTGCTGAATATCAGTAACAGCCAAGCAACACGCCCATTAGCTGAAGTGATTTGTCCAATGGATATCAAAGAAATCTGCAAAGTTTTCTGTAACTATTGTTTTTGATGGGTTAAATTAGCACCATTACAGAACAGAAATGATTAATATATTCACGGAGGTGGGGGGACATTTTTCTAATTTCACTTAAAGAGAAAATGCTACTTAGGCTTTTGAAATATTTATCACTAGTCAGAGTGCTAGGAAGCATTAAGAGAACCACAGCCTAAACATACTGATTTGGTTTGAAACAGCTAAGTGCGTGTGTGTGTGTGTGTGTGTGTGTGTGTGTGTGTGTACCCACATCTTTACTAACAGGGAAACAAAGCAATAGTAGGATACATGAGAAAATAACAGCAGACCTACCCTTTGGGGAGAGAACATAGGAATACAGAGATTAAGGAGGTTTATGAGGAGGAATACGCAAAACAGCATTTCATCCTGAGATGACAGCTACAGAACTTTTTTCTTTGATCTCTTAACCACAGGGACGCACACACATGGGTCCCCTGAAAACCACAGCACGTTGTTGTAAGAACAGCTGAGAAGGCAAAGAAGACGGCAAGAACCCTCCATCCTTGACCAGCACAACTGCCCGGAAGTCTCTGGAAAGAAACTGAGAGGCTTGAAGGCTGGCCCAGCATTTCTTAAAATCAAGCCACCTGGAGATTGTATTAAAAAGTAGGTTCAGATCCAGCAGGTCTGGGGTGATGTCTGAGATTTTGCATTTCTCCCAAGCTCCCGGGAAACGCACAGGTTGCACATCCTTGGGCCATAGAAAGGCTCTAGGGTGGCGCTGTCCAACATGGTAGCCACTGGCCACATGAGATTAGTTACATGAAGACTAAAGAGAACTAAAAATGCAATTCCGTGGGCATACTGGGTGCATTTCAGGTGCTCAACAAGCCACATGTGGCTAGTGACTATACAGTGGACAGCACAGACACAGAGCACTTCCACCACTGCAAAGAGTTCTGCTGAGGTATGCTATTCTTCGAGCTCCTGCTCCCATGCCCATGCCAACACACACACACACACCACCACTACCACCACCACCACCACTACCACCACTACCACCACTACCACCACCACCACCACCACCACCACTACCACCACTACCACTACCACCACCACCACTACCACCACTACCACCACCACCACCACCACTACCACCACTACCACCACCACCACCACCACTACCACCACTACCACTACCACCACCACCACTACCACCACTACCACCACCACCACCATAATCACCACACAGGTCTAACCTCTAACTCTGCACTGTATCACGTCAGAGACCCAGGGACTGAGGCTACTGGGGTCTTTCTTCTTCTTCCCCATCTCATGCAAGAGTAAGAGGTGAAACAGTTCAGAATGGAGGGTGGGGAACCACTCTCTTTGATAAAGGGAAACATCACTGGAAGGGAAAGGAGTTGTAAACAGATACATTTATTGAACTATCTCTGTACAGAGGACATGACTTGTGGTGATCTCATTTAATAGCCACTACCCATTGTGGGTGGTAGACACTATTGGCCCAGTTTTACAGATCAGTGAACAGAGAACAGAAGAGGTGACACTGCAGGCCCTGACATCACACAGCTAGTGATGTGGCAGGTACAGAACTGCACAAGATGTGCGTGAGTCCCGAGATGATGCTCTGCCCCTGGGGGCTCAATGAGCTGAGCTGGAAATTACCTGTGCCTCTTGGGGACCAAGCCCAGCCCCTGTCCTGTCAAGTAAGATAGCATGGCTGTACTGTTAACACACAGGTCTGGCATCTCCCAACACTGAAAACAGTTCCATCCAAGACATTAATCATGGAGAACTGTTAGAGACAGTGGCACAGAGAACTTTTAATCCAGAAAACACTTTTACTGATGATGAAAGAATATTTTTACAATGATGAAAAGCAAAACTATTGTATCTCATGCATTCTCATTCAACAAATGTTTACTCAACAGCGACCATGTGCCAAGCACTGTGTGGGCTCTGCAGCTAAGTAAAGAACAAACTTATCATGTCCCTGCCCTCCCAGAGCACACACTTTCTTTTATAGGTGCTGTCAAAGAAGATAGCTTTCCTAAGGCAGAAATCTTTACATATTCTATCTATACCCAATTCCAACTCTCTGGATTCTTAAGAAAATATTAAACAATGAGGAATGAATAAGACACAAGTATATTTTCAACCCCAGGAACTGTACAGAATTTTAACTTTGCTTCATGTGCTGCTTTGAGAAGGACAATGATCAAATCAAAACTCTTCTTGAATCAAAAGCATCCTTTCACCAAGGCTACTTTAATACTTGTCACAATCCACAATCCTCTGGCTGCCTGGGAAGTCATCAAGAGTGGTGCACACACTCACAGGCGCACTGGACTTTAGTCAAAAGTAATGAATTTTGTGATAGAAAATTGATCTCTCCTGTTCCCATAAAGCAGGCTCTGTCAAAAGAGCAAACAAACAGGGCTGTAATAATTAATTGAAAAGAAAGAGTCCAATTAAATTTTTATATTAGAGTACATAATGGCCAGAAATAGTAAACATTGCTGTAAAAAAAAAAAAAAAAGAATCAGAGCTGTAAAACCACTAAAAGCTCTATGACTCTTCAGACAACCAGCAACCACTTACCACTATTCAGTGCAAACACAGCTTCATCTTATTTTCTAGCCCATGGTAAATGGCATAAAGTAGGAAGAATAGAGAACCATGAAATATTTAGCCACTTACAACTCGGTACAATTCAACAACTATTTATTGAGTGCTTCCCGTGCCTGACATGGTGATCCATTTATCCTGCCAACATTTCCTGGGTATGTAATATGCACGCACACACGTATGCTCACACACACACCACCCAACCCAGCTGTAGGGTCTTTCCTGGTGATTAGATGCAATCATTGGCTCTAGGAGATGAGTTCAATCCTGAAAGAGAAAAAGCACATGTACACATAGGACCACAACATGAGGCCATAATTGCCAAGTATCACCTAGGTGGTCCAGGAAACTTATTCTGACATGCAGTAAGAGATCATATAATGTTTTCTTGAAAAGGTAAGATTTACATACAAAACAAGTGAAATATGAAGAAGTATACTAAGTTAAGGAGAGAAGAATGCTCCAAATATTTACCTGCCATTCTTATATGATGAGATTAACAACTATAGATCTTATCCTTGACTGGGTGCCCCTTGCTAGGAGCTTGGCTGCTGCCATCTTTGGGATCACCAGCCCTGGAATGCTGAGGATGGCACTTACAGAATTTAAAAGTGACAGGTACAGGACAGGGTTTAAACTGGGCAGGAAACAGACCTACAGCTTCAAGAGCAAAAGGAATGGATAATTTTAACCTAGTGGATTTATACAAATCCACAAGCGGACAGAAGGATAATGGTAAAAGGCACCTCTACCCGCCAAAAGCCCTATAAAAGTTGATGAGGCTATTTACAGATGGTATTTTTCTTCTGGAACTTCAGGGCAAGACATCTGTTTAGTCTTTTAGACTACTGGTTTACCCCTCAGATGGGGCCTCAAAGGGTGGCTAGGCTTCTGACCATACCAGAGTTGCCCAAGTCTCCCCAAAGGCACAAATGAGCAGTGAAGCCACTTTAAAAACTTACAATAAATCCTCCTCACAAAGACCGGCTAATCTCAGGTTTCCAGTCTTTAAACATTATAACAAGCAGAGGCCACCAGAATCAGAAGGAACCTTAGAGATGATCTAGCCCAACCACATGATTTTATAAACCTAGGGAGGGAAGTCCATTAAGATGAAGTGGCTCAGGTTTACAGGAATTAGTACACAGCTAATCAGGGCCAGTGTCAACATGAAAAACCCAGGTTTTCAGACTCCCAAATAGCATTCCCCCAGACCACAGGCTAATGCCTTCCAAAATGTCACTGCTGTGTTTCAGTACTTCAGTACTTCTTCCTTTTGAAGGAAGAGCTTCAAAACAGCCAGGATCGTTAAACCACAGCACTTTTGCACAGATGACCGAAAGCGAGTCTCATGTTACGTTAGATTTGTTTACAAGTCCATCTTTCTAACTGGAGTGTATGCTCTGATGACAGGAAACCTGGCTCAGTCATCAGGGATCCCAAGTAACTCACACAAAGCATGGCACACAGGAGTTCCAGCAGCCCTGGATGAATGGGAGAAGAGACATTACAACCAGCAGCACTGGATGAATAAGTGAAGAGACATTCCCATCAGCAGCCCTGGATGAATGGGTGAAGAGACATTCCCACCAGCAGCACTGGATGAATGGGCGAAGAGACATTCCCACCAGCAGCACTGGATGAATGGGCGAAGAGACATTCCCATCAGCTGCACTGGATGAATGGGCGAAGAGACATTCCCATCAGCTGCACTGGATGAATGGGCGAAGAGACATTCCCACCAGCAGCACTGGATGAATGGGCGAAGAGACATTCCCATCAGCTGCACTGGATGAATGGGCGAAGAGACATTCCCATCAGCTGCACTGGATGAATGGGCGAAGAGACATTCCCATCAGCGGCACTGGATGAATGGGTGAGGAGACACTCCCACCAGTCCAGCCTCAGAGGGAAAGGGAGATTTGGCTTTTTGGAGGATGGCCCTTAGGAATCCATCTAGGGCTCCAGAACAGGTAATTACATCACAGAGAATTCCACAATCTCAAATAACTGACACCACGACAAGAGTAGAGCTCGACGGGTGGTAACTAGATAAAGAGCAGGTACCATCCTCCATTTAGATGTGGAAGAGAAAGATATAAGACGTGCAATGAAATAAGCTGCCTATGTCACTCAGTCATGGGACTGGCACAGGAAGGAAAAGAGGACAAGCAGTACTCAGAGGCCACGGATGCAGGCTTCATCCGTCTCAGCTTACCTGCTCCTGCTCAGTTTATAACCATGCAGGACCTCGCCCTACCATCTGGGAAATATAGCAAAGTAGATGAAATGAGAGGAGCCACAGACCCTCACCACTGCGCACTTGTTCGGCAGATGGACCACACCAGAAATCATGTTGCCCAAGACATAGCACCCCTCATGGAACCAAGTCTAGTAGTACACGGGTAACAGATTCATTCTGACATCAATACTAGGTGTTAATTTTTCCCAGGCTGTGATGCTTACATACCCTTTAATACTAATAAAGCAGGAATAAAACCAAAACCTCAAGCTCTTTTTCATTATTATTTCCAGAATAACAATGAAAAAAGTCCTCAACATTTAAAACTCAGAACACAGCAGAAGGGATTTGGCGTATGCCAGTGGTCCTCAGCTGGGGTTGGTTTTGCCCCCCAGGGAACATCTGGCAATATCTGCAGATGTTTTTGATCACTAAAACTTGGTGGTGAGTGGGGGTGCTACTGGCACCTGGTGGGTAGAGGCCAGGGATGTTTCCAGACATCCTACAAGGCACAGGATAGCCTCTCACAATAAAGAATTCTCTGGCCCCTGTCGGGCATGGTGGCTCACGCTTGTAATCCCAGCACTTTGGGAGGCCGAGACGGGTGGATCACAAGGTCAGCAGCTCGAGACCATCCTGCCTAACATGGTGAAATCCCGTCTCTACTAAAAATACAAAAAAAATTAGCCGGGTGTGGTGGCAGGTGCCTGTAGTCCCAGCTACTAGGGAGGCTGAGGCAGGAGAATGGTGTGAACCCAGGAGGCGGAGCTTGCAGTGAGCCGAGATCGTGCCACTGCACTCCAGCCTGGGCGACAGAGCGAGACTCCGTCTCAAAAAAAAAAAAAAAAAAAAGATTGGCCCCAAATGTCAATAGTACCAAGGTGGAAAAACCCCGGTGGACCTAAAACTCACAGACTATGCTAACAGTTTCAAGATCATTATCATGATGTGTGCCAGCCATCCCTGCTTCCCCGTCATTTGTGGTAAAGTTCAGTGTAACATAAAAATAAACTATTTTTGAAGCACTTTCTTAGCTCCCAATAAGCCCAGTTACCTGTTTTCACTGGTGGAGTTGGAGAGACATCCTCCAGGTTTCTTTTAATGCTCCTGCTGACTCGAGGGCTGCAGAGATTCTGACAGGGTGGTTGGAAGCACAAACCTGTTTGTCAATAACAGTGGAGGGGCTAGAAGCACAAGGGTAGTACCTCTCTAATGCCCTCAAATAGAGCCAACGGTAGACTCCTATCTGCCACAGCTTGTATGGGCAGAAATTACCCTGCACTGGGAGTATCAAAAATCTTAAGTCAGCTACAAGGAGGAAACAGCCATCCCGCCTCTGCGACCCAGCTGCCCCTGACCTCTTTTCTGGCTCACCCCGAGTCTTCTGACTCTCATATCCAAACATGTGAAGCAAGAGTACAAAATGGAGCCAGCGTGAATCACCGTTAACTTGTGGGTAGAAGCACGTCGCCTGAATTGCCATTTGCTGGGAGTCTGGAGGTCTTGCAAAGAAAGAGGGAAGAGTTAAGAGAGAAAAGGCTATTTGTTTATGGGTTAAGGCTAAAGACCAACTGATGAAAGGGGTGAGACCAAAAGAAAAACCATAAACGATGTTTTTCCTTGGCATTCCAAAAGCAAACTGTGGGTTTATCCAAACGCTGCAATTGGAAAAATCAGAGCTATTAGCACATGAAAGGTCACTGGCTAAGCATCGCTGGCTGCTGTAAAATGCATCACCTGTGGAAATGCTAGCAGTCATCACCTGCCAGGGATTCCAGAATCAAGGCCACACTTGGCCACAGTCGGTTCCATGGATTCCTAAGGCCAGGGAGCCTGTCCTGTTTGCCTCAGAATCCTCAGGGCCTGGGCCCAACCAGGGGTAGGCTGAAGGAATACATGGCTGCTAGAATGTAAAATGAGGTCTGTCTGGAAGACATGTTGTTCTGTTTCTTCTTCTTCTTTTGCACCTGGATTCATTTTGGAATGTGTGATAAAAGACACAAAATATGAAATTTGCCATTTTAACAATTTTTTAGGTGTACATACAGTTCAGTGGCATTTGGTACACTCACGCTGTCGTGCAACCATCCCTACTATCTATTTCCAGAACTTTTCATCATCCCAAACAGAAACTCTGTACCCATTAAATACTAACTCCCCATTCCCACCTTCCCCCACGCCCTGGTAACCGCTAATCCACTTTCTGTCTCTATGTATTTGTTTATTCCAGGAAAACTTCATCTAAGTGGAATCATATGATATTTGTCCTTTTGTACCTGGCTTTTGTTCACTTCGTATAATGTTCAGAGTTTATCTATGTTGTAGCCTGTGCCAGAATTTCATTCTTTTCTAAGGCTGAGTAATATTCCATTGTCTGTACAAGCCACATTTTGTTCATCCACCACCTGTTTGTGGACTTCTGCGTTGTTTCCATGAGTGTTGCTTTTTAAACAGGATGATTTATGGATTTAGTAAAAGCACTGGTGAAGGGAACTGAGGATGAAGAACAGATTCAGACTCAATCCATTACTAACTCCCCATGTGATCTTAGGACCCACACGGGTCTCCTCTGTTTTTTCAGTTGTGAAATTGAGGAACTGAATCAGACTAGTCTTCTCTAACATATCTTTGGCCACCATTTATAGTAAGAAATAGACTTCATAATGACTGAGTTCACACAAACATACACACGTAACTGAAAGACAGATTTCACAAAATAATAACCTCTGTACAACACGCTCTGGTATTTCTTATTCTACTGTATTTTTTTCATAAAACAAAAAGATAGTTGTAACCCCTAAATTGATTCCATAACCCATTATGCAGTGGTAATCTTTTAGATTACTTGTTCCCAAATTGGCGTTCCTTGGAATATGTTGGTAAGTTTAGGAAACATCTTAATTTTGGCTTCCTACAAAGAAGTTATAATGAGCTGCATTTCCCAAACTTATTGATCACAGGCAACTTCATGTATACTCAAAAGTAAAGTCCTAACAACTCCAGGAAACTGTCCATGTGGTATTTCACCTAAGGACTCTAAACTGGGTGATTTTAGGTTCTTTTCTGCTCCAATATTCTATGATTTAAAACACTAATTCTCAACACGTATTTTCTTTGCACAGTGCAGAGAGGGGCAGACAGCCTGCATAGTTAACTATGACTCAATAAGCCAATGATTTTAAATACCATATCCAGCTCTCTAGGGTCAGGAAAATTATATACATACATTTTAATAAAAGACTTCATCTTTTAAGATAAATTTTAAGTTCACAACAAAAGTGAGCAAAAAGTACAGTCAGTTCCCATATACCCTTAACCCCAGCCCCGGTCTCCATGGCCTCTCCTACCATCAACATCCTATGTAATTTTTTTAAAGTCCTTCTAGTGATTCTGATGCTTCACTCCTTGCTCCTTAATTCCGGTCTAGAGACTTTGTGAAAATGAAATTTTCCAGACAAAAATCCACCTCAAGATGGATTAAAACTTTAATTCAATGTAAGACTTGAAACTGTTAAACTAGAAGAAAACAAAGGGGCAAAACTCCAGGACATTGGGTCTTGGCGATGATTTTTTGGATACGACACCACAAGTACAGGCACAAAAGCAAAACTAAGTAGGACTACATCAAACTAAAAAGTTTTTTGCACAGCAAAGGAAATAGTCCACAAAATGAAAAAGGCAACCTACAGGATGGAGAAAATATTTGCAAAGCACATATCCAATAAGGAGTTAATATCCACAATAGAAAGGCACTCATACAACTCAATGGCAAAAACAACAAAACAAAACAAATCCCACAAATAACCCAGTTGAAAAATGGGTAAAGAACATGAATACACATTTCTCTAAAGAAGACACACAAATATCCAGCAGGTATATGAAAAGGTGCTCAACATCACTAATCATCAGGGAAATGCATATCAAAGCCACAGTGAGATACCACCTCACACCTGTAAAAATGGCTACTATCGGAAAGACTCTATGTATTGGCGAGGATGTGGAGAAAAGGAGAAACTCTTATACGTTGTTGGTGGAAATGTAAAATGGTTCAGCACCTGTTATGAAGAACAGTATGGAGGTTCCTCACAATGTTAAAAACAGAACAACCGGGTATGGTGGCTCATGCCTGTAATCTCAGCACTTGCAGATCATCTGAGGTCGGGAGTTCGAGACCAGCCTGGCCAACATGGTGAAACCTGGCCAACATGGTGAAACCCCATCTCTACTAAAAATACAAAAAAATTAGCCAGGCGTGGTGGCACCTGCCTGTAATCCCAGCTCTCTGGGAGGCTGAGGCTCGAGAATCGCTTGATCCGGGAGACAGAGGTTGCAGTGAGCCGAGATGGCGCCTACGGCACTCCAGCCTGGGTGACAGAGACTATTAAAAAAAAGAAAAAAAGAAAAAGAGAAAAGAAAAACAGAACTACCATAAGATCCAGCAATTCCACTTCTGGATATATATCCAAAGGAAATAAAATCACTATTTCAAAGAGAGCTGCATCTGCATGACACTCTCAATTTCACTGCAGCATTATTCACAATAGCCAAAATATGGAAACAATGTTAAGTGTCCACTGACAGATGAATGAATGAAGAAAATGTGGTATATACGTATACACAAATATTATTTGGCCTTAGAAAAGAAGGAAATCCTGCCATTTCTGACAACATGGATGCACCTAGAGGACATCATGCTACATGAAACAAGCCAGACACAGAAACACTAATAGCACATGATCTCACTTATATATGGAATCTAAAAAGGCAAACTCACAGAAAGAGAGCAGAAGGGCGGTTACCAGGGGTTGGGGTTGCGGGGTGAGGCGGGCTGGGGGAAATGAGATGATGTTGGTCAAAGGGTAAAAGCTTGCAGTTATAAAATGAGTAAGCTGGCCGGGTGCGGTGGCTCACGCCTGTAATCCCAGCACTTTGGGAGGATGAGGCAGGTGGATCACCTGAGGTCAGGAGTTTGAGATGAGCCTGGCCAACATGACAAAACCCTGTCTCTACTAAAAACACAAAAATTAGTCAAGTGTGGTGCTGTGCACTTACAGTCCCAGCTACTTGAGAGGCTGGGGCAGGAGAATGGCTTGAACCTGGGAGGTGGAGATTGCAATGAGCCAAGATCACGCCACTACACTCTAGCCTGGGCGAGAGAACAAAATTTCATCAAAAATGAAATACAATAAAATAAAACAAAAAGCCCTGGAGACCTAATTAACAGCACAGTGACTACAGTTAATAATACTGTATTTTATACTTTAAATTTACTAGTAAGAGTTGTTTTTTTTTTTTTTTTTTTTTGAGATGGAATCTTGCTCTGTCACCCAGGCTAGAGTTCAATGGTGTGATCTCAGCTCACTGTAACCTCTGCCTCCCAGGTTCAAGCAATTCCCTGCCTCAGCCTCTCAAGTAGCTGGGATTACAGGTGTGCACCACCACACCCAGCTAATTTTTGTATTTTTAGTAGAGACAGGGTTTCGCCATCTTGGCCAGGCTGGTCTTGAACTCCCGACCCCACGATCCACACGCCTCAGCCTCCCAAAGTGCTGGGATTACAGACGTGAAAAAGAGTAGATCTTAACTATTCTCATCACACACACACACACACAAATGGTAACTATATGAGGTAATAGATATGTTAATTAGTTTGTGGTAATCATTTTATAATGTGTATAACACAACATCACACTGTACACCTTAAATACCCATAATTTTTACTCATCAATCATATTTCAATAAAGCTGGGAGTACAGAAGGACCAAAAACTCCCCAAGTTTTCCAAGAGTAATTGTAAAACAACTCAGTGGTACAGCACATTACTTTCAGCTGAGTCTCTCAAACTGTGTATCATTCCTGCACCTGCTTAGATTATTGAAAATATCCTCACATATAGCGTTTTGCCACAAGTGGTCCATTGAACTTGGCACAGCCAAAATGACCAACAGGACTTATCATTCCTACAATCTCAGTCTTGCCTCAGCAAATATGCTATTTAAAAACACTATTTTGATAATTATTTAGAGCTTAATTTTTATACACTTGGGTCACCCACAAATCAGCCAGGCATTTTTGGAAGAATCTTCACTGCTTATTCCTTAACAAAATAAAATTAACCCTGTGTCTTCAATCCATTTTATGACTTCAATATCAAATAAAAGGATGCTAATGATATCTATTCATTTTTATTTCACAAATATTTACTGTGTACAATACTGGTGATTCAGGAGAGTGCTTAGAGAGATTTTTATTTTTAAAGAATGTTAACAAAATATATATTGCTCTTACAACAATAATTTTACTTTTTTTTTTTTTTGAGACGGAGTCTTGCTCTGTCGCCCAGGCTGGAGTGCAGTGGCGCGATCTGGGCTCACTGCAAACTCCGCCTCCTGGGTTCACGCCATTCTCCTGCCTCAGCCTCCCGAGTAGCTGGGACTACAGGCGCCTGCCACCATGCCCAGCTATTTTTGTGTGTGTGTGTGTGTATTTTTAGTAGAGATGGGGTTTCACTGTGGTAGCCAGGATGGTCTCGATCTCCTGACCTCGTGATCCGCCCGTCTTGGCCTCCCAAAGTGCTGGGATTGCAGGTGTGAGCCACCGTGCCCGGCAGAACAATAATTAAAAAAAAAACTAAATTCAAAAGATGGTGAGAGCCCTTGTCAGTTCTCCCTACAGACATATAAAAAAAAATCACATATAAGAAATGATTAGAAAGATAGTTGAAGTACAGACATTTATTCCCAAAATGACTGAGAATTTAAGAGGAACAAAACAAGAGAAAACCCTCATTTGCTCTGAGAAGAATTGATGGACAAGAAAGCTTTATAATATGGTGAGGTTTGACTTTCTTTTTTTCTTATTAAACAAACAGTATAAACAATCCCTAAAATATTACTATGTGATTTTCTCCCCACCCTACATTCGCTTTTCTACGTTGTCTAAAACAGAAGTGATCCTTACACGCACACACATACACACACATACACACACATTCATGATCCTTAGTCACCCCCTCCCCATCTTCCTAATGGTGCTTCCATCCATCCATCCATCCATTCATCCATTCATCCATTCATCCATCCATCCATCGGTCCACACAAAATCCTCTCTGCTTCCTCTGCACGCCTTCCCCATCAGTTTCCATGACTTTCCCTCTAATTGTTATTGTTCCCTCACCATTCCCAGTTTCCAAAGGCAGGAACTCTCACCTCCCATCTCTCTTACTCTCACTATGCTACAAACCCTAAATTCCTTTTTCACAAGTGATATGTCATTCTTCCTTCCCAAAGCTCACGGAAGAATGTTTCTGTAGAAGACAGTGACCACAAGGTGGCAAATTACCTTGAGAACAACTCAGGCTCTGGGGTCAGAACAGTCAGATCAGGCCGGCTCAGGTCCCAGCTCAGTCATCTGCAAGCTGTGTGACCTGCTCTTTATGGGCACATGACAGCCTCTCACATGCTGTCTGTACACCAAGTCTGACACACAGTAGGTGCCCAATAAATGCTTGATTTTCTGCCTCTCAATCAAAATCCAGAATGGTTTGGAGTGCAAAGCAGATGGAATAAAATAAATTTAAAATTCTTTACAATCCTATAGTGCTAAAGAGCTTACTTTCATAGTTCATTTCTTAGAAGCCTAGAATATCAGATGGAAATAGATTTTTGTTTTACTCTACATCAAAGAGTTGTATTAGAGAAACTCAGGTTGGTTTTCCTATAACTTTAACTTCAACAACTCTGATGATGGAACATGCTACATCTAAGGGGTGAGGGTAAGAAGCGGTGGTGTTAGAGAGAACTTCAAAGGGCTTTAATAAGAATAAAATTCCATTGGAGTTACCATATGTCCAATCCTTCCTTTCTCAAGAACAGTCCATTACAAATCAGGGAGGGGGAGGTGTCCCAGAGAGGGGTCCTTAGGTAGTCCGGCCATGGCACGCCGCCAGAATGCCTCCAGAAAAATTAGGGCCTCTGGCACCACAGATTTGTGAGTTCTGAACACTTATTTGGAAGTACAAAGAATTGAGATCTTCCTCTTTTAGCAGGTAGAGAAGGACAGCATTTGGGTGACTTTCTTCCTAAGGGATCAAAGTGCGACAGGGAGATTTCCTGGGAGAGAAAAGAAAGATTGGGAGCTGGGAGGAGCCGGGCTTTGTTCTCATCAAAGAAGAAAAGAATGTAGGGGAAAAAAACTAATGAGTGACTGCCAAGAGATTTAAACACGGATTATGTATCTGGTAGAGAAAGAACACAATTGAGTGTTTGGGCTGGCCTGGGGCGAAAACTTTTCCCATTATGATTGGGGTAGGGAGAGCTCAGGCGCCTTACCTTTCAAGTGCCAGTTCCACAGAAATGTACAGAGGAGCAGAGGGAGGCTTCTTTTCAAAGGAATAATGAACGAGACAAAGCTGGAGCAATTCCTGGCCTGCACCCCTGCACCACCTTCAGCATATTTGCTTTTTTTTTTTTTTGAGATGGAGTCTTGCTCTGTTGCCAGGCTAGAGTACAGCGGCACAATCTTGGCTCACTGCAACCTCTGCCTCCTGGGTTCAAGCAATTCTCCTGCCTCAGCCTCCTGAGTAGCTGGAATTACAGGCACGTGCCACCAAGCCCAGCTAATTTTTGTATTTTTAGTAGAGATGGGGTTTTACCATGTTGGCCAGGCTGGTCTTGAACTCCTGACCTCAGGTGATCCGTCCGCCTCAGCCTCCCAAAGTGCTGGGATTACAGGCGTGAGCCACCGTGCCCAGCCACATTTGCATTTTGTATGGCAGCTGCAAAATGTTTCCACCTGTGACAATATTTGGTGCCTTGGAGTCAACAGCCTGGAATTTATAACTTTTCTATCCCAGGGCAGCCTGATGGGTCTCTTAGGCTTCAAGAATGACCAGGTCCAAACAGTCTGGCCTCATGCATACCCAGAGGGACACCCAGACCTTGGCAGACAGATGGGGAAGTAGATGGAAGGTCAGAAACACCAACACTGCAAAACTGCTAAATTGTCTTTAGAGAGAAGAGATATAGAGTCCAGCTTCTCCCTCCCCTTCCAAACGTCTGGACTTGTGACTGTAAAGGGGAGGAGGGTAGCCAATGATTTCTGGCATCCCAGGGCAACTAAAGGAAAATATTTTGCACTACTCTCATAAGCTATGCTACGCATTCTAAGATAAATCATTGATAAATAATATATTTTGAATAACACCTACATGCGAAGTTTATATCACAGGGAGAACGTGCAAAGGGTCCTGGTTTTCACAGATCTTAAATCTAGAGGAAAGCACAGAACATAAAGTGTAAAAAGATTCCTTACAATACAAAACCATATATACAAGGGCCAAACTGGTATGCAACCGGGCGCAGTGGCTCATGACTGTAATCCCAGCTGGGCACGGGGGCTGACGCCTGTAATCCCAGCACTTTGGGAGGCTGAGATGGGTAGATCACCTGAGGTCAGGAGTTCGAGACCAGCCTGGCCAACATGGCGAAACCCCAGCTCTACTAAAAATACAGAAATTAGTCGGGTGTGGTAGCAGGTGCCTGTAATCCCAGCTACTCAGGAGGCTGAGGGAGAAGAATCACTTGAACCTGGGGGTGGGGAGGGAGGCGTGGAGGAGGTTGCACTGAGCCAAGATCGTACCACTTCACTCCAGCCTGGGTGAAAGGGCAAAACTCTGTCTCAAAAAAAAAAAAAAAAAAAAAAAATTAGTATGCAGCGTTTGCAGAAACAAGACTATGCAATTATCAAAAGACAGTGGCAATGGTGAGGAATTCATTGACCTTCCCTGGGCCAGGACGAGGGCTAGGCATTTGGTACATCATTTTACTTAATCCCTAAAGCACTCATTTAAGACAAGTGTTCTTTTTGTTTGTTTGTTTTTGAGACAGAGTTTCACTCTTGTTGCCCAGGCTGGAGTGCAATGGTGCAATCTCGGCTCACTGCAACCTCCGCCTCCTGGGTGAGCTGCTGGGATTACAGGTGCCCGCCACCACACCCAGCTAATTTTTGTTATTTTTAATAGAGACGAGGTTTTGCCATGTTGGCCAGGCTGGTCTCAAACCCCTGACCTCAGGTGATTTGCCCGCCTCGGCCTCACAAAGTGCTGGGATTACAGGTGTGAGCCACTGTGCCCTGCCTAAGACAAGTATTCTTATGCCACAATGAGTAACAAAATGGAGGCTCGGAGACCAGAGGCTTCAGGTAACATGTCCAAGGTCACACAGCTAGCGAGTGGCCCAGGTGAGGCTCTAACCTGAGCCTCTTTCTAAGACTGAGATCAGCTCTGGGCCTGCTGCGACAGTGGCCAACCTGCAGGAGCTGGGAGGAAGCATGGAGACCCTCCAGTCCCCGCCTGAGCCAGGGCAAGTGTGTGGTTCTCTGCTCTTTCCCATGCTGGGAAGGCAGAACCTCTCAGAGGCACTAAAGCTGGTGGGAGACAGGCCCAGGACAGAGTTTCTGACTCCTGGTCTACTGCGGGCAGGATCGGGCCGGCGGGGAAGCCAGAGTCACGGCTTGAGAGCTTCAGACTGTGGGATCTTTTTCGTTTCTCTGCTTCCTCACTGTTTCCTCAGACTGGCCTCTTCCTCCTGAGGGTGACACAGCTGCTACGTCCATCTGTAGCACCAACTCGGGGCCACGCCCCTGCAAATGCAGGTGAAGCTAAGCCTGGGCTGGAGGCCTGGAGGCTGGTGACTGCACCAAAGCCAGGCCAGAACCCCCACCTCCCATGCGGGACCCTGCTGGGAAGCTTGAAATGCCGAGAAATCTCTCGAAGTGTTTCTCATCAGTAGAAAAAAAAGAATAGGAGGGTGGGGGTGGGGCAATTTCCAGTTCAGAAGAATCCTAAGTTAAGAAACTCTGCTTGCTCTTCTTACAGTTAAAACAAACAAACAAAAAGCTTTCATTCAGAAGCCCCACAACTGCAAAGGGAAAGAGAGAGGAAAGAGAAGACGGAAGGGGGCTGCAGGGGAAGAAGGTAGAAAAAGCTACTAAAATTTGCTAATGTTTTGTCCCCTCCGAATGTGTTTTTTCCCGTTCATTTTTCTCCTTGCCAAACTGGTTGGGGCATGTGTTCTGAGGGAAGGGGGGAACTAATGTGTGTTAGAGAGACATACATTGGAATAAGCAGCTCATAAACAGACTTTGACCAAAACTTTCCATTTAAAAGTAAATACACAGGAAACATGTCTCAACTTGGACTACGGTGATTAAGCAACTCAATCTGAGAAGATAAGGATTTTTTTTTAATATGTCTCAATGGTTTATGGAGGTTTTCTCCAGATGATTTAAAAATCAGCAGAAGTTAGGAATTAATGTGGACTCTCTGATGCTTCCCACGCTCTTTCCGTACCTCTCACATCCATGGCAGAGTCTCAGAGATGCTTTGACAAATAATGCAACACGAACCTTATGTAAGAAAAACAAAAGGTTATGAATGTGATCAGAGACTCTGGCCAAGAACATGTGCTTCCACAAAACAAGGACACCAGTTTGGCTCTTCCACGGAGATTTGTGCAAAGGGTGGGTGTTATTCTCATTAATTCAGTGGATAAACAATAGGGGGGAGGTCGGGATGATTTGATGGACAGCTTTTGGAAATGATCTTCTGCTTGGCAAAACACTGCCGTGATCATTTTATTCACATGGAAGGAAATGCAAAGAAGTGTCACTAAAACAAGGGAGGTAATTGTAGGGCATGAATCAAAAAGCTGGATGACACAGAACGAAGAGTAACTGAATTAGTCCCATCATGGTCTTGAAATCTGCACTTAATTTCAAGAGAAGAGCCTGACCTCTCATTGCTGGCTAACAAAGCTATGCATCTATTTCCTCATGTTTCATTTCCCCCTTATAAACTACAAACACCATGTTACAGAGGGATAGCCCTCGACTGGCATGGCAGCTCAATAGACAGAAACAACATCTCAAGAGCTGGAAGGGATAACCCTACAGTTCTCCAGTAAGAGTTAAATCTTGGGATGACCCTGACAGCTGGTTGTCTAGCCTCAACTGGCATCACTGGGGGTAGCTCATTCTACCTTCATCCCCTTCATCTGTCCATCCACTCATCAACTCAAGCATTTACCCAGCTTTGGTTATGTATCTGGCACATTGTCAGATGCTGTTCTGTCTTGAGCCCAAATCCTTCTTTCTACAATTCGATCCATCAAGTCCATGATGGTGCGCATGGCTGACATGCTAACCTTCTGAAGGTGCTCTTCCCGGGTTACATGTTCCCAGTTCTTCAACAGTAACACATGGATGCCCCTGCCAGCCTGATCACTGTCCTTATCAATCCCCCATTCTATGTTCTTCAAATCTTTTATGAATGATGGATTCCACTTCCGATCTAATTCTACTGCACCTCTACTTCTTTTTTTTTTTTTTTTTTTTGAGACGGAGTCTAGCTCTGTCGCCCAGGCTGGAGTGCAGTGGCCGGATCTCAGCTCACTGCAAGCTCCGCCTCCCGGGTTTACGCCATTCTCCTGCCTCAGCCTCCCGAGTAGCTGGGACTACAGACGCCCGCCACCTCGCCCGGCTAGTTTTTTTTTTTGTATTTTTTAGTAGAGACGGGGTTTCACCGTGTTAGCCAGGATGGTCTTGATCTCCTGACCTCGTGATCTGCCCGTCTCGGCCTCCCAAAGTGCTGGGATTACAGGCTTGAGCCACCGCGCCCGGCCTGCACCTCTACTTCTTAATCTCCCTCCTTAGTTAATCTAGAACATCTGGAAGTATTTAGTGTGACCAGAACTTAGAGAAGATAAAATGCTGAGATCAAAAATATTCTATGAGACCATCTTAGATGTGCTGGTAGCAGGTTTTTATTTTCTATTATTGATGAAAAATTTGCCATTTTTACGCTTCTACAAGACAAAGTCCTGCCTGTTGTTTCACGCTGTACGTGGTTGATTTCATGCACTTTTGACAGTTCTTTCATATTTCTAACATGAGGATCAATTTCTCCTCCTCTGGGAAGGCGAGGGGTTTGACAAATATGCAGAACGCAGGTCAGCCCCACTTTGCAGACACTTCCCCCTCTAACAATGCCTAAGGTGTCGCTGTGCTCAGGAATCCTTGGCTGGCTATCCCAAGAAGCAAATACTCACACCAAGCAAATCTGCAAAGACTCCAGGCCCCTACTGGACCCATCAACACTGCAACTTTCTTCTCATGAGGTATTGGAAACACAGAGCTTGTTTGGTGTCCATCATCTCAGGAGTTAGGTCAATGGAAATTTATCTGTAGTAGATTTAAAGAACTTCTAACGCTTTGTCTATTAAAATACAAACCAGGGACTGAGGGCACCTCAGGAGGTCAGAAGATAAAAAGGTAACTCAGAGTGGCTCTCTCAGCCATGAGTTTGACTCAGTACCTGAGTAAAGTAGATATAATCAGCCCGGCTACTTAAACATTCGACTTTCAAAGCGAGTGTGAAAACAGAATGAAACTGGATGACTGGGCACAATATTCATGAGCTACCTCGATACAAAGTGCTCAAAGATAACAGGGACTGCTTTCCATTTAAATAAAACAACACAGGACTGACTCAGAATTAAATGTACAATGAACAGCATACTGAAGGCAAAATGCTGAGACCAAAATTATTCTATGAGACCAACTCAGGAAATATAATGGGAGTCAAAAGATAATATGATTTGATATGAAAATAAAATTATAGCCAACGAATGGATTTTTACAGCTCCCACTGTAAATGAGCGCTGTGTTTTTTAAAGCGCGTGCCCTTACAATTTAAGCCTTTCCTATTCTTCATCCGCTCCAAGTTTTTAACAAACTGTAATTTATATTTGGAAGTACTATCATTTAGAAAGCGCTGGTATTCAATCCCACATCTATTTTACCGCATTAATTTACCACACTCTTCTACCTGTTTAGCACCATGAAGCTTCATATTGATTTTTTTAAATTTAATATTCTTTTAAAAATTACTCCAAGCAAAAAGGTGCTGTTTAAACATAATCTTTCAAAATGCATAATGCCTCACGCTTTTAAATTAAACTTATCCAAGTAAGTGTGTTGAATATGAGGGGCATTTAAAAAGTATTTCGGATTTCCATCAAATATGTTGCTTTCAAGTAAATATAAGTGTAATAATGAAGCAACTAATCTAAATCCTTGCATTCTTTCTTTATGCTTGACTGAATTAACACTTGCAAGGATACAACAATCTAACAATTAAACTCCTTCAATGGAAGTTAAAACTGATTTCACTGTGGCTTTGCAGTGCTTTTGCCAACTATTAAATGCACAACACTCTGAATAACTAGAATGAAAGATGTCTTATAAATTAAAAAATTATTGGATCCTATCCAAGCAATGAATAAGCTATTCCTTGCTGTGTGCAAATTCAGCATTCTGAGTGGAGGAATTAACACCGTTATGTTAACAAGATTAACATTTTAAGGATTTTCTAATCTTCTAATTGTCTAAAAGGATGAGTTCCCTAAACACCTCAGTACCTTCCCTACCTCCTCCCAATGCAATTCCCCTGTCTAGTATTCTCAGCCTCACTACAACAGCCGAAGATTATTTACCTGGTGAAGAACAACTGATAACTTTGTTAATTTGAATACACAGTGACCACTCTGTACAATTCCTATACCCTTAGCAGTGTTACTCTATGAAGACATTTAAATTACCAAAAAAAAAAAAAAAATTCAATAGGGCAGCAGGCAGGATAAAATAGAATTTGCTGAGTCAGCACTAAAATCTGCCATTTTCGTTAAGAACCTCAATATCAGAAAGGCCGAAATCTTTGCCATTAAGGTGTGTGGTTTTTTTCTTTTCTTCTTTTTTCTTTTTTGCAGCTCATTAAATTCCTCTGAAGAAGCAAAAAGAAACAGAGCTAAAGGAGAAGCTAAAATGTCTGGAATTTATTTTCAAAAAAAAGATGAGAGTAAAAGAAACTTTCTTTTGGTTGTTTGGTTTGTTTTTAGATAGAGTCTCGCTCTATTGCCCAGGCTGGAGTGCAATGGCACAATCTTGGCTCACTGCAACCTCTATCTCCCAGGTTCAAGCAATTCTCCTGCCTCAGCCTCCCAAGTAGCTGGGATCACAGGCGCCTGCCACCACACCCAGCTAATTTTTGTATTTTTTGGTAGAGACAGGGTTTCACCATGTTGGCCAGGCTGGTCTTGAACTCCTGACCTCAAGTGATCCACCCACCTTGGCCTCCCAAAGTGTGGGATTACAGGCATGAGCCACTACACCGAGCCAAGAAACTTTCTTGAAATATTCTAACTCTGCAAACTTTATAGTCATCCAAAAAATAAATCTTTAGACCTAGATCAACAAATGAAAGTCTTGTGAATTTTTCTAACTTTGTACATGTTAAGCCACAATACTTTACATGAAATATAGAATTACGACGTCATTATTTTTACATTGAAAACTTTAAAGCAAAAAAAAAAAAAAGGAAAGCTCATTGAAGAACAAAAAACTCTCTCAATCAGTTTCTGACCATCTAACACCCAATCATGGCCAATCCATCACAGAGGCCAAAGGCACATAGGATGCTGGGATTTCTTTGGAATTACCAAGGAAACACAAAACAACACTGGCTCTGAAAACCGATCATCCAGGAAACTCTCCATAAACCATACTGTTTGATTAAATGCAAAACCTGTTCTCCAACCATGGTGAGAGAGGATTAAAATGTGTTTCTGGAAACTGACTTTGGATTGGTGCCTATAGCAGAGAAGGTATTACATAAGACCCATATATATGTCACTCTCTAAAAACAATCTGTTGTCATAAACATTATTATGGGGAGAGCTACTGTTTATAGGGTGTGAATGTAGTGATATAAAGTTTAAATACCCCCACTATAAGTACCAAAATCACAAGGTCAAGGTCACCCATTGGGGAACTGTCTTTTCATTTAACTATCAGACATTGAGAAAGGTTAGAAAAATAGAAATTTCCTAAAAAGTTGGTGGGAATGTGGATTAGAACCGAGTGTAAAATCAGAAGGCAATTTGGCAATGTCTATTGGAAACACTAAAATATGCATATTCTTTAATGAGAAATGACGTATCTAGGAAGGAGGGGCACAGGCAACATAAAGATTAGAACAGCTCGATGGACTTTTCCGAAGAGGTACGGGCAAGCAACCGAATACACCACCCCTCCTTCCACTTTCCAGATCTAGATTCTGAAGGCCACACGCCAGAGTCTCCTTGGCAAAGGTGTAGATTCCCCAAGCAAGCTGGCATGGCTCGGTGTGCCTGAGTAGCCCGAGCTCAGCCACGGGTACTCTACTAAGCCCAGTGGAGTGTCATTTCACAAAACTACCGTTCCAAGAACTGTGGTAGCCAAACTACAAAGAGACCCCTCGTGTGGCTCAGCGGATCTTCCAGAGAATGAGGCAAAAGCAAGAGCCCTTCACAACCAGCTCTTCACTGAAGTAGGTCAGGCGACTCTCAGTGATGCAGTGATTTTACTTTTCATTCTACCAAAAACGATTTGGATATTTAAAATTGATCAATGAGTCTGCTTTTAAAAAAAAAAAAAAAAAGTTACAAAGATAGCACAGAAAGCTCCTGTATACCCCTCACTGAGTTTTCCCTAATGTTAACACCATATATTACTAACATGACATTTGTCACAACACTGGTATTTTTTTATTTCAATAGTTTTTGGGGTACAGATGGTTTTGGGTTACATGGATAAATTCTTTAGTGGTGATTTCTGAGCTTTTAGTGCACCTGTTACTCCATAGATAGTCTTTTATCCGTCGTCCCCCTCCCAACCTACCCCCCACCCCCTCGAGTCCTCAAAGTCCATTATATCATTCTCATGCCTTTGCTTCCTCACAGTTTAGCTCCCACTTGTAAGTCAGAACATATGATATTTGGTTTACCATTCCTGAGTTATTTCACTTAGAATAACGGCCTCCAGACCAGGCACAGTGGCTTACGCCTGTAATCCCAGCACTTTGGGAGGCTGAGGCAGGTGGATCACGAGGTCAGGAGTTCGAGACCAGCCTGGCCAAGATGGTGAAACCCTGTCTCTACTAAAAACTACAAAAGCTAGCCGGGCATTATGGTTGGCACCTATAATCCCAGCTACTCGGGAGGCTGAGGCAGGAGAATCGCCTGAATGTGGGCGGCAGAGGTTGCAGTGAGCCAAGATCGCAGCACTGCACTCCAGCCTGGCAACAGAGTGAGACTCCGTCTCAAAAAATAAAATAAAATAAAAGAATAATGGCCTCCAGCTCCAGCTGCTGCAAAAGACATTATTTTGTTCCTTTTTATGGCTGAGTAGTATTCCATGGTGTATATAGACCACATTTTCCTTATCTACTCATAGGTTGATGGGCACTTAGGTTGGTTCCATATCTTTGCAGCAGCGAATTGTGCTGCTATAAACATGCAGCATACTACTATTACTATTAACTAAACTGCACAGTTAATTCATATTTTGCAAATTTTCCCCTCATGTCCTTTTTCGGTTGCAGGATCCCATCCAGGACATCACAGGACACATTTGCTCATCATGTCTTCTTAGTCTCCTCTGGTCTGTAACAGATTTTCAGACTTTCCCTGTTTCTGATGACCTTGGGGCTTTGGGGAGTAACGACCAGGTTATTTTTGTAGAATGTCCCTGCTGAAGGACAAAATTATTGTTTGATGTTTTTCCCATGACTAGACTGGGGTTATGTGTTGGGGGAGAAAGACCACAAAGCTGAAGTGCTAAATTTATGATGTCCTACGAGAGGTACCTGGTATCAACATCACATCACTGAGGATGGTATTTTCATCACCTGTGACACAGCATTCACCAGGTTTGTCCATTCCAAACGTCCTTTTCCAGGCTCTAATCTTTAGAAGCAGGTCATTAAGTGCAGCCATTCAGGGAGTGGAGAGTTCTGTCCCACCTCTTTCAGTGGAGAAAGAGCTACATCAAGCATTTGGAACTCTCTGTATGGGAAATGTGTCTCTTCTCTTGTTTGTTTGTTCGTTTATTCAATCATTTATTTCTATCAGTCTGGACTCATAGGTATTTATATTTCCAGTTATAATCCAACACTACGTTATTTATTTTGCTGCTCACCACTGTCCCAGCTTTGGCAACTGGGAGCAACTTCAGGAGAATCCCTTTGACACCCCTGCCCCCAACCCCATCATTTTGTTCTATAAATATTTCCTTACTTTCTGCTTCTCCATATTTTTATCAGCAAAATGTCTCACTTAAGAAAAGGGGTGCTATGGCGTGGTTTATGCCTCCCCAAAATTCATACATTGAAGATTTAGCCTCCAATACGTCTGAACATGACCTTATTTGGGAACAGGGCCGTTGCAAATGTAATCAGTTAAATAAGATGAATCGTTACGGGAGAAAGATGGGCCCCTAAGCCAATATGACCAGTGTGTCCTTACAAGAAGGGAAAATCTGGACACAGACACCACACAAGAAAATGAACGCCAAGTGAAGGTGAAGGCAGAAATCAGAGTGATGTTTCTACAGGCCAAAGAAGGCCAAGAGCATTCCAGTAAAACGCCAGTAAAGCACCAGAAGCTAGGAGAGAGGGGTGGAACAGACGCTCCCTCACAGCCCACGGATGGAACCAACCCTGCCGATGCATTGGTCTTGGACTCTCAGCCTCCAGAACCGTGAGACAGTACGTTTCTGTTGTTTAAGTCACTTGGTTTGAAGTACTCCACACTGAGCTCTGCACTTCGATTAAAAACAATGCACAAACTTGGTATCAACAAAGCAGGTGTGGAAGAACATCCTACTATACATTCAAAAGGGCACTTTAGAAAACAGAGGCACGGGCCGGGTGCAGTGGCTCACGCCTGTAATCCCAGCACTTTGGGAGGCCGAGGTGGGTGGATCACAAGTTCAAGAGATCGAGACCAGCCTGGCCAACAAGGTGAAACTCTGTCTCTACTAAAAATACAAAAATTAGTCGGGTGTGGTGGCGCGGGCCTGTAGTGCCAGCTACTCAGGAGGCTGAGGCAAGAGAATCCCCTGAACCCAGGAGGCAGAGGTTTCAGTGAGCCAAGATCATGCCACTGCACTCCAGCCTGGCAACAGAGCGAGATTCTGTTTCAAAAAGAAAAAAGGATGGTTGCATCGGTACTGAATATGTCTCAAAAAAAAAAAAAAGAAAACAGAGGCACGGGTCTACACATCTCAATATTTAGCATGGTATTTATATGTGAGCAAGGTCTGGGCAGTACTTTCAAATGCTTCACTTTTCCCACAGCATTTCCAGCCATCTGCAGCTCAGTTCAGAGTGACATTTGCCAAGCACACCTGCAAGTCCTAGCAATAACCGCCCATTTAGTATAATCACCATCTTCTTCAGCATGCTAAGTACCAGCCCCGTGAAAGCCAAGCACTTCCCAGGTGCCCCTCACAGCGATCCAGGAAGGGGCTGACAGGTGATTCCCTGCATCACAGTGGACCCAGCCAGAGCACGTCAATTCAGCATTTTTGGTTCCCTGTTTAATGACTCGCTTTGTTTCACTTCCATCTTCTCTAGGTCATGTCAACAAGTGGCCTGATGGCTTAGAATTGAGCCAAATGCCACATCACTGTAAGACACAGAAATATTGTACAATTACCCGGTGTTCAGTGGCTTCAGTGCAATTTCACACACTAGAGGATCCTGAAGCAAACTCTCAGCTTTCAGATGAAGGGATGACAGTCCCCAGGAAAGAGAAAGTGACTTGTTCTCCTGGACTTAAGGCATGGAAGAGGCAGACTAGAATCTCATCTGTCATCGCCCTCCACAGCCAGTGACCTCTGTGGAGGTGAAATCTAAGCACCGCATGGGCAGAGGCAGAAACTCTTTTTTTTTTTTTTCCCCTCAGTCAATTGGGGAGAAAGGCTGGAGGTGACGGAGCGGGGTCTGAAATATTCCTTCTGAAATGATTTTCATTACAAAAGCTCTGGTTCGTCTGCATTTTTATGTCTATATTAAAAATCAGATGAAGTCATTAAGCTAAGGGCAGCTCAGAATGCCTCTCGCCTGAATATGCATTCCTGTTCCAACCCCCAGAGCTCCTCTATAATCCTTCAAATTATTAAATAATTACTGTGTTTCCCTCGGGGTCACATTTGGCAACAAAATACTGGTCTAAATGAACCAACACATGACCCGGTGAGTAACACTTATGTTCTGAACTTCCTAGAAGCAAAGGGAGATGAAATACTTCTGAGGCGCAAACTGGAAAAGCCAGAGAAGGGTATTCCATGCAGCCTGGAGGGTGGGGGGAGTAGAATGACAAAGAAACATGAGAATCTGGGGAGTATTTCAATGATTAGCGTCACGTCCTCCTTCACCAACCTTGTACAGCGGCGATTCTCCACTCCAATCCTGGTTCTCTTCCATGTGGGGAGTGGCTATGGCCGCAAGAAGAAAACCAAGCATATGGCTCTGTCCTTCTGGACATGTCTACGATGTTGGCTGGGCTGCTTTGGAAAATCCCATTTTCTCTCCTACAGCTATATGACCTCAAGTTGTCATTTCGAATAAAGTATGCTTCCACTGATTTTTATGAACACAGACAAAAGCTGCTACAACCTTCCCCCCCCCCACCACCACACCAAACCTTTCAAACCAACTGTAGTTGCTATGTAGGGTTATTTGTTTCTAAGGCAACAGCGTATATCTAAGTACTAATGGCCTGTCCTTTTGCCAGGCAACAAACAGCCTTGTGATGCAACTGCACCTGTCTCGGCTACGCGTTACTATGGAGACGCTCCAGTTGCTATGGGTACCATCACGCTAATCGCCTAGCAAAGGCAGACATACAGCAGTCTTCTCAGAGAGCCCAGCTGTTCCTCCCTGTCTCTTGCTGAAGACTGATTGTCTAGGGCCTGTGATGGAATGCTTCTCAACTGAGATGCAGAAGAACTTCATTAATGCTATTTCAGAAGATCACTTTGTGCTCCCTCCTCTAGAACAAACAGCAGACTAGGAAAAGAATCTGCAAAGAAGTGGACTGTAAAATCCCTGAAGTCTATGACATCATGCCATCCCTAATTAACCTCAACTTTCTGTCCAAGGATAATTCCTTTTAACTAGGTGGTTACGATAGAAACATTTCTATACATTTTAAAATATTTTTTGTAGAGTTGAGGAATGCATTTCAAACTCAAGCACTGTGTATTGATAAAAATCGATCTTAAAAATTTGGTTCTGATTATTTGGCTCTCTTTTGGAATCTAACATTAAGACACTTTTTTTAAAAAGTGACAGGCTACTTACCCTCCCTTCCAATTACATTTTTGTAAAAATGGTACCCATGACCTTACTGTCTCAAACAAACGGGCATGTGAGAGGAAGAAATGTCTCTATTGTTTCTACTGTTCTCCTTGAAGAAGCAAAGACCAAGTAACCACAACAAATGGTCACCTGGGAGCACCGTCTACATGGAGACTGAGAAAGACAACAACGGGGACAAATGAGTGAGCCTCCTCTGATCGTCTGCAGAGACCAGCCAGATGAGAGGACGATGGAGTCGCCTGCTTGACTCGTTCCTCTACTTTGATCCCAACAAAACGTGACAAACACCAAGATGTGAAAGCCATCAACTTTTCTTTGTAAATGTTTCTACCCAGGAAGACATGATTTCACCCACTATGAAGCCTTCTGGAAGCACATTCCTCTGAAGCTGCAGCAGCGGTAAGGTTTGTAGGAAATACAACAATGGATATGCCTCCTAATAATACTTAATTTCTTTCTCATTTACCTGCAGTTATTTTTAAAATCTCATACGGCCTATTAAATTAATTTCCACGCAGGTCTCTGCCAAAATAATGCCATTTCAGTAGACCAAAAAAAGAAGTCTGAATTGCTTACCTTTGATATGCCTGAGGACAGGTGGGAGGTGTATTGAACACGTGTGGGTGTGGGTGATAAGGTGTCTTTTTCAAAGCCTGAATTAGATTTTGTCTATACTCTGGGTCTATGCACCACAACGACCCTTTCCCAATACTCTGCAAAGAAAATTAAAATACAAAGGCATTAATACAGAATTATTAAGTACTTTGCAATAAGTAGATATATAACTATTATCACTTGTTTATTTTTAAAATTTTCTCATTTGTTGACTGTTTGCCAGCCATAAATATTATACTGACAGTAGAACTCCATAAAATGCACTTCAATCTTATTTGTATTATGTTTGATAGGCAAAATGAACATATTATTACCATATTATGGTGATACAACAATATTACAATTTTCATATGCAAACTACCAAAAAAAGAAGCATCTCATTTTTCAGCGTCAACGTTGAAGAACATGTGCATTCTCTTCTAAAAATGAGTTTAACTGTGTCAGATTTCTAATGTTTGGGGAAGAAAAAAAAAAAAGAGGGCCAAGACACCCCCAAAAGTCCATCTCTGCTCTAAAAATTTAGTTATGTTTTAAAACCATATGACATCGGCACCATTTTATAACAACAGAAAAGTAATCTCCTTGTTTTCTTCCGACTTACTCACAAAAGAATGACATTTACTCTTGGAATGGGATTCTGTAATTACCTTCCCTAAGAAACAAAAGAACTCAGGCAGCAATGGTAAGCCCAATTCAGAATCCACTATTTATTTTTTGGATTCCTCAGTTCCCAGCAATCGACTCCAGCCGTTAACAGTTGAATCTTTAGAAGTCAAACTTTAAAATGCAAATTTTCTAAAACTGTTCTGTGGAGAGAGGGAGGCTTCCTGTGAGGCCCACTTCCTGTGAGGCGTTTGGTCTATGGACAGCCTATTTTTAAAAATGTAAGTCCTTCCTTTGAGGCCCCCCTGGAACTGGCAGCAGGCCCACAGGCAGTTGCTCCTCTGGCTGCACACTTTCAAGTGACCGAATGTACCCAAACTGTTTGATAAGGTCATTTGTAAATATTTACTGATTTGCAGAGAAAAGAAGTTAAATTACATAAACCCGTGCCTACCTCCTGCTTTCAGCCAACAGTAAGATTGATGTTGTCCTCCAGCATTTAGAAAGCAAACAAGAAGCTGTTTAACTAACATGGGGGAAGGGGACAACCCAAAAAAATCCCATTGAAGGAGCTGTAAAAACAAGTTACTCCTAAAATCTTTTATAAAGTTTTAAAAAATCTGTGTTTCAGTCATCAGTTCACCCAAGTAGTTTCCTTACAAACATTATTCACAGAGCCCATTAAAATACTTTATTATCAACAACATCAGCAAGCTGTGCAACTGGAATTAACTCTTTCTGGTGCAATGAGAATAGGGGAATTGCTCAAAGCCACAGCTGGGGCTGGAACCTCTGACCACTCTAGTCAGCCATCCCCACGTGCAGGCCTGACCCCAGACACAGGTCAGAGTCTGGCTGGACACTCTATGCTCAAACATCAGTGTTCTCAGTTTAACCAACCGGATGTTTAAAGACCTGAAAGATTTCAACTTTGGAAAATTCAACATTCCTATGTGTTTTTTCCTTTCACGCACACATTCTCAAACCCAGAATAGTTCAGGGGGAGCAGTGAGACTTTCCAAGTAAATCAGGCGGGTCACTCAATAATCTGCCCTGGAACCTTCATCCTTTCCTTTGGGAAAGAGTTGTGCAGAAGAAAGCCAAAAGCTAAGAAGCAGAGAGGTTTTGGGGGAAAGAGAGGAGACAGGTAACTACCAAATTTGGGTAACATAAAACAAACCACCAAATCCTGTCAACAGTAGGGGTGTGGTGTGATTCCATCAAAGGCTCCGGGTGGAGCCCTGGGCCAGCGGGACCTGCCTTTCTGATCTCTTGCACCCAAGGCGCCAAACCAGCAATAGCTACACTGAGGGCCATGGCTGACATGTGACCCAAACATTTCTGCAATGATATTGTCTCAATTCTGGAAACCCAATGGCTTTTGTTCTCATCATGGTGGCTTTCAGGGTGGGACCATTTAATCTTACGCTAAAAAAAATAAATATGACAAAGAAATGAAGGACAAACAGTTGGCCCTCTCAGGGAAATAACCATAAGCCAACAATATGGTTTCTCCTAATCCTAACCTAAGTGTCTTGTTTACCGTACCCTTGTATACCCATATTAATGTATCCTGCCATTTAAAAGTGAGGCAGATTGAACCCAGGAGCCAGAGGCTGCAGCGAGTGGAGATTGCGCCATTTGCACTCCAGCTAGGGCAACAACACCGAAACGCCATCTCAAAACACATAAATAAATAAAACTAAAAACAAAAGTTAAGCAGAATAAATCCCCAGGACTGTGCAGGATATTCACAAGGTAATTGATCCAGATGCAGAGAGGCAGGCTGAAGAACAGTAAGAACAGGTGGTCCGGAGCCACACAGACATTTCCTGAGTGGCCCTGCACAAATCACAGCGCCATGGGAAGTCTTGGCTTCCTCACTGGTAAAACAGTGACCCACTTAGAGATAGTTGGGAGGCTCAGAGATGGCATAATATAAAACACCTTGAGTTGCGGCCCTACCTACAGGTACTCAATAAATGGCAGATGGCATCATGAAAATCTCCTTTTGGACACAAGAAAGAGAGTGAAACTGGCTGTACAATGTCTTTCATTGAACCAAATCTGATTGATTTTCATCACCAACAGCAGCAGTGGGAAGGGCCTGCAGCAAACAGACGGGGCGAGTGAAGATAAAATGATCATCTATTCGAATGCACTGGTAGTCCTGGCTCAACAAATTCACTGGGAAGAGCTTTTCAACATTCTCAACTCCCCCTCTATTTTCATCACTCCCTACATCTGCTTTCTATGAACCCCACACTCCACACTCACTCACTACTGGGACTTCTACCTTGCTCAGGAAGCTACTGTCACCGATTCATGATTACCTGGCTACTAAAAGTCTTTTGCCCAGGTCTCTGCACTGTCAACATCAAGCTGAGGTTTAATTCCAAAGTTGGTCAGTTCATCGTGACCATCTCCCAACATTTTTTTTTGTTTTTTTTCCTTTGAGACAGTCTTGTTCTGTCACCCAGGATGGAGTGCAGTGATATGATCTGGGCTCACTGCAACCTCCACCTCCCAGGTTCAAGTGATTCTCGTGCCTCAGCCTACCAAGTAGCTGGTATTACAGGCATGTGTCACCATGCATAGGTAACTTTTTTTTTTTTTTTCAGTAGAGATGGGGTTTCACCACGTTGGCCAGGCTGGTCTTGAACCCCTGGCCTCAAAGGACCTGCCCACCTCAGCCTCCCAAAGTGCTGTGGGAGCTTGGCTCATAAGGTTCCTACCCTGATCTACTTGGCATTTTACAATAAGAAAGGTCTGAAATTGCTGATAGCTTTTTACAATCCAGACACTAATTTCAACATATCTCATACTTAGCAATGCTGGCATTCCAAAGAGGAAACAAACAAACAAAAGACATCTTAAGGACACACCCACGGGAGGGCCACCAGCAACCACAGCACAGTATCGGGCTGCGCTTGGAAGGCCCACGAAGAGAGGCCGGCACCACGTCTCATTTTCAAGCATTTTCCTGGGTTTCATGTAACAGTTTGGAGTAGTAAAATGGTTTACTTGAAAACTTTAAAAATGGAAATATGCAAAGGATAGAATGCTCAAGTTACTTAGGCCAGGAAAAATTACATTTAATGTTCCTAATAGGAGAGAGAAGGTTATAACTTGATTATACTTGTATAGTAAGTTTGAGAGTTGGAGCTTTCTTAGAAAAATATCTGCATCTTATCTGAAGACAAGACCATGGAGTGCTTTTTTTTTTTTTTTTTTGAGATGGAGTTTCACTCTTGTTGCCCAGGCAGGAGCACACTGGCACAATCTTGGCTCACTGCAACCTCCGCCTCCCGGGTTCAAGCTTCTCATGCCTCAGCCTCCTGAGTAGCTGGGATTACAAGCACCCACCACCACACCCAGCTAATTTTTGTACTTCTAGTAAAGATGGGGTTTCTCCAGGTCGGCCAGGCTGGTCTTGAACTCCTGAAGTGATCCGCCCACCTTGACCTCCCCAAAGTGCTGGGATTACAGGCATGAGCCACTGCACCCGGCATGGAATGCTTTTTGTAAAAAAAAAAGAAATAGGCCGGGCGTGGTGGCTTCCGCCTGTAATCCCAGCACTTTGGGAGGCGAAGGTGGGTGGATCACCTGAGGTCAGGAGTTTGAAACCCGCCTGACTAACATAGTGAAACTCCATCTCTACTAACAATACCATAATTAGCTGGGCTTTGTGGCAGGTGCCTGTAATTCCAGCTACTCGGGAGGCTGAGGCAGGATAATCTCTTGTACCCGGGAGGCAGAGGTTGCAGTGAGCTGAGATCGCGCCATTGCACTCCAGCCTGGGCAACAGAGCGAGACTCCGTCTCAAAAAAAAATAAAAATAACTGTGAGGGCCAGGCACCATTAAGTGTTAAGGAATTCAAAATAATAAGGGAAGAATATTCATTTATAGAAAAGTATGTGTTTGTATTCACACTCACATTTTTGTGTGCATATACATATATACACTAACCCCCAGAAAAAAAGCTAATGAGAAAAGTTACATGGGAAAATGAGTAAAAAAAATTATGTATAAGCACAAGTTTATTTTAAAATTAAAAATCACCTGGGGAATAAAAATCAACTCCCTGTTAGAAATTAAAAAAAAAAAAAAATCAATGTACAAAAAGAAAAGCAAACAAGAGCCCATATTGTAGGAAGAAATGGTTAGCAAAAAATGTTTAAAAAAAAAAAAGTAATTAAATCTTTTTTTTTTTTTTGAAATGGAGTCTCACTCTGTCGTGCCCAGGCTGGAGTACAGTGGCACAATCTCAGCTCACTGCAACCTCCGCCTCCCGGGTTCAAGCGATTCTCCCGCCTCAGTCTCCCAAGAGGCTGGGATTACAGGTGCCCACTACTATGCCCAGCTATTTTATTTTACTTTTTTTTTTTTGTATTTTTAGTAGAGACGGGGTTTCACCATATTGGCCAGGTTGGTCTCGAACTCCTGACCTCAGGTGATCCACCTGCCTTGGCCTCCCAAAGTGCTGTGAATACAAGCGTGTGCCACTACGCCCAGCCTATATTTTAAACATTGTTATTCAAACTGTGGGCCAGATACATTCATGGGTCATGAAATGAATGGAATGGATCATAAGCAGCACTATTTTAATGGAACAGAATGTAACAAACTGGAAGCAAATAGAATGGACTACAATATATCTGCAGTAACAAATAGTGAAATTTGTATTTGCATAGTTGTGTATATACATGTTTACTGATCACCAAGTAACATACACTTTCTACTGGGAAGCTGGGTCAACAAAGTTTGGTAACCACTGATCTAGGACAGTAGTGTCTGGTTGCGTCTTTTCCCCCTTCTCACCACTTGTGAGGAAGAAAGCCCCCTGTCAGCAACAGTGGGGGACTTACACACGGCTCTGGGGCAGTGCCTAAGGAATGGGGATAAGGAGGCAGGCCCCATGTCAAAGGGGAGCAGGCGCTACCTCTGCCCAGGCCTCTCCTGCCCTGGCTAGGGCAGGGTAGCCTGTAACAATTTTAGTTTGTCCAGAACGTTCAGGTATGAAAAGAAACAAACAAACAAAAAAGACAAAAGGACCAAAAAAAAAAAAAGTATGATTTTAGACTTTAAAATTAAAACAGGCTTACGCCTGTAATCCCAGCACTTTGGGAGGTTGAGGTGGACAGATCACCCGAGGTCAGGAGTTCAAGACCAGCCTGGCTAACATGGTGAAACCCCATCTCTACAAAAATACAAAAATTAGCCTGGCATGATGGAGGGTACCTGTAATCCCAGCTACTTGGGAGGCTGAGGCAGGAGAATCACTGGAACCCTGGAGGCAGAGCTTGTAGTGAGCTGAAATCACGCCATTGCACTCCAGCCTGGGTGGCAGAGTGAGACTCCGTCTCAAATAATAATAATAATAATAATAATAATTTAAAAATTAAAACAATACTGAAAGTTTACATTTTATAACAATCTTATTATGCAGGTGATATTTACACTTCAGAAATATTTAAGACAATTGTAACCCTGTAAAGCTGATGAGATATTAAAACAAGACAAAAACAAAAACAAAACGGAGTGGGGAGCTGTGTTGGTGATTTGGAAACAATATCTTTTGATGTTTCTGACACACCATTTTGGAGGGTGCTTCTAACACTAACCACCTTCATTCATTCCTTCCTTCATTAGCTCATGCATTCATTCATTCATTCCTATGGTACCTAACACATGCCAGGCACCATGAAGGATCCATTTGTGAATACAAAACAATACAAAAAGGAGACCACCCTCCTGACGTTTGGATTCTAGAAGGGAAAAAACATACTAAGTAAAGAAATAAATAAGCAAGATTATGACAGACTGTAATACCTGTTAGGAAGGAAACAGAATAAGCCATGAGTTAGAAGAGAGGAAGTTGCTGCTGTGTGAGAAATAAATGGGCTGGAAGTGGCAAGAGCACCTGCAGAGAACTGACACGATGGTCCGGGCCTGAGATGACCACGGGTGTTGGTTCAGGTGGCAGCAATGAGTTGGAGAAAGGAGGACAGCTCCCAAATGTACTCTGAGGCCAGGTGGCGGCTCACACCTGTAATCCCAGCACTTTGCAAGGCCAAGGCAGAAGGACAGCATGAGTCTGGGAGTCGGAGACCAGCCTGGGCAATACAGTGAGACCCCATCTCTAAAAAAATAAAAATAAAAATTAGCCAGACTGCTGCTTAAGCCCAAGAGTTGAGGTTACAGTGAGCTATGATTGTGCCACTGCACCCCAACCCAGGCAACAGAGCAAGACCCTGTCTCTTTCTCAAAAAAAGGAGATAGAGCAGGGCACAGTGGCTCACGCCTGTAATCCCAACACTTCAGGAGGCCAAAGCAGGTGGATCATCTGAGGTCAGGAGTTCAAGACCAGCCTGGCCAACATGGTGAAACCCCATCTCTACTAAAAATACAAAAAATTAGCTGGGTACAGTGGCATGTGCCTGTAATCCCAGCTACTCGAGAGGCTGAGGCAAGAGAATCGCTTCAACCTGGGAGGAGAAGGTTGTGGTGAGCCGAGATCGTGTCACAGAACTCCCGTATGGAAAACAAGAGTGAACCTCCATCTCATAAAAAAAAAAAAAAAAAGAGAGAGAGAGAGAGAGAAACCTGATAGATAGCAGTTGACACTGGCAATGCAGATCAAGTAGGAGAAGTAACTGATATTCACTAATGGTGTGGGATCGTTTAATTTCCCATATGAAAAAATATGTATATAAACATATGTACTAACTGGGTTTGTGTACGTATACTTTGTGATATTCTTATGATGATGCAATTGCCTAACGATGTATTTCTCAAAACATACTCCTCCATTACGCAATGAGCGACTGTACCTGGAGGAACGGACTGCGTAAGCCACCTCTCTTCCCTCTGCTATACCCTCATTGACCCCAACCTTCCCAACAGAAGCTCATGAATGTCATGGTAGACCTGAGGTCGTCTGGCTTTAGAGGTTTAACATCAACTGGTTCCTCTGTAACAGGAGTTAGTAAACTCTTCTTAAACAACTTGTCTTTCCTTTACCAGCCACCTCTAATCCATGGCCAGGTCCAACGACTTCTCAAAGTACATTCTATAGTATCTGTAGGTCACATGGTCTCTGTTGCAACAACCCAGCTCTGCCATCATAGCACAAAAGAACCATCAATGTAAACAGATAAACGTGGCTGGGCTTCAGTGAGACCTTATTTGTAAAAACATCGTCCATAGTTCACTGCCCACGGTCCTACGGCTCCAATACTAGCACCCAGGATTCAGACTCACACCTCCCAGTTTTAGGAACCTTACAAACCAGAGAAGGGGTTTTCGGGGCTAAGGGATTTGGGCTGGGTCCTGTGGGATGGGTGGGGTGTTGATGATGGCCTAAGTGTTCCATGGTCGAAAAGGAAGACCCCGGTGGGGGCTACAGGCACAGACTAGAGTAAGTTACCCCATCCGTAGTAAAAACACATACCTGGTTGAGCTGCACCTACCATCACTGCCTTGAGAAATCACCGCATATGTGCAGCTCACTCCCCACCCCAGGTCTTAATTTCCTCATCTATAAATTAGGTGCTGAGATGAAATCATCCCAAAGGCCCATCATTCTATGCTTTGGGAACGTGTGATTACAGATTAATTAGAATACATGGGTCCTCATGTCTCCATCTCCTCCCCAGTTTACCAACACAGCCAGCTTTCTGTTCTAGGCCAGTACCACGCATGTGTGGGGTCAGTGAGAAACACATTATTGTGCTTTCAAAGCGGAGCCCTTACTTGGCTGACATGGACATTGGAGCCAGACAGACCTGGGTCCAAGTCTTGTTTCAATTTCCCAGCTGTGTGGATTTGGACAAAATACGTAACTGCTCTGAGCTTCAAATTTTTCATCCACAAATGGGAGTGACTTAATAATGCCTGCTTCGCAAGATTGTTGTCAGGATTAAATGAGATAATATTCTGCTTGCTTGGCACACAGTAGCAGTTCAATAAATACCAGCTTCTCGGGCCAGGCGCAGTGGTTCACACCTGTAATCCCAGCACTTTGGAAGGCAGAGGCAGGCGGATCACCTGAGGAGTTCGAGACCAGCCTGGCCAACATGGTGAAACCCTGTCTCTACTAAAAACACAGAAAATTAGCCAGGCATGGTGGCAGGCGCCTATAGTCCCAGCTACTTGAGAGGCTGAGGCGGGAGGATCACTTGAACCCAGGAGGTGGAGGTTCCAGTGAGCCAAGACAGTGCCACTGCACTCCAGCCTGGGCAACAAGAGAGAAACTTTGTCTCAAAAAAAAAAAAAAAAAATCAGCTCTTCTTATTATGGTAGTAACAAAATATTAAATAGCCAGCTTTCCTTGACACTGAGCTCCAAACCATTCAGTGCCTGCCCAGATGGAATAGGTGCTTGTCAAATTGTGAAATCATGCAGATTTCATCTAAAAACATTGCATATGACTATTTCCTTTCCATAGTCTGATGTTACTTTCCTTGGTCCAAAAGAAGTGTTTTGTTTCAGATGCATTAAGATGGTGGTGGAAATGGAAGGATTAAAATAGAACAAAGCAAAGAGCCGGCCACTGGAGTAGTGCCAAGAGGGACGTGGGACTTTGAGAAAGCCACTTGCTTTGAGTCATGTCTTTGTGCACACTGAGAGATGCTCTGGCTGGTACAGCAGTCCAGGGCTTCCTAGAGAGGTCACTGCCCCAAAGGGCTTGCCACCTGCCACCTCCTTCCTTGAGAAGGAGAGGCCCTGCCCTCCACACTGCATGGGGGCAGGACAGGGCAACAGCCTGACTTAGAGAATAAAACTGGAGTGGGCAGAGGTGGATAAGAGAAGGGTCTCCCTGGCTGGGACAGCTGGGCCTCTGAGGCCACTGTTCTCTCAGGGATCCTTGAGCTCATGGTGGGAACTGGAGCAGATATGGTCCACTTCCTCACCACCAAAAGACACCTGTAGCTTTATAGAGAGGTGGCCCAGAGGTGGCACTCCTCATCAAGCTGTCATTCTGTCCAGCATATCCCATGGTCTCCCAGGATCTGGCAGGCTTGAAGGCTTCTCCTGGAAATGGCCTAGGTTTATTTCACTATGAGTGCCCAGCTAATTCCCTGGGGCCCCTGAACACTGGCCTTGCGTTTCTGCCCCCTGTGCACAAAGTGCCTTCCCCTCCTGCCAAGACTGGCTCCTCCTCTACTCTGGACCTGGCTCTGGCTCAACTCCTCAGGGCCCAGCTGCCCCTAAAGGAGGAAGGAGAGAGGGAAAGAGAGAGGGACGAGAGAGGAAAAGAAAGGGATGGAAAGACAGGGGAAGAAAGAGAGACAGGGAAAGAAAGAGGGAGAAAGAGAGAGAGAGGGAGTGGGGCAGAAAGAGAGGGAGGGAGAGAGGTAAAAATGGGAAGAAGGGAGGAGGGAAAGGATGAGAGGAAGAGGGAGGGAAGGAGAAACAGGGGAAGGGAAGAGGGAGGGAGGAAGTAAGGGTGAGAGAGAGAAGGAAAAAAACGGAGACAGAGGGAGTGAAGGAAGGAAAGGAGGAGAGAGAGAGAGGGAGAGAGGCAGTGAAGGAGAGAAAGAAGGAAGGCTGGGGCAAGAGCTGATACCCTCACAGCTGCAGGTTCCCCCATGTTTCCACAAAACTCATCCTCAGCCCCCATCACCACCACTACCACCTCCACCACCACCTCCAGCACCACCACCTCCAGTACCACCAGCAGCAGCACCATCACCACCACCTCCACCAACACCACCACCAACACCTCCACCAGCACCACCACCACCTCCACCAGCACCACCACCACCTCCACCAGCACCACCACCTCCACCACCTCCATCACCACCACCACCACCACCACCACCACCACCACCACCACCAGCACCATCACCTCCACCACCACCACCACCAAGCCAGAATGCAGACTTTAGTGGGTCACAAACCCATTCAAACTTCCATGGGCCTAATGAAAAGTGGATCCTTGGGCCTGATTTTGAAGCAGGTCCCTGAACACCGCTTGTAAAGAGCTAACAGCACAGGTGTTGGGCAGGGCCCTGTGACACAAAGGCAGGGTGATTTTCCTTAAGGTGGGAACCTCTAGAGGAACACAAACAAGAAGTGATTACAAAGGATTACACAAGCTGGCCAATGGGCTGCCGGACAACAGAGGACGAAAAAGATGAGCCCTGAGGGAGGAAGGGATTAAAACTGCACACACGTGCACCAGCTCCTCCCTGGGCCCCATGCCCCTGAGGGCTCATGCCCCTGCTCAGGAAGCCCCTCCAGCTCCCACCTGGGCTATCCCCACGGGAACACCCCCACACCCCCTGCCTCTTAGAGACTGAGTTCTCGTCACCACACCTCCTCTGGCCTTCCCACCAAACCCCTGCATGGGGTCCAAGTTCCCAGGATCATGTGTCTCTTTCAAGATCATGAGAGACAAATACTACAAACTAACCCATGACTATGTGCCCATGAGGGGCCAGAGGCAATGCCAGGGCTTTCCCAGAGAACATTCTGGAAAGAACCCCCATGTGTGTGTGGCTCCCAACAAAGGGATCAAGTGCTATGTTTCTTGTCTACACTGCTAACCTGCTGTTACTGGGGACAAACCACTTGTCTTCTCAGATTCACAATCTCTTCATCTATATATTGGCAAAAATACCAACTTCTCCAAAAGTCATTTTGGGCTTAAATGGGATGATGACGTACACATTGTACCTAACACCATACTCAGCATGGGAAAGGCAGTTAATCCACTTAATTCTCCTCTCTGTCAAGGGACGTCACAGTAGAAGTTAGTTGGTACTAGCAGAAAAACAAATAGAACAGAGCCAAGTTATTCACCATGAACTTATGGCCTCTGTTTCAAAATATATAGGGAAGGAAGGCCAGGTGCAGTGGCTCATGCCTCGTCACAGGACTTCCAGGAGGTTGAGATGAGAGGACTGCTTAAGCCTAGGAGGTCAAGTCTGCAGTGAGCTATGATCGAGCCACTGTACTCCAGCCTCGGTAACTGAACAAGACCCTGTCTTTAAAACATATATATATATTTTAAATATACATATATGTATATTCTTCCATATCAAAATGTTTAGCAAGTGACTAATTCCTGAAGGCCCTTCATTTTCTAAAATTCTATCGTTTACAGTCTAACGACATTGGGGAAATGTTTACCCTTCAAAAGTTTAAAAAGAAAACCAGACAAGTACATAAAAGAGGGAAGAAGAGAGGGAAAAAGAACAAAACTGATTACAAAGAATTTTTTTCTAGATACCTCATTGTCTATTCCCATAACAAAATAGACAATTATTCCAGCAGTTTAGATTAAAAAACAAAAAGAAAAAGATTGCCGTAACAACCGTTAAAATTGCAGTTTTATGTCCAACCTTGCTCTCTAACAGTTTTTGTTTGCTGTTGTTTTATCAGAAGGAAAGATGGAAGGGGGAAATTATCATTTCTTTCTCAAGATCCTGGCCCCATGAGCCTCAGTGTAGCCCTAGTTCCTAAGAGCAGCACCAACAGGCAGGGAAGAGGGGCTCCAGTGCCCTGCAGACAGCACCAGGTTCTCTGGCATCAGGAGCTGGATACAGAGTCCCTGATAATGCCAGCCACAGAATATTTCGAACTCACCAACATGTCCTCTAAATACCAGATAGGAAAAGGCTTCCCCTCTTGCACCTGTCTCACTATTATTTTACAGATGTATTCTAAAAGCCATAAAGATGGAAATCACTATATAGCGTGTCACTCAGACACCTGAGCTCTGTGATGACTTTAATGCCCCATAAGTCTTTCAGAAATTCACCTCATATACCTCGGAACGCCCCTCCATCCGCATGGGAACGCACGTGGAACAGGTGGACTTCTTTTAGGCCCATGGGTAGAACGGTAAGGACTCTTGTAAATGCTGCTTCTGTAGCAGAGAAGTTGGACAGTATGTGTGTGTGCTTATGCGTGTTTGAATGGATGCAGGAAAAATCAATAATCTGCTTGCATCGACACCTAAATAAAACCAAAATAATCCCATGATTTGCCTAAAACCAAATTAATCTCTAGGAAAAACCTGCTCTGGCAGAGTTGTGTGGGGGTGGGAATTATAAAAGAAAAGCAGAATTTCCCTGGGCTTGAATTTCCCCGAGCTTCCGCTTTGCAGGAATCTCTGTTCCGTTACTCACTATTTTGAGAGCGCCCTGCTTCTTCCTCTTTCTCAGCACCACACGTCAATGTCATTTTCACAGTGGGGAGGGCCACAGGAAGCACACATCTGCAGCGTGTCACCTCCCGAGGCTGACAGATCTACTCAGTATTTGTTTGGGTTGAAAAGAGGTTTTTTTTTGTACTGTCTACACTATTGTTTCCCTAGTGCCAAAAGCAGTCGAGAGCTAGCACGCTAACAACGATCCATCATAAAATGATCATGAAAACATCCAAAATATATTGACTTTGAAATATCGTCGAACTCTTCACTGCTAAGTTCTAATAAAGAAAACGAAACAGAAACACACCCCTCATACTCCAAGTCAGAAAGCCAAAGAGGTGGCATCTTTAAAATCACTATCTAGCTAAATCATTTTTATCCAACTAAATCCTGGGATTCTCCTAAATTAGTTTTACCACTCTGTCTTGGGAAGGCCGTTAGCAAATAAAGGTTTAACTCTTCTCCATCTGAAACCTCACGGTATGACATAGGCTGGCTAAAAAGGGTAGAGGCACAGAAGCACTTTAAAAAACTTCAAACGCATGCAAAACACACAGGAAGCTAAAAAGCGGATCATTTTATATACTTCTAATAGCTGCCATGCTATGCCACTTCAAAGAGTCAAACTATTACTTAAATGAACTCAATATATTATGTGGCATGAAGCCATAAACTCACATGTACAAAGTACACACGGATAGATTTTAAAATTTAACATGAAAGTTAAATAATTATTACAGAAAAACATAAAGTAACTAGAATAACTAACATAAAGTTACTCTATAATAACTTTATTATACGCTGGGCCCGGTGGCTCACGCCTGTAATCCCAGCACTTTGGGAACACTTTGGGATTAGCCGGGCGTGGTGGCGGGCGCCTGTAGTCCCAGCTACTCAGGAGGCTGAGGCAGGAGAATGGCGTGAACCCGGGAGGCGGAGCTTACAGTGAGCTGAGATTGCGCCACTGCACTCCAGCCTGGGCAACAGAGCGAGACTCTGTCTCAAAAAAAAAAAAAAAAAAGAAAAACAAAACAAAACTGTATTATAGAAAAAAAATGCACATTTGAAAAGTTTTGTCTCCTGATAGGAAACAGGAATGTACAATGATGTGGTAAACTTGTCTGGAACGTGGGCATGTTCCTCTTTTTTTTTGTAACAGTTGTTCGTATCATACCCACAATCTTACAGTCAAAATTGCATAAGTAAGTTACAAAGAGGACAAATGGTAAAGTAAAAGACGTTATATGGCCCTCCTCGTGCCTTTTTAAAAACAAAGTTTGAAAGGCAAGCTGACAGTGCTAGTAGAGATGAGGGGAAATAAAATTCACCACTCATTGCATTTACATAAATAATGTGTTTAAATACATAAATATTCATTTTTAAAGCTCAAGGCCTAGTAAAAGAATTTCTAAGCATACTGAATGAAGCGGAGGGGGAAGCTGACAGCCAGCTCTAACTCTGGGCTGCATCTGGGGGCGCACTCCTTCCAGTACCTCCACTTTCTTTAAGGTGATTCCCATGCTGCACACGGTAACAAACGAGTCAGGTTTTATGGACGGCAATAAAGGTAACGTGGGCCTGACACATGGACACCCTTGGTTGGGTTACAACTGGCCCACCTACTGCCACTTTATCTTCTGGTTGTCCGTAGTTACTCATCTATTTTTAAATGTTCCAATGTGATCTTATCAAATTGGCACATAATTTGATCACCATATTTCCATAACTGAAAGTTGTTGAAAGTGCCTGGCCAGGTAACAGTGACAGGGTATGTGTACTAAGCCAGAGAGCTTCACAGTTATGATTTTTTTATTTTAATAAATAATCATGAGCTCTTCTCTCTCACTCTCTCTCTCAGTGAAACACACACACTGGGTCGTCTGGTGTTTGTTCTTGTAGAGTGGCCATTGGCCACGAGATCACCTGTCACCCACCCTCCCTAATTTTCAACAGGCACCCTTCCTGGGAGTTCCTGGGTTGTGAGCCCGGCTTTTAGACACAGCATCCAGCCAACTGACACATCCACTTTTAAGGAGACACTGCCTCCACAGTGCCTCTCACTGCTAGCACAAGTACTCCAACCATGAAGGAGATCCCTTTCAACAAAAGGTGTCTAACACAGACTGCACCCTGATGTGGCAGCACCGGGCTCCAAAGATAAATCCGAAACCATCCCCGACCCACATGTGAGAAGCTGCAGGGACCAAATAACATTGTCAGTGTTACCGATTCCTTCAGCGTTCTTGGCAGCGCTGGTTAAGATATGGATGAAGTGCCCTGGGACCAGAGGATGTGCCCGAGGTTGCCAGGGAGAGGACAGGGGTGCCAGGGAAAACTGCAGGTAAGAGGCTGCCAGACCAGTGCTCCAGCGGGAACAGAGGGTCAGGGAGACAGAACAGGGATTGGAGGCAGAGGATAAATTAACACTGTGATTCGTGGGTAGGGGGACAGAGGAAAAAATTAAAGAAACAGAAGTGGCAGCAACCACGTGGAAAAGGCACTGATGCCTGAGCTACCTGTCCCAGTGGCTGTCCAGCCAGCCAGGGCTCAGCAAGCCGGCCTCCTGCTCCAGAAACCTCCCCTAGTCTCCCAGAGGCGTATGGTAGAGAATTTAAAAGGTAAATGACTCAACCCTAGCATCATATCTTCCTCAATCCCAGCATCTCATGTTCCCCACAAATTGTGCTCCTGTGAGATCAAAAGGTGGGAGCTGCTGACCTCGGCAGGTGTGTGTCTACCTCAGAAACTGCTGAGTTCTGCTATCAAAACTGAATCCCAGGCCGGAACGGTGGCTCACGCCCATAATCCAAACATTTTGGGAAATCGAGGTGGGTGAATCACTTGAGGTGAGGAGTTGGAGACCAGCCTGACCAACATGGTGAAACCCCGTCTCTACTAAAAAAATACAAAATAGGCCAGGCGTGGTGGCTCAAGCCTGTAATCTCAGCACTTTGGGAGGCCGAGATGGGCGGATCACGAGGTCAGGAGATCGAGACCATACTGGC
>NW_012116265.1:4230791-4236870 GCF_000951035.1 Colobus angolensis palliatus | reverse complement strand
AGTGAGCGGAGATTGCGCCACTGCACTCCAGCCTGGGCGACAGAGAGAGACTCTGTATCAAAAAAAAAAATACAAAATAAGCCAGGTGTGGTGGCACGTGCCTGTAATCCCAGCTACTTGAGAAGCTGAGGCAGGAGAATCACTTGAACCCAGGAGGTGGAGGTTGCAGTGAGCCAAGATCGCCCCATTGCACTCCAGCCTGGACAAAAAGAGTGAAACTCTGTCTCAAAAAACAACAACAACGACAGCTGAATCCCCGGCCAGGAACAGTGGCTCACGCCTATAATCCCAGCACTTTGGGAGGCCAAGGAGGGAAGATCACTTGAGCCCAGGAGTTCAAGACTAGCCTGGGCAACATGGTGAAACCCCATCTCTAGAAAAAATGCAAAAAAATTAGTTGGGCCTGGTGGTGCACGCCTGTAGTCCCAGCTACTCAGGAGGTTGAGATGGGAGGATCACCTAAGCCCAGGGAGGTCAAGGCTGCAGTAAGCCATGATCGTGCCACTGCACTCCGGCCTGGGTGACAGAGTGAGGCCCTGTCTCAAAAACAAACAAATGAACAAAAGAAAAACCTGAACACCAGTCACTAAGGGATTCACCTCACCTACTACAGTGACCTAGATTTATACAGGGCCACAGGGCAACCGGGATAGCACACCTGTTTCTAAAGCCTTCTCAGCTCACCTGAGAACTCACTGCAACCTGGGGCACAGAACACGAAGAACAGTCCTCCTGAGAGTCAACCCAAGGCTCGTCCAGTTGATTAGTAACTGACAATTCCACAGGGCGATGTGATAGCCAACGAGAGGGCTGTGGGAGAGAAACTCCACCAGGGGTTAAGAGTTACTTGATTAGGAGACATAGGGGAAAAGATCCCTGGCTTAACAAACACTTTACACAGTGCGTTTCATCTGACATTGCAGAAGTGCCCTCTGGCCACCGTGTCATGAGTCCTAAGCTGGGCCTCAGGAAGGACTCCTAGAGCCACTCTACCAATCTCCCTGGAGGAGGGGAGAGGCAGAGAAGCTCGATGCATTACCCAGGAACACACAGGGATACGTCCCAACCACACTCTCAGACTATGCTTCCATTATTGATTAAGATTTCCCAAACCAGCCAGCTTTTGATTATCAATGGAGATTTTGTACATAAGAAATTTTTAACTCATTCAGTATACTGCTGAGTGACCTGGCCTAAGTGTCAGTCCAGCATGGAACTTAGAATATACACAAACAGTAGTAGTAGTAGTGATAGCAGCAGCAACAGCAGCACCAGCGGTAGTAACTGTTCATATTAACTTAGAACTGACCATGTGCCAAGCACCAGCCTAAACATTTTACGTACATTATTTATTTCACTTAATTCTACCAACAAACCTAGAAGAGAGATAGTATATGTTATGATCCTACAGATAAGGAAAGGGTATTGGTCCATTCTCACGCTGCTGACAAAGACATACCCAAGACTGGGTAACTTATTTTTTTTAAAAAAGAGGTTTAATGGACTCACGTATTCCACATGGCTGGGGAGGCCTCACACTCATGGCGGAAGGCAAAAGGCACGTCTTACATGGCAGCGAACAAGAGAGAATGAGAGAGCTTGTGTAGGGAAGCTCTCCTTTATAAACCCATCAGATCTCATAAGACTTATTCACTATCATGAGAACAACATGGGAAAGACCCACCCCCATGATTCAATTACCTCCCCCGGGACCCTCCCACAACACGTGGGAATTACGGGAGCTACAGTTCAAGATGAGATTTGGGTGGGGACACAGGGCCAAACCATATTAGAAAGTAAAGTTCAGACAACTTAATGAATTTGTCTAAGGTGAAATGTAGGCAGTTGATTCCAGAATTGATAAACACCACTGCATAGCTGTAATGAAAACTGTATCACTTCCAAGTCAAATCATGAATAATTTTGGATTATCCAACTGCACTAAAATGTACATCCCTGAACAGGAGTGTCACAAAAATGCTTTCTAATACCATGTGCGCGCGCACACACACGTTTTCTTTAATTACTCATTTCAGCTAAGAATGAGAGTCAAAGTTACTATTGTCTTTATTACAATTTTGTATTTGTCTGCTGGCATGTGACCACATATGCAGGAAAAAACATCACCTGTTTGCACAGCACATTTCCAAGAATGATCAAATATCTCAGGTGGCCGTAAATAACTCAGTGAAGGAATTTGAGATTATTAAAACCATTTATAGCCACAAAAATGGTCTCCGAAAGGACACAGGCTTTCCCTAGATCACAAACCAGCAAGAGGTAGAGCCAGGCTTCAAACCTGGGTCTTTGGGGTTGTCCCCATGAGAAAATTCAGCCCTCTAGCAATATTTTCAAATAGGTTGGGATGGTTCAGAGGGTTCCCACAGCTGCACAAAGGGCTGTACCAAAACACACAGAATCCCAAAGAGTGGGAAACTCGTGCACATCTGTGCCCATGCTGACAGTCTCCCCAGCAAGTGGAAGCCAAGGTTTCTGAATTTGCTTGGCAAGCAGATTCTTCAAAGTGTGTGCTACTTTAGAAATGTTTACAGGGAATAAGCAGAGAAAGAACTTTGGTTTGATGGGCATGTTCCAAAATGAATGAGAGAAAGTTAGAGCCCAGTGTCATCCTTTTGGAATTATCTACACTGGATTTGTTTGGCAGAACACACAGAGCCGTAAACTACACTCAACTCCGGATAGGATCTACATGGCCCGTGGGGTCCATCTACCCCAGTGAGGACATAACTTAATTTCTGGTAGGTTACCTCCTTGAAGTACATAATGAATCTTGTAAGTGCACAGAAGGCACTGTTACCAACCTTTTAAGGCAACAGAAAGGAAAGTACTTTGAGTTCTCCAGCAGAGCAGCGGTTCCCCAAAACAACAACAAAACACTGTGTCTATTTCAGCACGACTGTCTTTCCCTGTGTGGCAGTCCTAGGGACAACTCACGGCTTGCTTATTCTTGGACGGTGAGCAGCTTTCTTACAAGGTTTTGATTTTTTAAGAGTTCACTCTGATTATTGAAGCCTGAGTCAATCTGAACAGTAGCACCCAAGAGTCACCAGGGTCAGAGAGGCTGCGAAGAGGCTCACTGCCCAAAAAGGCCAGCTCTGTCCTCTTTTTGCCTGAAAGTGGCCCAGGGAGGAAGCGGGGAGCTCTTAACTTTGGGAGGGATCTCTTCTGATTTTGTACCCTCTTCTAATGATGGGAAAGTAACTATCAAGTGCTTGGAAATAAAGACTATCAGAATACAACCCAGAAGAGTTTGGGGTTCTGTTTAGGCTTTTTAATTAAAGAAAGATCCTTAGATATTAAATCAACCAACAAACCAAGAAAACCTCCCATCATGACCCACTTGGCCACCAGAAGCCTCATTCATCTTGTGTGCCCGGCATTAAGCATACAAATCTACTAGATATTCAAGGCACATGGGAACTGCTGCAACAGCTGTTGGTCCTCTCCCCAGTCTATATTACGTACGAGTGCTGAATATATTCTACCTGCCCTGCAGAGTGCCTCTTTAGCTTCCTCCTGCCCGCTCCTAGCCCCAGGAGACTGACATTTACGGATGCATCTACAGGCTCCCTTGCCCAAGGACTTCCACCAAGTTCCACCAAAGGGAGGCACCAGTGCAAGCAAAGAGGGGAGGAGGAGAGTGAGGATAGGAAAGTTATCCCCCTGACTCCCTCCACGCTGGGCTGCAGTGAGTGAGCTGCATCCTCCTATTAAAGACCATGACCCCATTAAGTACCCATAAGCCCAGCTACTTTCTCCTCTGGCATCTATTATCTGCTCCTCTTCTCCTTTACCCCTTCAGGTCCTGGGAGGGAAATTCCCTGGAGGTAGCCTGCCATCCTCATTCTGGGGGAGTACACCCCCCCTTTGCTAGTTTCTTGCATCCCTGCCCACCACTGAGAACTCGTCCTCTCTTCAGTTTCTTCTTTTTGAGTGTGCCATCTGTCTTCTGCCAGGACCGTGACTGACAAAATAAAAAATGGAATTGATTATCCTAGAATTTCATTCTTGGAATCTACATACCACAATATGTACATAATAATTCCCTTGCAATTTCCCCAAGTCATAAAGGATAGCAATCAGGCAGGAAAAAAAATATGCCACCAAAAACTACCATAATAATTTACTATCCTGCAAAACTTGAAAAAATGGAATTCATCTTCCTAAAAAGCACAGTAAACTTTGAAACATGAAAACTCGATTAGAGTGTTAGAAAAGTGTGGTGTTACTAAAAATGCTCTCTGTAGAATTCCTTATAAGCGCATCATCAATGGTTGCTATTATGTTTCGGAGTCAGTCTAACCGCACATAAAAACTGCAAACAGGACAACAGTGTCAGTGAGGTTTCCAATTTGACAACAGCTGACTGAAACTAAATCTTACCTGAGCCACTATATAGAGTTGATATTAACTACATTTGTCATAACAAGAATTCATTTATTATAACAAAAGCACAACACAATGAACCTTTCCAAGAGTTTAAGACTTAACAGACAACCTCATCCTGAAGACCACTGTTGTTTTTTATTAGGTCAGTGTAACCCACAGGAAATTAAAACAGGAACCCAAAGTTTCAAATTTAAAAACTATGAGCTGTCTCATGGGGTTTAAAAAAAAAAAAAAAAAAATCTCCAGCAAACCTACAAGATACAAAACAAAAACACCACACTAATAACAACATGCACTGATGCTCTTTAATCGCTGAGGGAACTATTCAGATCCAGGTCAATATCACAATGTTAAAAATAAAATTTAAAATGACTTTCAACAAGTTAAATGTAGGCCGGTGCAGTGGCTCACCTCTGTAATTCCAGCACTCAGAGAGGCCAAGGCGGGAGGATCACTTGAGCCCAGGAGTTCAAGACCAGCCTGAGCAACACAGGAAAATCCCATCTCTACCAAAAATGTAAAAACTAGCTGGGTGTTGTGACACAGGCCTGTGGTCCCAGCTACTTAGGAGACTGAAATGGGATGATTACTTGAGCCCAGGAATTCGAGGCTACAGTGAGCCATGACTGTACCACTGTACTCCAGCCTGGGCAACAGAGCAAGACCCTGTCTCAAAAAAAGAAAAAAAAAATGAAATGTAAACCATATGTTACCAATATATTTTTAAAGACACTGAGAGTGTGTTTCAATCAAGGTTCTATAAGGAACAAATCTGTAAGACTCCTTCATCTAAGGCCAATGATCAAGTGAAGGCCATCACAGCTTTCCAAGAAGACCTGAGTTCTATAGTGGGGTGCTGGTTACTTTCCCAGGATTTGGTCTGTTGCTGCAGGTCCTGGAGTTAACAGCATTTCAAAACAAGTATTTTGCAATAAGTATTAAGAGAGGGAGTACATAAGCAGAAAGTCTTTTTGGGGTGGGAGTGGGGGGAGCACCATGATGAGATCCAGATGACAGCAGCCTTAACTCTTTTCTGTAGCTTTCCCACAGCACAAAACAGTGACCACTTTACATTTATTTGTGAGGCTGTGACTAATGTCTATGCCCTCTAATACGTAAGCTCTATGAAGGTAGGGTGTGTCTCTGTGTTTGCTCATGACCCAGGGCCTAACACAGTGCCTGGCACACAGCAGGCGCTTAATAAATTCTCCAGTCATCTAAACCACACCTTCAATAGCAGGACTGAGGAAAGTAAAAGTGTGATAGGTCAGTACATGTACTTTTTAAGAGATTTCTGTCTTTGGAACTAGTAAATGTTTTACTATTCAAACTAAAAATTAGGTCAAAGGTAAATAATACAAATTAAAGTAAGATACAACTACATACCACTGGAATGGCGAAAATGAGAACACTGACAATACAAACTGTTGTTCAGAATGTGAAGCAAACAACCAAACACTCATAAAAGTAAGAATGTAAACTAGGGCCGGGCACGGTGGCTCAAGCCTGTAATCCCAGCACTTTGGGAGGCCGAGACGGGTGGACCACGAGGTCAGGAGATCGAAACCATCCTGGTTAACACGGTGAAACCCCGTCTCTACTAAAAATACAAAAAAATTAGCCGGGCGAGGTGGCGGGCGTCTGTAGTCCCAGCTACTCGGGAGGCTGA
>NW_012116265.1:4199988-4228751 GCF_000951035.1 Colobus angolensis palliatus | reverse complement strand
TAGCTGGGACTACAGTCGCCCACCAACATACCCAGCTAATTTTTGTATTTTTAGTAGAGACAGGGTTTCACCATGTTGGCCAGGCTGGTCTTGAACCCCTGACCTCAAGTGATACGACAGCCTCAGCCTCCCAAAGTGCTGGGATTACTGGTGTGAGTCACCAGGCCCAGCCTGTGGACCATTATTTTGTGTGTTAAAGTTACAATGGCCCAAGTAAGGTTTTGGTTTTTGTAGAGTCTTTTATGATAGTTTTTGTTATCAGGCATTTATGCATAAGAACCCTCTCTTCATGGTCTTCTGGCTTTGTTTGTTTATTTGTTTTTGTTCTTTGTTTTTTTTTGAGATGGAGTCTTCCTCTGTTGCAGACTGGAATGCAGTGGCGTGATCTCGGCTCACTGCAACCTCTGCCTCCCAGGTTCAAGTGATTCTTCTGCCTCAGCCTCCCTAGTAGCTAGACTACAGGTGCCCGCCACCATGCCCAGCTAATTTTTGTATTTTTAGTAGAGACAGGATTTCACCATGTTGGCCAGGCTGGTCTCGAACTCCTGACCTCAGGTGATCCACCTGCCTCGGCCTCCCAAAGAGCTGGGGTTACAGGCGTGAGACACCACACCTGGCCTCCAGTTTCAGTTTTTAAATACCATTCTCCACTGAAAGGAATCAGGGCTTTTTGGAGAAATGGATGATCTCATGTCTGGAAATGAAAAGTGTAAGATGAGTCCAGAACTTATTTTTGTGCAAGAAAGTACTAAAAGACTAAAAGGAGTATGTTCAAAGGACAAAAGAGGCAGCTTAAAGGGCCTCAATGGCCAAATTTGGGATAATCTGAGCATCAGACCAATTATTATAATTGATTACAAAACCACTGACTTAATAAAAACCCATGAGTCCACAGTGATAGTCACAGAGAGATACTTATTTGCCGCCATTAGAAGCGATTATTACACCAACCCTTTTCTGTAAAAATTGATCATTACAGTTCCTTTTCAGGAATATCAGCTAATGACAGAATTAGAAAAATCACCATTTTGCAACTTTTGGTAAAATAATTCAGGAAAGAATCGTCTATGGTTATGCACAGCGTCCAAGTATCCCTCCGCAGGCTATGTGCTCGATGCCAAAAACATACCTTCCAATGAAGTGATCTGCATGGCCACCTTCGGCTGCTGATTGGACGTAGTGTCACTAACACTGGACAACCTGGTAGGACATAATGGTTTAAGAAGCACCTAGTATCGCCTGGCAATTGTTTAAATAAGCTTGAGCTGCCAGGTGCAGTGGCTCATGCCTGTAATCCCAGCACTTTGGAAGGCCGAAGCAGGTGGATCACCCGAGGTCACGGGTTCAAGACCAGCCCAGCCAACATGGTGAAACCCCGTATCTACTAAAAATACAAAAATTAGGTGAGTGTGGTGGCGGGCGCCTGTAATCCCAGCTACTCAGGAGGCTGAGGCAGGAGAATCACTTGAACTTGGGAAGTAGAGGTTGCAGTGAGCTGAGACTGCACCATTGCACTCCAGCTTGGGCAATAGAGCAAGACTCTGTCTCAAAAAAAGGCTTGAGCCTACATAAGCATTTGGATCTGACTTCCATGGGACACAAGGCAAGGTGAATGACATCACAAGGAAATAATCTATCAAATTCAGGATGTGGGCATTCCACAAAACAACTGGCCTTGACTGTCTCAGAAAAAAAGAAAAAAGAAAAACTCGGTGTCATCAGAGGGGCAGAGGAAAATGGGAAGATCATTCCAGACTAAAGACACTAAAGAGATATAAAAACCAACAGCAGTGCCCACACCTTCACTGGATGCTGGTAAAAACAAAATAATAATAAAATAAAATAAATTTAAAGATCTTAGGGAACAACTGGAGAAATCTGAATATAGACTAGATGACAGACACCTCACTGAATTCTTTGGAACTTTCTTAGGTGCGATAATAGTGTGTGGTTATAGAAAAGGATGCCTTTGTTCTGAGGTTCAGTCTGAAAAGTTTACAGGTGAGGTGCCATGATGCCTACAACTTTCTTTTCATTGGTTCATATAATCTACACATAAAGAAGAGGCAAATATAACACGTTAACAATTACTCATTACTATTCTTGCAACTTTTCTGCATGTTTGAATTTTCTCATAGTAAAAAATAAGAAGAGAAAGGAAAGAAGCAGAAGATAGATGACCATCTGTAAAACCTTATTGCAGAGAGAACCTACCCTCTACCCATCTCCGCAGGTGTTACAAAATGAACTGCATAACTCGTATGTTGAAACCGATTCATAGTTGAGGCCCTGGCCCCGGGTACCTCAGAGTGTGACTCTCTTTTAACCTAGGGTCTTAAAGAAATAATTGGGAAAATTAGGTCATTAGGGTGACCCCTAATCCACTATGACTGGTGTCCTTCTAACAAGAGGTTTGGACACAGACATGCACGGAGAAACCCATGTGGAAGACATGGGGGGAAGGCGGCCATCTGCAAGCCAAGAAGAGAGGCCTCCAAGAAACCAACCCTGCTGACACCTTGATCTTGGACTTCCAGCTTCCAGAACTGTGAGACAATAAATCCCTGTTGATTAAGTCAACCCATCTGTGGTACTCTGCTGTGTCTGCACTAGCACAGTAACATCATGATAGGGAAGATTTCCAGGAATAGGAGAAAGACAGCTCCCCTAATCCAAAAGGAAGAACACTTTTGCTACCTTGTGCATGTTATCCCTTCATTGATACAGAAAATCAAGAGCTCCCAGGATAGTGCGTGAGTGTGCATGTAGGGGGTAGGAGCTAAGATAGCTACTCAGGATGATGTCACGTCTGCACCATCATCTGGGGAATACCCAGACATGCTGGAATCACAGGCTCTCTCTCGTGCACCCACAGGACTCCTTCTCTCACAGCCAGACAGGTCTGGGGACAGCCCTTACTGCCTGGATGATATCCTGGGAGAGATGCTTAAAATGCCCAAGTCTGCCTGCTATAAGTGATCTGACATTGGATTTTTCATCGCTAAGCAGACACGTTTCAAATATATATGAAAGTCATTTCTCCTTGACATAAAAGAAACATTCTCAGGCTTATCATGATAACAGGGGACAATTTAAATATTTCTTTAACTGTGTGCATTTTCTACCTTTTGGAACAAAAAAATGCAAATAAAAACTAGGAAGAAAAGAGAAAGGCAGGGAAAATGAGGTCACACTGAATCTCTTTTTGCACTTTTTTTTTTTTTTTTTTTTTGAGATCGAGTCTCCCTCTGCAGCCCAGGCTGGAGTGAGTGGTGCAATCTCAGCTCACTGCAAGCTCCACCTCCCAGGTTAAAGTGATTGTCATGCCTCAGCCTCCCGAGTACCTGGGATTACAGGCATGCACCACCACGTCCAGCTAATTTTTGTATTTTTAGTAGAGACAGGGTTTCACCATGTTGGGCAGGCTGGTCTCAATCTCCTGATCTCAAGTGATCCGCCTGCCTCAGCCTTCCAAAGTGGTGGGATTACAGGCATGAGCCACTGCACCTGGCTCACACATTTCTTGAATCATGCTCAGGTTATGAGAATAGAGGGTCAGGGCCAGAATCTTGGAATATGAGTTCTGGAAAGCGTCTTCGTGATACCCTGGCTGGCTTTCTTCACTTGGCATTTAAGGAAACTAAACTCAGACAGGAAGAGCTTGCCCAAGAGCACGCAGCTCCTGGTCTGGCCGTGTCTCCTCGGTGCCGGCCATGCAGGCCTTTCCCCATCTGACCTTCACTCGGGCACCTTCCCTGGCTGTGCTGAAACCCACGGTTTCATGAGTTGTGCTGAGCCCTCCCCAGCCGACACTGGTGAAGATCGAAAGATTTTGCTGGATTCCAGTGCGTGGTTTCTCAACCTCAGCCCTATCGGTATTTGCAGCCGGGTAATTCTTTGCTGTGTGGGAGCTGTCCTGTGTATTGCAGGACACTGAGCAGCACCAATGGCCTCTACCTACTGGATGCAGTAGACTGCTCCCCCCACAATCTGACAACCAAAAGTGTCTCCAGACCTTGGCAAGTGTGCCCTGGGGAACAAAATCACCTTCAGTTAAGAACCACTGCTCCAGAGCATGAAGAACTACTCAGCTTTGGCAGAAAGAGAATCCCAAAATACAAGCTCAATTCATTTCATTTCATTTCATTTTTATTTATTATTATTATTATTATTATTATTATTATTATTATTAAGATGGAGTTTCACTCTTTCACCCAGGCTGGAGTAAAGTGGCGTAATCTCAGCTCACTGAAACCTCCGCCCTCCCTCCCCACCACCAGGTTCAAGGGATTCTGCTGCCTCAGCCTCCCGAGTAACTGGGATTATACAGGCCCACCACCATGCCTGGCTAATTTTTTTTATTTTTAGTAGAGACAGGGTTTCACCACGTTGGCCAGACTGGTCTCAAACTCCTGACCTCAAGTGATCCACTCGCCTCAGCCTCCCAAAGTGCTGGGGTGACAGGCGTGAGCCACTGTGCCCGGCCAAGCTCAATTCAAACGCAGAATAACAGTACCTTTTCCCACACCACTGACTTCACTCCTTTTAGATGACTAAGGTTTGTTTTGTAGCCTTATCCTTGCCAAAGTCTGATATGATTTAGCTATGTCCCCATTCAAATCTCACCTGGAATTGTAGTTCCCATAATTCCCATATGTTGTGGGAGGGACCCAGGGGAAAGTAATTGAATCATGGGGGCATGTACTGCTCTGTGATAGTAAGTCTCACAAGATCTGATAGTTTATAAATGGGAGTTCCCCTGCACAAGTTCTCTCCTTGCCAGCCGCCATGTAAGACATGTCTTTGCTCCTCTTTCATCTTCTGCCATGATTGTGAGGCCTCCCAAGCCATGAAGAACTGTGAGTTCATTAAACCTCTTTTCTTTATAAATTACCCAGTCTCAGGTATGTCTTTATTTGCAGTGTGAGGTATGTCTTTATTTGCAGTGTGAGAACAGACTAATACAAAGTCCTATTTCACAGGGATACCAAAGGACTTTAGTCAAGCCTAAACTCCTAAATCATGTTAACATCAAACAGCAGTCAAGCTTCCTGAGAAGAACATTTTGCACAACTCAGAAGGACTTCCATGTTGACCATGCAGTAGTGTGAGCCCGTGCACTGTCCCTGTCTGTGCACCCAGCAGGAAGGTGACTGGAACTATACCCCTGAGGCCACACACCAGGGTGCCCACAACCCCGTCCCATAAAGAGCAGAGGCAATGACACTGACTGTTTCAAATATTATTGACAAATAGCAATAATAATTCTCTACTGCGGACTATGTACTCCCAGGATGGTATCTTGAACCCCGAGGCCTACAAAATCACACAGATAGGTTTGCTTTTAATTTTATAACTAAAGCTTTTCCAGCATCTGGTGACATAACCATAAGAGCCCTCTCCAACTAATTCTAACATTGCCCAACATCCTGGCCATGTAAAGTGTGCTGCCAAGTCTGGCTAGGCCCTGCACCTGCAGCCCAAGAAAAGTCCCAAAAAGCAAAAAAAAAAGGTTTGCTTAAGTGAAGGTACAGGTCAAGTGTGGTGGCTCTCACCTGTAATCCCAGCACTTAGGGAGGCAGAGGTAGGAACATCACCTGAGCCCAGGGGTTTGAGACCAGCTTGTGCAACAAAGAAGACCCCATCTCTACGAAAAAATTTTAAAAATCAGCCAGGTGTGATGGTGTGCACCTGTGGTCCCAGCTACTCAGGAGGCTGGGATGGGAGGATCCCTGGAGCCTTGGAGTTCGAGGCTGCACTGAGCTGTGATCGTGCCACTATATTCCAGCCTGGGCAACAGAGAAGGAGGGGAGGGGAGGGGAAGAAGAGAGGAAGGGAGGGGAGGGGTGGTAATGCCCCAAGCCCTTTGCTAGATCCTCTCAACTACTCCCAAAGCTTGACCTGGTGTGTCTGCAGCCCACATATCTGTCTGTCAATTGGTCATCCTCTCTAGTTGACCCTTTGGCCCCTTGAGTCCATCATGGCCAGACCATAACCCATTCATCACCTTGCCCCACTGCCTGTCAGACCAAATCCATTCTCCTCCCTATTCCCCTCTCCTCTAAGCAGACTTAAACCTGGATTCTTACTTCCCTTCCTTATCTGCCTACCCCATGACCCCCACAACTATCATCAGAGCCTGTGGGTTCCACTTCTGTGACAGTAGGTTTGGTGTCACCAAGTGTACACCTTGCTGATTCATTATACCCCGACTGGACTGCTGACCCATCACTCTACTTTCTTATACTTCAAACTCCACTCTTCCCATACTCCATGCCTCTCCATGCTCCAAGCCTTCAAATGTTCCCCAGTAGAGACACAAAACACCCTCACTTCCAGGCCTGAAAGTCCAGCCCTTCCCAACATGGCACCTTCCTATCTTGCTGGCCTTATCTTATGCTATCCCATCTCTGTTCCCTCATGTTCTCCACTTCTACAAGTTTTCTCTCCAAATGCATCTATACTCATCTGCATTGGCTCAAGCCCCTGTCCCTCCCCCACCCACAAACGCCCTTTGAGGTGGGGCAGGAGCCATGTGGGTTCGGAATGGGAAGGATCTGAGTTCAGATTCTGTTCTGCTCCTTCCTAGCTGTGTGACCTGTGATCGGTTACCTAATTGCCTCTCTGACCCTCGGTTTCCTCATCTATAAAATGGAACAATCATCGCCACTTGACAAGAGCGTTGAGATCTTTAGATAACATATGAAACCACCTGGCAAAGAGGGGGTGGTGTTTGAGGCAGGGAAAACACAGACAAAAGCTTGGAGGTCTCCTTGATGATGACACATATGTGAAAGGGACGATGAGGAGACTCCTCAGCTGGAGAAAGTGCCCTCCTGGGTCCAAGACAGGAGAAGCGTTAGCGGGAGGCTCCCCAGCAGGGCTCCATACAGCACCATTCCCTCAATACTCTATTGCTCAGAACACTCAAGCAGTTTTGTGTTGGGAGCACAGTTTTGGGTGGTGTTTTTTTTTCTTTTTTTCCTTTTTTGGCTAGAGTCAGTACCATCTGTGAATTACACTGCGGTGGCCAGGTTTTTTGATAATTTGAATAAGACCTCAGGGAGTCTGAACTAAACATATGTCCCTCAAAAATATAAAGTAATTCATATGCTTTCATCTATTAATTGGGAAAATGAGCTTTTATCAATGTCTAAATGTTCACGAACAGGCAGAGAAACGTCAGGTTCCACCACACGTGACATGGCAAAAAGGACATCTTCCAACACGTGAGGCTTCTCCAGGCAGACGTGAACAGGAACACACTAGCCTGACAGAGCAGGCAAAACGGATGACAAAAATCAGAGGTGAGTGTATACTATTAGGTTGGTGCAAAAATCATTGCAGTTTTTGCCATTACTTTCAATAGTTTCCCAAGACTGCCCTCACAAATCAACACAAACTCGGTGGCTTAAATCAATAGAAAGTCTCTCACAGACCGGAAGTGTGAAATCAAGGAGCCGACAAGACCTGGGAAACATCCTTCCTTGCCTCCTCCTGGCTTCTGGTGGCCCCCGGCTGACCTTGGCACTCCCTGGCTCACACCTGCATTGGTCCAGTCTCTGCCTGTGTCATCTTCCCCAGGTATCTGTTTCCTCTCCTTATAAGGACGTTAGTCAATGACTTCAGAGCCCATTGAATCCATTCTGACTTCATCTTAACTAATTACATCTGCAAAAACTCTATTTTTATTTTTATTTATTCTTTTTTCTTGAGACAACATCCTGCTCTGTTGCCCAGGCTGGACTACAATGATGCGATCTCGGCTGACTGCAACCTCTGCCTCCCAGGTTCAAGCAATTCTTGTACCTCAGCCTCGTGAGTAGCTGGAATTACAGGTGTAGCTGGAATTACAGGTGCTCACCACCATGCCCAGGTAAAAAACACTATTTTAAAATAATTAGGTCACTAAAGAAGACTCCAGGTGGACATGAATTTGGTGGGGGGGGGGGGGCATTTCAGCCCACTACAGTGATAACAGAGAACACCAGGGGATATGCTACAATCATTAGAGCTGAAAGAACCTCAGAGGTAACCTTTTCCACAGATGTTAAACAGATTCCTTTGCTGATGCCAGCCCCAAGGGATTGGAGGTGGCTTCCGAGAATGGCGCTCACAGAAGCAGCTGAGGATGAGGGCTGTGGCCCCAGGTGTGGCATGCGGGAGAGAAGACTACTCGCCTCTGCGCCCACCAGCCTGCTTCACTGTGCTCACGTGGCAGATGCAGAAACTAAGCTTGTGAAACGCTGAAGCCATAGCTCTACTTAGTGGAAGAATCAGGACCAGAATCCAGGTCTCCTGAGTCCGCATCTGACAACCAGCTCTTCCAACATGTACCAGGAACATACAATTCTGAGTCACAGACAAGCTACTTACTATGGGCAGACACTAAAAAACAACTAATGACTTTCATTCATATAACGTGGTTTCATCCACTTGGAAAATGTTTTTCTAATCCAGATTTTAAAAACTTCCTTTCTTCAACAAACATCAGCCCCACACCTACCACAATACCAGGAATGAGTCCTAGGAATGCCTCATCTAGTTGTAAAAGACAATATAAAGCAATACAGAGATGCAGAGGTAAAGATAAGCCCTGTCTTAGGGTTCCACTGAGAAGAGGGACATGACCCAGCCTGGGCAGGGAGAATCATGGCAGACTTCTTGGAGGCGAAGATGGCTGTCAATGTCTACAGGATGAACAGGCATTAGCCAGGGGCAGAGAAGGATAACGTCATGACTAACAGCAGGAACAACAGCCTTGATCGCTTCCTGAACTGGAGCTAAGGTTGCTGTACATGTTGTAAATTACATGGTTTTATATCCCATGGAGAAACAGCCCCAAAATGAAATCTTTTTATAAACTTGCACCTGGAGATTATGTCTCTCTCCTAAGTTGGCATCTTACCAGGGAAGGAGAATTATGGAATCTGCCGAGTTTCCATTTTTGCCTTGGCTGTCAAGGCACTCAATCTCAACAAATGTATTAGGTCAAGAATTTGGAATATTTGCTTTCCCCTCTCTCTACAGCATTTGCCTATTTTCAATTTTTACCTTAGCGGCCTGATTGTGACGTATCTTATATGTCTTAAGGCAAGCCCTATGAAAAGGAAGTGGGGTATAAATTATAAATGTGCTAATAAAGAATACTGGTTAATATCTACATAAACGTGCTAAAAAAGAATATTGGCCAATATCTATACAGAGGGCCCGGGAGGTCTAAAATCTATCACCTTGAGCCTAAGTTAGATGCCACATGGCTCATCTTTTTCAAAAGTCTAAACCCATCAACTTCAGAGAGGAAAAGGCTTAATTAATTATGGGTAAAGCCATCTGTGTCCTGAGGTGGATGAGACCAATTCCTCTCTGAATAACAAAAACTGAGGCAAACTTTTTTTTTTTTTAAAGGAGGGCTGGGCGCCATGGTTTATGCCTTTAATCCCAGCACTTTGGGAGGCAGAGGCAGAGGAAGATGGACCACCTGAGGTCGGGAGTTCAAGGCCGGCCTGACCAAGATGGAGAAATCCTGCCTGTACTAAAAATAAAAAATTAGCCAGGAATGGTGGCAACATGCCTGTAATCCCAGCTACCCGGGAGGCTGAGGCAGCAGAATCGCTTGAACCTGAGAGGCGGAGGTTGTGGTGAGCTGAGAGTATGGCATTGCATTCCAGCCTGGGCAACAAAAGTGAAACTCTGCCTCAAAAAAAAAAAAACGAGTTGGTTAACGTTCTCTCAGGCCTCTTACTCTGGGTATATATGAGGGGGAGAAAAAAGCAAAAGAAGAGAACAAGATGAGAACTACTTACGTAACTGAGGTGTCAAGATGCTGGCCGAAGGCCATTCTCACAAAGACTCACTTCTACTCACTGAGAGAATAAAAGAATTGCAGGTTCAGACTCACAACGGTTCTACTATCCAACAACTGAAAACTTGATCTCTCTTTGCTTTCGTCAACTCAGCAAGTTTACGGGTAGGCTTGACATGCAAATGCCTTCGCTGACAGCAAACAGCTCAGAGGATGCACACGGGGGAGCTCAGGAGGGTGGGTGGGAAATTTCACCCTTTCTCCAGATGTAGCAGCATCCAAGTGTTTGGGGAAAATTAACCAACCAAAAATTATTTTTTAATTGCTTCCTGTGCACAGAGCACTTGCTAAGTGCCACCAGAAATGAAATATAAGGCATCTCCCCTGACATTGAGGAGTGTGTCATCTGCTCTCTGGCAAAAGCAGGAGCACTGGAGTCAGGGACACACACGTGGTCTCCCATCCGTCAAGGTCGTCCATGGACAGCCGCAGAGGCCTGCCCTGCACAACCGCAGGAGGTGCCATTTTATAGGGCTGCAACATGAAGTCGTAGTTCTAATCCTGGCGCTACTAGGCTAGGGGAACTTAGCAAGTAACTTAACCAACTTCTAAAGTGCTTTTGAGAATTGAGAGATTAGACAGGTCAGGTTAAGTAAGATAGTGCCCAACACCTAACAAGTGCTGGACCAACACCAGCTCAACAAATCATCATCTCATTAGAGCCAAAGCACACTGTATTAGTCAGCTCAGACTACCAGAACAAAATACCACAGATTGGGTGGTTCATACAACAGAAGTTACTTTTTCACAGTTCTAGAGGCTGGGAAGTCCAAGATCAAAGTGCCAGCAGATTCAGTTCCTGGTAAGGACTCTCTTCGCGATCAGAAGACGGCTGGCTGCCTTCTCACTGTGCGCTCGTGGGGACTGCCCTTGGTGCATGTGCATGAATAGAGCGATCTCTCTTCCTCCTCTTATAAGGCCACCAATCCAATCAGATTAGGACTCCATCCTTACAGTCTCAACCTTAATTAGCTCCTAAAAGTCCTATGTCCAAATACAATCACACTGAGGGCTTGGGCTTCAACATATAAATTGGGGGGTGCCAGGCATGGTGGCTTATGCCTGTAATCCCAGCACTTTGGGAGGCTGAGGTGGGTGGATCATTTGAGGTCAGAAGTTCAAGACCAGCCTGGCCAACACAGTGAAACCCCGTCTCTAATAAAAATACAAAAAATAGCCAGATGTGGTGGTGTACCCGTAGTCTCAGCTATTCAGGAGGCTGAGGCACAAGAATCACTTGAACCCAGAAGGTAGAGGTTGCAGTGAGCCGAGATCACACTGCTGCACTTTAGCTTGGGAGACAGAACAAAATTCCATCTCAATAAATAAATAAACAAACAAACAAATTGGGGGGAGACACAATCCAATCTGTAGCACCAACACGAAGGAAATGACTGTCAGTATAATATTTACTGGGTGTGTACTATATTCCAGGAGTTGTATTATCATCATTATTTAATCTTTAAATAACCATGTGAGACAGGCATTATCCTTCTCATATCAGAGATGAGAACACAAAGCTCATTAACAGTAATTAACTTGCTGAAGGACACACAGCTAGCAAATCGTGAAACAAAGATTCAGCCCTAGGTCTCTCTGACTCCAACCTCCACGCTCCTGAAACTCATCTGCTCTGCTCCTTATTTCATTAGATGACAGACGTTATTATAAAGTTTATTATAAACTACATAGACTGACTATAACTGCCAAGGGCCAGAGACAGAGAGATTAATAAGATCAGAGTAGATCCCATTAAGGAGATGGGCTTTAAACAGAACCCTTAGGACAGAGTTGGTCTGGGGTATACAGAAAGAAGAGGGAGGAGGAGCACGTAAAGCCAGCATGAACCATGTGCACCATGCAAGGTGAATTCTGCAGGGCAGGGCAGGCACCCACCTGCATCTAGCAGTGGCACACTGCAGAGAAGCAACATGAAATAAGGTGGCTAAATGGGGCTGGGCACAGTGGCTCATGCCTGTAATCCCAGCACTTTGGGCAGCCTGAGGTCACAAGATCAAGAGCAGCCTAACCAACATGATGAAACCCTGTCTCTACTAAAAATACAAAAATTAGCCTGGGCATGGTGGTGTGCACCTGTAGTCCCAGCTCCTTGGGAGGCTGAGGCAGGAGAACAGCTTGAACTCAGGAGGCGGAGACTGCAGTGAGCCGAGATCGCGCCATTGCACTCCAGCCTGAGAGACAGAATGAAATTCCATCTAGGGCGGGGGCGGGGGGTAGTGGGGAAGATAGCTAAATGGGCAAAGACACACTCCATGGGGCCTGGAAAGTCAGGGAGGAGACAAGAACTCACTTCCATGGATGGCGGCAATCAGTGAGGCCATCTGAGCAAAGGATACAGTAATGCCAGCGCCCAGGCTACCGGGACAGAGCCTAGAGACAGTGAACGTCGCACCTGCAACTCAGGGATGGGAGAGTGGGGCCACTGCAAGCAAGGTGGTGTGGGATGCTGCTGGGTGTGGGCCATAGGACCCAAAAGCTCAGCTCTGCTCTTATCAAGTTATCAGGGTCAGCACCTAGGAAGCCAGGAGAATTAAGGCACCATTGACTTATTTGGCAGAACTTCTGGAGCTCCCTGTGCACAGCGCTGTCCCAAGCGCTTGGTTAGACTGACTGTGAAGCTTACATTTAGAGGAGACACATGGTGGGCAAGTCACAAATAAATGTATAAATGCACCTGGAGCTAAGTGTTCCTTGAAGGCCAGCAGGAAGGCTCAGAGAAGACCTCTGTGAAGGGGTGTCATTAAAGCTGGACCCTGATAAATATGGTGCCAGCTTGATGAGAACCAGGAAAATCAAGAAGAAGATGCATGAGAGGCCAAGAGAAAAGCCTTTGAGCAGGAAAGACATGACAAAACTGGATGGATCCCAGACACCAGCGGGGACGAGGCTGCTACCAGCAGAGCACAGGCCCCGCGCTGTGACACCAGGCAAAGTTCAGTAAGGGATCCCAGACAACCAAAGTCAGGATATCCAGAAACAGAAAACTGGGCTATCTGAGGCTCTGGGAAGAGAACTCAGAGATTCAGGAAACACCACAAGGGCTGATTTTGAAGCCTGGGTGACTGGGCGCTTGCTCTTCTGAAAAGGAAACACTGATCCAGGCAGACTCCAGCAGGCAGAGCTGCAGCCTACAGGGAACTTAAGACCCGTCTGGGAGCAATTTGCCTTTATGGGCAATTCCTCTTTTTTCCCATCTCTGATTTTTTTCCTGCAAACGAATTTGGAAGTAAAATGTATGAAAGTGAAAAAAAGTATATGTTACAATGTGCACCTCTTATGTATAAAGAACCATTCCCTTTTTTAGAGTACTTAAAACAAAAAACAAGAAAGATTATAAAATCGCTAAATATACCTAATGTTTCAGACTCAAGCATCCACAATTCCTTCACAGCATTTCACAAACACCCTTTCATTCTACCCTTTCCCTTCACAGTGGTGGATCCCACAGGTGCCCAATCAAGACCAAAGATTCATGCCAAATGATTTCCCTCTCTTTCTCAATTGATGTGTTTAGGAGAATTATGCTCTTCCTAACTCTTATTATTAACCTTTTTAATTGGTCGCTTTCATTTTAATAAAACAAGGGCAAAGCACATAAACAATTCAAATGACTGTACAAATAAACCATGCTGTAAAGATAAAGATGGAAAAGCTGCTGAAATTGATCTGCTGGCTGGCAGGCCATGGTGGGATGGCTAGAAGTAGTCACTTGTTGATGTGTAGGTGGCCAAATTCACCATACAAAGAGTAGTTTGGGGGCATCAATATATGATCTTAGCCAATCCACGACAGTCGTCTCACAGAAATGACCCAACCAGGTCAGAGACGACTCCTGTCCTTTGGCCCACAGCAGAGGGCTGGACTCAAGGAACACTTTCCAACTACATAATTTCATGAAATAAATCCTTGTTTTTCACTTTTGCAAACCAAAAAAAAAAATCTGGCCAGGCACAGTGGCTCATACCTGTAATCTCAGCACTTTGGGAGGCCGAGGTAGGCAGATCACTTGAGCTCAGGAGTTCGAGACCAGCCTGGGCAACACAGTGAGACCTCATCTTTACAAAAAAAAAAATAATAATAATAATAATAATTAGCCAGGCATAGTGGCACAAGCCTGTAGTCCCAGCTATTTGGGAGGCTGAGGTGGGAGGATCACTTAGTCTGGGAAGTTGAGGCTGCAGTGAGCCATGGTCATGCCACTGCACTCCAGCTAAAATGACACAGTAAGACTCCCTTTAAAAAAAAAAAAAAAACTGCACTGGGCATGTTTTCAGCCATATATTTCAATAGATCTCTCTTGCTCTCTCTCTCTCGATATACATATATATATATATAAAATCTATATAATTATATATATATAAATTATATAATTTAATACACATCATTTTTAAGTAAGGAAAACTATTACTTTAAGAAAATGATAAAGCAGTGAAATCCACTCATATATTTTTCAATCAGGAGACTATGTTCAGGGATTTTCTCTAAGCTGCTTTTTAAAACAAAAAAAAAAAAAGGAAATCTCAACACACAGAGCAGACAATTTGCTTTTTCTTCAAACTGACAAGCAGTATCATTTAGTATTGGATACTAGAGGATTCTTACTATTGAATGTGCCTTTATTCTAGGGGGGAAAGCCTAGCAAAATAAAATAGCAGATATTACAGAAAATAAAAATGGCCCAAGGAACCTCCAAAGTAATTGAATCTACTCGTATGACCAAAATCTCCAGAAACCCTTTCAGAGAGTCCCTTCCCCGCCCCTGCAGATGCTATAAGAGGTGCCTCGGTTGAAGTTCTGAGGGTGAGAGCCGCCCCTGCAGCTTGCAGGGGTAAGACCCTCTCTAAAGCCAAGTTCAGACTTACACTTAGTCCAGTTTCTTCCAACAGTTCCTGCACTTTTTAGGAAAGGGTCACAGAGAGAAGCCCAAAGCCTCAGAACAGACAGTGTAGGCAGACAGTATCTCAAGAAAGTCCTCTCTCCAGCTGCTAAGGTTAACGGTGGATCCAGCCCGCCACAGTCCAGAGGTGAAGAGGACCGGCGTACAGAAAACTGTCTTTCCTTATTTATGTGTGGTCTTCCGAGGCCAATTACGGAGGGTGAAAACTTTGGAAGAGAAAATCACCTTGAACTCAAGGAACAGTCCAAATGCCCATCACCGGCCCCAGACTGACCTTGGTTTTCAAGTGCAGTGAGTCCTCTTCCTCGAAAAACAGCCTGTGTTAAAGGGCACGACTGTGTCTCAGAAACAAAATATGGTTACATTGGGCAAATGGAGGACACTTGACAAAAATGTCTTCAGATGTTTAGTAGAACCAAGGTCATACAAACATTGAGTCATCATGAACAGAGCAGCTAGATCGTTCATACTTCCAAAGAAATGCGTCCCGTCCCTCCGCCTCTGTACCAAGAATTCGGCCAACCTGGGCATTTGTAGTTTTGCAAACCAGGTCTCATTATTTCATGGTTCAACCAAAAGGATCTGCTGCAGAAGAACACGTTCCCCCAAAAAAAGGCTGTTTCTTCCCAGTTCAAGGTTTAGCTAGGCCCTGAATAAGAAATGTTAGGTAGGTATTACATCTTATTGTACCAATTCAAGCCTCAGCACCAAGTGCATGAAAAATAAGCAACAGTCCCAAAATACAGTCTGGTTGGTTGGTGCCACTGTGCTCTCTGCTTGCAGGCTATGTAGCTAATAAAACTGGAACACTGGCCGGACGCGGTGGCTCAACGCTTGTAACCCTAGCGCTTTAGGAGGCCGAGGTGGGTGGATTGCTTGAGCTCAGGAGTTCGAGACCAACCTGGGCAACATGGCGAAACCCCATCTCTACTAAAATACAAAAGAAATTAGCCAGGCATGGCGGCCTGCACCTCTAGTCCCAGCTACTCAGGAGGCTGAGGCGGGAGAATTGCTTCAACCCAGGAGGCGGAAGTTGCAGTGAGTCGAGATTGCGCAACTGCACTCCAGCCTGGAACCCTATAAACTCTTCCCATTTTGTTGTCAAGATCTGTGATCCCTTCATTCCTCATCAAAAAATGGAGAGGAAAACAAACCCAAACCATCTGCCCTCTAACTTTATGGCTTTTCTTTAACGTGAACCCAGTTAGGTTTCAAATATGTTCCCATAGGCAGCATTAGGAGGGAGAGAAGTTCTAAGTCCAGGAGACCTGAGTTCTGGGTCCAACTCTATCACCAGCCCCCACTGCGTGGCTGTGAGCACCTCTCTGGAACTCAGTTCCCTCCTCTGTAAAAGGACACAATCCCACTGCATATTCCTAAGTACCTTCCATTAGGTTTTATTCCTGAAGTCTCTCGGAGAAGGCAGAAACTCGTAACTCACTGCTACTTCTTTCTGTTGCTCTGTTCCCAGGGCGGCTGTAACCAAGTGCCACAAGCTGGATGGCCCCAACAACAGAAATGTATTTCCTCACTGTTCTGGAAGCTTGAAGCCTAAAGTCCAGGTGTCAGCAGGGCTGGTCCCTTCTGGAAGCTGGGAGACAGAGAATCTGTTCTATGACCCTCTCTGGTGATGTCAGAATCCTTGCTGTTCCTTGGCTTGCAGAGTCATCACTCTAGCCCCTCCCCTCACATTCACACAGTGTTCTCCCCTGCACGTGTGTCTGTGTCTCCTGTCTTCTTTTTTTTTTTTGACATGGAGTCTCATTCTGTCACTCAGGCTGAGTATAGTGGTGCAATTTCAGCTCACTGCAACCTCCGCTCCCACAGGTTCAAGCAATTCTCCTGCCTCAGCCTCCTGAACAGCTGGGATTCCAGGTACAGACTACCATGCCCAGCTAATTTTTTTTTTTTTTTTTTTTGAGACAGAATCTCGCTCTGTCGCCCAGGCTGGAGTACAGTGGCATGAACTCAGTTCACTGCAACCTCCGCCCCCAGGTTCAAGAGATTCTTCTGCCTCAGCCTCCCGAGTAGCTGGGACTACAGGCACGTACCACCATGCCCGGCTAATTTTTGTATTTTTAGTAGAAACGGGGTTTCACCATATTGGCCAGACTGGTCTCAAACTCCTGACCTCATGATTCACCCACCTCACCCTCCCAAAGTGCTGGGGTTACAGGCATGAGCCACCATGTCCGGCTTAATTTTTGTACTTTTAGTAGAGATGGGGGTTTCACCATGTTGGCCAGGCTGGCCTCGAACTCCTGACCTCAAGCAATCCACCTGCCTCAGCCTCTCAAAATGCTAGGATTACAGGCATGAGCCACCCCACCTGGCCTCCTCTCTTCTTTTTATCAGAATGCCAATTACATTGGATTAGGAACCACCCTGATCCATTGTGACCTCATTTTAACTTGACTACATATTTTCCAAATAAGGTCACATTCATGATACCAGAAATGAGAACTTCAACATTATCTTTCTGAGGGATACAACTCAACCCTGAACACCTGCTGAGACAGGAAACGCACAGAGTGCCACGAGACATCCAGCCACAGGACTGTGGGAATAAGCCTCCACTTCTGAACAGATTATCTGAAAACATTCATGGCTGTCTCTGAAGTGCCAAGGGTGAGCATTGTCGTCAATCTCCCATGGCCACATGGCGGCCAGAAACGGAGCTCCCCCACAAACCACCTCACCTCAGCACCAGGGTAAACAAATGGCACAAACTGTGCACGCCACACATTTCACACAGAGGGAAAAAAGATCAGTTCGGATCACATTTCGTAAGACTCAACCACTGCTAACAAAATAACCATCTGGCAATAAACCACACCTGCAGAGATAGAAGGCTTATCCAGAGTGAGGCAGAAATGACACAGTGACAGCTACAGAGGGGCAAAAGTAGAGGAGAAAGAGCCCAGAGGTACAACTTGTCTAGAGCAGGAAACTGACTGGGGACAAGGGAGTAATAAGGAAGATTACAAGTACTCTTCATAGCCCCCTGACTTCATTGGGGGAGTTGTGGATAATCTATGAAGACACAAATTTGTTTCCTCAGTCTGGAAGCTGGGAAGTCCAAGACGGAAGGGCTGGCATCTGGTAAGGGCCTTCTTGCTTCATTATCCCATGGCGGGAAGCGGAAGGGCAAAGAGGGGAGTGGGAGAGACAGAAAGGGGGCCAAACTCATCCTTTTATAAGGAACCCACTCCCACAATCATGGCACTTACGGATCCATGCAAGTGGTGCCCTCATGACCCGAACACCTTCTATTAGGCCCTAACTCCCAACACCTCCACATTGGGGATCAACGTTCTTTCTTTTCTTTTTTTTTTTTTTCTTTTTGAGATGGAGTTTTGCTCCTGCCCAGGCTGGGGTGCAACCCACTGAAACCTCTGCCTCCCGAGTTCAAGCGATTCTCCTGCCTCAACCTCCCTGGTAGCTGGGATTACAGGTGCCGACCACCATGCCCAGCTAATTTTTTTGTACTTTTAGTAGAGATGGGGTTTTGCCATGTTGGACAGGCTGGACTCGAACTCCTGACCTCAGATGATCCGCCTGCCTCAACCTCCCAAAGTGCTGTGATTACAGGCACCACGCTCGGCCTCAACTTTCTAATACATGAAGTTTGGGGGACACATTCAAACCACAGCAGGAGTTCAGTAAAGCTTTTTGATAAAAAAAAAAAAATGACATCATCAAGAGAAGAAAAAAAGAAAGAAAAACAGCAACATTGCTCAGTGTGGACACACCTGGCCTAAGGCATTTGGCCAGATACATGCGTGCGCTGAGCGCCCACACAGCCATGAACACACCTGGGATTCCAGGAATAGCATACCTGAAGTTACTATTCTCTAATCCCAGAGTCCCATTAGCACTGGGGAAATGGTCAGAAGAGCTAGATCCCAACTGCTGTGAGACACAGGAAAGGACGAGGAACCTAGTGGTCCCAGGGAGACAGATCACCGGAAGCACAGCTAGTGACTCCCCAACTAAGTGGTCTCCTAGAATTTTAATAATAGCATAGGAAAGGGCTTTGAAAATCACACACAACTCCTACGGAAAGGCTCACAACCCATTCGGGTTGTTCTCCTACGGAAAGGCTCTTCTGCAGAGTTAGAATTATGAGGACAGGATTTTATTCTGACACTTCCCCAAAGCCTTTTGGAAATCACGCGTTCACGTGCAACATTGTTATGTAAGCTGCCACATCCAGCTCCTTTGCTTTGGGCAGAAATATTCTCAACACACCCTATGGACACTGGTTATCTGATGCTGGTTGAGAGCCTGTGACTGACGCTCATGTGTCTAACAAAAGCACAGAATAGGCAGGAGAATAAAAGGGTCCCCTATGGCAAGTAGTTTAGGAACACGTGTCCAGGACAATTCAGCTTACAGATGAATGACTAATTAAACATACTGAATGAACACAGTGGGCCCACAAGAGAAAGTTTATTGAATTGAATGGAGGAATGTAAGGTTCAGAGAGGTACACAGCTGGTTAGAAACCAGATTAGCAATAAAACCCAGATCTCCTAACACCTAGTTCAGTGCTCAGTACAGCATCCAGGCTTTCTCTCTCACCAATTTGTGTAAAACAAAGCAGCACTCACACCCTCTCCTGCCCAGCACAGCATCTCATATGCATGACATACAGCAAGGTGTACAATGACGATTTCTTCATGTGTCTGTCTCTCCTACTAGACTGGAAATTCCTGGAGGACAGGGACTATACCTTCATCATCCGGCTTCCCTGATGCCTAGCATAAGCCTGTTTATAAGCATGGAATCAACATTAGCTGGATGAATGAACAAGTTATGAAAAGGTTTAGGGAACCATACAGGAGTGGTGTAATTACCTTATTACTACTTATTAATATTAGTATTAATATTTTGGGAAAAGAATGCCTGCCCAATATAAACTGATCTCTAAGGCTGAGGGAGAAGTTTTGTTTTGTTTTTTTTGTTTGTTTGTTTGTTTTTCTGAGACAGAGTTTCGCTGTTGTTGCCCAGGCTAGAGTGCAATGGCGTGATCTCGGCTCACCGCAACCTCTGCTTCCTGGATTTAAGAGATTCTCATGCCTCAGCCTCCCGAATAGCTGGGATTACAGGCATGTGCCACCACGTTTGGTTAATTTTGTAAGGGGGAAGTTTTAAAGTAAATCAAAGAACCAACGATAATGAACATAGAGTTTATCAAGACAGACAGTTAAGTAAAAAATTTTCTAAGAGTCTTCCAGTCACACTTGTCACTGCTTCTGGGAAATATGCAAACTCCCCACATAACACCAGCACCAAGAAGCAGATCAGGTCCTTTGCTCACCAGGAAGAATCTGTGTGGATTTCATCAGTGGCTAAATACTAATAGGCAGGTAATGCAAAATAGTGTCCAGAGACTCATTCAAAGGCTAAAATTCAAGGACATTCTGAGTAATCAATGAAACAAAAATTTATAGGTTAAAGCATACTCTCAAAGACTTAAGCACATTTTCAGAAGTTACAAACAGAAATGACAAATCACTTACAAAAACTGAGTATATTCAGTGACCCAAAATAAGACATAGGAAGGAAAACAAATCCCACATAAATAACACCAGTTTATGTCCACTTCCAGTTAATCAGAGTCCTTGAAGAAGAAGTGAAGCAATGAACCGATGCAGAGAAAAGAGCATCACGCCAAGGGGCAGCTGACCAAGGCTTTCGCCACAGATCTGTGGGTATTACCAAGTTACTTTCACTGGACCCCAGATTCTTCATCTATAAACCAAGGTCATCTTCCAGGATCCTAGCAAAAAGAACTCTATCAGAGTATGATGGGGGCCACATCAGTCAAGTCCAAGTACAGCTGCTGGACTGGAGCATCAAGAAGTCACTACTGGCTGGGCACAGTGGCTCATGCCTGTAATCCAGCAATTTGGGAGGTCGAGGCAGGCGGATCACAAGGTTAGGAGTTCGACACCAGCCTGGCCAACATGGTGAAACCCCGTCTCTACTAAAAATACAAAAACTAGACAAGCGTGGTGGCGCACGCCTGTAATTCCAGCTACTTGGGAGGCTGAGGCAGGAGAATCTCTTGAAACCGGAAGGTGGAGGTTGCAGTGAGCCGAGATTGTGCCACTGCACTCCAGCCTGGGCAACAGGAGTGAAACTCCATCTCAAAAAAAAAGGACAAAACACTTAAAATGAGAAATATGCTGCAGTAGACGTTTTTTTTCTTGTTAGTGCACAAATCTGGTTCAAGTCAGTCAAAGTTATGGAAAACCAGTGACTGCTGTGGCCTTTTTCTCCTTACAATTCTGGGCAGCAAGAATCTCTGCTGTGACTATTCACAACAGCAAAGTCATGGAATCAACCTAAATGCCCATTAATAACAGATTGGAGAAAGATGAGATACATATACACCATAGAATACTATGCAGCCATAAAAATGAATGAGATCATATCTTTTATGGGAACATGGATGGAGCTGGAGGTCATTATTCTTAGTAAACTAACATAGGAACAGAAAACCAAATACCACATGTTCTCACTTATAAGTGGGAGCTAAATGATGAGAATACACGGACACATAGAGGGGTACAACACACACTGGGGCCTATTGGAGGGTGGAGAGTGGGAGGAGGGAGAGTATCAGGAAAAATAACTATTGGTTACTAGGCCTAGTACCTAGGTGGTGAAATAATCTGTACAACAAACCCCCGTGACATGAGCTTATCTATGTAACAAACCTGCACACGTACCCCCCAAACCTAAAATAAAATTTAAAAAAATTAAAAAATAAAAGAACCCCTGCCATGGAGACTGGGGCTCTGCAAGAACCTCTAGGGCATCAGAAGGAAGTACTTGACTCCTTTGTCTGTGTTGTGACTAGGCTCAGAAACATCTGAGGGCCCCCTACCACCTTAGGCTCCTTAGCACTCAAAACCCCCAGTCTAGCTCAGCCTACCTTCCCAAACTTACTTCCCTCTCTATCCCACAGTGAGCCTTTGCGTTAGCCAATTAGAGTAAAGGAGAAGCAAGGAAGTGTCAGACCTTAGCTAAAAATAGCTGGCTGTGTCAATTTAGCAAGCCACTGAACCTCTATGAGCCTCAGTTTCCCCATCTGTAAAAAGCATATAATACCTGCTTTACAGTTGCTAAAAAGATGTAAGACCATGGATACAAACGCCTCACACGACTCCAAACAGCACCCAACAGGTCCTATGGAAATGTCACTTCCCACTTTCACACTCAGTCTTCCCCCTTATGCGTCCCTACCTCTGTGTACAAGCCACGTCTGATGACCCAATGGACCTCCTCTCTCCTGTCACCAGCCCCGGTCTGACTATCCTGAAGGAACCAGCTAATAAAATTCTGTCTTCTCTTCAGGATTCTTCCAGTGGCACTGCTAAACCTTAGGAGTCCCTTTCTCCTTTGGCTTCCCCAACCACATAATTCTGGCCATTGCCCAATCCCTTGGCGACTGGCAGAAGCCACTCTGTAGCCTTCCCGGTCTCTTTTTATTTTGTTGAGTATCCTCCACCAGAGTTTTGTCATCCCCAGTCCCCAGGATGGAGTAATTACATTTTCTCCCATTTTGAAAATAACAATGCAGTGATGCGAGCTAGTGCACAACAGTCAGTAAGAACTATTACCAAACCTCCTGATCCTGACTCTTAGGACACCTTGTATTGGAAAGCTGACATTTATTTCTGTCCGGATCGGGGGCTAGAGTTCGTAATTTCCGGTAATCGCTCAACCCTGTGATTACGGGCACTCTGAGGGCAGCCGACAGGGAGAAGTAGTCACCAAAGAAATACTTCGCTAGTTTGGGAACTGCCAGCCCCCAATTTATAAATTGGAATGAAAGAAAGATGAAGGCACCATGGAGATGACAAGAAAAGGGAGGTTCAAGATAGTCCCAATGTTCTCTGGCATGTTAATCCTCATCACCCATCACCCAAGAGGTATTCTGAGGGGATAGAGGGAAGAAGAAAGCACAAAATATTCCAAAGTTCCTTATTACTTTCCTTTTCATTAGTACTGGGCTGGGCATGGCGGCTCAACATCTGTAATCCCAGTACTTTGGAAGGCTGAAGCCGCCAGATCGCCTGAGGTCAGGAGTTCAAGACCAGCCTGACCAACATGGAGAAACCCTGTCTCTACTAAAAATACAAAATTAGCCGGGCATGGTGGCACATGCCTGTAATCCTAGCTACTCAGGAGGCTGAGGCAGGAGAATTGCTTGAACCTGGGAGGCAGAGGTTGCGGTGAGCCACGATCGCACCGTTGCACTTCAGCCTGGGCCACAAGAGCGAAACTCCATCTCAAATCAATCAATCAATCAATAAAATATCTTCAAATGATCAAAGGCTTTCCTGAATTTTTTTTGTTGCAGATATGTTTGAGACTCAAGCCCCAGCCCAACCCCAGATGAAGGGATTGTACGAGCAGCGATCTCGATCCGGGGGACCAGCCCCTGTTCTGACCAGAGCTGAATGCCTGGCCCAGGAAAAGGACAAGTCCTAGTGTCTAAAATGATGACAAAAACAAGGCACAGAGATGATGGTGCTGACGCCGCTGGGCACTGGGACCATCACCTCACAGGGACTGGAACCAATATACCAGCAGAACAAGCCAATGGCGAGAGAAGGTAGGAATCAAGATCACACAGAGGGAGCAGGGCTGCAAAGAGGAGGCTGGAGAAAGGCAGAGATGACCGTCCACGTGGCCGCAGAGGAACAGAGGAGGCAGTTCCAATGGCCGTGGACCCGAGATATGCTTTGTTGCTCTCTGACACTGCTCCTGCTCCATGGGACTGGTTGCTATATTTTTGGGACAAGTACCCTTTTACTTAAGCTAACTCGGGTGACTCTCTTGTCCTTGTAACCAAACGTACCCTTGACTATAACATTCTCCTTTGAGCTAAACTAAATAAATTCTGCTAGGAGATCCCACTTATAATCTATTTCAACTGACAGCGACTACTTTTGTCTGATTTATTACAGCTGTAAGCCCTTCCTTCTGGAAGGGGGAGGGGCTGCGATCTCTTTTAAAGCCAGACCAATTTTACACTGGCAGGGGCCGTGTGTGCGGCGGCTGTACATTACAGCGCCCTACAGGATGCATCTAAACTAGTTTGGTCAGCTTATCCATTCCCTGAAAGCAAGGAAGCCGCCACATCAGTAACTCCGTTGCTAAGGCAACTGCTTACTTTCCATATCAACTGCAAACTCGTTGCTATGGAGACACATATACAAGAAAAATTCCTCTTTCCAGCCAGGGACCAGATGGCAGAGAACTCACAGAAGCCATGGGTTAGGGGGCTTTGCTAAGTGAGATGTTTACTGGAGTACATTTCTCTCCTGATATCAGAGATGCAGCTACCCTGAGCACATTTAAAAGTTGCACTTTTGGTACAAAAGTAAAGGTTTGTTCTTTTCTGCCTGCAAAAATACAGCTAGTAACTAGAGGTAAGTCATTGTTGAAATAATTCTGAGACAGCCTCCCTCTAAATGTAAACCTCTTTTGTTTTTATTCTCCACGCTGAATATATCCCAAAATGAATTTCCTAGTCAAACACTAATGGAAATATAATTTCCTGTAAGAACTGAAATAGAAGTTTGATTTCACTTTCTTTTTGACTGAGAGGTAATCCAGAAATCTCTTTATTTTCCAACACCTATGCACTGTGTTTCAGATTTATACCTCCACCCGAACGTCTCTACAGAGCTTGAAACTCATATAGCAAACTTCCTGACAGCTGCACTTAGATGTCCGCACACCATCTCAAATTTAACATGGTTAAAAGAGAATGTTGGCACTAATCCTCATCCAATTTCCCAACCCAAATTTGCCCACACATCTTCATCTGCAACCCCTGACCCTGGTTCAAGCTAGCATCGCTCCCACCATCTCTCTCTTGCACCACTGGAACGAGCCCCAGAGAGGTATTTCCCCCTCCTGTCCTTTTAGACATAACATTCTCCCCTTTCTAATACACTAACTGCGAGCCCTCTTTCTGTTCCTTGGACATTTTGAGTTATTGCCACCTCAGGGCCTTTGCACTTGCTGTTTTCTCTACCCAGATCTTTACACGGCTGCATCCCTCTTGCCATTCAAGGCATGGCCTAGTCAGACCCCTCTGAGAAGTCTCCCACCCTCCTCCCCACTCCTCTCTCGTACATTATCCTGTTTTATTATCTTCATTGCATATAACACAGTCTGGCACGTTACCTACCCTGTCCCACGTAGGGAACTATCATTTACCACTTGCTTCCTCCTCCTCCCCTACCCTCACTGCTACCCTATGGAAGGTCTAGGAGAGCAGCCAGGGACCCGCCAGAGGTCACCACTATATCCTCAGCACCCAGAACAGTGCCTGGCACTCCACAAACAAGGGTAGCATGAACAAATCGCTGCTGAAAATGCTTCTAAAATGACTGAAGCCACTTATTTTCATAAATACAGAGTCTAATTTTTACTTTGCAAGTTAGGGGCCAGGCATAATGGCTCAGGCCTGTAATCCCAGTACTTTGGGAGGCTGAGGTGGGCGGATCACTTGAGGTCAGGAGTTCAAGACCAGCCTGGCCAATATGGTGAAACCCTATCTCTGCTAAAAATAGAAAAATTAGCTGGGCATGGTGGCGTGAGCCTGTAATCCCAGCTACTCGGGAGGCTGAGGCAAAAGAATCGCTTGAACCCGGGAGGCAGAGGTTGCAGTGAGCTGAGATCATGCCACTGAACTCCAGCCTGGGTGACAGAGTGAGGCTTCATCTCAACAGCAACAACACCACCACTAGGTATTCTGCAAGACCTCAGAACCATGGCTGCAAACACCAGTTCTCAATTTTACAAGCCTGGAAGGAATTCAGCACACAGTGCAGTATTCCAGGAGTACCCACTGTGATGCTATGCCTCACCTCTGTGCCAGGCTGCCTGTACCTCGATTCCTAGAAATCCGGGACTTTTCTTCCCCCTCTACTATAGCCGTGATCAGAGTCAGCACTCACATGACTTGGTCTTCTAAAAACAAAGCCTGTGCACATGTTCTGCTAGGTGGGTGTTTTCTGTCTAATGACATTAGTTAAATCACTAATCAGTCCTGTCCCTAGAGGAGGACAGTCACAGCCTTCTATAAGGCACTTCACAGAACTCCAATAAATAGAAGAAGACACTGAACTCGACCCCACGGGGCCCAGAGGGAAATCCCACACACCCTGTGAGGACTAAAGGAAGAAAAGGAAGGGTAATTGGAGAGCTTTTTCCCCTGGGAAGCATATAGCCTCTCTGCCTGTATTTACTGTCTCCTGCTGAGTTCACAAGCAAAGGTACTCAAACAAGCACACACACACATATACACAAATCAAAGACTTCATCCTGTTCATAGAACTGTCTGCAATCTTACATAGCAACCCATCAAGTTATTACTAAAAGAACGACTTCACACTACTCTCTATCTTCAACCATCTATTTCCTTGCTTTTCTTCTTATCATCCTTGGCACGGACTACATCTTCACCTCAATCAAGCTATCGCTTTTGATGACATTAAATGCAACTTAACCAGAATATCTTAAAGCAAAACCTTGGTTATTTGGAATGTTTAAGAAATGGGTCAGCATCTCTGCTTTACTTGTTACCAATGCAATTTAAAGTTTTCCATTTAGCATCCTAGCTCCTCCAACAAGTCCCTATTCTTATTTACATAACCTTCCAGCCACCATCTCCCTCCATCCTTTCCTCTGACACTGTTCCAACACATCTAGACCTCTGTGGCAGAAAGTTCCAGGTTTGCTTGGCAACAGAACCAACATTTAACTTGGGGTTCCAATGGATCAGGCAAAAAAGTCCATTTCCCAGGCTTCCTTGCAGCTAGAAGTCATGTGACCAGGCTCCAGCCAGTAAGATCAAAGCAGAGGGTGGGGTTTCTGGGAAAGCCCCTTAAAACCTGAAGTCAGCAATACTCTCTCCCGTCCTTCCCTGCACTCACCTTCTTGCTTCCTAAAATGGGAACATGCTAGCTGATGCCATCTTGGACCATGAGAAGACTGAGAATGGAAATGCGCAATGCCCTGAGAACAGCAGAGAAGAGGGAATGTGCATCTCTGTCTCGCTCCTCAAGACGTATTTCATGTAATGGAGAAATACGTCCCTAGCTTGTTTAAATCATTGTTAATTCGTTTTCTACAATAAACAGTCAAGCCTCCTTCTGATCAATCCATCCTTAGAGGTCTAATGCTCATTCCCACACCCGAAGAATGCTTTGTTAACAGCCTATTCAAGTGAATGAGGAATATTCAAAAGTCGCCCATCACTATCTTTTAGCTTCCCCAGTGCCCCTCTTTGGGGAAGGGAAGCCAGCCTAACTTTAAATGATATCAATCTCACACTGATCGGCACACTTCCAGTACTTACGGTAACTTACTCTTTTTTATTTTGCATTATGTTTCCTGCTTTCCTGGAATGTAAACTAATAAGAGTACAAAAAGCAAGAATCAAATCATACTTATTTTTTTTAATTTTTTGTTGTTGTTGAAGACATGGTCTCACTCTGTAGTCCAGGCTGGAATGCAGTGGTGCGATCATGGCTCACCGTAGCCTCCACCTCCTGGGTTCAAGCGACTCTCCAGCCTCAGTCTCCTGAGTAGCTAGGATCACAGGCGCATGCCACCACGCCCAACTAATCTTTGTATTTTTTGTAGAGACAGGGTTTGACCATGTTGCCTAGGCTGGTCTCGAACTCCTGAGCTCAAAGTGATCCGCCCTGCCTCGGCTTCCCAAAGTACTAGGATTACAGGTGTGAGCTGCCACACCCGGCCTAAACTTGTAAGTTTCAAATAGGAGGTCAGAGTGCCAACTTCCTATGTTATTTACTGCAGAGAATTATCCTGCAGTCAAAATGATTTCAAGGGGAAATCCTAGCCCAAAGGGGAAGGTTCTGAAAACCATTTCTTGCTGGTGGATACACAGGCAGTACATCAATGAAGTATCTGGTAGACCTATCCACGTGCCTCAAAGCTCTACCAAAGAGAATGCAACATTTTCTCAACAGGAAACAGGGGGAGATACTAGACAGATACATTGATAGGGCCCTTGGGCCCAGAAGCTTTCCCAGCAGCCTCAGACAGACCGCCATCCAAGTGAATGGCATCTTCCTGGTCAAGTCACTGTAGGGGGTAGAAAGGTAGTGTATCCATGCAGGGCCAGAAAAGCAATGATGTGAGACAGAAAACAGAGAATACAAAGGGCATACAGCAGTGGAGTAAGAGCTTCTGCTAGAGAAGTTCCGCTAGCAAGAGGGAGACTCTATGAGGAGGGCTCGCTGGACCATGAGTGCCTTACAGGCAGTGGCCATGGTACATTCAATTCTGTATTATTTTAGCACGTAGTATAGTAGGTACTTTAAAAAGTTTGTTGAATAAATGAATGAATGAGCAGACAAATGAAAAGTCTGCCAGAGCAAGACAACAGAAATGTGGCTCCACCCAAGACACCTAATGACTGGAAGAAAAAGGAATGAACAGTCTGGAAGGAATAAATCGGCAGGATGAGGCCGGGCACAGTGGCTCACACCTGTAATCTCAGCACTTTGGGAGGCCAAGGCAAGCAGATCACGAGGTCAGGAGTTTGAGACCAGCCTGACCAACATGGTAAAACCCCATCTCTACTAAAAACACAAAAATTAACTGGGCGTGGTGGCATGCACCTGTAATCCCAGATACTCAGGAGGCTGAGGCATGAGAATAAGCGATTCTCAAGCGAACCTGGGGAGGCAGAGGTTGCAGTGAGCCGAGATTGCACCACTGTACTCCAGCCTGGGTGACAGAGCGAGATTCTGTCTCAAAAAAAAAAATAAAAGAAGCCGAGCACAGTAGCTCACGCCTGTAATCCCAGTACTTTGGGAGGCCAATGCGGGTGGATCATGAGGTCAGGAGATGAAGACCATCCTGGCTAACACGGTGAAACCCCATCTCTACTAAAAATACAAAACATTAGCCAGA
>NW_012116265.1:4189600-4199938 GCF_000951035.1 Colobus angolensis palliatus | reverse complement strand
ACACACACACACACACACACACGAGTTGTATGTACAGTACATGCAATGGAATACTATTTCTCCTTAAAAAGGAATGAAATTCTAATTGCTACAACATCATGGATGAACCATGCTAAGTGAAAGAAGCATAAGGACAAATACTGTATGGTTCCATTTATATGAGGGACCTAGGATAGTCAAATTCATGGTTGGAAAGTACAATAGTGGTTATCAGGGGCTGCTGTGGGTGTTAAGAGAATGGTGAGTTATTGTTTAACAGATACAGAGGTTCAATTTGAGTTGAAGAAGTTCTGGAAATAGATAGTATAGATGGTTTCATAACAATGTGAATCTACCTAATGTTATTTAATAGTTAAAACAAACCGGCCGGGCGAGGTGGCTAAGTCCTGTAATTGGGAGAGCAAGTTGGGAGGATCACGAGGTCAGGAGATCAAGACCAGCCTAGCCAACATAGTGAAACCCTATCTCTACTAAAAATACAAAAATTAGCTGGGTGTGGTGGCAGGCGCCTGTAGTCCCAGCTACTTGGGAGGCTGAGGCAGGAGAATGGCGTGAACCCAGGAGGCAGAGCTTGCAGTGAGCTGAGATCATGCCACTGCACTCCAGCCTGGGCGACAGAGCGAGACTCCTTCCGTCTCACCAAAAAAAAAAAAAAATCGGCCGTATGGGTCAGGGAGCTGCACTTTCTTGGGATCACAGTGGATGCTGGTATGAATGGCTTCCTATTCCAGGGCCTGTGACAAGGGAGTAGTTTTATTTCTGGCCCTTCAGAGACCCTGGTAAACTCTCAACCTTCTGAGGTGACATAGCCTATAGCACAGACGGCAGAAAGCAGCCCGCCTGGCAGTGGGCACCAGTGAGAAGGAGGCCGTCTTCAGGCACAGCATTTCCAACGCTGGGCAAGGCAGCCCCAGGTCGAGGATGAAGAGACCTCAGAGGAGTCTCACACACATTACAAAATTACACGTTCCACCCACCCAACATTACACTAATTCTTAGGAATTTACACATCTGAACCAGACCACACTGTCTTCCCATGTGCATTATCTATCCAAAAAAAATAATAATAATAAGTTATCTCGGCCGGGCGCGGTGGCTCAAGCCTGTAATCCCAGCACTTTGGGAGGCCGAGACGGGCGGATCACGAGGTCAGGAGATCGAGACCATCCTGGCTAACACGGTGAAACCCCGTCTCTACTAAAAAATACAAAAAACTAGCCGGGCGAGGTGGCGGGCGCCTGTAGTCCCAGCTACTCCGGAGGCTGAGGCAGGCGAATGGCGTAAACCCGGGAGGCGGAGCTTGCAGTGAGCTGAGATCATGCCACTGCACTCCAGCCTGGGCGACAGAGCGAGACTCCGTCTCAAAAAAAAAAAAAAAAAAAAAAAAGTTATCTCTTCCTTCTAAAAGGACCATCAATGAGACAGGTAGGTTGACTTACGGTATCACGGGAACGGGAGGAATGGGAAATGCTCTTGATTCTGCATTCACAACATCAAGAAGAAAAACCTAGAAGCAACTGCTTACATGGGGTGCTGACACACAGAGGTGCAACCTCAGTTTTTTTTTTTTCTGTTTTACTTTTTGAGACAGAGTCTCACTCTGTCACCCAGGCTAGAGTGTAGCGGTGTGATCTCCGCTCACGGCAACCTCTGCCTCCTGGGTTCAAGCGATTCTCCTGCCTCAGCCTCCCGAGTAGCTGGGATTACAGGCACCCGCCACCAGGCCTGGCTACTTTTTGTATTTTTAGTAAAGACAGGGTTTCACTATGATGGCCAGGCTGGTCTTGAACTCCTGGCCTCAAATGATCCCTCCTCCCGCTCCCCCTCCTCCCCGCCACCCTACCCCCGGTCTTGGCCTCCCAAAGTGCTGAGATTATAGACGTGAGCCACCACACCTGGGTGCAACCTCATTTTCAAAACTGCCTTTGAAAAAGAATCTCATCTACTGAGAGTAAACGTGAAGAGAACAGCAAATTAGAGGGAGAATTTGTATAAACAGTGTACACGCAGGGAGAAAAGCTTCTGCACTCGGCTCTGATGCCACTGAAGGGGTCCTATGAGGCAGGGGGTCAGGACAGAGCCTGGAAACCGGAAGCTGAGCAGGCAGTTGTGTGCTCTGTGAAGAAGCAAGAACTTTACATGTACCGACAATTGAGCCCCATCTCAACAGGACAAAAATATACTCTGTATTTGCCTTTCTCTATCTTGTACCCCCAGAGTTAATTCTGGGTTTATTTGGGTTATTTCAATCCCCTATAACCCATATTCATAGGATATTTAAAGGAAGCACAGAGAGATCATCTACAATGTCTGCTATACTGAGAAGGCATGGGCAAGCACCAGGGGTAAGCACATGCCCTTCAGAATTGGAGGGAATAGGGCCAAGCATGGTGGCTCACACTTGGGAGGATCGCTTGAGGACAGGAGTTCAAGACCAGCCTGAGCGACACGGCGAGACCCCATCTTTACTAAAAATGTATTATTTTTGGAGACAGGATCTAGCTCTGTCACCCAGCGATCTTCCCAACTTAGCCTCCTGAGTAGCTGGGACTACAGGTGTGTGCCACAACCCCCAGCTAATTTTTTTTATCTTTTGCAGAGATGCAGTTTCATCACATTGCCTAGGCTGGTCTCAAACTCCTGGGCTCAAGTCATTTGCCTGCCTCGGCCTCCCAAAGTGCTGGAATTACAGGTATGAGCCACAGTGCCCAGCCCTACAAAACAAAACCAAAAAATCTCAAAATTAGCTGGATGTGGTGGCGTGCACATGTATTCTCAGCTACTTGGGAGGCTGAGGCAGAAGGATCACTTGAGCCCAGGAGTTCAAGGTTGCAGTGAGCTATGATCATGCCAGTGTACTCCAGCCTGTGTGACAGAGAGACCCTGTCTCAAAAATAAATTAAATAAATAATTTTTTTTTAAAAAAGAATTAGAAGGAATTAGGATGAACTCATGTTCTACACTTACTAGCTGTGCAACTTCTAGCAAGTTACTTAACCACTCAGGGCTTAACTCATCATCTATTTTAAGAAAGAAAATAATAGGGCCTACTTCATAGGGTTTAGTGAGGAAGAAATCAGATACTGCATATGGAAAGCACAAAGCAAGCATGCCTATATTTATAAGCTAAAATTGTATTTAAAGCACTCAGCTCTGGATATAATAAACATACTTTTGCACAGTGTTTCCTTTATAAACCCTTTGATGACAATGTTTTTTGTTCAAGTAGCAAGAGGAAAGGTTAAAAAAAAAAAGGCACAAAAATAGAAATACACACATACCTTATAATCCAGCCTGGAAAAAAATTACTGCAGTCTACTTCTCATTTACAAGTAGTCAGAGAGGTTAGTACATGCTAATCGTACACTCCTAAGTAAGACCTGTATTTAGGGAGTGTAAAACTTAATCCCAGACATTAAAACTCTACCTTAATTGATTTAGGCACAGATCATCCATAGGCGAAATGGAAAAACAAAACAAAACAAAAAAAACTAATGAGCAACTTCATAGAGTAGGGAACAGTGACCTCACATGAACCCATGGCTCAATCTCAGCTTCCCCAAGAAGGGGATGACCAGGCTTTTGGAAGTGATATATCAGGAAGGACACAGGACAACCCAGAACGCAATCCAGAATGTGACCCAGACGTTCGTACTTCCTTCCATTTGACAGCAAATAGGAGAGAGAAGCAAGTTACATGAAATCACAAGGAAGTAAACAGAATGCAAATACTGTATAGTGTAAGCCACGGGTCTCTTGTAACAAGGAAGGGAATGAAAAAGGAAACAGGGCATAGGAGTGCTGCAGACTGACACAGACAGGAAACATCACAAAAGGCACTGCAGGAACCACATTTGGACCCTAATTCAAATAAACATTTTGTAAACAAGGATATCTGAATATGGACCTGGTATTAGGCAACACCAAGTAATTATTCATTTGTTAGGCGGGACTTTAGCATGGTTATTATGTAAGAAATTGTCAATTCTTATGCATACTTGAATTGTAAATGTCATTTGCTTCAAAATACTTCAGCAAGGCTGGGTGCAGTGACTCATGCCTATGATCCACAGCACTTTGGGAGGCTGAGGCAGGAGGATTGCTTGAGGCCAGGAATTTGGGACCAGACAACAACATGGCAAAAACCCTGTTTCTATGAAAAATACAAAAAAATAATAATTAGCCAGGCATGGTGGTGTGCACTTGTAGTCCCACCTTTGGAGGCTGAAGGCTAAGGCTTGAGCCTGGGAGTCTGAGGCTGCAGTGAGCCATGATTATGCTACTGTACTCCAGCCTGGTCAACAGAGTGAAACCCTGTCTCAAAACAAAAAACCAAAAAACAACTTCAGAAATAGCAACAACAAAGAAGAATAAATAAAATAAGTGTGACAAACCTTTGTCAACTACTGAATCAGGATGTGTGTTATGGGGGTATACCAAGTCATTATACTATTCTCTGTGTGTTTCAAAATTTCCATGATTCAAAAATAAAAATAAAACTCTTATCTTTTGAAGTTCTTTAAGAGATAAAACGAAAGCCAAACTGTCTCTTTTGCCTTGACTGACTCATTCATGAGAACATGCTCTTGATGAAATCTCAGCAACTGGAAAGGCCTCATGAGGGCACCTACTTCAGGGATTCTCAAACCTGGCTGCACGCTGGAAACAGCTAGGAAGCTCAGCAGAACTACCAGTTTTCCCACCTCACACCTAATGAATCACAATCTCCAGAAAGGGGCCCGAGAAAATGGGAATTTTTTTTTTTTTCTTGAGAGAGGGTCTGGCTCTGTCACCTAGGCTGTATCTCAGCTCACTGCAACCTCCTCCTCCCTGGCTCATGCCATCCTTCCATCTCAGCCTCTAGAGTGGCTGGGACTACAGGAGTATGCCACCATGCTCAGCCAATCTTTTTTTTTTTGTATTTTTTGTAAAGAGAGGGTTTCACCATGTTCCCCAGGCTGGTCTCAAACTCCTGAGCTCAAGCAATCCTCCCGCCTTGGCCTCCCAAAGTGCTGGGATTACACGTGTGAGTCACCGTGCCCGGCTAGGAATTGTTTTTTAAGTGCCACAGGTGACTCTGATGCAATTTAGTATGTTTCCTCCCCAACATCCCAGCCAAACAGTTGTCCAGCAGGGTATGTGTTCCGAGCCCTCAGGGACAAGGATTACACAGGTTTCCACATTTTCACTGCTACGTCAAGCCTAACCGTATTCTTCACTTGCAGAAGAAAATTAAAAGTGGAATAGCTAATTCACTGCATACAACTTGCAAGGTTTCAATTTTCCCGTTCAATTTAAGGTATTTCTCACCAACATTCAGGTGCATTTAGTCACTGTGTTGAAGGCAACTTCAGTGTGGGAGCTCCCGCCAAATAAAATCTCATGTGAAAAAACAAGTTTACCCATAGAGGTAAAGGAGCTTTCACTGGGCAGAGTATCAGGGAGAATGCCGTAGTAGCAAACCCCAAGCGACTGGGCCACGTCAATGCCCTGGAAGGACCTGGGTGTACCTGAGCATACCTGGGAGCCTGCACCTCTCACAGCAGCCAGCAGCTGGCCTGGGGGAACCCAAGAAAGAGGAGAAAAGTGGAAAAACTCACACCTCTTGCTTTGTTCTCACAGAATCACAAATGCTGGGAGCAAACTCCCAACCACAAAACTGACTGGCATTTGATCAGAAACATGTCAATACAGGTCAGGATGGCTGGGAAGCCAGAACTGAACGTTTCATAACACTAACAATCTCAGGTCTTTAAAACCATTCTCTTTCAACAAGTGATATCTGAATTTATCCGGACTGACAACCTTCACTCCTGGAAAACATGACTCCCAGAATCCAGCGGTGGGGGGTGCATGGGGGGAGAACAGCCCCTCCTGGTGCGCCTCAGCACACGGCATCCAACACTCACTTGTCACTCCCAAGGCTGATTGATGAATAATGCTCCCGAGTGTTGCTGCACGCTTTGGCGTTGGTCTTTTCTAACATTTCAGAGTGTGCATTTGCTAAATTACTTTTATGTGCACCGGCATTATGTCAAACACGAAGATTCAGGCATGCAGGAACTTGCAGACTCGTTTTACACCAAACTAAATGCCCTGTTTGTTGCTTTATCACTGCCATGCGGCTTTGGGGGACCTGAGCAGCACTTTCTTCTCCACCTTCTCAGTCTGGAATTGCTTTCGGAGACGTTCCCTTTCTTGCCACAAAGACCCACCTATACAGAAGCTTTAAATACCACAGACTTGGTTCTTTACAGAGGAGCAATGAATGTCCTCTAAGCTCAAAGAATAATCTTAAAGCACTCAAAAAAGCCAAGTCCAGAGGTGGCTCTCCAAATGCTCAACCTGAGATACAGAGGGAAGGAGAAAGAGCTTCATGGTCATGGAAATTCCTCTCCCTGATTAAAGGGACGCACTTTGATGGTTACAGCTACACAAAAATAAGGACCTGAGGAGGAGGGGCCCAGAAACTTATGAATATTCAGATCTGCACGCTCGACCCAGGCATCATTTGCACCAGTGATCAAAGTAAATCTCCTTAGTGCCCACATCTTTCCTCCCAGGCAACACCCCTCCCCAAGCCCTGCGTCCCCACCCCCTATCTCAAACAGAAACTGAGTGAAGAGCATTTGCACACAAACACGTCCAATTTGAGCAAGGAGCAATAGGGCTAGGCCACTTCCTGATTCATACTCTCCCATGCCAAAGACAATGAGAATATTCTCACGCTCAAGATTCTACTTGAAACAGTGACATGCTGCCAGAAAGAAATTAAAGGCCCCAGCCCTGCCCAGCCACTGACCCCACACAATGGTGGTCCTGCATCCAAAGCTGAACTTCAAAAAGAGGGAGAACCAGAACCCCAGCTGCACACGGCAGCATCATTAACACAACACACAAAGCGGGAAAACACAGTCACATGAAAACTTAGTGGAGGGAACCTTTTCTGGCGATTTATCTTAACTGTGGCTGCATTACTTTTCAGGACTCAAAGTCAGATCACAATTTTGTTGTCCACTTCTTTTTTTTTTACCGCGCCCGGCCTTGTTGTCTACTTCTTAACAGTCACCCAATTTCTACTAAACCTATTATATTCCTTAAAACAAAAATAGGGCAGGCGTGGTGGCTCACGCCTGTAATCCCAGCACTTTGGGAGGCCAAGGTGGGTGAATCACTTGAGCCTTGAAGTTTGAGACCAGCCTGGGCAGCATAGCAAGACACCATCTCTACAAAAAGTATAAAAATTAGCAGGGTGTAGTGGCATACACCTGTGCTCCCAGCTCATTTGAAGGCTGAGATGGGAGGATCACTTAAGCCCAGAAGGTCAAAGCTGCAGTGGGCTGGGAGCATACCACTGCACTCTAGCCTAGGTGACAGAGCAGGACCCTGGTCTCAAAGAAAGAAAAAAAAAAAAGAAACGAAAGAAAAGAAAAAAGAGAAAGAAAGCAAATTATTAAAATTGTCTTCTTTTCACTGACCATGAAGTACAAACTATGGCTTTAAAGCAGGGGTCCCCAACCCAGGCCGTGTACCAATCAGTGGCCTGTTGGGGGGAGGGGGGCTGCACAGCAGGAGGTGAGCATTGCCAACCTGAGCTCCGCCTCCTGTTAGATCAGCTGCAGCATTTGATTCTCATAGGAGCACAAACCCTACTGTGAACTGTGCATGTGAGGGATCTAGGTTGTGTGCTTCTTATGAGAATCTAATGACTGATGATCTGAAGTGGAACAGTTTCGTACCAAAACCACCCCCCTTGGCCCTCCACAAAATGGGTCCCTAATGCCAAAAACACTGGGCACCTCTGCTTTAAAGTCAATATTAAACCTTTTTAAAGTCAGTCTCTAATGGGACCCTCACTCTGAGCCAGGAATTTCAAAGTTGTCACTTATATAGACACCAGATTTCATGACAGTCACCTGGGCAACTCATGCCTGTTTAGTCTTGGAGTATAAGTATACTCAAGTCTCTTCCCAGTGTTCATCACAAGTCTCTTCCCAACGTTCATCACTGTCTACTTATTCCAGAACACTGGAGAAATTTCCCTCCTCCTCGTTCATATTCAGGGAAAAAAAAGAAACACCATTTTTCTCTAGCCCGTGGTGGCAGTTTTTCTCAAATACATATATATACACATACTTCACGGTTAATGGCTGCCCTTGGAATACTGACCTTTGTTAAGACTCTAAAACCAAAGTGAGCCATCCACAATGAGGGATGATAACCGAGAACCAAACAATTCTGCAAACCACCGTTTTATCTTTATGGAAACCCTATCAGTGGGAAACCCTCAAATAGTACAAACGCTAATAAACAGTACATAACTAATAGGCTTGGGGAAAGGAAATTCCTTAAAATGATCTAAATGAATTAAATAGAATAAAACCTACTTACAACTGCTACTTTAATGTGGTGAATAGAAATTCATTTTTAATAGAGAAAAATTTTAAATTAAAAAAAAAAAAACAAACCTTGGGTTCCAGACACAAAGGCTTACCTGACTCCTCTCTTTGTCCACTTTCTTAAAACACTTATTCAGTGACAAATTGTGTCTCACGGAGTTTTTCCACCCAGTAGGTGCATTTGCAAAATACGGAAAATGTTCCAAGATCCAGTTGTAGATATCCTTCACTGGCAGGCGCTTGGTCGGAGAGTCCTCAATGGCCATAAATATGAGGCAGCTGAAGGAGTAGGGGGGTTTGCAGTTAGGGTTCTGCCTGGCATCGTAGGGCATGTCAGAGTGGGCGGGGGACGGGGGGGTGTCATCGTCCAGGTCCTGGACGGGGCTGACACTCCTGAGGACCGACTCCCCAAAGCTCTTCAGCAAGTTCTTGCTCTCATGCAGCCAGTTCAGGTTGATCAGCTCTTCATCTTCCATGGCCCCCTCTTCTAATCGGATGTCAGGCAGAGAAAAGTCGAGGTCATCGTCTTCCTGAAGGGCCTTGGAGAAACTGCTGCCCTGGTAACACTGACTCAGTCCACTGGAGACACTAATTCCTGAGCTTTCAGGCTTCTTACTGGGAGGCATGACTGGACCCATTTACGTGAAGGCTCCTAGTAAAGACACCACAAAGAAATGATGAGCTGGCGAGGCCCAAAACAGAAAGGCCGACTGTGCCCCTCTGACTCTGTTGCCTCCCACTGCCACCTCTATGGAACCCCTGCTACACAGGAACACCACCTCGGGACTCCCACACTGAGCAACGCAGTCCCACAATTCCACTACAGATAGGCTGATGAGAAAAATCAGCCCACCGTTCATATAGCAAGGCGACCTGATGCCCCTTAAATAAAACAAGACCGATAACACCAGCCGGGCACAGTGGCTCGCGCCTGTAATCCCAGCACTTTGGGAGGCTGAGGCGAGAGGATTGCTTGAGACCAGGAGACCAGTTTTAAAGTACATTAAATTTTATTGCGAATTATTTTTTCTTCTGAACAGAAGAAAAGCAAGTAACTTCAGGCACCACACGAATACATGGGAATGTAAGATAAGCCATTAACTGAAATTAGAACTGGTGAAAAAAGTCAGGAGAGCAACTGCCAGTTTCAAGACAGTAAATTCAATTCAATTGAACAAAACATGCCACAGAATCCTATCCCTCCACCCCGATCCACCACCATCCCCATTTTTATCAATGACCTAGAACATGGAGTAAAATAACATCTGATGAGAAAAGAAAACGAGGAGGTGGTACATTTACAGACAGAAAGACCCCTACAGACACAAAGCATGTTCAACCCTCCAGCACCCAATGTAACACAGAAAGAACAATGTAACACAGAACAATGTAACACCCAATGTAACACAGAAAGAACACCCAATGTAACACCCAATGTAACACAGAAAGAACAGTAAAGATAACCAAAAAGGTCTCCCACTCTCTGTAGCGCTAAAACAATATGCTTGGTTTGAGAGTGTTACGTTTTAATTCCCCACAAAAACAACCGGTAAGAAAATCAAGCATCTACCTAGAAAACAAATGAACAGGCTGGGCATGGTAGCTCATGCCTATAATCTCGCCACTTTGGGAGGCTGAGGAGAGAGGATCACTTGAGCCCAGGGGTTCGAGACCAGCCTGGGCAACATGGCGAAACCCCATCTCTACGAAAAACACAAAAATTAGCCAGGAATATGCCTGTAGTCTCAGCTACTTGGGAGGCTGGGTGGGAGGACTGCTTGAACCCAGGAAGCTGAGGCTGCAGTGAGCCATGACTGCACCACTACACTCCAGCCTGAGCAACAGAGCGAGATCCTGTCTCAAAAGTTTTGAAGAAAGAGAGGAAGAATGAAAGGAAAGGAAGAAGGGAAGGGAAGGAAGAAGGGAAGGGAAGGGGGAA
>NW_012116265.1:4186572-4188706 GCF_000951035.1 Colobus angolensis palliatus | reverse complement strand
TCTCCTGCCTCAGCCTCCCGAGTAGCTGGGACTACCGGCGTGCGCCACCATGACTGGCTAATTTTTGTATTTTTAGTAAGATGGGGTTTCACCATGTTGGCCAGGATGGTCTCGATCTCTTGATCTCGTGATCCACCCACCTCGGCCTCCCAAAGTGCTGGGGTTCACTCACAGGGAGTATTTCTTTCCATCAAATAAGGAGGTTACCCTGACACATTTCCGAGAAAAAACAAGGTAGCATCTTTAGGCTTGGGGATACAACAAGAGTCTGGTCTGATCCTGGCTTTAACTTCTTTATGAACGAATTACAGCATCACTTGTCTTTCTTAAGTTTCCTCAGATCCCATCAGAAAATTTTCTGACGACCAGCAAATGCCCACAGTAGAGTATAAAAAAGAACTACCCAGCCACTGAAGTCAACTTTAGCTCTAAATGAAAGTTTTATGTCTCCTGAGCTTCCAAACAGGAAAATTATATCATGGCTGACAGTAAAGTAATTTAATTGCACTGTTGCTATGACAACATGCTGCTCTCTTTCTTTTTAATTTGCTTATTTGTCAGTAGCTTCCCAGAGGAACTAACATGCTATTCTCCATGTTTCCTTTTGTTTTAAGCAAACACTGCCAGCAATATGGTTTTAGGAGAAAAAGTGGCATTGTCACGGAGAGAGAGTTATGGGAGTTCAGTACCCTTGGATCATGTGTGCGCTTTGTGCTGGGACCCCGTACTCTCCAACCGCTCACTGCATCCCTATAAATCCCGCATTTTATAGCAACAGTGTAAAGAGCTGCTGATCACTACAGTTCCATGTAAAAACAAAACAAAACTAAACAAAAAAAAAACAGTTCCCAGAAACCACAGCTGAGGAGTTTTCCATTATTATACTCTAACTACAGATTTCGCCAAATCTTTTTTTCCTCCTGTTTTAGAGGGGAAAAAAAAGAATCTGGATCATGTGAGTTGCAGTTAAGCAAACATTTTTAATCTGCTGCCAACAAGGCTGCTCCACCAGATACGCAAATAGTTATTCACTGGTGACCTCCTTACAACTTTTCTCTACACACACACACACACACCCTCTTTTGTTTTTATGACTTGCTGTGTTTTGTTACCCTTTTTATTTTTTAACGGAGAAAATGAGGCAAGAAAGCTTAGCTTCTCGCCTAGTAAACAGAAGGTCTCCAAATAACTGACAAAGACATTACTGGCCCAGCACTGAACAGATGTTCGATGCGAACTTTAAAAAGTTAAGAAATCCTCCCAGAGCGGAGCAGGGCAGTCCCAAGTTTGGGGGGCCGAGTCACCCCCCACCCAGCACGCGCGCGCGCGCACGCACGCGCTTCACTCTCGTCTACTGTACTTGTCAAAAACATTTCAAGGGGACCTGCGGGAGTGGCGATTGGCTGCATCCCGCGTCAATCAGCGGCGTTGCCGGGCAACGGGGGAAACTGCTCTTCTCCCCGTATACAGGGCAATTGGGAGCTCGCATACCTTCACTGCCGGTCAGATGTCATAAACCTTTTATTGGCCGCACCGCGGCGAGCCTCGAAAACAAATCAATAAAAGCCCGCCGTCCCCCAACTTAGCCAGGGCCCAAGGAGGGTTTCAAAGAGGGCCAGGATGTGGGGGGTCGGGCCTCGGGGTCTCCGGAGACGTTCGTTGCCTGTGCCAAGTCTGCACAGTTTAGGGGGGAGGGATCTTTGTTAGAAGCCTGCTTCTCATCTTGGGGTCTCCACTTGATCGGAACCCCCTCCCTGCCCCGGAACGGCGGGGACCCAGTCCTCCGCAGACAATACCAACTCTGTTCCTTGCGGGCTTTTCGGAAACCGAGGCACCGGAAAGCAGCACGCACGTCGGGGCAGGCAACTCTTCGGACCCGGTAACTCCCCGGCTAGGGGGCTCCCAGGCCCCCCACTCGACCCTCCCCCCAGGACCTGCGAGGTCCCTCGTCTTCCGAGGGCGGCGAGGTAGTCTCCAGGACCGAGGTCTCGGACGCGCCTCCCGCCCCGGGCGCCCCCCGAGCCCACGCGGGAGCCTGCGGGAGCGGGGCACAAACTCACCTGGCCGGAGCGGGGCACGGGGGCGCGGAGTAGCAGCTGCCCTTCAGCGGGAGCCGACAAACTTTCGCGGGCGC
>NW_012116265.1:4172117-4185961 GCF_000951035.1 Colobus angolensis palliatus | reverse complement strand
CGGGCTCCGGCCACACGAGCGGGCCGGCGCTGCGCTGCTGGCAACGTGTCGCGGGAACGCTTCTACCCCATCTGCATGCCTTACATGGCTCGAAAGTAAAAATAAAAAGAATTACGATGCGGGCGAGGCTTGTGGGGGTGAGAAGAGGAGATTCCGCTTCTCCCCAGTGCTGCGTCCTGATAGGACCCCCAGGGCCTTCTGAGCCCTCTCCCAGTGACCACCTCGTGTCCCGGAGGTAGGCACCGCAGTGTCCCACCCAGGTGGCCGCGTGTCTCCCGAGGGAGGGCCGGTGGCCATTACAAGGCAAGAGGCACGTCCTAAAGGCCACGCCGGTCGGGCCTCTCCAGTGGGTTGTGCGGAATGCCCGGCTGGCCTAGAGCGAAAACAGGTCTCATTTCCATCTCAGTTTGAGCTCTCAGGAACCAGACTGACCATTCCCAAGCCACCCAGCGAAATGGTGCAGCCACCACCCTAAGTCTCTAGGCACCTCCAAATAATAGCACCCACTGCCAAAGCCACACCAACCAGCCGCCTTAGGAGAGGATGAGAGGAGAGAGTCCAACAGGACACCCTGGTGGTGACAAAAATAAAAATGTGATTGCACATTACTCCCAGGTAGTGAAATCAGTTGGTTCCTCTGCAGAAGAGAAGCCCAGGGCACCCTTCCTGCCACCCCGTCCTGAGGCAGTGGACAGGACATTGTGAGCTGTCTGAAAACTACAGAAAAGCCAGCGAGTAGACCCGGAGAAAGCTTTCTAGCGTGCAGTACTTTTAAACCTAGCCAAAAGGAGGAACTAAGGGAAACACCAGCTAGGCTTCTGAAAATGTTTTCTATCTCAAAAAATAGACCCCCCATCTGAGAATCATTACCCCTAACAAAAGTTCAAGATGGCAGGTTACAAGTCTTCAGCAAAGATGTGCCTTTCAGACTCACAGGAGACCTTACCTCTTCCAAGTATTGTGGCATCTCCCCATCAGGAGACAGTTCGGAGGTGGAAGCCCAGGGGTAGCCTGAGGTCATCCAGCCCCACCACTTTGATTACTGAGCACCTGATGCCACGTACCCAAAGTCACTAAGCAAAAGGCACAAGGTGGCAGAGACAGGTCAGATGATCTCTGAAGTCTCATGCCAGAGATTCTCAGGGTTAGAAGTGGTAACAAAGCCAGGTTGAGACAATGTGTACCCTGCTCTCCTGTAGCTCTGGCTAATGCAGGTCCCGCCCCTCCATCAGCATGTCAGTTGAGGGTTGCTTATTCTCCTCCAGAGGAACCAAGGCCAGAGACCTTTGTCCAAGCCCTTGCTGGCCTAGAGAGGACGAAATCGCCCCTTACATCTTCCTCTTCCATCCCCAGCCCCCAAACCAACCCCCCAAGTCCCCCAACCACACTCACACAATAGCCAGAAAATTAAGGAGAGGTGGCATCTTATTTTCACCTGCTCCAGTCCCCTCCTGCTTTCTCAGAGTTCAAAAAGAGGGGATGTGAGCCAAAGGTGATTGCACATGGAATATGTCATTCCATGTGTGTTTTTGCTTCTTGCATTCTCAAATACATTTCTTAATTTCTCTCTCCCATTACAGTTGCAGCAAGAGATGTGAGAAGGTGTCACCCTGAAGAGGAAGTGGTGGACCAGCCCTGCCTGATGTGGACAGCAGGGGACACATGTCTGCCTGTCTATCTGAAATGAGGGAAAAAATGCTGAAAGCCAAAGGAGGGTTTAATGTGGCCTTTTTCACCTTCTAATTCCATAGAACCTCAGCTCTGGGACTTGCTTCCTGACCTAGGGTGCAGGGGCCAAATTTGTTTAGGAACAACCCCATTCACAATTCCCCTCATGAACTTTCAGAAAGGACCCTTATGTCTTAGATCCTGAGAAGTCACATAAACAAGCTGAATTGTCTAAACCATTGTCTTGTCTACACTGTTTTACAAACACATTTAACAGCCGAATGGTATATGCCCCCTAGAAATCACTTTGAGAAACACTTATTTCCTGATTGAGGACTTGATGGGACCATTGTGCAGCCCCATCTGGGCATGGGCTGGAGAGCACATAAGTATCTGGGAGCTGGAAGACCTCAATTCCAGGCTTATCTACCCCCGTCAGTGTGGGACCTCAGTTCCTCCTCCAAGGAGAAGAATGCCCCTCCCTTCATGTTTTGTGCATTCTTTTGCTAGATGTTTCTCTGGTCAAGAACATTAATCCCCCTACACACACTCTATTGGTTATTAGAGCAGCATGGCTATTTATGGAATAGTTAAGTATAAAACCTGATACGCCCTGCCCAACTTGAGGCAGTGCAACTGAGTAGGTGAGCAGATGCAGTCAGGAAGACCTGAATGACTGCCCAAAATGGGAAGAGTCCGAGGCACGCCTGGAAAGACAGTCTCCTGGGGAGGGATCCTGCAAAGAGACTCGAGTACAAGAGGAAATACAGGGAGGCTGGGCAGGCACATGCCGCTGGGCTGCATGGAACCATATATGCCTTTCCTGCTTCCCTCTATAGGTCTGCTCCACTCTCTATCCTGCAGGTTGGCTTCCTCTGCTCAATGATGGCCACACAGGACTGCCAGCAGCAAGCCCTGAGGCCTTCTGACTTTTAGCACCCACCACCTTTGGACTGCCTCAAGTCTTCCATGACATAGTTTAACTTCTCAGGGAAATTGTGCGATTGGCCTAGGCTAAGTCACATGACTCCCCTCCGGGCGTGGCCCCCCACCCCTCCCCACTGCTAACAGTGGAGACAAGGGACATGGTGAAACATCTGGGGAAGGGAGGGGAGATGACTTTGGAAGTGGGTATCTCATAAGGGTGGGTTGGTATTTAACCTGTGGAAATGGGGAAGGGGTGTTTTGACCCGAGCTGCTCACCTGGGGATGCCCATCTGAACCATCCAGAAGCCACACCTAACCAACTAGAGTCTTCTAGGATGGTGCCTTGGTATGTGCCTTTTGAGAAAGCACAAGGGGATGATTCTGCTTACAAACTGATGTTCCAGGAGAAATTGATGGCACGGAATTACCAAATTTGACTTGATTGTAGGAGTTCATTTACTGAACAAATATTTGCTGAGTGCCTACCAAGTGCATGACATTGTGTTAGGTGCCAGAGATAGACAGTCTTTGTCCCTACAGAGCACACAGATTACTGGGTAAGAGTGCAAGCCTCATATCACCAAACTCCTTGAATAGCAGGGTGAGCAATTTATATGTGTTAAGGTCAGAGGGCAAAGGTGGCTCACTGAATATTTTTGAGCCCAGAAGTTGTACTATCAGAGATATGAATTTAAAAAAAAAAAAAAGGGCTGGGCACGGTGGCTCAAGCCTGTAATCCCAGCACTTTGGGAGGCCGAGACGGGCGGATCACGAGGTCAGGAGATCGAGACCATCCTGACTATCACGGTGAAACCCCGTCTCTACTAAAAATACAAAAACTAGCCGGGCGAGGTGGCGGGCGCCTGTAGTCCCAGCTACTCGGGAGGCTGAGGCAGGAGAATGGCTTAAACCCAGGAGGCGGAGCTTGCAGTGAGCTGAGATCCGGCCACTGCACTCCAGTCCGGGCGACAGAGCGAGACTCCGCCTCAAAAAAAAAAAAAAAAAAAAGAAAGAAAAGAAAAAGATGGATGGGGATGGTGGACCGAAGACGAATTTCGGGAGAGGAAGGGAGAAACTGGAAGATCAAAAACCAGCTGAACAACTCAGAAATCACTGCAGTAATTCATACAAAACAGAATGAAGACTTTTTTTTAAAATATGTGTTTTTAAAAATTGAGGAAAAAGGCTAAAATAGTGGTTCCCTCTGAATGTTAAGAGTTATGGGGTACTTTTTTGTGTGCTTCTTTCATACTTGTCCATATTTTTCCAAGGGTCTACAATAAACAGCCATTACATACATACATGTATATATATACATTAATTTCTTTGACAGGGTCTGGCTCTGTCATCCAGGCTGGAGCACAGTGGTGCAATTATAACTCACAGCAGCCTCGAACTCCTATGCTCAAACAATCCTCCTTCCTCAGCCTCTAAGTAGCCAGAACTACAGACGCATGCCACCATGCCAGGCTAATTTCTGTGTAGAGATGGGGTCTCGCTATTTTGCCCAGGTTGGTCTCAAACTCCTGGCCTCAAGCAATCTTCCTGCTTCGGCCTTCCAAAGTGCTGGGATTACAGGCATGAGCCACCGCACCTGGCCCATTACATTTATAATGTTATATGGGGGTTGGGGGGGGTCCATTGGAGCAGTGGTTCTCAAACTTGAGTATGCATGGGAATTACCTGAAGGGCTTGTTAAAACACACACTGCAGGCCCCACCCCCAGAGTTTCTGGTTGGGGAGGTGTGGGCTAGGCCCAAGGATGTGAATCTCTCACAAGCTCCCAGGTGAAGCTGCTGGTCTCTGGACCCACTTTGAGACCCAGTGAATAAGAGAAGAGTCAGCAAGACTGGAAAAAGGAATGCATGAGAGTCTTCAAAGAAAGAACCAAGAGGATTCTTGTCAAATGATTGAATATGAGGAGACAAGGGGAGATTATGTTCAAAGATAACTCCTTAATCATGGCTTGACTAAGAGTCTCTTTGAGATAAGGTCTGAGAATGCTGTTTGTAAAAGTGAAAAACTCCTCACTTCCCGCTGTGGAAAAGAGAGAGCGCCCCTCGGCTGGAAGACCCCTAACATCTTGGTGTGTGTAAAGTCCTGGTCGAGCATCATTTGAACTTTCTGGTCACCATCTCTTGGGACTCTCCTTTTGTGCCTTCTTGCTGTTTACTTGACAGATTCTGAAGGGTGGAGCCTGGGAAAGGGCTTATTAGAATTTCTCCAGCAAGGAATGGAGCCAGGAGGCTTACTTTAAGAGGGAAGGGGGGTGTGTGGTGAGGGAAAGTACAGCCGAACTGGTAGGGTGAAGTTCATCTGCTCAGGTGCCCTCGCCAAACCTGAGCTTGTCAAGCCGCCTGCTGGAGGCAAAATGGAAATATAGAACCTGTCAACTCCTCTTTGAGCATAAACACAAGTGTGAGCCGATGATCTAGAATCCAGATTTACTCAATTCATTCCGTCAACAAGTATTTATTAAGCACGTAGCTTATGCCCAGTAAAGAGTGGAGGGGACTGGGAAGAGGCCAGGAGAAACAGAAGACATGGCACACCTGCCCTCAGGGAGGAGTAGGTCTATGAACATTTATAAAGCAACCATGAATAAGCAAACACACACACAAAGTCTAATTCCAAGACCAGCAGTGGCGAGGCGCAGTGGTTAGACACAGACTAGGTTTGTACTCTGACCTTACCACTTACTAGCAGGCTAGCCTCAGTCAAGGTTCTCAACTTCTTTCTATCTACCTAGTTTTCACTTCACAGGGCTATTGTGAAGATTAAATAAATTAATCTTTGTAAGGAACATAAAACAGGGCTCTGGCACTTAGTGAACGCTATTTTTGTTAAGCCAACAAATGAAAAGGAAAATCTTGACATATTCAACTGCACACCAATTTAGAATTGTGTGTAAAATCAGGGGTCATAAATAAAATTTAAAAACAAATGAGGAAATATTGGCCATGCAGATGACACAGGGTTAATATTTTTAATTTATAAATCTTACAACTCAATGAGAAAAAAAAATTATCACTCTAATAAGAAAAGGGGCAAATTCACAAAAAGAGAAACAAAAATGAGATTATCCCCATGAAAAGACTCTCAAACTGTAAAAATCAAAGAAATGCAAATTAAAGCAAGTGTGATGTCTCATTTCATCTATCAGAATGGCAGAGACTTAAAAGAACTAACCATGCCAATGTTGGTTGAAGACACTGGTGGGAAGTGGTATAACTTTTCAAGAGGATAGTCGCAAAACGAATTAAAATTTAAGTGAGCATGGACAGCCACTGATCCTAAATTTCCAACTTGTAGGAATTTATCCTAGGGAGATCCTATAATAAGAGAGTTAACTTCCCCGCCAGACTGACTACTGGGGAGAGGCAATAAACCCCAGGAAAGCAGGACTCCAGCCTATTAGATTCAGCAGTGCACACCTGGCATTTATGCCTGGCAGAAGACACTCAATAAATATGTATTGAATAAATTAACTGAAGGATGCAACAATGTATTTAGGAGGATTTTGCTGGGACATTGTTTAAAATCACAAAAACTTGGAAATTGCCAAAATAAGAGGCTAGAGGCATATTATTACATTCTATGGGGCACAGTGGGGCCGTGTTCCCTTTGTTCCCTTTCATTTGCATTTTCCAGTAGTTTTAAGTGAGGCTTTCCCTTTTCTGAATCATTTTCACATTCTCAGAGACTGTACGGGTGAAACAATTTGCAAACATTTCATAAAGTAAGAGTTTAGGGGAAAATGAATACGTTGGCAAAGCGTTTCACAAAATTAAAGCATTTTGTGATCTTTTCAATCAAGGAGGGACAAAACGATCCCCTTCTGAAAAGCCTGGTGCTCTGAGCAAACAGGAGAACTGCTAAGTACAACAAACATTACATCCTGTGTTCTGAGGTCTATTGTCTGGCCGTGGGAAGGCTTTTGGTTTATAGGTTTTGAATATCAAACTTTCTCTACAAACTCTTACGTAGGCTCCAAGATTCAAGAGTTCAAAATACTCCCGAATTAAGAATTTGTGGGGGAAGGCAGGTGCGGTGGCTCACACCTATAATCTTAACACTTTGGGAGGTTGAGGCTGGGGACTGCTTGAGCCCAGAAGTTCGAGATCAGCCTGACAACAGAGGGAGACCTGTGACTCTGCAAAAACAAACAAAAGAAAAAAGAAAAATTAGCCAGGCATGCTGGTATAAGCTTATAGTCCCAGCTACTCAGGAGGCTAAGGTAGGAGGTTCACTTGAGCCCTGGAGGTTGAGGCTGCAGTGAGCCATGATCATTCCACTAAATATGGTTACAAGTTATTTTTATTTTTCAGATTTGATAGAAAATCTGTGCCCAGCTGAGTTACCCCACATGACTAGAGCTACTAATGCTTCTCCTGCCCCTGGGATATTGCATGACGCTTATCTGATACAAGAGGAGACCAACTTTCTGAGTTCTTGAACCCATTTTATCTACAGCTGACTTTTCTTTGTTGTCTTTTCTTCTCTCTTCTCTTCTTTTCTGACAGAGTGTCGCTCTGTAGCCCAGGATGGAGTGCGATGGCGCGATCTTGGCTCACTGCTACCTCTGCCTCCCGGGTCCCGGTTCAAGCAATTCTCCTGCCTCCGCCTCCAGAGTAGCTGGGATTACAGGCACATGCCACCATACCCAGCTAATTTTTTGTATTTTCTATAGAGACAGGGTTTCACTATGTTGGCCAGGCTGGTCTTGAACTCCTGACCTCGTGATCTACCCATCTTGGCCTCCCAAAGTGCTGGGATTACAGGCATGAGCCACCGCGCCCGGCCTGTTTTGTTTTGTTTTGTTTTTGAGACACAGTCCTGCTCTCTTGCCGAGGCTGGAGTGCAGTGGCTCGATCTTGGCTCACCGCAACCTCTACCTCCTGGGTTCAAGTGATTCTCCTGCCTCAGCCACCTGAGTAGCTGGGATTACAGACTTGTGCCACCATGCCAGGCTAATTTTTTTTTTTTTTTTTAAATAGAGACGGGGTTCACCATGTTGGCCAGGCTGGTCTCGAACTCTTGACCTCAGGTGTTCTACCCACCTCGGCCTCCCAAAGTGCTGGGATTATAGGTGTGAGCCACCACGCCCAGTCTACAGCTGATTATTTTTATTCACAGTAGTTGTGTTCTGTAAAGTGCCACAAACACTGAATTAACAAATCCTGAATCATTGCTCCTAGGGGAAATATGGGGTTAGGTTCCTGCGAGCCTCCACTCACAACACTTTCATCAACCAATCAAAACATAATTTTACTGATATATTATCACATCATAATTTTATTGGTATTTATTTTATCTGTGTTTCCATTTAAGAAGCTTTTTGAATATATATTGTTGCTTCATTCACAATGAACTATGCCAAAAGGTCGCTTATCTAATACACATTTTATCCATAAGGCACATCACAGCCTTCCTGCACTTAGAAACACTAGATAGCACCACAGCAGTGCTCAGGCTCCGTTTTAAACAGCAAAATCAACAAAAATGCAAAAAATGTGGTACTAAACAGACCACAAAAAGGACACTTAGAAAGCCGAAACAAGCGGGCAGAACATCACTTTGTTCAACCTCAGCTGGGAACGTGCACGTCGAATTACTCATTTGTACATGTCCATGAGTGACCACAAAAGCATCAGGAGTACTGATTTTTTTTTTTTTTTTTTTTGAGACAGGGTCTTGCTCTTGTCACCCAGGCTGGAGTGCAGTACCATCACCTCGGCTCATTGCTATATCTGCCTCCCAGGTCCAAGCAATTCTTCCTGCCTTAGCCTCCTGAGTAGCTGGGATTACAGGCACCCACCATCACGCCCAGCTAACTTTTTGTATTTTTAGTAGGGCTTTCACCATGTTGGCCAGGCTGGTCTAGAACTCCTGACCTCAGATGATTCACCCGCCTCGGCCTCCCAAAGTGCTGAGAAGGCATGAGCCACCATGCCCAGCCAGGAGTACTGATTTTGAGATTACAGATAAATTTTAGCAAGAAGGTGAAACAGCAAATACAAAAACCACCAATGATGAGGACTGACTGCATTTAACAAACACCGAAATAGCACTTAACTGGGTGCCAGACAGTGTTCTAAAGCTCTGAAAATATTCACTCATTTCAGCCTCACATTAATCATGTGAAGTAGGTACTATTATTATCCTCATTTTATCAATGGGGAATCTGAGGCACAGAGAGGTCTGGCCACTTGCTCATCATCACACAGCTGGTAAATGATGGAGCTGGGATTTGAACCCACACAGTGAGTTTGGGAAAGCTTCAGATTAATCCAGAACATTTGGCTTCTTAGAGAACCTCTCAGGGGCCCAGGACATGAAGATGGGACCAGTGGGGCTCAAGGGAGAAAAAACTGTGGCCAAGAAATAGAAGAGGAGGGCCGGGTGCAGTGGCTCATGCCTATAATCCCAGCACTTTGAGAAACTGAGGTGGGTGGATCACTTGAGGTCAGGAGTTCAAGACCAGCCTGGCCAACATGGTGAAACCTCATTACTAAAAATACAAAAATTAGCCAGGCGTGGTGGTGGCTGCCTGTCCTCCCAGTTACTTGGGAGGTTGAGGCAGGAGAAACTGCTTGAACCAGGGAGGTGGAGGTTGCAGTGAGCTAAGCTCGGGCCACTGCACTCCAGCCTTGTCAACAGAGTGAGACTCTGTCTCAAACAAAACAAAACAAAACAAAACAAAAAAACAAGAGGAGGAAGGAAAAGGGGACTTTCCTTTTCCTTTTTTTTTTTTTTTGAGACGGAGTCTTGCTCTGTTGCCCAGGCTAGAGTGCAGTAGTGCAATCTTGGTTCACTGCTGCAACCTCTCCCTCCTGGGTTCAAGCAATTCTCCTGCCTCGGCATCCCAAGTAGGTGGGATTACAGGCATGCGCCACTGTGCCCGGCTAATTTTATTTTATTTTATTTTATTTTTTTAATTCTTAGTAGAGACGAGGTTTCACCATCTTGGCCAGGCTGGTCTCCAGCTCCTAGACCTTGTGATCCACCCGCCTCCACCGCCCAAAGTGCTGGGATTACAGGAGTGAGCCACTGCGCCCGGCCGGGACTTTTTTAACTGAATGAAAAGGCACCACTTGGAAAAACTCAAAGTTCAGCTTCTATGTCATAGTCAACAAAGTATGGTGTATCTTTGTAATAAAAAATAAATCAACTAGATACTGAACGTCACCCACAGACTGTAAGTGCCTTGAGGGGCAAGGGCCTCTGTTTTCTGCTCATAGCACAAGGCACAAATATTGATCACTTAACAGGAAAAAAAAAAAAAGTTTCCTTTTTATCCCTCTCTCAAGCTGGCATCTATTACCTCTACAGATCAAAGAAAAGTAGCCTCATCAACATTTTCCTCCTCCAAAGTTTTTAAGAGATTTTATTGTTTTCCTCTTTAGTGAGTACACCAAGTACCATAGTCTCATGGGTTTTGTTGGCTAAGTCTGCCAAAGTCTTATCCACGCCAAGAAATAACTTCTCTCGTCTTACTTTTTCAGTGGGGTGTGAAAGAAAACAATTGATTCTTCTCTCTAGGATAGTCTTTTTAAAACAAAGTAAGAGCTCCAAATTTGATGAACTCTCTGAGAAACAGAATATAGATTAAATTATTACTAACAGATTTCCCTGAAGCACAAAGTTCTTTTTTGGAGATTAGCAATTTATTCCACTTATTACAACAGCCAAACCTGAACTCTCTTTTCATTGGTTAGTCAAGTTCACCAACACTTTCTGTTTTCAAATCCTCACTCCTTCCCAAAATAGTGTTATCTTATGCCTTTAATATAGAGGTTGAGGTGCAGGCAAAAGGTGTCCAGAAATTGTGAGACGTGACTGCATGTGAGTACTCAGTCTTAAAGGGGTTGGGGCTGGAAAGGAAGCAGGCAGGTGAATAGCTCTTTCTGTGGATACGTTCAACAGCACCTCACTTCTCTGCACTCAAAAGACATGATTCTGACTGGTTTCAAAGATTTGGCCCCCAAACAACCAGGCGTCCTTTTTAAGTTGGCATTTCTTCCAGAGAGGAATCCTGAACATGTTTCTCTATGCCTCACACAGCGCCAGGCCAGCTGTCTAACAATATGGGTCCCGGAAGGGGGTGCTGCCCACATTGGTGACAGCAGCCACGAGTGCCTGTTGCTCGCAACAGACGTCAGAGAGACCTCACCGCAGGGGTCCGAGCGCCTGGTCAAGGCACCCTGCGAAGGCCTCCACGTCCCACGAGTGCCTGCAGAGGCTACCTGAGGACCAAAGTGGGCATGCCACAGTGTCCTGGACTTCCGGATGGAGGCCAGTCCCAGGGAGTGAATGGCAGAGCTCTCCGGAGGCTGCCCAGGCCAGCTTCAATGGGAGGGATGAACTTCATGACATCCGTTCCAAAGAAATCCCACCTGCTACTGGCATGCCTAGGCTTGTCTTCCCCACATACCAGCCTCCCAGGCATGTCTCCAAGGGCTCAGTGAGGAGGCAGCTGCAACAGTTCGCTTTCTCTTAATGATTTGGAGTGGGGAGGCACCGAGATGGGGAAGAAGTAATGACCATTCCCGGTGATCCTGGACCTCCGTGTTGGCTGCGATCTTGAAAAGTCATGCTGTCTACCCCTTTGTAGAAACAATGCGGTTTTCTTTGTCCCTGGAAATCTGGCCTCATGGATTTATTTGTTGTAGCAAGTTTCTTTACCCTCATCACACCGATGTTCAGAATCGAAACAATTCAAACCTACCCTGAAACATCCTTCTCCCTCCAAATTCCAGTGACATCCTCGGCCTAAAACGCTTGGCACCATGTGGGAGACTGGCTCCGCTGCCTCACAAGTCCCCTGCTTGCTTTTTGCTTTTGAGTAGCTTGAATATCAAACCAAATACAAAGGAAACTATACCCAGGAGTTGCTGGAAAAAGCTCATTTTATCCACCTCATTCCCTCATTCTCTGGCAGACACAACTGATTTTTTTTTTTAAGCCTGAAAAACTTCTCATTTAAACTTGGGGTGCAAAAGGCATGTGAAGTGGGAGAGTTCCTGCCTGGACCAGCGCAGGGTTAGCCAGGGAAGGATTCAATGAAATACAAAAGCCAACACAGACCTGAAGGGGAACAGGCGGCCCCAGCAACAACTGCCAAACTGTCATTTTGCTCCGCGGCTGAACAGAAGGCTCGAGTAATGACAACCACAAAACTCATTTAAAGTCTGAAAAGGTGACTAATGAGCTCATTCATACTGGCTATAAATTATTCACCATAACACTGATCCCACTCAAGACAAACAGTAAAGTAAACTTTAAACACAGACATCGCTGGCCTTCCAAAGTGGAACAAGTTGTGTCTGTAAAAGTTTTCACAATGAGAGATACTTGTCTCTCTCTTGTCTATTGTCACATTCGTTCTTCTGTTTACTTTTTTTTTACTGCCTTTAATCAAGTTTAAGCAGACACAGCTGTTACACATTTATTTCTCTGTTGAGTTTTTTTTCCATTAGTTATTACGAGCAATCATGATGCTCTAAAAATAGCAGCAAATTATATTCTCTAGAAATTGAAGGCTGACCTTAAAATGAAGCCCAGGTCTTCAGAAAGAATATTCATATGCACATGTTGGATAAATGACAATGCACAAAGGCAAAATAAAAGTACAAAGCGTTTTCCACTCTTTGAGAGGTTTTCAATTTGATTCCAAATTTCCTTTGGTTCTGATGGAAACAGGTTGCTTCAAAACCTTACCATACAGAACCTGCATCCAGTGGTCATGATTCCAGTTTGAAGGATTTTCCTTCAAACTTACAATCTTAAGCCAATCAAAGAAGAAATGTTTCATTTAGGCTTTTTCAGCACAGATAAACACAGCAGCAGGTTGCTGAAAACCCACCACATTGCTGCAGACTACTTTCAGTTTCCTGTTTAATATTAAATAAAGAATTTTAGCTCTTCTGTTTTTATAAACTGTGGTATTTGCTACTACTGTCGCTACTAAAAGCATTATGACTGGGTGGATAAGTAGTCCTATGATTTTCAAGCCTTCTTTTTCTTTAATCTTAGTATCTATTTTGAAGACGTCGTGAGAGTTAAGACTTTCAAATCTGTTTAATTGATTTTTTATTTTAAAAAGGCCCCAAATAAGTACTTCCATTAGCTCTTAGATTGCTGAATATTATATATTTTTAAACCGCTTTGAATACTTTGAAAAGGGTCACAGAAAACACTCATATTAAAATACCACCAGATGGAGATTCTGCCTAACCAAAAGTTAAAGCAGAAAAGTTTAAAGTTGAATTGTGTCCTGCACACACCTTGAGATTGTAAGGGTGAAATTAACGGTCTTGGGCAGGGGATCTTGGTAAAGGCATGATAAATCATGCATGGTAGGCAAATTAAGACCCAGGCTCTGACTTGAACCTGTGACTGCGCCAAACTCCATCTCCATTTAAGGAAAGTCTTTCATATGGTTTTCACAGTTTCTTGCACATGAGCTAAAGGCCTGTCCAGCCATTTCTGTTGTCTGAAATGCAAAGCAATCTCTTTTTTTTTAAGCAGAGAAAGAGGAGTCCTGAAATATTTATAGGAAAGTGCTTTGCCACCTACCGACAGCAACATGGTTGGTCTCCACGTGTTTAACACGTTTTTTTATTTCTTTGAGACGGGGTCTCGCTCTGTCTCCCAGGCTGGATGGAGTGCAATGGTATGATTTCGGCTCACTGCAACCTCTTCAGCTTCACTTGAATCAGGTTCAAGTGATTCTCCTGCCTCAGGCTCCCAAGCAGCTGGGATGACAGGCGCCCACCACCACACCCAGCTAATTTTTGTATTTTTGGTAGAGATAGGGTTTTACCATGTTGGCCAGGCTGGTCTTGAACTCCTGACCTCAGGTGATCTGCCCACCTTGGCCTTCCAAAGTGCTGTGATTACAGGCATGGGCCACTGTGCCTGGCCAGCACATTTTTTATCCATGTTTCTGTAGCTAAAGTCATTCTTTTGGTCCTCTGTGCAAGAGTTCTTGTAGCTGTTTTTGTTTTTTGTTTTGTTTTGATAGGTTTTATTTTTTTAGAGCAGTTTAAGATTCACAGCAAACTTGAGTAGGAGGTACAGAGATTTCTCACTACTCCCTGCCCCAACACAAGCATAGTGCTGTTGTTGTTGTTGTTGTTTTGAGATGGAATTTCACTCTTGTTGCGCAGGCTGGAGTGCAGTGGCACAATCTCGGCTCACTGCAACCTCCACCTCCTGGGTTCAAGCAATTCTCTTGCCTCAGCCTC
>NW_012116265.1:4166205-4170061 GCF_000951035.1 Colobus angolensis palliatus | reverse complement strand
AGGTCAGGAGTTCAAGACCACCCTAGCCAATATGGTGAAACCCGTCTCTACTAAAAATACAAAAATTAGTTGGGCGTGGTGGCGTGTGCTTGTAGTCCCAGCTACTCAGGAGGCTGAGGCAGAAGAATTGCTTGAACCCAGGAGGCCAAGGCTGCAGTGAGCCGAGATTGTGCCACTGCACTCCAGCCTGGGCAACTGAGCGAGACTTCGTCTCAAATAAATAAATAATACAAAAACTAGGCTGGGTGCGGTGGCTCACGCCTATAATCCCAGCACTTTAGGAGGCCGAGGCAGACAGATCACAAGGTCAGGAGTTTGCGACCAGCCTGGCCAACATGGTGAAACTCCGACTCCACTAAAAACACAAAAAATTAGCCAGGCGTGGTGGCAGGTGCCTATAATCTCAGCTATTCAGGAGGCTGAGGCAGGAGAATCACTTGAACCCAGGAGGCGAGGTGGCAGTGAGCCAAGATGGGCCCACTGCACTCTAGCCTGGGTAACAGAGCAAGACTCTGTCCCAAAAAATAAATAAATAAATAAATAAAAATTTTAAAAATGAGCTGGGGATGGTGGCAGGCACCTACAATTCCAGCTACTCAGGAGGTGAGGCAGGAGAATTGCTTGAACCCAAGAGGCGAGGTGGCAGTGAGCCAAGATGGGGCCACTGCACTCCAGCCTGGCAACAGAGCAAGACTCTGTCCCAAAATATACTCCAGCCTGGGCAACAGAGCAAGACTCTGTCCCAAAATATAAATAAATAAATAAATAATTAGCTGGGGATGGTGGCAGACACCTATAATTCCAGCTACTCAGGAGGCTGAGGCAGGAGAATCACTTCAACCTGGGGGGGGGGAGGTTGCAGTGAGCCGATATCACACCACTTCACTCCAGCCTGGGTGAAAGAGCGAAACTATTTCAAAAAAAAAAAGAAAAAAGAAAAGAAACAGACATATTCATTAAATGGACAAACATGTCTACAAAATACTGAAATATCCAGGGCAATGGTCGCACACCAATACTGTGTTTTTATCAGAATTTTTTTTTTTTTGAGATGGAGTTTCACTCTTGTTGCCCTGCCCAGGCTGGAGTGCAATGGCCCCATCTCAGCACACTGCCACCTCCGCCTCCTGGGTTCAAGTGATTCTCCTGCCTCAGCCTCCAGAGTAGCTGGGATTACAGGCACCCGCCACCACACCCGGCTAATTTTTTGTATTTTTAGTAAAGACAGGGTTTCACTGTGTTGGCGGGGTGGTCTTGAACTCGTGACCTCAGGTGATTCACCTGCCTCAGCCTCTCAAACTGCTCGGATTACAGGCGCTAGCCACCGTACCCGGCCTTATCAGAATCTTAAAACACAAAGGTTTTTTAAGAAGCTCATGATCACTCCAGAGCACAGGCCTGGAACTCCGAGTCCATCTCCATCTCCCATATGAACCCTTGGGAAGAACAAGCAGCTGTAGAGGTACCTATTTGGCAACTCAGAATAATCTCCTTTTTCTCCAATCCTCACCCTATCGCCTGCCCCCAACCCACCAAATAAACCTTTTTTGAATGTCCTACTACCACAAGGACAAAAATCTGATTGATTCACTTGAAGGTAATGCTTCCGAAGCACAGACATTTGACAGGAAACCATTTTCAAACTATTTATCTTGTTCTTTGCACTCCGGTAGCTATTGTCTGCCAATTGAGAAACACCATTGACCACCACACCAGAACTATTTTCCAAAAGCTGTATTACAGAGAATTATTATAGTTAAAGGTACAGATCAACCTTAGTCAATTATGTATATACATTCAACAATTAGCTAAGCACAATTTGAATACACCGTACTACTAATCAGATTAATTTTCCCCCATACATCCTAGACAAGAGGGTAAAACTCTCTTACTAAGGCAGCCTGGGGCCAGACACGGTGGCTCATGACTACAATCCCAATACTTTGGGAGGCCGCGGCAGGGAGGATTGCTTGAACCCAGGAGTTGGAAGCTAGCCTGGGCAACATTGCAAGACCTCACCTCTACAAAAAAAATTTTTGTAATTAGCTGGGCATGGTGGTGCACACCTGCTACTCATGAGGCTGAAGCAGCAGGATCACTAGGGCTTGGGAGGTCAAGGCTGCACTGAGCTATGATTGTGCCACTGCACTCCAGTCTGGGTGACACAGCAAGACCCTGTCTCTTTAAAAAAAAAAAAAAAATAGCAGCCCAATACCCCCACAGACCCCCAGAGCCTTCACTCAAGCTGTATACACAAGAGACAAAGAAGAAGCATACTCCCTTAACTCACTGCCATCTTCCACACCCATGTCATCTCCATGTCCATGGCGCTCCCAAATAGACTGTGGAACCAGAGCCAAAGCACTCACTCCCTCACAAAACACCCCTAGATGCTTCCTTGAAAGCTCCCCTGGTGCCACTACTAGAATCTCATCTCAGGACCAGCCAACGGCTCCGTGAAAAGGGGATGAAGTAGAAAGCTGAGGTCTGTGGTTTCATGCTTGAGAAACCCTCAGCTATCCACAGGGATCTGATTCCACCGCCATTTAGAGTGACTCTGGCTTCTGCCAACACCGGCTCCCTTTGAATCCAAATTAAACCTCTCATAGATTTCCTGTGACACCAGCCTTACAGCAAAGCCTCCCAAAGGTTACAGTCATGCAAACAAGCCCTGCCCAGACCTTCCTGGATCTCCTCTGAATGAACAACCAAGTTGCCCTGGCTGTTCAGAAGATAACACTGACTAAAGCCACAGCAGGTTTTACCTACTCTATTTCATGGGGCTCCTCCCTCACATCCTTCATCACTCATTTTTCTTTATTATTATTATCATTATTATTCATTATTATTATTATTATTATTTTTAAGAGATAGGGTCTTGCTATGTTGCCCAGGCTGGTCTCGAACTCCTGGGTTCAAGTGATCCTCCTGCCTCGGCCTCCCAAAGTGCTGAGATTACAAGAGTGTGCCACTGCGCTTGGCCTGTAGATCAAAATCTACAACTCACGGGTAGGAAGAAAGTTACTAATGCTGACTGCCCTCACTTATCATTTAATCTAAACTGAGCTATTTATGTACTAATTACATTATTGGTTTTATAGCCCTGGTCAGAAAGGTTTGTTTATTCGTTTAAAAAAAAAAGTTAATTTATAAAGAAAACAAAACCTACAGAGTTAGCCTTCGGAAGACTTTCAGTCATGGTGTCATGCCAGCCCCTAATTTAATGAAGCAACCATGACCTAGAAAAGTGAAGTGACATAGGGCCACATGTTAGGATGCACATTTGTGGTTTCCTCTCCAGTATCTATTTTTCTTCTCTCCCTTTTCCAGAGTCCCCCAAGTTTCCACCCTTGTGGTCTGGGTGGGACTGACCCCATCGTCGGTGCTGGAGGCACGGGGTTCGTCGAATGAGCAGCCGCAGCTTAAGACTCAGTGCACAAACCAACAAACTCCCCCTGTTGTTTAGACAGCCTGAGTTGGCTTTTCTGTCACTTACAATCAAAACATCCAACAGATACTCATGGAGAGTTAGTGGTGGATCTAGTTTCTTGACTTCCTGTTCACAAAGTGAAGCCTTTAACATTAAAAAAAAACAAAGAAAGCCATATTTTGACAAGTTTAGAGGCTAGATTTGATAGGAATAAAAAGATCTAGAGGCCAGGCGCGGTGGCTCAAGCCTGTAATCCCAGCACTTTGGGAGGCCAAGATGGGTGGATCACGAGGTCAGGAGATCGAGACCATCCTGGCTAACACTGTGAAACCCCGTCTCTACTAAAAAAATACAAAAAAGCTATCGACGCGGGGGGGGGGGCCTGTAGTCCCAGCTACTCGGGAGGCTGAGGCAGGAGAATGGCGT
>NW_012116265.1:4164194-4165554 GCF_000951035.1 Colobus angolensis palliatus | reverse complement strand
GTCAGGAGATCAAGACCATCCTGGCTAACATGGTGAAACCCTGTCCCTACTAAAAATACAAAAAAAATTAGCCAGGCCTGGTGGTGTGTGCCTGTAGTCCCAACTACTGAGGAGGCTGAGGCAGGAGAATCTTGCTTGAACCCAGGAGGCAGAGCTTGCAATGAGCTGAGACCGCGCCACTGCACTCCAGCCTGGGAGACAGAGCGAGACTCCATCTCAAAAAAAAAAAAAAAAGAACCCGAGACAAAACATGACACCCACTGAGGTCTCTGATGTTAACCTTAACCTGGGCCCATTTCCACCTCCAACGGAGACAAATATCTCAATCTTACATCCCCAAGTGCCACTCCAAGATCAGGTGCTGATGGAGAGATGATGGTGGTCATATCAGAGATGTGTGAACCAGGGCAACTCCATCTTGAATAGGAGCTGTGTAAAATGAGGCTGAGACCTACTGGGCTGCATTCCCAGACGGTTAAGGCATTGACTACTATACTCCCACCAGTGCCATGACAGTTTACAAATGCCATGGCAACATCAGGAAGTTACCCTACATGATCTAAGAAGGGGAGGCATGAATAATCCACACCTTGTTTAGCATATCATCAAGAAATAACCATATAAAAATAGGCAACCAGCAGCCAACAGGGCTGCTCTGTCTATTGAATAGCCATTCTTTTATTTCTTTACTTTCCTAATAAAGTTGCTTTCACATTACTCTATGAACTCAACCTGAATTCTTTCTTGTGCAAGATCCAAGAACCCTCTCTTGGGGTCTGGACTGGAACCCTTTTCCTGTAACAGTCATAATGGCTAAGTTTATTGAGTAGTTACTACATGGCAGACCATGAGCTAGGTGTTTTATCTGCTTTATGTCACAGAAGGCTCCCAACAATTGACGTGAAGTTGGTCGATCAAAGTAGACGGTTAACAAATGATGATAATGAATGAATGACTGCTGTACAAATTTAACTAAGATTATATTTAGCATGCATAAGAACACATTCTTTAATAATTCCAAAATTATAAAATTAAAAAGATGAATCTCAATAAAAATAATACAAACGTAGTCAATGTTTATTGAGAAGTGACTTACAAAAGGGCTGACCATGAAACACTGAAGCTGAAAGCTCAAGTCCCCTCACTCCCACTGGCCCCTTCTTGAGCCTTGGGATGAGCCCCAGTGAAGTGCTGAATGAGCACCTTCAGTAAATAAGATTAGTCACTGTCACCGGGCATGGTGGCTCACGCCTGTAATCCCAGCACCTTGGGAGGCTGAGTCGGGCAGATCACGAGGTCAGGAGATCGAGACCATCCTGGCTAACATGGTGAAACACCGTCTCTACTAAAAATACAAAAA
>NW_012116265.1:4162435-4164144 GCF_000951035.1 Colobus angolensis palliatus | reverse complement strand
GGAAGGGGAAGGGGAAGGGGAAGGAATCCTGGATTCAAATCCCATCTCTGTCACAAAATTATTGGGTCAAGGTTACCTTCTGGGTCTTATTTCTCCATCTTCAGAGTGGGATGATTTCTGCATCTCTCTTGTGTATCATAGGAACTTTGCAAGGAATTAAAGCACACAAATCTTTCATGTGTTCTGACAGACAAAGTACCCTCTAAATTCAATGTATTCCTTTGTTATGAGGTCTGTTTTTTGGCTTACTGACTGAACACAGCTCTTCTATCCAAACCTTCCCCATACCTAAGTTTCTGGTGGCAATGCCAGCAGGCTATCTCCTAACCTTCTGAACCATCTGTGATTTCTTAAAAGTCCATATGGCTCTTCAAAATCAATTAATATGAGCTTCCCTTTACCTTATATCCTCTTCTTATATTTACATACACATACCCACACAATACGGAGGTCCAAATTCTTTTCTTTGTCTCAAACACCAAGTCTCCAGTACTCAATAGATAAAAATCTCCAAGCCCATGTTCACATTTATCCATGAAAGAAATTTAATAGTTCAACATGTCACATAGCAAGTCAATCAGAGGACTGAGAAATAAACACAGAAGTTTTGAAGTCCATGTTTCCAGTTTTCTTGTGATATCAACGAGACAGAATTTATTTGAGAAGAAAATGCCAAGGTGACATTTGGAATTACCACGTTTGTGGGGGGCAGGAGGCCAACTTATAGGACATTTTGCAATCTCCTTTGGAGCAGTAGGTGAGTAGCTTGCCAGATCCACAACCCCATATGCATACAATTCAGCCAGCTCACCAAGGAGGTCTGACAGCTTTGTCCCCCTCCCTCCCTCCACAGCTGAAGGGGAGTTTTCCATCAGGCAGCCTCTAAGAAAGGGGAGCTCATGGGGAGAGCCAGAACACTGCCCTTTTAAAGAAACCCAGTTGGCCTTAGGTCAGATGACTTGAGTTAAGGGGAAGAGACAATGGGGGCCAGGAGTGGGAATGGGTGGTCCAGAAAGTGGACAGAGCAGAAGATGAACAAGAGGGCATCTCTGTCACTCAAGCCACACTGGTCAAGCCACTTTGTTCCTAAGCCACTGACAGTGCTGGTGGGACCCACTTGTTGCATGGAGGCAGAGCCAATGGCCCGTCCACTCCATTGTCTACTCCGTAGGGGCAATGGCACTGCCACTGCACCAGTCTGGGCAGTGGAGTCACCCTGCAGCTCTTGACACTCTCCACTCTTGCAAGTCTGCCTTAGAGTTCCCACCCTTGGATGAGCCTTGGAACCACCTGGACTTTACTTTCTTCATCTGCCAATGAGGGGCGGGAATAGCTCTTCTTTAAAGTTCCTTCCAGCTCAGAAAAAAATAAAATAAAATAACAGGCCAGGCACGGCGGCTCACGCCTGTAATCCCAGCACTTTGGGAGGCCGAGGCGGGTGGATCACGAGGTCAGGAGATCGAGACCATCCTGTCTAACATGGTGAAACCCCGTCTCTACTAAAAATACAAAAAATTAGCCGGGTGAGGTGGCGGGCGCCTGTAGATCCAGCTACGCTGGAGGCTGAGGCAGGAGAAGGGCGTGAACCCGGGAGGCGGAGCTTGCAGTGAGCAGAGATCGCGCCACCGCACTCCAGCCTGGGCGACAGAGTGAGACTCCGTCTCAAAAAAACAAACAAACAAACAAATAAATAAATAAATATAACAGTC
>NW_012116265.1:4155733-4162385 GCF_000951035.1 Colobus angolensis palliatus | reverse complement strand
CCAGGATGGTCTCGATCTCCTGACCTCGTGATCCGCCCGTCTCGGCCTCCCAAAGTGCTGGGATTACAGGCTTGAGCCACCACGCCCGGCCCACTCTCCACTTTCTGGACATTTAAGGTATTTGCAGTTTTCCGCTATTATGAACAAGGCCAAATGAACAGCCAGATTCATTAATGTATCTTCTACAGATCTCTATTTCCTTAAAATGAATTCCTAGGCCGGGCACCGTGGCTCATGCCTGTAATTCCAGCACTTTGGTAGGCCGAGGCGGGCGGATCACCTGAAGTCAGGAGTTCGAGACCAGCCTGACCAACATGGAGAAACCCTGTCTCTACTAAAAATACAAAATTAGCTGAGTGTGGTGGCGTGCACCTGTAGTCTCAGCTACTGGGGAGGCTGAGGCAGGAGAATTGCTTGAACCCGGGAGGCAGAGGTTGCGGTGAGCCAAGATCGTGCCATTGCACTTCAGCCTGGGCAACAAGAGCAAAACTCATCTCAAAACCAAAAAACAAAAACCAACGAATTCCTAAAAGCTGAATTGCTAGGTCCAAGGGTATTCCCATTGTAATGCCTTGGATACCTACTGACAAACTGCTCTCTGCAAAGACCATCTTCATTCACATCCTCCACCAGCCCTACAGGAGAGTGAATGCCTAGTTTTCTCCATAGAGATAAGTATGTGAGTTAAGAAGGTAGGTGGGGGGAAGGAATTGTGGAATCCTTTAGCAGGTGTTTTAATGAAAAACTGAGGGCTAGACTTGAAGTTCACTCTGATATCCAGCAACCCCACACAGTATAAAGCATCTTTCTGAACTTTCACCGGCCTCCCTCTGACATCCTCTCTGCTGAAAAACACTGTGTGGCACCTAATATTGCCACGAGGAGAAGTACCAACTCCCAGCATCCAAATATATACTCTTCTAGGAAACACACCCCCTGCCTAGGTGCCCGGCAGGCTCCCCAGGGCAGCACAAAAAACCCAGTCTTTCCACATAAACAGTGACCCACACCAAATCTGGGTCTCTCTGCTACCAAGTCTATTTTGCTTGACTTGTCTGTAAATATCTGCAGTTGAAAGTCATCATCCACAGTGGTTTCCTGATGCCTTTCTTCTTATTATTTATTTAATTTATTTATTTATTTATTTATTTATTTTGAGACAGAGTTCGCTCTGTCTCCCAGGCTAGAGGGCAATGGCGTGATCTCGGCTCACTGCCACCCCTGCCTCCCGGGTTCCAGCGATTCTCCTGCCTCAGACTCCCAAGTAGCTGGGATTATAGGCCCCTGCCAACACACCCAGCTAATTTTTGTATTTTTAGTAGAGACGGGGTTTCACCATGTTGGTCAGGCTGGTCTCGAACTCCTGACCTCGTGATCTGCCTGCCTCGGCCTCCCAAAGTGCTGGTATTACAGGTGTGAGCCACTGTGCCCAGCAATGCCTTTCTTCTTACACATACACATTAAAGATATAGTGTTAGCCTCAAAATGCACTTTTCATATTTATTTCTTAGAAAAAAATTGGGTTCATCCTCATATAAAATCAGCTAAATAAATTCCAAATGAATATATTGATCAAAGAGTTCATATCATTCCCTCCCCACAGCCCCCCACCAAACACACAGGTCAAGGAGGTGATTTGTGGGAAGAAAATGGAGCTCTGTAGATCCTGAAGCTTAAAGTTCCCAGCCCAGGATCTGCATAAGGTGGGTGCTCACTGGGAAGCCAGCAGAACCATGTCAGCAAGGAAGAGGCTCCAACACCCACATGTGCCCTCCCTGCACCGCACCATCCTGTACACAAGGCACTCAGGATACAAATGTGATCATCAGCTTCATCCTCCTCCCCCTCGCCCAGTGCTTCTCCCCTTCTCCTGCCGCAGGGCTGAGAGTTGATTGCCCTGGGAAATCACTGACTTTTCACAATGACCCTGTCAGACCGGGCAAAATATGAAAAGTTACTTATATTCTCTACATAAGAAGTCCTGGGCGGGGTGCGGTGGCTCACGCCTATATTCTCAGCACTTTGGGAGGTCAAGGCAGGAGGGTGGCCTGAGCCCAGGAGTTCAAGACTAGCCTGGGCAACATCAGGGGACCCCATCTCTACAAAAACTACAAAAACTAGCCAGATGGGGTGGTGCGGCGCCTGTAGTCCCAGCTACTCGGGAGGCTGAGGTAGGAGAATGGCGTGAACCCAGGAGGCGGAGCTTGCAGTGAGCCGAGATGGCGCCACTCCACTCCAGCCTGGGCGACAGAGCCAGACTCCGTCCCACCCCCCCCGCAAAAAAAAAGATTAGTCACTGTACAAGAACACTTAAAATGCCATAAAATCTGACATGTTATATATGAAAGAAACTTCTGGTTTTCCCGAATTTGACAGTAGTCCTAAACGTTTACATGGTGTTACCAACAACTAGTTGTGAAGCTTACAAATTTTTTTCTTAGCTATCAATAGTGAAGAACAAATCCCAACCATTCATGCTGGAGGAATAAGAAAATTGAAAATTATCTTCTATTCTCTCTAGAGATAATAGCATTCCAAAATCATTGTCATATGAAGAAATTATCAGAGTATATAGCCTAAAATATGTAGGAAGAAACATAATGTAACATATCAAACAGATAATGAGTAATCATATTTTATTTTTCTGGATTTTGTGATATAAAGTTGTCAGTTTTTTAAACATACTTTTTTGTGTTTTCTTTCATCATTTGAAATATATGCTCACACTTTTTGTTTGTTTGTTTGTTTTTGGTTTTTGAGACAGAGTCTCGCTCTGTAGCCCAGGCTGGAGTGCAGTGGCCCGATCTCGGCTCACTGCAAGCTCCACCTCCTGGGTTCACGCTATTCTCCTGCCTCAGCCTCCCAAGTGGCTGGGACTACAGGCGCCCGCCACCATGCCCGGCTAATTTTTTGTATTTTTAGTAGAGACGGGGTTTCATCATGTTAGTCAGGATGGTCTCGATCTCCTGACCTCGTGATCCACCTGCCTAGGCCTCCCAAAGTGCTGGGATTACAGGCGTAAGCCACCTCGCTCTTTTTGCCCAGGCTAGAGTGCAATGGTGCAATCTCGGCTCACCACAACCTCCACCTCCCAGGTTCAAACGATTCTCCTGCCTCAGCCTCCCAAGTAGCTGGGGTTACAGGCATGCGCCACCACGCCCAGCTAATTTTATATTTTTAGTAGAGATGGGGTTTCTCCTTGTTGGTCAGGCTGGTTTCAAACTCCCGACCTCAGGTTATCCGCTCACCTCGGCCTCCCAAAGTGCTGGGATGAGAAGCATGAGCCACCGCACCCGGCCTTACATTCTTTTCTTAAAGAGGTACCCACCCCTGCCAAATTGAATAGGCTTTCAGGCCACACAAAGCCTGCATCCAACCCTGTGTGTGCCTTCTATATGCTGGGCTCATAGCTTTACACAGACTAGCTCCTCTAGCTCTGCAAACAGCTCTTTGAGGTAGTTACTCTCAGAGGCATGTAATCCAGAGCAACTCCACCGTGAATAGGAGCTGGGTAAAATGAGGCTGAGCTACACTGAGCTGCATTCCCAGATAGTTAAGGCATTCTAAGCCTCAGGATGAGATGAGAGGTCAGCACAAGATGCGGGTCATAAAAACCTTGCTGATAAAACAGGTTGCAGAAAAGAAGCCAGCCCAAACCTGCCAGAATCAAGATGGTGACGAGAGTGACCTCTTGTCCTCACTGCAACATTCCCAACAGCGCCATCAGAGTTTACAAATGCCATGGCAACATCAGGAAGTCACCCTATTATCCCCATTTTACCTAGGGAGTACCTGGGCCTCAAGCAGGTTAAAATGACCTGCCGTGGTCACTTTTCTTTGATGTTATTTATGGTTTCAGGTGATGCTAACTAGGCTGTAGCAAGGCAGACGTGATGGCAACGGTGGGTTCACGTGTCCAAGCCATGAAGAGAGCTGGATGCTTACCTCCTTTGGAGAGAGGACAGGCACAGGTCTGAATGCACAAAAGGAAGCCCTGAATTGAGTGTGAGAAAACGGCTGAGGCTCCTGCTTCCCTTCCTCCCCAACCCTGCCCTTCCCCAAAGTCTTATCTCAGACTTCAGGCCAACTGCCCCAGAGGCCTTTGCACTGTCCTAACCTGCTAGGCCCTTTCCCTCCTCCCTGCCTCCATTCAGAATAACAACAACTGCATCTGCATAATACTTTGTGTCTGAAGAGCTCCCCACTGACTCCATTCACCAGCACCAGTCTCTCCTGAAAAACCCTCCTCCCCAACTACCGGAACCCTTTGTAACCCATCCTCCCTGCAGGGACCTGAACCTGCTAAATTTTTCATACCATTCACCTTATGTTAAAAAGGATGAAACTGAAAGGTGGTTTGTGATTTACCTTCTTGGGGGCAGTAATAAGCAGGGGCAAGAGGAATACAAGGAACCAACGAAACACACTGCCTTTATCTTATACTATTAAAATAGCCTCACTGATCGTTACAGGTGCTCTTAATCACTTTTAGGGTCTAGGCTCTGCCCGAGACACCCCACTAGCTTGAACAGAAGGGGCACCATCCTTCCGCAGGGTTAGACCAACAGCTACTAGATTGGGGTATAGATATGCAAAGTCCCCAAGAAAGAGACAGAAAGAGCTCAGGTCCAGACCTGCCAAGTGGAATGCATTAACATATCTATGAAATAAAGTGTCCTCTTGAAAGGAGGGAGGGGGGTGGAAGTGAGCAGGAAGTTGGGATCCTGGAGGGTCCCTTTGGATTCCACACAGGTGAGAGCTCTTCCAAGCCCCACCCAGCACACTGGCAACATTAACCCTGGCCTTGAGGTTGGGATCTGGGCACCAATGCTGAGTTACACAGGGGGCAGAAAGCAGCTTTTTTTTTTTTCTTTTGAGACGGAGTTTCGCTCTTGTTGCCCAGGCTGGTGTGCAATGGCATGATCTCGGCTCACCGCAACCTCCACCTCCCGGGTTCAAGCGATTCTCCTGCTTCAGCCTACTTAGTAGCTGGGACTACAGGCATGCGCCACCACGCTCGGCTAATTTTGTATTTTTAGTAGAGACAGGGTTTTTCCATGTTGGTCAGGCTGGTCTCGAACTCCTGACCTCAGATGATCCACCCACCTCAGCCTCCCAAAGTGCTGGGATTACAGGTGTGAGCCCCCGCACCCGACTGAAACTGGCTGACTTTTCTAATGACACGCAACGTTCAAATCATCCAACCTTCCCTTCCCGATTCCCACACTCATCAAGCCACTTTCAGGCAGTAATAGCTGTCACTGTAAATTAATGCACAAGCTTTCTGATTTGCTACACCTGTGTCTGAACTTAGTTAACTGGTTCACCCTTGGGAGGTCTGCTGTCTGGGCTGAAGACAGTTCATGGCAGTGAATGTCACATGCTGAGGTCTCCCATAACTGCAGGCAGCGCAGCCACTGGCCAAATGACTCCTATCTTCTGAGCAAGCTAAACAGGCACAGTCTGCCCAGCAGCTAGTAAGCCTTAGAAATCTTTGCCAAGTGAGAGACTGATGGATCTGTTCTGGGAAACAACGGATCCCTGAGTTGTACGCAGTGTGTCTCCAACATGTCTCCCTTGTGACCACGGCCCATGTCCATGGCCCATGGGATGACTGGCTGTCTATTGCTTGAAGATCTACAACTTCCCAGTTTTACTCCAACCAGCCAATCTTTCCCAGACATGGATGTAATTTACACATTAGCCTACACCCAACTGGAGGGCCTGCTCAGTGTTCAAACTGAAAATGGCGAAGGGTCTTAGGTGCTTTCACATTACAATGCCAGAATATTACAGTTGCAACAGAGACCATATAGCCTGCAAGCCTAAAATATTTATTCTCTGGCCCTTTACAGAAAAGGTTTGCCAACGCCTGCCCTAAAGGAGAGAGGATAACAATAGCAGAAGGAAACTTGGGTTCAAGTGCTGTTTCTGCCAATGGCTCAGCAAATTGCAAATTGCAAATAAGCAAAATGGAGCCCAGTAAGTAAAATATTGGTGAGGTCATGCCAGTATTTTCATCTCTTTGCTTCCATTTCATTCATAACACAGGATTAGTCATGAGTGGCAACTGCATGACAAATAATTAGCTAATATCCCAGAATACGCACTTTAAACGTGCAACAGGAAAAACTGGCTATTTGTTTTTGGAAGGGAAAGAGGTCCTCTCTTGGTATAGCTGTATTTTATGGCTGGCACAAAAAGTGCTCCTTTGTAGCCAGCTGTACTGTGCATATTGTTTTCATTGGTGCTTATGGAGCCCCTGGTCCAGGCAGGGCACTGAGCTGGTTGTAGCCCTCCAGGACACAGGACTCCAATTAAAGATAGTATGTGATAAGAGAAACTGAGCTCATCACCACAGGCTGAGATATTTAAGGAATGTTTTGGTTTTTCAAAAAAGGAAAAATACAAATAGTGCCTGGGAGGATGGGTAGAACTTCAGAGAAAGGAAAGGGGAAGGGAGAATATTCTACCATGTGCTTTTCTGGCAGGCGCAGTAAAACAAATGCTCAAAGTGAGGAAACCTAAGAACGGATTTGGAGAACCAAGAAATACACCAATTCATCTGAGTCGGAGTCACTCATGAGAATGTCAGGGAAGGTGGTTGCAAAGGTAAAGTTGGGGCCGGGCGCGGCGGCTCACGCCTGTAATC
>NW_012116265.1:4147972-4151967 GCF_000951035.1 Colobus angolensis palliatus | reverse complement strand
GCTCACTGCAACCTCCGCCTCCAGGATTCAAGGGATTCTCCTGCCTCCGCCTCCCGAGTAGCTGGGACTACCGGTGCCCGCAACCACGCCCGGCTAATTTTTTTGTATTTTTAGTAGAGATGGAGTTTCACCGTGTTAGCCAGGATGGTTTTGATCTCCTGATCTGGTGATCTGCCCACCTCGGCCTCCCTTTGATCCCTGTGCCTTGCATGGAAATAACTTTCAAGACTTGCCTGTTAAACTAATCTGGGACATGTGTCATACCACAGAGGTCCCCCAGGGTGAATTCCTTCCTAGGTATCCGTGAGACACCTGTCCATTGCATAGCCTGGAGGCAAAATCCTCCTACCACTGGTTTACAGAATAACTGCCTTAGTTTCCGCATCTGCAATCTGTGGCGCAGACTGTAGAGCTGAAGATGTCTCTCAGTGTGAAGTGAGAGGATTCCACAAGTAGAAATCTCAAGCTAATTGGCAAGGGACAGGAGAGGAAGAAAGAAAAGCCAGTGTTGACTGAATACCCTAAATCAGACACATACCTTAGCTGTCTCTCATTCTGGTACTGATGTAAGGACACAAATGACACCCATGGAGGTATGGGAACGGGTCCCTACCATCATCAATCCAGCCCTAGGGGGCATCCATTGTGACTGGTTACCACACAAGGTAAGGCAAACACAATTTGGTAATGAGATGCTCTGAATAACTTGCTCGATTGTCAGGAAATCTAATTCCTCAAACCAGGGCTCTAGCCCTAACAATGCTGGCTACCTGCCTATGGCCCCTTGGTCAACATTTCTGGAAATGGAGCTTCTGGGCCATGTTAAAATTTACCAAGGCTTTCCTGAGACTGGCCTTTGGATTGATATATTTTCAGTTATTCGTGTTATGTGTCAGTAACTTGTCACCTTGCAGATGTCAGCTTGAGAACCGGTCAGGATGACAGGGACGCTACCGTGTCTCTGTGTTCATTCTGGAGAATTACTGTAGCTGGAGGGTGACAGCCCTGCAAGTTAAATCTTCATCACCCCTGCCTGCCTGTCTTAACACCTCAGATTCACTTTTTTATCTTTGACTGTATTCACTCACTATCCATTTGAAAATTGTTGAAACCTGGTGTGTGTATCTTATATGGTTTCCATTTTAAAAGCTTTTAGAAGATAGCAAGTACATTTCTGAATGCTGTCACTCCAGCACTGGTGACAGGGGGCTATGGTGTTTCTGGAATCACATGGACCCCAGAGCAGGGCACTGCTCCTCTACCTCCTACCCTGTCTCAATGTCTCAGCTGCCCAAGTTCACTGTAGCCTCAGAAGAGGACCACATCCCTTGACTGAGTTCAGAGAGTAAGAAGGAACCACAACCTAAAAGTCCCTACCTGAAGTTCGATCCTTACCTAGGGTCTAAAAACCAGTATCTTAGGTTCATACTAGCGTTGTCAATGACCGATACCAGGGTCATGCCATAGAACAGGCTGGGGGGAAAGCAGGGACCCTGAGCCCCAGGATGTAAAGGTGTGCAGTCAGGGTGTATCCTAAGGGGCAGAAGGACTAGACACTAAGAACAAGGAGGTCCCTGAACCATCTCCCCTAGAGATGATCTTCCTTCTTCCTAATTTGGTCTGAATCAAGGGGCATCCCCTAACAAACCTTCCAAGGAAAGATAAGGTATCCACCCTTGGTTTGAGTGGTGCCTGAGTGAAGCTTCTGTGGAAAGGTTCCCTCGCCAAGCCCATCCCCACCTCCCCAGCACGCTGGGGGAGGGCCGGAATGAGCACAGCTGAGACCGTCATCAGCCATCACAGGAGCAGCACTAATGTGGACACAGGAGGTGTAGGCTCATTCTCCCCGGCCAGGTGTCCAGGCTGCCAGGCCATCTGGGTTAGGAAATGCATGCTCTAAAGCCTGCTGGGGGAAGCCCGTTTTCATGGGAGTTCAGCTTAAACTCAGCCACCTTCAAGAAGTTTCCCCAGCCCTGGCTCATAATGAGATGGGCCTTGGGAGGGAATCGGCTCTTTCCCCTCATGCAGCCCTGAGAAAACTGAGGCACCCACCCGACAGCCCATGAACAGAGGTCCGGAAAAGAAATCAGCCCCAAAAGGAAATGATGGAAAATGTTAGGAAGGGATGAGACTTCAGTTTCAGGTTTCCAAAAACCTGAACGTATCAAACAGAAATCAAAAGCTTTCAAAGGTGCCTATCTAAAACATAACCACCACACCTTAAACTCTTTGTGCCCTGGTGCAAGAGATGAGAAACACTGAAAACTTAAAGGCCAGGCACGGCAGCTCATGCCTGTAATCCCAGCACTTTGGAGGCCGAGGTAGGCAGATCCTCTGAGGTCAGGAGTTCCAGACCAGCCTGGCCAATGTGGTAATAAAACGCCATCTCTACTAAAAATACAAAAATTAGCCTGGCATGGTGGCCCATACCTGTAATCCCAGATACTCAGGAGGCTGAGGCAGGAGAATCACTTGAGCCCTTGAGCGGAGATTACACCACTGCACTCCAGCCTGGGCGACAAGAGGAAAACTCCGTCTCAAAAAAAAAAAGAACTTAAATTGAACCAAACGATAATGATGTCTCTTTAAAAATATTTAGCTGCAGCCTGTTTCAAGCCTGTACCCCGTAAATATGTATGACCATCATGTATCCACAAAATTTAAAAACGAAAATAAATACTTAACCACAAAATTGAAGATAGGTAAAAATACAATGTGGTGAGGATGTAAAGAAATAGATGCTCTTGTTTTAGTGGGTCCCATCCTTTTTAGAGGATATCTGGCCATATGGATTATAATTTAAAACGCACATCAGCTTTGACCCACCAATTCATCTTGTTAGCATTCATTGCATAGAAGTACACTGCTATGGACTGAAGTTTTGTGTCCCCCAAAATTCGGATGTTGAAGCCCTAATCCCCAATGTGAGATGACTTGGAGGAGGGGCTTCTGGGAGGTAATTAGGTTTATAAATCAGATCATGAGGGTGGGGTCCCCAAGATGAAATTAATGTCCTCTTAAGGAGACGAAGAAGAAGGCCTGGTGCAGTGGTTCATGACTGCAATCCCAGCACTTTGCGAGGTCGAGGAAAGAGGATCACCTGAGATCACAAGTTTGAGACCAGCCTGGGCAACGTGGTGAAACCTAGTCTCTACTGAAAATACAAAAATTAGCCGGGCATGATGGCACATGCCTGTAATCCCAGCTACTCAGAATGCTGAGGTGTGAGAATCGCTTGAACCCAGGAGGCGGAGGTTGCAGTGGGCTGAGATCGCACCACTGTACTCCAGCCTGGGCAACAGAGCAAGACTCCGTCTCAAAAAAAAAGAAGAGACCAGGGTGGCTGTGGCTGTCTGCAAACAAAAAGAGTCCTCACCAGGAAGCAAACTGGCCAGCACTTTGGTATTGGACCTGCCAGCCTCCAGAACTGTAAGAAAAAAATGTTTACTGTTTAAGCCACCTAGTTTACGGCATTTTGTTATAGTAGCCTGAGCTGACAAAGACATATGCAATTGGGTAAAAAGATGCATGTATAAGAATTATTTCAGATTCATTTGAAACAAAGAAAAACTGGAAGAAACTTCATGTCTAGTGAACAAGGGATCATTAGCTAAATCTTGTCCATTCACATAATGGAAACTACAACTTTTAAAAGAACGAGGTAGGTCGGGCACGGTGGCTCAAGCCTGTAATCCCAGCACTCTGGGAGGCCGAGGCGGGTGGATCACGAGTCAGGAGACCGAAACCATCCTGGCTAATACGGTGAAACCCTGTCTCTACTAAAAATACAAAAAATAGAAATTAGCCGGGCGTGGTGGCGGGCGCCTGTAGTCCCAGCTACTCCAAAGGCTGAGGCAGGAGAATGGCATGAACCCGGGAAGTGGAGCTTGCAGTGAGCCGAGATCGCGCCACTGCACTCCAGCCTGGGTGACAGAGCGAGACTCCGTCTCAAAAAAAAAAAAAAAAAAGAACGAGGTAAACTGAGTTCCTGATAG
>NW_012116265.1:4146156-4147912 GCF_000951035.1 Colobus angolensis palliatus | reverse complement strand
GGAAGCAGAGGTTGCAGTGAGCCAAGATCGCGCCACTGCACTCCAGCCTGGGTGACAGAGCGAGACTCCGTCTCAAAAAAAAAAAAAAAAAAGAACGAGGTAAACTGAGTTCCTGATAGAAGTGCTTATCATAACAGGTTTAAAGTCTCAAATGCATAACTTTCCATGATAAGTAGTTCCTGATTGGTTAGAATGTTAATGTTCTTTTATTATTATTATTATTACTTTTTTTTTTTTTTTTGAGACGGAGTTTCGCTCTTTTTGTATTTTTAGTAGAGATGGAGTTTCTCCATGTTGGTCAGGCTGGTCTTGAACTCCCGACCTCAGATGATCCACCTGCCTCGGCCTCCCAGAGTGCTGGGATTACAGGCATGAGCCACCGCGCCCGGCCAATGTTCTTTTAAACATTTAAACAATAACTTATAATCAGAAGGAAAAAATGAACTCCATCTTCATGTTGTTAATTGTCTTCAAACCCATCCCTAACCCAAGGTCATCCTTATCTCACCCTGGAGAGGGAGAGGCAGTGGGGATACGGTTCCTATATGTTCCAGAGAATAGTGGCTGTTGGCTGTGTATTTAATTCCAATAATTCCATGGGATAAATGGCACAAAATCCCAGCTCTTCAGATAACTCCTCAACTCAAGATACTTTGTACTTGAGAATTGGCCAGTGTAATGCACAGAATACAGGACAGCGACTCAGGAATGTTCGCTCAGGCAGGCTTTCTTCCAGTATTCCAGTTTCCTCATCAGTGAGATTAAGGGCCTGATGAGAATCATCTCCAATGTTCCTCATAGAAGACCCTGAGCTCTCCCTGCCTGGCCGATAGGCCATCGGCATTTGTGGAAATCCTGGAGGATAGACATGGGCCTGAAGTTGGGAAACAAAGGGAAAAGGAAAATTTGAGAAAAGTTCCACTAGCATCATCTGGAGTTAGAGTCAGCCAAGGGAAAATCGTCAAAGGGTTTTTGACAAATACAAATCCATTTTAGGTTCTCAACTGGAGAAATGAATGCTGTCATTCGGGGGCTGGTACAGGAACAGGGAAAGGAAGGGGTAGATGTTATCACCATCTAATGGATGGGGGCAGAGATGTTAAACTTGCTTCAAAGAACAGGTCAGTTCCACACAAGTTCCATCCTAAATGCCTGCAGCAGCCGGTGGAGTAACACCGAGGGCGCCCACTGGATTAATAACCAGCTGGGTGAGCCGGCCACGGCCACGTAGCAGGCAGTCTCTTTGCAGCATCAGCTGCTTATCTGACAGCAGGGCGAGGCTGGACCTGAGGGCTGGGTGGGTGTGGAAGGAAAGCAAGGAGGCAAGATCGACAGAACTTCAAGGAGAGGGCTCACCCTTTGCAACCTGCTCCCAAGTCAGTTTTAAAACTGCGAATTGCCTAACTCCAAAATGGCCCATTCTAGATCTCCTACCATAATTGCCCGTTAATAAATACTGATAAATAATTAAGCTTCCTTAAGGGATCCAAATCTCTTATAATATGCCAGATTAAAAACTAATCACAGGCCGGGCACGGTGGCTCGTGCCTGTAATCCCAGAACTTTGGGAGGCCAAGGAAGGCAGATCACGAGGTCAGGAGTTTGAGACCAGCCTGGCCAACATAGTGAAACCCCATTTCTACTAAAAATACAAAAAATTGCCAGGCTCAGTGGCTCAAGCCTGTAATCCCAGCACTTTGGGAGGCTGAGATGGGCGGATCACGAGGTCAGGAGATGGAGACCATCCTGGCTAACA
>NW_012116265.1:4145374-4146106 GCF_000951035.1 Colobus angolensis palliatus | reverse complement strand
TGGCCTGGGCAACAGAGTGAGACCCTGCCTCAAAAAAAAAAAAAAAAAAATTAAGGAAGAGTTGGGTCTAGAACCCAGGTCTGATTCCTTCTTTTTCTCTTCTTCGTAAAAGACTTTTTATTTTGGAGACAGTCTCACTCTGTTCCCCATGCTGGAGTGCAGTGGCGCGATCTCGGCTCACTGCAACCTTCACCTCCTGGGTTCAAGCGATTTTCCTGAATTAGCCCCCCAAGTAGCTGGGATTACAGGCACGCGCCACCATGCCAAGCTAATTTTTGTGTTTTTGGTAGAGACAGGGTTTTACCATGTTGGCTAGGCTGGTCTCAAACTCCTGACCTCAAGTGACCTGCCTGTCTCGGCCTCCCAAAGTGTTGGGATTATAGGCGTGAGCCACCGCACCTGGCCCTAAAAGTCACTTTTTAAAAAAATTACAAAAATCATAATGACCGCTGCAGACAACTTAGAAAAGAGTTTTTCTATTTATATAACAACAATGGGATCACACTGTAAATACACTTAGTACTCCACTTTTTTCTGCTTCATATTGTATGAAATTTGTTTCTACAACAAAATTGTGAGCTCCATGTGGGCTGAGACCATATCTGCCTTGGTTGTCACTATACACTTTTTACACCTACCAGGTGCCTGGCACATAGTAGGCATTCAATAAACAGCAGAGTGAGTAAATGACCCATGGCTTGGCCACTCTCCACTTTCTTTTTTTTTTTTTTT
>NW_012116265.1:4141261-4144938 GCF_000951035.1 Colobus angolensis palliatus | reverse complement strand
ACTTTGGGAGGCCGAGACGGGCGGATCACGAGGTCAGGAGATCGAGACCATCCTGGCTAACACGGTGAAACCCCGTCTCTACTAAAAACAAAAAAATTAGCCAGGCGTAGTGGCAAGTGCCTGTAATCCCAGCTACTCAGGAGGCTGAGGCAGGAGAATTGCTTGAACCTGGGAGGCAGAGGTTGCAGCGAGCCGAGATCGCGCCATTGCACTCCAGCCCAGGCGACAGTGTGAGACTCAGTCTCAAAAAAAAAAACTAACCACAAAAGAGCCTGTGGGCCCTGCAGGTTCAAGGTTTTCATATTAGGTCTTGGCCAATGCGCCCCTACTCTCCTAATTTATGTGGGTATCCCAGGTCCATTTATACCAGGCTGCTGCTGTCTGGTATAAACTCCAGAAAATAGAGACTTTGTCTCTGTCTCTCGTTATAGCCCATGGCATCTCCAGCAATGAGAACAATGCCTGACATATAGTAGGTGCTCAACAAGTACTTTTTCTGAAATAAATAATAAGTGAGGCTGGGTGCAGTGGCTCATGCCTATAATCCCAACACTTTGGAAGGCCCAGGTGGCTGGATTGCTTGAGACCAAGAGTTCAAGACCAGCCTGGGCAACATGGCGAAAGCCCATCTCTACTAAAAATACAAAAATTAGCCAGATGTGTGGTAGCGGGCGCCTGTAATCCCACCTACTCGGGAGGCTGAGGCACAAGAATCACTTGAACCCAGGAAGCAGAGGTTGCAGTGAGCCAAGATCGCGCCATTGCACTCCAACCTGAGCGACAGAGTGAGACTCTGTCTCAAATAAAAAGAAAATAAAAAATAAGTGAATGAAAGATGCACTGGGAAGAACCTGAGCTGAGAAGCCAGTCAGAAATGGGTTGATTATAGGCTGTGTGGGCCCTGGGTAAGTCACTTAACCTTTCTGAGCCCAGGTCCTTTGTCTGTGAAGGGGAATAAAAGTAACCAACTTCCAGGGTTTGGGGGAAGACTGGAATGATGTATAGGAAACATCGAGTATGAACTACCTTATACACGGCAAATGGGAAGTAAAGTTGTATCACCATTATTAATAATTCAAACTCACACTGGAGCCCATGCATGCCCTGTAATCACAAGTGTCACATAAAATTACACAATTCAAGTCTACAGCTTGACTCTGGGAGCTACTGGTTAATAACCAACATGGTGATAGCCTCTTTAAATACAATGGCTCTCTTGTCTCTCCATACAAGCAGCTTTAATCAGAATATTATCAGTTGGTGCATTCTTTCCGGAGAGCTTCACGGAGTACCTGTAAAGGTGTGTGAGGCAGAAAGATGCGAAGGCCAGCCAAGGAGAACAAGCAGGTGTGGAAGCCGCTCTGGTCCAGCTCTGGACCAAACTGTTGAGGTTTGATTCTGTTTGGGCTCCTGATACCTGGACCTGTTTACTAGGAAAATCCAACGTATCCATAGTGGCTGCAAGAATAGAACTCAGAGCCCAATGCTTATGGTCAAATCCTGGCTCCACCACTCTTACCGTATAACCTTGGGCAAACTACTTTTAACCACTCTGAACTTCAGGTTCTCATCTGGACACTGGAGGACAACAATAGTACCTACTTGAAGGGAAGAAAGGGAGACTGTATTTCTCCCGCTTTGTGAAAAATCATGGAAATCAATCAGCCCATCTGCAGACACCCTACCCGGAGGAATCTTCTCCATGAAGGCTATCTTTCCCGTTTTCCCATTTTCATTAATCATACAATCGTTTGGAAGAAACAAGAAGTGGGCATGGGTTGGTTCATAGAGTGCTGTGTCTCACCTGCAGGAACATTACTCTTGATGTCAGAGTGATCAGGAGATTTGGAGGAAGAAGGTGACGTGATCAAACATCAGATGAGAGGGAAGGGTGGCTCCAAGCACTTCTCCACCCAGGCCCTCTAAGGCTTTTTCCCCATAAGAAATATCTGTAGTTTTCGGTGTCTCTTGTCATCCAAATCATTTCCCTTTGCCTTGACCCGGGCTCTCTGGGCCCTGCAGGCTCAGCTCTCCTTGCCTTATCCTTGTATTAGAAACACACAAGGTGCACTTTCAGAGACAGCCACTCCAGCAGTCCCTCCTTGTGTGTCCTGGGCTCTCTGTTGAAGGACTTCATTTCCTGGGATTAGCACACATTGTGCTCCCTCAAAACTCAGTATGCGGGTAATCCATGGATGGCAATGGTCTTTATGATGCCCTCTTACCATGTATTTTACAATGCAATTCTCAGGAAAATGACCCCATTCCTTCTGTATCTCAGCAGGGAGATACAATGTGAACTGGGAGCTTGGTTATTATGCTTGTGAATAATTTGGGTTTCCACTTGGGTTTCAAGTGCAGCCTTGGCATGCCTGAAAACAAATGATTACCAAAAAGCTACCCAGCTGCCCTCTCAACACTGCAGGCTATTTTGTCGGGGGTGTGGAGCCCTCTCTGCTGGTTCCATGTGAGCCTCAGCAAACAGAGCAATCAAGACTCCCTCTAGGTCCCAGTCAATCACACTCCAGCCACAAGTTTTAGCCAGTCCTGCCCCAGAGAACATAAAGCCCTTAAAGATTCACCATGCTCAGTCCAGCTCCACTCATAGCCAAGAGTCAAAGTCGATATTTGCTAAGTGGAAAAGGACAAAAAGAAACAAATTCATCTGCAAGCTCTCCAAACAGACTAGAAAAAGTAATTCCCTACTGCTCACCACATCCGCTCCTAAGAAGGCTAAGCTAATATGTCCTGAGTTTGCAGCAATCTCAACACTTCAGTCTCTGAATCACAAACTAGCAGTTGGGCATTCACAAAGAAACGTGCAGAATGCATCCTTTAAACGAGAAACAAGACCTTTGCTTGGTGAATCAGGAAAAAAATAATCATAACAAAGAAAAAAGGGGGAAAAAAGAGGGCCATTTTAAATGACCTTATGATGACATAAAATGACAATATTATGACACTGATGCAACTTCAAACCAGAAGGGGCTTGGGAAACCTTTGGAAGGAAACTCCTAAAAGGTCACATTATTTCTTGACAATCCACTGAGGACCTGAGTCATTAAAACAGCCTTTCAATCAGAATGAATTTTTTTTGTTTGTTTTGTTTTTGTTTTTGTTTTTTTTGAGACAGAGTCTCGCTCAGTCGCCCAGGCTGGAGTGCAGTGGCGCAATCTCGGCTCACTGCGTGCTCCACCTCCCGGGTTCACGCCATTCTCCTGCCTCAGCCTCCCGAGTAGCTGGGACTACAGGCGCCCGCCATCACGCCCAGCTAATTTTTTTGTTTTTTGGGTTTTTTTTTGCATTTTTAGTAGAGATGGTGTTTCACCATGTTAGGCAGGATGGTCTCAATCTCCTGACCTCATGATCTGCCTGCCTGGGCCTCCCAAAGTGCTGGGATTATAGGCATGAGCCACCACGTCTGGCCTAATCAGAATGAATTTAAATCTGCACCCAACCATTAGCCTTTCAGGTACAGAGACAGCACACTAGCATTAGAAGGAAGTTAGGATTGTCTTAGCTAAGTCAAAAGAACAAAGCTGGAGGCATCACGCTACCTGACTTCAAACTATACTACAAGGTTACAGTAACCAAAACAGCATGGTACTGGTACTAAAACAGAGATATAGACCAGTGGAACAGAACAGAGCCCTCAGAAATAATACCACACATCTACA
>NW_012116265.1:4077697-4139666 GCF_000951035.1 Colobus angolensis palliatus | reverse complement strand
AACATGGCACAAGTATACATATGTAACAAACCTGCACGTTATGCACATGTACCCTAGAACTTAAAGTATAATAATAATAATTTAAAAATAAAAAAATAAAAAGAAGGAAGTTTAGGATCTGGTACCATAGCGGTTAGTTTACACATGGGGAAAATGAGGTCCAGCGAGATTACAGGACTTGATCTAGAGCCTGCAGTGGACTGGAGGCAAGATTAGAATACACCACTCAGCCCTGTCTAGGCAGCTATGGAAAGCAAATGCTTTTGCTAGTAGAACTCACTTCTTGCCCATCCAGCAGGGCACGGAGGATAGCCCCAGAGAAGAGTCTGGGGCAGATGGAAGCATACCCATCCTCACTCCCTTGGCCCCACAGCTTTCATGGCTTTCCCTGTCTTTGTGAGTGATAAATGGATTTAGAAGGCAGGACCTCAGGTGCATCCATAAACCCAGAACCCTTTGCTAGGAAAGTAATTGCCGGGATAGTACAGAATCCCCAGCACTGAGGGCAATATTCCCACAATGGGCGACCAAGGCCAGACAACAACTCAAAGAGGACTGGGAGGTGCATATCTTCGTGGGATAGTAACAGCTTAGCAAGGTCAGCCCTACAGCAGAGGGGAAGGCGAGAGGAACTCTGCCCAACAGCTGCTAAGGAATGCCAAGAGGTGCCCCTGGAAGTCTGGTCCCTGCTGGAATTCTCCTGGGATTCCTCAGCACCCTACCTGGAGTTCACCATTCACTTTCCTTTCTCTAGAACACGAAGCTACTTCTCGATGTGGGGAAAGCAAGGAGCTTCTTTTTCTTGCATTTTGTTCTAAAAGACAAGGACATCCTAGTTACACCATTTTTTCCTGAGCGTTCCGGGGAAGGATGACAGGCTGTGTCTAACAGAGCTGCTGCCCCAAAATGACAACCTCCAAAGGTCAGAGACAAATACTAAGTGCTTCAGTTAAATGTGAACATTCCTTTTCTGGTGCCTGGGTGCTGTTTCATCTGTGTGGGATCTAGTAACCAACAGGAATAGCTCTCCGCTCCAGAAAACTCAAGAAAACATCTAAATAACATCCCACACCTAGTTTCTTCCGGCATAACAAACGCCAATGATATGCAAACACAGACGCTTAGCACCAAAACACTGTCAGAGTGCACAGTAAGAGGGCTTCCTTTGTCCTGCTTCTTGTTCCTCTCACTCTGCCTGGGAGGAGGAATGTTAGGCTGCATCCAGGAGTCACTCCCAGTTTAGATCTGCACATAGTAGGCATTGCCTTTATCACTCCAAAGGATGGAACATGGAGAAAATTAATTAAATACAGTTATCAACCAATCAATCAATCAATTATTCTACAAGTTCCTACCTTGGCTAGGCATTGGGGAATCCACAAAGAGGCATGTCTTTGGTAAAATAAATGAAGACAAATGCCAGGCACAGCGGCTCACGCCTATAATCCCAGTACTTTGGGAGGCCGAGGTGGGTGGATCACCAGGTCAGGAGTTCGAGACCATCCTGGCTAACACGGTGAAACCCTGTGTCTACTAAAAATACAAAAACTTAGCTGGATGTGGTGGCGAGCATCTGTAGTCCCATCTACTGGGGAGGCTGAGGCAAGAGAATCACTTGAACCCTGAAGGCAGAGGTTGCAGTGAGCCAAGATCGTGCCACTGCACTCCAGCCTGGGCGACAGAGTAAGACTCCATCTCAAAAATGAAAGAAAGGAAAGAGAGAGAAAGAGAGGAAGAAAGAGAGAAAGAGAAAGAAAGAAAACAAAGAAAAGAAAAGGAAGGAAGAAAGGAAGGAAGGAAGGAAGGGAAAAAGAAGAAGGAAGGAAGGAGAGAGAGAGAGAGAGAGAAAGAAAGAAGAAAAGAAAACAAAAGAAAAGAAAACAAAGCAAAAATAATAAAGCCTGGTTATTATTATCCATCCTTGTACCTCCCGTATGTGACACAGAATTGCTAGGTTCTAGGTGTTCCACTAATGTTTGTTGAATAAATCAAACAGTTTAAAACAGACAAAGAAATGTGCACATTAAAAATGGACGAACCGGCCGGGCGCGGTGGCTCAAGCCTGTAATCCCAGCACTTTGGGAGGCCGAGACGGGCGGATCACGAGGTCAGGAGATCGAGACCATCCTGGCTAACACGGTGAAACCCCGTCTCTACTAAAAACTACAAAAAACTAGCCGGGCGAGGTGGCAGCGCCTGTAGTCCCAGCTACCCGGGAGGCTGAGGCAGGAGAATGGCGCGAACCCGGGAGGCGGAGCTTGCAGTGAGCTGAGATCCGGCCACAGCACTCCAGCCTGGGTGACAGAGCGAGACTCCGTCTCAAAAAAAAAAAAAAATGGACGAACCATGCTCACATGCACGTGATGAGGGCCTATCAAAACTGGTGACGTCCTCTAAATAAGGTCCGTAGTTCCTAGTATTGTACCAATGTCAATCTCTTGGTTTTGATAATACACTATAATTATGTAAGATGCCATTATTGGGGGAAGCTGGAGGAAGATGACCAGGGTCTTCCTGTACTATTTTTGCAACTTCCAAATCAAAATTGAAAGTTTCAATAAATACATGAAACCAAAAAGGCAAGATGTTCCAGGTTGGCATGAACAGTGGGGGTGAAGAATTTTTCCACCTCCTCCCTGCAAAGACCCTGCCATATTCACATACCTGGCTCACTCCGAGTTAGCAACGATTCCCACGATTTCCTACTCCCTTCTCTTCCTCAGGTCTCAACTGAAATGTCCTCCCTTCTGAGATGTCTTCCCAGACCCCCAGCGCCCTGGCTCTTTCTCACACTGCTTATTTACATCATTCAGTGCATGGCCCAAAATTAAAAATCTCTCTGTCTGGCCAGCTGTGGTGGCTCACGCCTGTAATCCCAGCATTTTGGGAGGCCAAGGCGGGCGGATCACCTGAGGTCGGAGTTCGAGACCAGCCTGACCAACTTGGAGAAACTCCATCTCTACTAAAATACAAAATTAGCCGGGCGTGGTGGTGCATGCCTGTAATTCCGGCTACTCAGGAGGGTGAGGCAGGAGAATCACTTGAACCCGGGGGTAGGAGGAGGTTGTAGTGAGCTGAGATCATACCATTGCACTCCAGCCTGGGCAACAAGAGTGAAACTCCATTTAAAAAAAAAAAAAGGTGGGGGGCCAGGTGCAGTGGCTCACACCTGTAATCCCAACACTTTGGGAGGCTGAGGCAGGTGGATCACGAGGTCAAGAAATCGAGACCATCATGGCCAACCAACATGGTGAAACCCCATCTCTACTAAAAATACAAAAATTAGCTGGGCATAGTGGCGCACACCTGTAGTCCTAGCTACTTGGGAGGCTGAGGCAGGAGAATCGCTTGAACCCTGGGGGAGGAGGAGGTTGTGGTGAGCCGAGATCATGCCACTGCACTCCAGGCCAGGCGACAGAGCAAGGCTCTGTCTCAAGAACAATCTTTCAGTCTGCCTGTTGTCTGTCTTCACCTACCAGAACGTATGCACCACGAGGACAAGAACGAACCCTGCAGCTTGCTTAACACTGCATCCTACCCGGGTATTTCCAGCCCATGACACATAAAGAATATTTTTTTGAATGAATAATGAATACACTCATGAACTAACAAAGAAAGCATATCAGAACACCAATGCTGAGAGTAATAGTATCCTTGAATCCATTCCAATTTGAAACATAATAATAAAAAGCAAGTCCTTTTGAAAATATAGCATAATAACTATGATTTGTAGGAAATTACTTGAAATCTACAACATGATATCTGGAGTAGAAGGCAGAAGGAAAATGACAGCCCCAGAGCTGGTGGAGTCAGGAGCATCCAGTGGCAACAATCTGGACAGACCTTGAAAGATAGGTAGGATTTAAGCAGTGGAGCGAACTAGAAAAGGGTAGAGCCGGGCGCGGTGGCTCAAGCCTGTAATCCCAGCACTTTGGGAGGCCGAGACGGGCGGATCACGAGGTCAGGAGATCGAGACCATCCTGGCTAACACAGTGAAACCCCGTCTCTACTAAAAAATACAAAAAAACCTAGCCAGGCGAGGTGGCGGGCGCCTGTAGTCCCAGCTGCTCAGGAGGCTGAGGCAGGAGAATGGCGTAAACCCGGGAGGCGGAGTTTGCAGTGAGCTGAGATCTGGCCACTGCACTCCAGCCTGGGCGACAGAGCGAGACTCCGTCTCAAAAAAAAAAAGAAAGTTGGGGCCATTAAGAGCTGATTGGACCATGAGGGGTCTGCTGTCATGAATGTATTAATGGGTCAGTGGGTTCTCATGTCGCAGACAGAGTGGATCCCAGTCTTTTCCAGATTTATCAGCTGAGTAGAGATGTGGCACAAAGGAATAAGGAAGCGTCATGTATAGGAGGGGGCCATGAGATGCCTCTGCTTTCTTTCTGTTTCCCAGACCTGCCCCATTTCCTAAACCTGGGAGTCCCTAAGCTAACTTGGAGTTTAGAGGCAGCTCAGGTGCCTGCTCTACTTGGAGATAGCCTTCCTCTGATTCATGGCCAAGAGCACACATCCTCTATAGCTTCTTGAAAAGCAATCCTGGTGTCATAGACACATGGCCATAGTATCAAGCTATCTTTTCAGCAACAGCAGGAAAACTTCCTAGTGGTTCCCCTTTCCCAGAAACCTTTGCTGAGAAAGCTTCCTTAACTTTGTTTATAAAATGGGCTCTACCCTTTTGCTTAACTTTTCAGTAATATCTGCGATAGGGTTTCGCTGTGTCCTCACCCAAATCTCATCTTGAATTGTAGTTCTCGTAATCCCCACATGTCATGGGAGGGACCAGGTTGGAGGTAATTGAATCATGGGGGCAGTTACCCCCATGCTGCTTTTCTGTTTTTGTTTGTTTGTTTGTTTTTTTGAGACGGAGTCTTGCTCTGTCGCCAGGCTGGGGTGCAATGGCGCAATCTCAGCTCATTGCAACCTCTGCCTCCTGGGCTCAAGTGATTCTACTGCCTCAGTCTCCCGAATAGCTGGGATTATGGGCGTCTACCACCACGCCCAGCTAATTTTTGTATTTTTGGTAGAGATGGAGTTTCACCATGTTGGCCAAGCTGGTCTGGAACACCTGACCTCATGATCCGCCCACCTTGGCCACCAAAAGTGCTGGGTCTGCAGGTGTGAGCCACCGCACCTGGCCTCCATGCTGCTTTTCTCATGATGGTAAGTGAGTTCTCCAGAGATCTGATGGTTTTATAAGGGCCGTTTTGCTCAGGACTTTTCCTTACAGCCGCCATGTGAAGAAGGACATGTTTGCTTACCCTTCTGCCATGATTGTAAGTTTTCTGAGGCCTCCCCAGCCATGCAAAACTGTGAATGAATTAAACCTCCTTCCTTTATAAATTACCCAGTCTCTGGTACGTCTTTTTTTTTTTTTTTTTTGAGACGGAGTCTCGCTCTGTCGCCTAGGCTGCCAGGCTGAAGTGCAGTGGTGCAATCTGGGCTCACTGCAAGCTCCGCTTCCCAGGTTCATGCCATTCTCCTGCCTCAGCCTCCTGAGTAGCTGGGACTACAGGTGCCTGCCACCATGCCCGGCTAATTTTTTTTTGTATTTTTAGTAGAGATGGGGTTTCACCATGTTAGCCAGGATGGTCTCGATCTCCTGACCTCCTGATCCACCTGACTCAGCCTCCCAAAGTGCTGGGATTACAGGCATGAGCCACCGCACCCGGCCTTTTTTTTTTTTCAGACAGAGTCTTGCTCTGTTGCCAGGCTGGAGTGCAGTGGCACGATCTTGGCTCACTGCAACCTCCGCCTCCCAGGTTCAAGCAATTCGCCTTCCTCAGCCTCCCAAGTAGCTGGAACTACAGGTGCCCACCACCACTCCCGGCTAATTTTTCTATTTTTAGTAGAGACGGGTTTTCATCACGTTGGGCAGGATGGTCTCAATCTCCTGACCTTGTGATCTGCCTGCCTCAGCCTCCCAAAGTGCTGGGATTACAGGCATGAGCCACCGCACCCAGCTTGGGTATGTCTTTATTAGCAGCGTGAAAATGGACTAATACAATCCAGAAGGAACTTTTTAAGGGGGTCCCACAAGGTATGTTTTGTACCACTGACCACATTCAAAAGAGACTCCCTGAAACTCACAGGGTTCAGAGTTGCAAAGAATGTGAGGTGTGATCTAACACCTCCAACTTGAGCTATTTATCATTTCACGTACTGAGAGGGTACATTACATTCTCTCCAACGGATGAAGATTTGTTCTTAATCATTGACTGAGAGAGAAAACACTTGGAATTTTCCACTTAAATCTCAACTCGAGAGCTTTCTGGATGCAGTAAGCTAGGACATCACTCTGAATTGTATTGTAAAATTAATTCAAACGTTGGTTCCAGTTTTTCAGTTTACATAAAATGGTGTCCTTTAAGACAGGCTGATTATTTGAATAGAATATTAGGGTCATTCCCATCTCCATCTCATTAGCTTTATTCACTTATGCACACACACACACAAAGTATCTACCAGCTGCCCCCCAAATAAGTCACAGTGTGATCATCACTGAGCAGGTGGGTAGGGAGGAGTCAGCAAGCAAACACAGGGCTGCCCCTCCAGGAACTTCCTGGTATTCCAGCCTCCAGAGATGACTGAGTGCCTCTAGTCTGCAGCTTCCACTTCATTTTCTTCCTTTTCATCTCTTTTTCATTAGTGTCTGTGCCTTCCTAAATTACAACTCGGTTGTCTAAGGCATTCAAGTTGATCTGCTTAAGGCAAACTGAGATGTGAGTAACCAATATGTCCAGACCTCCCGGGGGCCGCCATTTTGCTAACAAATATGACTTTGCCACAAACTAAAATGAAGCTGCACTTATTTCTCCTCTTTTTCATCCTCTTCCAACTGATGACAAATGCAGGGAATATGTTTTTTGTGCCAGTTGCTTTCTAAGGCCTCTTGACTGCTCAGATAACTGTTTTGCCCAAGAGCACTAACCCTGTCCATGCTGGAAACGTGCTTGGAGTCCTAATTCAGGGCCAATTCTAGACATTTGGATTTGAGAGATGAATCAAGGCCTTGCCCACCAGGAGCTGACAGCCTAGTGAAGCACTCCACCTACAGCAGCAGTTACAACACAGGAAGTGCCGCAAGGGAGGTGTGAACAGACTCGCACCAGGGATCTCAGGCTACAAGGCCTCCCTAACTAAAGCCACCCCGTTAGCAAGGCACAGAGAATTACATGGGGTTTGGGGCAGCTAACCAAGGACTTGTACCACTCCCTTTTGAGTTTTACGTTTCTCTTGAGGGTTTTCTCATTTCAATTACTGTTCCAGTCACCACACTGATCCCCCGGGGCCTACAGCAAGGTGGGGGCACACTGCTTTCATTACTGAAAAAGTAAGGCAGAAGCAAAGGAGAACATCTGAATCTTCATCTATGGAATGGGGAGGAAAAACAGTAGCTACAGTGTCTGCACATAAAGAGGTGATCACAGCGCCTGGCACAAAAGCAGCGTTAGCTTTCGTTGCTGGGACCCACCACTGCTGGGCAATGGTAATAATCATGAACTAAGATCCAATCCCAGACGGAGCCTGCTGGAGCCTGCCCGGGACTCCCAAGCACAGGCAGCTGCACATCACACCCCTCCTCACAGTGGTTCTCCACCCGTACTGAGACACAGCTCTCTGCTGGGGAAGAAAGTGAGGGCTGGCCCGTCAGGACAAGCCCATGTCCGGCCGAGACTGGTGTGATCCCATAGCTTTGCCTGTTCCTGGGGTGCATGTCACCATCCACCACCTGCTCTAACTCTGAGATCCTTGTGGGCAGGAAACATGGCTTCATTACATGTTGTAGAAAAGGGGCTGGGTACATGGGAAATTTCTAATCTGAAAGGGGCTCTTGGAGAGAGTTATGTCCAGCTGTTTCACTTTAAAATACAATTACTGATGACATATTTTTAAATGCTGAGAAATTAAAAGAAAATTTAAATGGTCCACCTAATCCCCGACATAAACGGATTAGCCAAATGTAAATTTTTTTAAGTGATAAACACACCCTTAAAAAAAAAAAAAAGCAAAACAGCACAGGAAGGAAGAAAATTAAAGGTAAAACATTTCGTTCCCTCTTGCCTTTTTTTTTTTTTTTTAACATATGGGGTCTCACTCTGTTGCCCAGCTGCAGTCTCAAACTCCTGGGCTCAAGCTCAAGCAGTCCTCCCTCTTTAGCTTCCCAAGTAGCTGAGACTATAGGTATGTGCCACCAAGCCCACCAAGCCCCCAGTTAATTATTCTTCTTCCTTTCTTTTTTTTTTTTTTTTTTTTTAGAGCAAGATTAGGTCTCACTATTTATTCAGGCTTGTCTTGAACTCCTACCCTCAATCCATCCTCCCATCTCAGCCTCCCAAAGTGCTGAGATTACAGGTATGAGCTACCACTCCTGGCATTTTCCTCCTCCCCTGAACCCCCAGTCCTTCCTACTTTTTTCTTATAGATCCTGCCAAAAATAATAATTAAAATATGAGCATATATATGCATGCACATATATACACACATCTACATAATTTGATTTTTTTTTAAATAAATAGGATCCCACTTTCCTGCAACTCTGCAACTTGCTTTTTGTACTTAAGGCAATAAGCAAAGTTCTGAAGCCAAAATACTTGGTTTACAGTCCAGGCCCAGTGACTCACTTCTGTAATCCCAGAACTTTGGAAGGCTGGGGTGGGCAGATCACCTGACATCAAGAGTTCAAGACCAGCCTGGCCAACGTGGTGAAACCCCATCTCTACTAAAAATACAAAAATTAGCCAGGTGTGATAGGACGCACCTGTAGTCCCAGCCACTTGGGAGGCTGAGACAGAAGAATTGCTTGAACCAGGGAGGTGGAGGCTGCAATGAGCTGAGATCATGCCACTGCATAACATCCTGGGTGACAGAGCAAGGCTCTGTCTTGGAAAAAAAAAAAAAAGGCCACACACGCATAGGTTTGTACTCCACACTCCTATGCCAATTTCTAATTACAGTATGATCTTGCGCAGATTATATAACTTGACTGTGCCTCAGCTTTTTTATCTGAATGATGGGGATAGATGAGTTAACACACGTAAACTTCTTAGAATGCAGACAGCACTCAAATATGTATTGTTATTATTTACTCCTGTTATATCTTTGTACCCCCTCCCCATCCTCCTATTTAAATGCTGCCCAGTGTACCAGGACGTATCATTTGGGCTTTGAACCAGTCCTGGTGGTGAATACTGAGGTTGTATCCAGTTTGGCTATTGCTGTTACAAACAATATTAAGACATCCTAGGTCAGGAGATCGAGACCATCCTGGCTAACACGGTGAAACCCCGTCTCTACTAAAAACTACAAAAAACTAGCCGGGCGAGGTGGCGGGCGCCTGTAGTCCCAGCTACTCCGGAGGCTGAGGCAGGAGAATGGCGTGAACCCGGGAGGCGGAGCTTGCAGTGAGCTGAGATCCGGCCACTGCACTCCAGCCCGGGTGACAGAGCGAGACTCCGTCTCAAAAAAAAAAAAAAAAAAAGACATCCTTATTCACCAGTTGTTAATACTGTAGTGAGAAAATCCACCGGACATATTCCGAAGGGTGCACTTGTTGGGTCTGTGCATCATACATTTTGAGAGATGTTGCCAGATGCCCTCCCAAAATGCTCTGCTCATGTACCCTGACACAAAAGCCAAATGAAGGTGCCTTTTCCCAGCCCGTCTCCAGAACTGGATATTCTCAAACTTTGCATCTGCTCTCCAGGCAAGTGACAAAATGGCACTCCTTGTGTTGATTTGAACCTCTTTTATTATGAGTGAGGTTGAGAACTCTTTAATTTGCAGACAAGAGAAACTGAGACCCAGGGGTCCCCTAACTGTGACCCTCAGGTAGTCAGTGGCACAGACCAAGCCTGAGGTCAGAGCACCTGTCTGGGATCACCCTAAGATGCCCAGACCCACAGCACCAGGAGGAGTGTCTGACGGCCATCGGCCAACCCCTGCCTCCTCCCCTCTCCAGGGCACACTGAGCTGGGTTAGGGTGACCAGCAATCCCAAGGCAGGCAGAAGTTTCAGCCCCGTCCTGGGTCCAGGAAGCAGGGTTGAGGGGCTTCTCCAACTGAAGGTTGCTGTCTGCAGCTAGTAGATAAGGAAAGCCTTGTCTCCACACTGCCTGAGGTTCAAGGGTGTTTTTCTCTTATTCCTGTTATCTCAAGTCTCTGTTCTGTCTGGGAGCAAAGAGTTCATGTTGTGACTGGGCATTCATTTTCTTTCTCCACCTCCTCTGTGGACCTGGACTTCTTTAACTGGGAAAGGAAGCCCCTTGGAATAGGGAAAGGGTCTGCTTTGATCACCCTCTGGGTGTCTTGCCCCAGTGGATGAACGGAGCAGGAGCTGATGGACCAGCGCTGGGGGAGAGCAAGTGAGGTCTAGGTGATGGGCTCTGCTACTCCCTGGCCCTGTGTCTTTGGGTAAATCCCTCTAGGTCTCACTGTCTTCATCCGAAGGAGAGAAAAGGCACCCAACACGCAGGATTGTTCCATGCACCACGTCTGTGCTTTGAAAACTGTGAAGTGCAACACAAATGGAGGATCCTGGTGAATGTCAATGAGTTAGTCGCCACGGGCTTCCACGCAGGTGCGTTTCTTTAAGAGGCGACCAGCTTCAGTTATGCAGGCGGGGCCTGCCCCTGTTTTGAGATATTCCCAAAGCCGTCCACCTCCCACCCAAGCATACCAGAACCAAGCTGATCATCATAACACAGACTAAGTCGTGGTTTCATCTTGATTGGGCAAAAAAGTATTTCATAAGTGTCTATTTATACACCAGCTAAACTAGATGTTCAGCAAATCCTCATTCGTTTGGCAGACGCTGGAAGCTCAGTTCTACTTAGTGGAATTTCTCAGCCAACTGATACTCATCACACATTAGAATTAGAAAACAAAACTGGCTATTTTGAAGGGAATCATCCTACAATTATTACATATTTCTCTCCGACTTTCTAAAAAAAAAAAAAAAAAAAAAAAAACATTAAATGCCGTTCTACCCTTTTTCTTATCTCACTGCCACCACCATAAACACTGATTTCTGCTGAGTCTAGAATCAGAAGAGCCTGTTCTAAATACCACTCATAGCTTTGAGGCTTTTCGGCAAATTATTTAACCTCTTTGTGCCTCAGTTTTCTCATCTATAAAAGAGGACCAGAAAACCAAGTTAATTAGGAAATGTGGCTGCAATGAGAACACAAAACCAGCAATCTACTTAAAAATTAGTGCATGGACCTGGAGATAACTGTTTTTCTCTCTGAGATATTTTTTGTTCCTACCCAACTCCTGGCTATATTCCACATAGCTGAATTTGCTGGTAAAGTAAACCTCTCTTACATGGACATGAATTTCTTTTGGGGCCTTGAAAAACATAACTAAGGCCCTCATGGAACGCATTAGGCCAACAAGCCAGGCACAGACGCAGGCATTCCGTCCCAGGCAGGGAGACTTTCGGCCAATGCCTCGGAGCAGCCCAGCAGAGCTAACCTAAATGAACAGAGAGAACCAAGTCAAGGAATGCAAAAGCTTCCCTGACCTTCATGAGGGGGAGAAACCTTCTCTACCAGTCAGCAGTAAGTAGAGACCAATGTCCAAGCCAACTGGGCTTTGTTCTTGCAAGGAGAAACATGCAGATCCTAAAAGGGTAAATGAAATACAAAGGATGACTTAAAACACCAGGACAATCCACAATGAACATGCAGGAGGGGAAGGTAAGGCACTGAGGCCGTTCCAGTTTTCTGTCTAGGAGGGGCATGAAAGTGGCCCTCTGGTTGGCCAGGAGGCGGAAGGCTGCAGATTGCCATGCAACGCATAGCAAGCACACAGTATGTCTGCTTGAGTGGCTTATATTTTTGAGCAAAAGAGAGATTATGGACGCCTACCTAGATCCTTGAGCTACCCTGTGGTTCAGACCCTAGAAAGGATAGTACTGAAGAGCTGAAGCAACCCTACCTGAGAGTAATCCATTTTACTCAGAAGGATGTAAAGAATTCTCTTGGGTCGGCTGTGGTGGCTCGTGCCTGTAGTCCCAGCACTTTGGGAGGCCAAGGTGGATGGATTGCTTGAGTCCAGGAGCTCAAGACTAGTCTGGATAACATAACAAGACCTGTCTCTACATTTTTAAAATTTTTTTTAATTAGCCAGGTGTGGTGGCACACACCTGTAGGAGTGGGAGGATCACTTAAGCCTAGGAGGCTGAGGTTGCAGTGAGCCATGACTGCAACACTGCACTCCAGCCTTCGAGACCTTGTCTCAAAAAAAGACTTAAAAAAATAATTATCTTGCTTCAGTTGAGCTAAGTCTCTGGAGTTGTATCTACAATACTGAAGACACATACTATAGACATCACAAGGCCATTTATAAATGCTTCAGCTCTCTCTCGTTCAAGTACACAGTTGTATTACATTTCCCTGCCTGCCTGAAGTTAGGGGTAGTCAGCTATGGCCAATAAAATGTGAGTGTGACATGTGTCACTACTGGACAACTTTAGGAACCAGCACCTGCTTCGCCATTTGCACCTTTCCCTTGGCCACAGAGATGAGGAATGTCCCATCAGCTTCAATCTAGGAACGGGAATAAAGATGACTTGGAACACAGTCCTCATCAATCTTCAACAGAAATGTAGAGTGAACAAGAAAAGAAACTTCCGGCCGGGTGCGGTGGCTCACGCCTGTAATCCCAACACTTTGGGAGGCCAAGGAGGGAGGATCACCTGAGGTCAAAAGTTTGAGACCAGCCTGGCCAACATGGCAAAACCCCATTTCTACTAAAATTACAAAAATTAGCCAGCATGGTGGCGGGAACCTGTAATCCCAGCTACTCAGGAGGCTGAGGCAGGAGAATCACTGGAATCCAGCAGGCGGAGGTTGCGGTGAGCTGAGATCACGCCACAGTACTCCAGCCTGGGTGACAGAGTAAGAATCCATCTCAAAAAAAAAAAAAGGAAACTTCCCTATTTTATGCCACTGAGTTTTGGGGTTTGTCTGTTACCCCATAACCCAGCCAACTCTGAGTGACACATGTGCACAACTTAGCTGCCCAGAAGTGACCTTCTTCTTCCAAGTTGGTAATTGTCAAGTGTTTAATTGCATTAAGATAGACCGTGCAGGCTGGGCGCGGTGGCTCACGCCTGTAATCTCAGCACTTTGGGAGGCCAAGATGGGCGGATCATGAGGTCAGGAGATCGAGACCATCCTGGCTAACACAGTGAAAACCCCATCTCTACTAAAAATAAAAAAAAATTAGCCGGGTGTGGTGGCGGGCACCTGTAGTCCCAGCTCCTTGGGAGGCTGAGGCAGGAGAATAGCATGAACCCGGGAGGCGGAGCTTGCAGTGCGCCAAGATCGCGCCACCGCACTCCAGCCTGGGTGACAGAGCAAGACTCCATCTCAAAAACAAGAAAAAGAAGATAGATTGTGCATCCATAAAGTACACAGTACTAGGAACCCAGTTGGTCATTACAGATATAGACATAATTTTTAATTATCAGATGCCAGACTTTAAAAGGTAAATGATAAAGCTGAGCTCTCATACAATTTCCATAACCCCTCTGTGAGGTTAATTTATCCCCAATTCCTTTCCTGAACCCAGCAAACACATTTCCGGGGCAAAAGTCAGACAGTAAAACCTGCTCCAAATGCATTGCCCACCAATGGAGGAGAAGGTGATCATTTTAATAAATTCCAGTTTCTGATGGAAGATTTACTCCACAATGCTCTTTTTTTTTTTTTTTTTTTTTTCCTTTTGCTCAAGCTGGAGTGCAGTGGCATGATTGCAGCTTACTACAGTCTCGAACTTCTGTGCTCAACCAAACTTCTATGCAGTTCTCATACCTCAGCCTCGCAAATAGCTGGGAACACAGGCACACACCATCATACCTGGTTAATTTTTTTGTAGAGATAGGGTCTTCCTATGTTGCCCAGGTCAGTCTCAAGCTCCTGGACTCAAGTGATCCTCCTGCCTTCGCCTCCCAAAATACTGGGATTACAGGTGCAAGCCACCACAGTTGGTCTCCACGACACTCTTGACCAACAGTTAAATTCACCCTTGTAGATGTCAGGATGGGCTGGTCAAATGAGAATTATTTGATTTTCCCATTAAATCCAGAGTTTTAAAACTCCAGATGTTCTTTCAACATCACCATGGGTTGACACCCACTAGAGTCAAGTTCAACACCATTATCTCATTTCTCCAAAGGCACATTTCAATGTGTCATTTTATTTAATACACAAAACATGAATTTAGGATAATCTGTAGTATTCTCCCGCACTAAAAAAAAAAAAAAAAAAAAAATCCACATATTTTTTCCATAGCAAAATATATCAAAACACGTATGTCTTACACAGTTGCAATGCAGTCTAAGAAAGTCTGCTAAGCTGTGATCGATAACATCTTCATCATTGCTACGTAACAGACCCTACAGACACAGATGCTGTTTACACAAACCTACTGATTTGCTCATCTCAGGCCAGATTTACTGGTTTAACCATCATTACTTTTTTCACTTATAAATCAGAACCAATTAGCCATTTTAGTGGCCAAAATAACTACACCATGATCTAATTTCTTAGATTGTTAAAGCAGGATCAGAGTCACTGCTGGTGAATCAATAAAATGCTTGGAAATAAACAGGAAGGAAAAGACATGACCAACCAACTGGCTGTCGAGGCCAAAGGACCTGCCCATCACCACATCCTCACCCCAAGCCTTGTAATTTACACCTACATTCTGATATTCCAAGGTGCTGAGGGCCAGTCTGTAAGTACCTTGATGTATGTGTGGCAGAACCACTTTGTTATAATAGTCAATTAAATTATTAATGAAAGAACTGTACAAATAAAAGCATCATGCTCTTTTATGGAGTAATAATTATTATCGTAAGCAATGCAAATTGAATAATAAGAATCGTCAGGACAGTTCAGTGATAAGCTAACAATTTGCAGCAATCAGACCAAACATCTCTGCTCAAGCTGTTTAATAAAATAAATAGCAGCTTGTTGACATTTTTGTTCAGTTGAACACACAGACATCCAGAGGTTACTTGTATGTCTCGGGTAGAAGAGCCAAGAAAGAAGTGGAGACTGAATGATATAAAAGTAGAACAGTTCTAATGGTGGTAATGTAGATGTTTACATACCTATTTATTTATTTATTTATTTATTTATTTTCTTGAGATGGAGTCTTGCTCTATCGCCCAGGCTGGAGTGCAGTGGCATGATCTCAGCTCACTGTAAACCTCCACCTCCTGGGTTGAAGCAATTCTCCTGCCTCAGCTTCCCGAGTAGCTGGCATTACAGGCACCTGCCACCACGCCTGGCTAATTTTTGTATTTTTAGTAGAACTGGAGTTTCACCATGTTGGTCAGGCTGGTTTCAACCTCCTGACCTCACAATCCGTCCACCCCAGCCTGCCAAAGTGCTCGGATTACAGACGTGAGCCACCGCGCCTGGCCAGATGTTTCTGTATCTTAAGGAAACAACAAATCCTATAAAGTGTCCCAGAATCAAATGGCATAATTTATTTATGTACACCCATATATATAGACATATATATTTACTTGTACATATGCATTCCATGAATAGACCTATATATAAAACAATAGATTATTATAACTAAGTATAATGTTGCAGTTACATTCATGTAAAGAAATAAATCAAATGCTATGGTAATAATAGGCCATCCCTAGTTAGAAGTAGTAGTTAGAAGAGTAGGTCATCACTGCCAGGAGCAGTGGCTCATGCCTGTATTTTCAGCACATTGGAATGCTGAGGTGGGAGGATCACTTGAGCTCAGGAGTTCAAGACCAGCCTGGACAACCTAGGAAGATGCCATCTCTACAAAAATAAAAAAAATTAGCTGGGCATGGTGGCACGTGCTTGTAGCCCCAGCTACTTGGGAGGCTGAAGTGGGGGAATCACTTGAGCCCAGGAGTTCAAGGTTGCAGTGGACTATGATGGCACCACAGCACTCCAGCCTGGGCAGCACAGTGAGACCCTATCTCAAAGAAAAAAAGTAACAATTTAAAAGTTAAACAAAAATAGTTATCAAGCACCCAACTCCCTACGAACAGCCTTGTGCCATTCCGTCAAAGAGCAACCAGCAGGCCATTCATTTCCTCATGTACCTTATAGGGTCCCGATGGGATACTGTAGAATCATACAGTCTTCAAACAGAACTTGGTACTACCCGATTCTCTGCCAGTTTATCCAAGACTCATCCAGGAGAGAGTGTGTCAATAAACCAGATCCAACAACACAGGGAAAATCTATTAAACTTGAACTGATGAGTAATTTGAACCTTTTGGCAGCTGCTCTGACCAATTTCTTGCCCCTTGTTCACCTGGGAAACTATGTATTGCTGTGAGATAAGGATAACCTGTGGTATTTGGGGTGGGGTGTGCCGTGGGAGGGGTAGGCAAAGGCAATTAAGTCTCATCAGCTTCCAGCAGGAATAAACGCTGAGGAATGGACTTCAACTTCTTGCTGTCGGATGCGTGCATGTCACAAACATACACCTGTTGTACTAGAGTCCTAGTGTTAGGTAAAAGTCCAGCTGTTCAGGGGCCATCTGACTGCACTTTTGAGGTGAAATAATGACCATTCCAAAAGCCTGTCCCCTCCTTCACCATGAGCTGATACATCTGTCATACTGACTGGGCCAATTCAAATGCCATTCTCCTTCAAGAGATCCCAACTTCAAAACAGCCCTTCCTCCTCAGACTCCCTGGCAGATGCCCCTGCTCGGACCCCCAACTGCTCCTCTGAGCCGAATTCTGCCCGATTAAACGAAAATGCTCTCGCATGTACTACGCTGACCCCACCACTGAGGGACCTACGAGATTTGAGCATAGTTGAGTTTGGGCTCAAATGACTTGATCCCTGGTTAATGCTCAAACATCTGTTTTGGGAGTTCATATGCACACACCAGAGTGAGAGAGAAATCAACATGGACACATAAACCACATAAACATATCCACTAGAGGGGAACGGCACACTGTCACATTTTCCACAGTGATTGAGAGTCACCCTCTGCCTTCGCAGGGGGTTGGGTCTGCCACATTTCCACCAGGAGATAAACCTGAGTGATCTAGAGTGCTAAAGACCGATGCCTGTTTATCTTTTCAAATGCCATCCCCCCACTCCTTAAACCAGGAGGAAAGTCCTCATTGCTGCTATATGTCTAACACATGCTAATCTTCTTTTTAATAAGAAGGATAAGCCACCATCTTGAGACCTGCAGTTTTAAATGGTAGGAAGGCACCAGGAGGGAGAATGAGAAGGAAGCAAGAATGACACCCAGGAGAAGGGGCAAGAGAACCCCAGGCGAGGAGGCTCTGGGACCTGGATTTCACCCAGCAATAAAATTTCAAAAATAGTTTTGGGGACAGGCGTACATGGCCAACTTTTTGTTTTGCCAAGTAAGGATATTGAACTCACTATCTTGAGCTTATTTTTCTCATTTTGCCTTAGACCGGGGGAAAGCTCACGTCTGAATACCTACTTGTGCATATCTGTGTACTGTCTGTGTCCCCCACCCCCTTAGACTAAGCCCAAACACAGCACCTTGGAATCAGCACCTTGGAATTGCCTCTGCCTCCCACACAGAGGCTCCCTAGGTCCAGAAACCACTGAAATAGACCAGACTGGATCGTCGATCTCAGAAGTATTCCTTATTTCTCCTTTCACTCGAGAATGTTTTACACTTCCTTATCTTCCTATCTTCCTTCAGAGAATTTCTGTGAAACATCTTTTCTAGGGTGTTACAAAGCCAACTTAAAAAAAAGAAATCAACACTTTCTCTGCAGGAGTCACTTCAACCCTTGATAAGACAGTAGTTTATGTGCTTCTAAAGGAAATGAATTCTAACTAAAAGGGCATTCCCACTTTCAGCCTGGGGGCCTGACCTGTACCAGCCAAGAACACAGCTGCAGAGAGTGCCAAGGCCTACTTCCTCGGGCAGAGCAGCCAAGGGGCAAAGACTTTCCATGCCTTTGTCTTGAGAATACGCCACAGCCAGCCAGGATGACTGGCCTGAAGGGAACCAATCTGAAGGTTCTGGCCCAGACCCAGGGCTTTCAGCAACAAGTAAGGATTTAGACCAGCTTAATTTCTGAATTCTTGGAAGACAAAGACCATGTATATTAAAGTGGCCGGCACGATGCATATTTGCCATGTGTAAATAGGCATTTAGTCAATTTTTTATGGCAATCATGATAATGTTGATGAGAACGATGGGAGAAACAAACAAACAAAATAACCAAAGTCCTTTATCCCTTGAGAGGAGACTGGATCTGGCCTCATGACCCCTCACAGGTTATACCAAGAGCTTCCACAAGGCCTTCAACACTGATATAGTTTGGATATTTGTCCCCACCCAAATCTCATGTTGAAATGTAATCGCCAGTGTTGGAGGTGGGGCCTGGTGGAGGTGTCTGGGTCATGGGGGAGGAATCCTCATGAGTGGCTTGGGCCATCCCTTTGGTGATAAGTGTGTTCTCACTCTGAGTTCACATAAGGTCTAGGTGTTTGAAAGTGTGTGGCACCTCCCCTCCCTTCTTGCTCCCATTCTCGCCATGTGATGTGTCTGCCCCTACCTTGCCTTCTGCCATGACTGGAAGCTTCCTGAGGCCTCCTCAGAAGCAGATGCCACTATGCTTCCTATACAGCCTGCAGAACTATGAGCCAGTTCAATCTCTTTTAAAATTATCCAGTCTCAGGTGTTTCTTTATAGCAGTGCAAGAACGGACTAATACAAACAAGGGCTGTTTGTTGAATGAACAATGAATTCTCATATTCATCTTATCTTTTGGTGCACAAAAACAACTGGTTTAGAAATCTTTTAGATTAATTCTCACTTAAATAAAATATGTATTTTAATCTCACTTCCAATTATCAGTCAGGATCATACATTCTTGGGTAATACAACTGTAATAGTAATTTTAAACACCACAGAATGAGTGTTTACTATCTTCCAAGTACTGGGCCAAGTACTTTATGAGAATGATTTTCTTCAATTACCACACCACCGGCTGAGTACAGTGGCTCACATGTATAATCCCAGTACTTTGGGAGGCCGAGGCAGGCACATCACCTGAGGTCAGGAGTTTGTGAACAGCCTGGCCAACATGGTGAAACCCTGCCTCTACTAAAAACATAAAAATTAGCTAGGCATGGTGGTATATGCCTGTAATCCCAGCTACCTGGGAGGCTGAGGCACCAGAATCGCTTGAACCCGGGAATCGGAGGTTGCAGCGAGCCAAGATCGAGTCACTGCACTCCAGCCTGGGTGAGAGAGCGAGACTCCAACTCAAAAAAAAAAAACAAAAATTACCGCAACACCTCTACAAGATAAATATCCTTATCCCCATTTTACAGATGGGGAAATGGAGGTTCAGACAGCTGACATTATTTTCTCAGAATGCACTGCCCAGAAATCCCATTCCAATCACGCAGCTGAGGGGAAGGACTGGGAGCTGAAACTGGCTGACAGCCACCCTGGCATCCACTGCCTCAGCCTGAAGATCTTGGATCACTTGATTAAAACCCACCCTGCTTATGGCTACAGCTTTTAAGGTACACACACTTTAACTGGAGCTGCTGAAAACCCAGGCCAGTCCTCTTTCCTGGAAGCCTGTGTTGTTTTCATTCAATTTTAAAGCCTGTTCAGCCTTTATACCTTCTCTCTTGGGAGTCCTAACTTCAGCCCCCAGGCCTTGGCACCACTGCAGCAAAGGACCCTGTTGCAAAGTCATTCTGCTGGATTAGACAAACCCATTTCTCTCAGGATAGTTAGTGCAATTCCAAAATGGCTTATGATGGGCCAAAACTCTCAACTTGTTTTAAATAAAGCAAGCTCTCCAGAATCCCAGAGCTGTCGTCGGCAGTGGCATGGGATGAACGCTGGTGTGAAGCTGTCCTCCCTTTCTGCAGATGTCTTTCTCTGTGATCTCTGTGGTCCTTAGTTTCTCTGTATTTAGAATACAAACTCTTACCTACCTCACAGAAATGACTGTAACAACCAAGTGGGATAGTACAAATACTTTTTGAAAAACATTAAATGCCTTCTACAACGGAGATGTTAACATCAGACTTTTCCAACAGGACAGGTTATGGAAAATTCAACTAGGCATTTAGAAGTCCAAAGCATGGATCCAGCACCTCTCTCTGATACATGTATGGTGATTTCCATTTAACTGTTTCCAGGGAACACCTAGAGCCATTATCAAAGGTGCTAACTGGGCAGCCAATGGGCAAACTCCTAATAGGTCTATGAGTCAGTCCTTTGGAAAGTTTTTGTCTTGTGTTTTCATATTCGGGCTCCATTTATGACTCAAGCATAACTTTCCTTGGCATTAAGTAACAAGGAACTGAGATTAATTGCCCAATTTTTAACTACATTTGGCCTGTTTGCATCGCATGTTGTAAGCGCCCTACTAGGGCTGTAAGAACAAGGAATTTGTCACTGGCTGTTGTGAAAAAGCTTGGGCGCCTGAGCACTTTATGATGACTAAAATATAGGATTCTAGCCTCCTAAGAGGCGGGCGAATCACAAGGTCAGGAGATCGAGAACATCCTGACTAACACACTGACACCCCATCTCTACTAAAAATACAAAAATTAGCCAGACATGGTGGTAAGCGCCTGTAGTCCCAGCTACTCCAGAGGCTGAAGCAGGAGAACCACTTCAACTCGGGAGGTGGAGGTTGCAGTGAGCCGAGACCATGCCATTGCACTCCAGCCTGGGCAAGAGAAGCAAAACTCTATCTCAAAAAAAAAAAAAAAAAAAAAAATGGTTTGAGACCATCACAGGAAACCATGCTGAAATAAGTGTGTTGACTTTTACACCCTATAACCTGGCCAGCTGGCTCTGTGTCTCGAAGCATCAGACTCCATTTTGAACATGGACTTCCTTTTTCCTTTCCGGAGTCTCTCATTTTCTCCATTGTATTCATTCAGAGGGGAAAAAAAAGACCTCATAAATGTCATTTCATATTCCAAGCAATTTGCTATAGGCAACTACACCATTACTTTGTACAAATAAATTTACATAAATCATTATTAGAATGTTTTATCTTGGCAACATTATTTGGTTCCCAGAACACAAATTAAATGCATGCTTAAAGCAGAATATTTTAAAGTTATTCCTATATTGTTTATGAGACAGGATTAGAAATTTCCATCTAATTTTTCTTTCATAATGGAATTCCTTTAGCTTTCTTGGTACGTTTAGAAACCATATATATAATTTTCTGGGGGGTTTCTTGAAGCAAGCCATGCAGTAGATGACTGTGCCATGTTTCGTTCATTTTTCAGCTGCTATTCCCTTTGATTTCGTGGGTTTGGTTTTGAACACTGATTAGGAAGGCCAGGAACCAGGGGAATTGCAATACAGACTCCTAAGTAGATGGCTTTTTATTTGATAATATGCTGCATATAAACTTGTCTTTGACTGTGGTTAAGCTTTATTTTTTTTTTTTAATAAACAAATGTGTAAATAAACTCCCTGCACTCAGTTTCTCCTGGCTGTTTGGGTTGGGAAGGGGCCTGTTTGGATTCTCTGCACAGCACATGGCAAGTCTTCACTGGCTGGAGTTTTACTCCACCCTAGATTTCAAAATAAAATCTTTTCCACGTAAAAAGCAGCGCCCAGTTTTAAAACAAGCTGCACTTGTCAACATCAGGGTAGGGAGTGGTGGCAGGGGACCGGACGGGAAGTCAGGAGACACGCACGTCAGTGAGGCCTGCTGTTGCTGGCTCTGGAAAACGACATAGTGACTTCCCTGCTCGTCTTCTCATTGGTGTCACAAAGGGCTAGACTCCTGGCTCACGGCTGGAACTTTCTACCAGTACGTGGTCTGAGAACAGATTCCAGGGCCACTGTCAGGGAAGTGGGGCCCCATAAGGTCAAGGGTGCAATACTCAAAAACGGGAAGTGAGGCAGCCCTGTGGAGGGCTTCAGAACACAGATTCCAATAGACAGGGTTCAAATCAACACACCAAATCAACCACTTGCTACCTGTGTGACTGTGAATAATTCAAACCTTTCTGCATCTCTGTTGCCTCATCTGAAAATGAAGAGATTATGCATACATACCTAGCAGTCTTATTTTGGGGATTAAATGAAGCAACACAGCAAAAAGCTGAGCAGTGTCTGACTCTTAGAAGAGGTTCAATAAACAGTAGCTAACATTAATCTTAAAGGATGATCAGTGGAGTCAAGCTAGGGTGATCATATCATTTATGGTCTAAACCAGGATATTTCTGGGTGTGAAAGGGAAGACTGTATGGTAATTATATTGGGTCAACTGGTGTATGCTAGGACAGTCCCAGGCATACTGGGACTTGTGTGACGACCCTGCCCCTAGCCCATACCATTCAAGACACAATAAAGAAATTTATTTTTTGCTTACAATTATATAATACACACTTTGCAATTTGTTACTCCTTTTAAAGTTCTTTCATACACCTTATTTGAACTTTTCTTAAAATGTGGGAAAATATAGGACTGAATTACTTATGCCTTAATAATAAGCAAACAAAGGCACAAAAGAGTATAGAATTTCCCCTAGTGACCTAGTGTTGCTGAGCAGTGAGGGACAGTATCCCATGACCTCCTCCATACTTCCCGGCCTCCTGCCAGAGAGGCCGGGTCATGTAACTAGTTCTGACCAATGGCCTGTCACCTCTAGTCTTAAGCACTTAAGAGTGTGTGTACAACCAGGCACGCTGGCTCACACTGGTAATCCCAGCACTTTGGGAAGCCAAAGTGGGAGGATTGCTTAAGCCCAGAAGTTTGAGACCAGCCTGAACAACATAGCAAGACCTCATCTCTATACAAAATTTTTAAAACTATTCTATAGCATGCCTGTAGTCCCAGCTACTCAAGAAGCTCAGATGGCAGGAGTTCAAGGCTGCAGTGAGCCATGATCACGCCATTGCACTCCAGCTGGAGCAACAGAGCAAAACCCTGTCTAAAAAAATGAATGGAGCTGGGCATGGTGGCTCACACCTATAATCCCAACACTTTGGGAGGCTGAGGCGGATGGATCACTTGAGGCCAGGAGTTCAAGACGAGCCTGGCCAACATGGTGAAACCCTGTCACTACTAAAAAATTTAAAAATTAGCTGGGTGTGGTGGCACATGTCTGTAATCCCAGCTACACAGGAGGTTCAGCTGGGTGGATCCTTTGAGCTCAGGAGTTCAAGGATACAGTGAGCCATGATCACACCACTGCACTCCAGCTGGGCCAACAGAGCAAGTCTCTGTATGAAAAAAAAAAAAAAAAAAAAAAAGGAAAGAATGGAGCCAGTGCAGTGGTTCACACCTATAATCCCAGCACTCTGGGAGACCAAGGTGGTAGATCACTTGAGGCCAGGAGTTCAAGACCAGCCTAGCTAATGTGGCAAAACCCCATCTCTACTAAAAATACAGAAATTAGCCAGGTGTGGTGGCGCATGACTGTAATCCCAGCTACTCGGGGTGCTGAGGCAGGAGAATCGCTTGAACCCAGGAAGCGGAGGTTGCAGAGAGCCAAGATCGCGCCATTGCACTCTAGCCTAGGTGACAGAGTGGGACTCTGTCTCAAAAAAAGAAAAAAGAATGGGTGTACGTTCTCAACCCTTTCCTTCACGTGTTGCAGCAGCCAGGAAGCCATGTTTTGAGATGTAGATATCACAAGATGGAAGAGGCCTGGGACCTCAAAATACTGGAGGCAAGAGAGCTACACTGGCCCAATCCCAACTCTGGGCAAATGAGACATAAGCTTTTGTTGTACTAAGCCCCTGAGATGTGGGATGTACTTTTTTTAAGACGGAGTCTCGCTCTGTCACCCAGGTTGAAGTGCAATAGCGCGATCTCAGCTCACTGCAACCTCCGCCTCCTGGGTTCAAGTGATTCTCCTGCCTCAGCTTCCCGAGTTGCTGGGATTACAGCCACCCACCATCATGCCCAGCTAATTTTTGTAGAGACGGGGTTTCACCATGTTGGCCAGGCTGGTCTTGAACTCCCGACCTCAGGTGATCTGCCCGCCTCAGCCTCCCGAAGTGCTGGGATTACAGGCGTGAGCCACTGCGCCCGGCTAGGGTGTACCTTTTACCCTAATATACTACTGCCTGCCCTGGCTCAGCCAGTTAGTAAGATTAGAACCCACATATTTTACTATAGTTTTCATTCAACAGTATCATAAAATCCTACCAGATTGGGAAAAAGCATTGCCAAGATTAAATGCCATAGCTTACTCATGGTAAGCCTTCAAGGCTTACTTGATTTAAAACAAAATATTTATTTGGTTTAAAATAAAATCGTTCACACCCAGAGCCAAGTAAAAAGAAAAAAGTTCCAAAATGCAAGGTTTGTTTTAATTTGGTGCTGATTTATTCCAACATTTAGGTTAATCCAAGAAGTCTGGATGCCTCATCTTACAGACAACCCTAAGACGAAATGGCCTCATGTTGCATCTAGGTTTTATTTTAAGTTAAAGAGATGAATGGAAATATCCAACTAGAGTGTGACCAATTCGCTATCTCACTCCAGAAAATCCCTCCCTTCCGCTCTTTCCTATTCTAATCCTACTCATCCTTTCAACCTATTTTCTTAATGGGGAGAAAGCTCCACACATCAAATTTCGCAAACACTTATGTCACACAATTGGCTAGGCCAGGAGTTGGCAAGCTTTTTCCATAAAAGACCATAGGGTAAATATTTCATGGTTTCCATTGCACTTAGTTAACTCTGCCATTGTAAGGGCAACAACTGCCACAGATAATCCAGAAATGAACAAACATGGCTCTGTTTCAATAAGATTTTATTTAGGGACACTGAAATTTGCATTCCATATACATTTCATGAGGCACAACATTTTATTCTTTTAATTTTTCCCAACCACTGAAAAATGTGAAAACCATTCTTAGTACATTGGCAGTGCACAGACAGGCGGCAGGCAGTAACTTGGCCCCTGGGCCGCCTGTGGTTTACCAACCCCTGGCCTGGTCTTAGGAGGGGTGGCAACAATCTATTAGGCAAGTTCTGCAGTGGGAGGAGAACACAAATACTGCGATTCTAGTTCTTCCACTTCCTGGTGGCTGGTGATCCCAGGCTCTGACTCCAGAAGGCCCAAGCTTCTGCACACCTGTGTCCAGGAAGGCAGATGGTGCGTGGCCAGGCAGGGCCCAACTGGCAGCGAGGGGGTTCTCAGCTGGCAACTCTCAGTAGCACCTTTAAGACCCAGCACAGGCCAGGTGCGGTGGCTCATGCCTGTAATCCCAGCACTTTGGACAATGTGCCTTGGGAGGCCAAGGCAGGTGGATCACTTGAGGTCAGGAGTTCAAGACCAGCCTGGCCAATATGGTGAAACCCCATCTCTACTAAAAATACAAAAATTAGCCGGGCGTGGTGGCGGACATCTGTAGCCCCAGCTACTCAGGAGGCTGAGGTAGGAGAACAGCCTGAACCTGGGAAGTGGAGGTTGCAGTGATCAGAGATAGTGCCACTACACTCCAGCCTAGGCGACAGAGCAAGACTCTGTCTCAAAAAAAAAAAAGACCCAGGGCAGTGAAAGCCACCACTGCTTCCACCAGCTAAACAAAGGGCAGCCCTGCGGAAGAGTGAGGGGTGGACAGGATCCACTGCATCATGCCCAAATTAATCAGGGCACTTGGCTGCCATCCCTGACTGCAGCCCCAGCCCTCCCCCTTGAGACCCTCCCTGAATTCTGGCTTTCAGAACCCTCTGGATGCACTCCCAGCCTTACTTTATAAATGCATGTTCTTAACTTATGCTTTCTCCCCTGCAGCTCCACTTCTCAGAATCACCCCTTGTGAATCACCAGGTATTGACCTCTCAGAGCTCATCCCAGGGCCCTGACAAGCCCCAAAGGCCAGGCAGAGCTCAGAGGGGAGGGTGGCAGGTGTGTGAAAGAAGAGTAAATAATCAGGTAGACAGGCAGAGGCAGGGTGTGGACAGGCCCAGAGAAGCAGAAAAGATCAGCAAAGCAGTGGCCAAGCCAGGGTGGGGGCAACAGAAACCACTGTCCCCAGCAGGACACTGCCAGCCAAAGCCCCTCTGCAAAGGGAAGGTAGAGTTTCCCCAACGGGCTCCACTCCAGGATCCTTAAGGGACCCCTGATGGGGAGTCTGGTTCTAGGTGGGGCAGAGGATCTGGGTCCTCTAGACCTTCTGATGGAGGCAGTCAGGCCCTCACTGCCCGGCCTCGTGGTGGGTTCATTCCTGTCTTCCCCTCAAGGCTCAATGCCACGCCTCTTCCTTCTGCCTGGCCAGATGATCCACAGCAACAAAGCCCAACTGAGGCCCTCCCTGGTCCATGAATTCTTCCCTAATTATTTCAATCCCAATCCTCAAAGCTTCTCCATTCCCTGAACCAAGGAACTACCACTAGTTCACAGCCCTGGCCCCTAAGCTTAGCAACATCTGCCATTTTCTTATGAGTGAATCAACTTTGCCTAAACTGTGGGCTCCCTGAGGAGAGGAGCCAGCCTTCTACTTCTTCATCCCCACCTGTCCCAAGAACACACAACAGATACTCAATACTTACTGAACTCAACTAAAAGTGCAACATTAGAAAGATTAATACAATTAAAGTAAAACATGAGATTGTGGCAACAAAAATCATTTAGAAGCTAATTTCTATGTGAAAATTCCCAGCAATCTTCCTGTGGCTTTGTATTTCTACGACTTACACCAGAATTTTAAATAAAGATGTGATTCAATGTTTTTAATCATCTTAATGCCTAAATTGGATTGACCACATTGTCAAGTCTGATCAGCTGCATAAATTGATCATTAAGAAGACTGGGGGAGGCTGGAGAGAATACCAGTTGATGGAGAAATAATCAATTTGGCATTTGCATTTAAATATAGCTTTGGCATTTCATTTATTCAGCGCAATCTACGTAAGGCATGGTGAACTGGGGAAGGCAGTGTAATTACCTGAGTCGGAATGGGTCCAGGAAACTGAGGTCAGCATTGCTCCCGTCACAGAAAGGACAGAGGGGCCTCCATAATCACGAGAATGCTGGTCTTCTAGAGGCTGCTGGAGAGGAGCAGTAGGAAGTCAGAATTAAGCAGAAGCAGCAGAGAGAGCCCTCACAACCACAATGGATGCCATCTCTGGCCTGACTCTAGAAAATGACGCACTTCAGTGAGAAAGCAATTGTTAACAGTACCTCTTTATTTCTTGGATCGTTATTAAAAGACTGGATCTTTCACTATGGAGTGTTTTTAAACTGTCTCATGGGGCATAAGAAGATCCAGAAATTTGAAAATACATGCCATCTCAATGTGAGATTATTTTATTTTGCTACAACTGCCACTGAGACATTTGTGAGATCATTTTATGTACTACAGCTGCTACTCAAACACTTGTCTACATAAAGGAAAAACATCAGAGCACCCACAAGCACTCAAGGCCAGCATTCCACCCCACGGACCAGCCTTGATCCCCAGGGTAGACCAAGCGCACAGGCTGCAAAGTCGATGACTCTATTTTATTGTAAAATGAAATGTCTCTGGCTCTACTCCTCACTAAATGGGCTGCAAGTTATTAGGCCATGGTTAACCAGTAATCTTGCAAAATAGGAAAGCTGGTACATGAGACAGATTGCATAATAATCTCTGATAGAAGATATCTTTTTAATCGGGGCCTCAAGGATAACAAATCAATGAACTCTCTAATGAAATGAATGGTATTAACCTACGCGCTGTAGTCTGAGAATGTTAGGAGTATATTAATTAGATCGGCGGTTCCCAAACTGTGGGTCCTGGAATAGCAGCATCAACATTGACTGAGAGTTTGTTGGAAATGCAAATTCTTGGCCCCTACCCAGTATCTACTGAGTCAGAATATATTATCCAGAAGTAGGGCCCAGAAATCTGTGTTTTAACAAGCCCTCCAAGTGATTCTGATATACCTTAGATCATTAATTTATCCACCCATACAAAGACATTCTGTTGTAAAATAAAATCACCCTACTCTACTTTGTGCTTAAGCTCCTGTAAGGACAAAGCATAGAGCTCAGGATTGCATCGTGGAGGGATGAAGAGTCAGAGACGATAAAGAACCTGCCCTCAAGAAATGCATTGTCCACTATGGAAAATGAGACACATACACAATCAACTCAAATACTGGCAGACCATGTTATTTCTTCTAAGGGCTGGAGAGCGTCAAGACAAAGGAGGTATTTGTTTCCGTTTGGGGTGAGGAGTGGGGGATGCCACGAAAGGAAGGCATCATGAAGACAATAATAATGGCCTTGAGATCAGGGCAGGATTTTAACAACAAAAACCAGACAGCAACCGAAGCAAAGGCCCAGAGGTTGGAAAGTGTGAGGGCTATTCGGGGGCACGAGGTAACCAGGTCTGGCTGATACACAAGAAAGTTGAAGGTGATCTGAGTGAGACAAGGTTACCTCCAAGTGCAGACAGGTAAGAGCAAGGGGCTCTTCTTTTGTTTTTTCTGTTTGAGACAGTCTCCCTCTGTTGCCCAGACTAGAGTGCAATGGCACAATCTCAGCTCACTGCAACCTCCGCCTCCCAGGTTTAAGTGATTCTCCTGCCTCAGCCTCCCCAGTAGCTGGGATCACAGGTGCCCAACACCACCCTGGGCTAATTTTTGTATTTTTAGTACAGACAGGGTTTCACCATGCTGGTCAGGCTGGGGACTCCTCTTTTTCAAGTAAAGGCCACCCAGCAGGCACCAGTGGCTTATGTTTAATTGATCTCTGGGCCAGGCATGGCGACTCACACCTGTAATCCCAGCACTTTTGGGAGGCGGAGGTGGGCACATCGCTTGAGCCCAGGAGTTCAAAACCAGCCCGGGCAACAGGGCAAAACCCCATCTCTACAAAAAATACAAAACAAAACAAAAAAATAGGTGTGGTGGTGCATGCCTGTAGTCCCAGCTACCTAGGAAGCTGAAGAGGGAGGCGTATCTGATCCTGGAGGTCAAGGCCACAGTTAACCAGGATCGTACCACTGCCCCATCTCAAAAAAAAAAAAAAAAAACAAATCTACATCCAGTTTACTTTTCTATACTTTTGGCAGTGCATTTTCTAGAGGGAAGAACTGCAACTGCTTCACGGATTAACAGCAGAAGGTTTGTCCAGGAGGAAGAACGCACACACAAAATTTTAAAGTAGGTACAAGAATCTAGAAGTCACAGTCGCCTCGGACCATTCTGCAAAGGGGCAAAATGTTACCATGCCTCTACAGCCCCTGAGAACATCTCTGGTTTTAGCTTTAAAAAAATACTGTCATTCAAGTTGAGACGGGCATGACTTAGTCACCAAAAAAGTTAAATTAATACACCTCCAATTAGAGGAAAAAATACTTTTCATGATCAAGTGGGTATGGCTTTGCTTCTAGAAAATGGACATAAATAGGTTTTATTTCCTGATGTTGGTAGGTGAACAAGGGGGTACTGAAAATGTTTTTCATGTCACACCAAGGCTCGGATTGAAATGAAGCTGGATTCAGAATTGGCAGTCTCTGCTTACCCATGCCAGCTTTGCCACTCAACTTTCTGAGTCATTATGGACAAGGCACTAAACCTCCTCAACCTCAGTTTTTCATCTATCAAGAAAAAGAGGCACCGACCTACCCCACCTTCTTGGAAATTTCAATAAGAAAATAGAAATGAAGTTGCTGTGAAAATTATAAAGTGCCATACTATATAAAGGTATAGAATTATCCTCCTCATCGAGGCATTTGGCTACTAATTAACACTTGTTATCCTACTGGCCTGTGAAAATATAAAAGCAACATGTTTCGATGCCCTTGAGATTCTCCTTTTAAATATGTGCAGATACAGCAGTTCTGAGGAACAAACTTGGCATCAACCAAACCATTCTCCCAAGAAGCATTTCAAGGTAAATCTTTTACTCGTAATTAAAAAAATTTTTTTTTATTCCTCTAACCACGATAGAGAATCCAGTTATCTTTTAGCAGCTCCTGGTGAACACAACTCAGTCTTCAGCAACACCGACATATACAATGGCAATAATTTATCATCTCTGCAGTAGTTTAGTCCCAGATGGACCATTTACTAATTTATTTCCATATGTAACTGGCAGAGAGATTAATCAGGCTTCCAACTCGGAAACCTGAATTGAGCTTTATTCCCTTAACAGGCTAACTCTGGGCAGAAGAGGCACACATTTACACAGAAACCAAGAGTTCCTCTTAAAAAGCCTGTCAGCCTCAGATGCAAGCCTTACACACACACACACACACACACACGCATGCACACACATGCACGCACATGCACACACATGCACACACATACACGCACATCTTTCTTGAGACAGCTTGCTCCTATGTCAGCTTGGAGGGCTGGTTCTTTCCTCAGATCCTCATGGACTCCACACAGGAGCTGTGTCTGATACAACTGCAGGCAGAAGTAAAACGTAACGCCAAATACAGTAAAGTTGCAGCCACATTCCCCTCCCTGTCTGCAAGGTCGGAGGCTCAGATTTCTGAAAATGAAGAGATCTTTTTGCAACAGTGCTGCGCCCAGCTGGCCCGGCGATGCAGTGCCCAGGCGCTGGGAGGCATGTGCTTTCTTTTTTCCACTCTTTTTAAGGGTCTGAACTTGACTGAATTCAGCAGCTGCCGTGTCCTCAGCGATGGCTAATGAATTGTTAGCTTTGCTCCCAGTTCCCCTGAGCTCAACTCCCAGTCCACTTTTGTTTTTAATTCTATCCCAATGATATCAGTGTTTAACATAGAGTGGTGAATGAACTGTGGTTGGATGACGGTGTTTACATATAGAAAGCAAGCCAGACATGGGCAGAAAGCACCAGCTGATCCCTCTGATGCCTTAAGTGGAACCCAAGGCCATGCCAAGAAGGTCTGGCAGACAGGAGCATGTGCAGGTATTGTCGGCTAAGCTAAGTCCACACACATGGGGCGTTAACCAACTCTCTCGCTTTGAAGAAGTCACTTGACAGTTCAGGTTTAAAATTCTCTCCTCTGTGAATTTAGCTCCCTGAGGTTCCTTCTGGCTCTAAAATCTAATGATTCTATGAATACGAAAAAGATCAGCCATTCACCTGGTTTGTTCCGTGTGTTTAGCCGATGACAAACAGCAGGAAGTTTGGAAGCATCTGAAAGTGGCTGAACGGGTCCAGATGCTTTTGGTGCTGTGACAGACATAGGCTTTGGAATCTCAGCAGCCAACAGATTCCCTTTGCACAAAGAACAGACGCATTTGATGACTGGTCCACAATGTGTATCTTTACAAGGTTTTAAGAATTCAATTAAATACAACAGTTCCATTACAGTATTATTCTAAGTATGGCGAATCCTACAAAAGTACATATGTCATGGCCCTTGTCTTCAATACATTTACATATTAGTTAAGGAGATACACTGCTAATCTCTCTTTTTTTTTTTGGAGACAGCGTTTTGCCCTTGTGGCCCAGGCTGGAGTGCAATGGTGCGATCTTGGCTCACCGCAGCCTCTGCCTCCCGGGTTCAAGCTATTCTCCTGCCTCAGTCTTCTGGAGTAGCTGGGATTACAGGCATGCTCCACCACGCCCAGCTAATTTTGTATTTTTCTTTGTTCATTTGTTTGTTTGTTTTGTAGAGACAGGGTCTCTCCATGTTGGTCAGGCTGGTCTCAAACTCTGACCTCAGGTGATCCACCCGCCTCGGCCTCCCAAAGTGCTCGAATTAGAGGCGTGAGCCACTGTGCCCGGCCACTGCTAATCTTAATGCAAAGCAATATGTGCCATAATCATTGACAAAGAAATGGTTAAGTCAACATGGAGGACGGAGAAATCATTTCAATGAAAGGGGGAGATCTGTAAGGTTTTACAGAGGAAGCGGAATTTAAACTGGGCTTTGCAAAGCAAAGATGGGACTGTAGACATCCGGACAGAGGTAACAGTGAAAGCAAAGGCCTATGTGCTTCCAAGTGTGGTCAGGGCACAGTATTCAGGACCCAAGGACAGGGGCACAGGATGCCCAAGGTAAAGAAGCCACAGTGAGACGAGAGGCTGGAAAGGAACTCAAAGTGGAAAGCCCTGGATGCCAACCTTTCATCCCGTGGTCTCTGGGAATCTTCAGAAGTTCCTGGACGATGGAGACTCCAGATGAGCTCTGCCTCAGGGGGTTTCTTCGGACCATTTACCACCATTTGTGACTGGGAATAAGCTCCGTCCGTACCTTCACGTTTCTCTTCGTCATTCCACCTTGCCACTATTTGGGAATCCCTCAAATTTATTTTTTTTCCAAATCAATTTCCTGGCCCTTTGAATGGAAGCAATTGAGTCTCCTCTAAGTACTGCCAAGATTTCACATTCCGATGACGAGTTCGGCCTAGCGCTTTACATTTAGGTTCGTGTGTTTTTCTATTCTTACGAAAGACTTAAAATAGCATAGACGGGTGTTTTGTTTTCATTTGTTTCTACACTGGAAAATATTTCTGTATGATGAAAAAAATACACAAACGTCCTGACTTTTGGAAGGGCCTGCTCCAGCGCTCCCCGAAAAACAAAAGTTGAACTAGTCATCCAAGCAGTTCACTGAAAGTTTTTTGCTCTCCAGTGTCAGAGTCCCAGGTTATTGAGCCCAAGTTTTCCAAGGTCCTTCAAACACAATAACAGAACATCATGTAAACTCTCTCCTACCAATGCTATTTGGTCCCCTCAGCCTGGGGGTGCTAAGCACACATAGTATCATGCAGCTTTCACACGGAGAAGCCCCAGGATACATGGGGCACACGCCAGGCAAGCCAGGGCATGGGGATGGGGGTCTGCCCTCCCATCTACCCAAAGATGGGTCTTAAAACTCCACTGAAGTGGGGGGTACAAGTGGGCAGAGCAGCTCTTCCTCTGAGAATGGAGCTGCCTTCGGTATGAATCACCACTAAAAAGTTTCCCAAGGTTTGCACCTATACTCTCAGCACTTTGGGAGGCTGAGGCGAGAGGCTGGCTTGAGCCCAGGAGGTTAAGAGCAGCCTGGAAAATATAGTGAGATCTTTTAGTCGGGCATGGTGGCATGTGCCTGTAGTCCCGGCTACTTGGGAAACTGAGGCAGAAGGATTGCTAGAGTCCAGGAGGCAGAGGTTGCAGTGGGGCTCTCGATAGCACTGCTGCACTCTGGCCTGGGTGACAAAGTGAGACCCTGTCTCAACAAAATAAAATAAAACCAAAAAACAACTCCCATAGAAGATACAAATTTCACTTCCCATCTCTGGATTGCTCAGACTACACATGGGCATATATGGAAAACTTCAACATTCATTTCATTTATCAACTTATTTAGAAAGGCACACTGTATCTACTCACTGGGGTGTGGTACATTCCAGGGTTCAAGTCCCTGGTTTATAACCCAAAACCCGTCCTAGCCCTCCACATGCACGGGTGCTCGGAAGCTCCGAGTCCCTCAGAGGTATTCTCTTAACATCTAATCAAATAATGACTATGAAGAATAATACGCAGTACATAATGTTGATAGTTCCCTGTGCACATACAAAAATAGTCTCATACAGCCCAAAGAGCTGTCTGCATCGCTTTTTCTAAAAGTCCACCTATGGTCGGAAAACTAACCTTCTTCAAATGAATACATTAGCTTAAATTACCATGCCATTTTACATTCTCTTCACTGATACACGAATAATAAAACTATGAGGTAAATGTAGGCTTAAATCGAATAATGGGCATAAATAAAAAAATTTTTGACATTAAAAACTCAGTATAAATTGAACTACAAGATACTTGAAAGCTCCCACAATCATAACGTGCACATTGAAATCCATTAACCTAATACCTAGGCTGCTATTCAAAAGTAGGGGTCTAGCAGACAAATAAATACTCATTTGAACACTCCTCCTAAATTACTGTACAATTTGGTTGCAAAGTCACACACTTACAAAGTCTATCATCTTTACTTGGTTGCTCTGTAGCCAACACTGAAGTCATATAAGGTTACAATGTGGCAGCATGAGATCAACACAGATACAGCAAATGGTACTAAAAAGTAGCAGCAAATCTCAAAGACAAACCAGGGTCAGCTTGGAGAGAATGAGATATTTACATAAGCTTTCAGAAAAGACAATGGAGCCCCGATTTCCCCTTAACTGCACACCTAATCAACCTCTCTGCTCCTCACCTGATCATTCTGATATAAAAGCAATTTCTACAGTGATACATTCAAAGACCTTAGTTGCCATAAACTCAGCAGCTGTTAAAAAGATTCTGTTGCACATTCGATTTGCTTTGAGACTCAGCTATTTCCAACCAAAGCTTTCATTTCTTATCCATCACTACCCCCCTGCAAAAAAAAAAAAAAAAAAAAAATAGCTTCATTAACAATATCCTTCTTTGATATGTCATCTGCCAAGTCCATTTTCTTACCTTTGTAACTCACATTTTTTTCATTTGAGGATATTTACCCAAGCAAGGACAATTGTTTGACTGGAATCTTGCAACTTTCAACTTTGCCCAGATTTTGCCATCGTGCAGAAGGGGAATGCCGCAACCTCCGACACATAGTTCAGTTGAGCTAATACACATCTGAATCCAGAGCTATATTTTAAATTCTTTTACACTTACTTAATATAGTGCATGCCGCCTGTCCACTGATGCGATATCAGAAACCTGCAAGCTACTATTTCTGCAACTGTGTCACTGTAGATAGTCTGAAACATGTACGTAGCTGTTGCCATGGAAACAAACACAGCTAGGGTAGAGTGCCACGCTGTGTTAATTCCTTCACCCATGAACCCCAGGGGAATGCTAACATTCATCTTCTTTCTCCTTTAGTCTCACACTGCTTTAATTTTTTTTAGCATTATCAAATGATGTACTAAATACATATGGTACACCTGAAAATACGGATGGCTGAAACGAGCCGTGGTACCAACCCAGCCTGCCGGCTGTCTGCTTAAGGTGGTGCAGCTCTGTAATGGATCCTTTCCTGAACTTCTCCTGGGAGAAATAAAGAACTTCGTCTTTCTTTTAAAACGGTGTGGGAAGGACAGAAAAGGTGAGCATCTTGTCTCCCCTAAGAAGAACAGTTACCCTGGAATTGCACCGGAATAAAGATGCTATCAGAAATGTGCCTTCTCAGTTCTCTGAAAGGCAGAGGGAGGCCTTGCAAACTTTCCGAAGTGGATCCAAGCTAAGAGTTATTCTCCCTTCCAAGTAGAGCTGCATGAGCAGGCTATAAACCCAATAGTTTTAATTAGGCAAAAGCATAAGCCCTTAACAAGGGATTCATCTGTCCCCACTTGGTCTTTATTCCTAAACCCATGCAAGAAGGTCTTAAAATGAGTGAGTAGGCAATGAGATGGAAATCTGCCATTATTCAGAAAGAAATGGGATTTTTCTGGAATTTGAACATTCTCTCTCCTTTTTGCTTCAAGTTCATATCTCTGCCCTTATCAATGCTTGGACCTGTGGAGAAAAGTCAAACTCTTTCACTGCACCTAAAAGCCAAAATGTATGCTTACCGGTGCACTGGGCCACCTTCTCATTATTCAACTGGTAAACCGCTTTAAATATTGGGGTTATACTCATCACAGTAGACAAAAGTAAGCTGTTCAAAATCTTAATTACATCATATCCCTTGGGCTGGTTAATAATATTCAATCTAGATGAAAATGGCCACGTTTTAGATTTGCATGCTGATGTGTTTCACTTGAATACAATTTTCGCACTAAACAATCAATTGTAAGCTTTAAAAGTGCAGCTCTGTGACCCCGAACTGGCATATTTTAAAGAAACCACTACTTTATTTGTGGAGATTATGGCAAAATTAGCCTACAAAAGATGAGCAAACTTTTCCTGTTATTTTCCTAAATCGAATCATGCTTGGCTATTTACTATGATAATAATAATAAACTCATTCCTAAAATAAAGCAGAACAGAAAATGGATATATATACACCTTACTGGTTAAAAAAATTCACCACTTTTTAAAAGCAATCTCAAAAATATGTTAGGGTCCAGTAGAAAGCCTAGTCTTCAAGTATTAGCAGGGCAGGTAAGGATTACCCTTTAACTAATCATGACCAGTATTTCAGAGGCAGAACCACAGCAACGAGAATGAAAACTGCAGTCCCTTCCATTAACTTTGCACTTCTGCCTCTTATCTGCTTCAAGTTCATATCTCTGCCATTATCAATGCCCTTGCATTCTTCTAATATCACAAAGCATTTTGACGTAGGTTATTTCATTTGACTGTCAAGGGAGTTCCACAAATTAGCTTGGCAGGTATCACCCATATCATTTCACAGAAGATACAATGAGGCTCCAAAAATCAGCAACTGGTCCGAGGCCACTGGGTAAGTGTCAGAACCTCACCTGGGTCACCCGATCCAGTGCTCTCTGTAGGGGCTGTGCTGCTCCTAAGCATGCTCACAATGCAGTTGCCTGCTTGTAATCCCAGCACTTTGGGAGGCCGAGGCGAGTGGATCAGGAGGTCAGGTTGGCCAATGTGGTGAAATCCCATCTCTACTAAAAATTCAAAAATTATCTGGGTGTGGTGGTGGGCACCTGTAATCCCAGCTACTCAGGAGGCTGAGGCAGGAGAATCTCTTGAACCTGGGAGGCAGACGTTGCAGTGAGCCGAGATGGCGCCATTACATTCCAGCCTGGGCAACAACAGTAAAACTCCATCTCAAAAAAAAAAGTACTTGACTAGAGTTAACAATACTTATAAAAGGATAGACACTAAGTATCAGATTAATTGGTTTGGGGATTAACTATGGCTGGTGGTGGAAGTTAGGCAAATCCTCCTCTTTGACCTCACCCACCCATTCTCTTCTCCCAAGGCTTTAGGCTGAGTGCAGCAAGCGCCTCCCAGAGCACATCATCTCAGCCTGCTCACTACACCCCGTGCCACCTTCCTTCCCAGGCGTGCCAGCCCTAAGTCCTGACCACTCCTCAGAGAGGGCCCTGCATTGAAAAGACACCTGGCGGGGTCCTTGGGCTTTGGAAGTGAAAGGGGGATTGGCAGCAGCAGCAATTATTATATTTAGCCTCCCTAAGGAAGTAAGCCATTCCAGATGCTGACTGTCATCTCCCTACACCCCGCAATGTTTTTATTGTGGTAAAATACAGATGACATAACATTTACCATCTTAACCACTTTTTTTTTTTTGGTGGGGGGTGGGGGATGGAGTCTCGCTCTGTCGCCCAGGCTGGAGTGCAGTGGCACCATCTCGGCTCACTGCAAGCTCCGCCTCCCGGGTTCATGCCATTCTCCTGCCTCAGCCTCCCAAGTAGCTGGGACTACAGGCACCCGCCACCACGCGTGGCTAATTTTTTGTATTTTTAGTAGAGACAGGATTTCACCGTGTTAGCCAGGGTGGTCTCGATCTCCTGACCTCGTGATCCGCCGGCCTCGGCCTCCCAAAGTGCTGGGATTACAGGCGTGAGCCACTGCGCCTGGCCTTAACCACTTTTAAGTGTACAGTTCAGCAGTATTAAATATATTCATAATGACGTGCAACCATCACCACCATCCATCTCTAGAACTCTGTACCTAGCACACAGTCATACCCCATTCTCCACTCCCCCAACTTCAGCCCTTGGTAGTAGCCATCATTCTACTTCGTCTCTATGATTTTGACTCTTCTACCTCATAAAAGTGGAGCCATGGAATATTTGTCTTTTTGTGACTGGCTTATTTCACTCAGCACAATGTCCTCCAGGTTCATCCATGTTGTAGCATGTGTCAGAATTTTCTTTTTCTTTTCTTTTTTTTTTTTTTTTGAGATGGAGTCTTGCTCTGTCTCTCAGGCTGGAGTGCAATGACACAATCTCAGCTCAATGCAACCTCCACCTCCTGGGTTCAAACGATTCTCCTGCCTCAGTCTCCCGAGTAGCTGGGATTATAGGCACGCACCACCGTACCTAGTTAATTTTTGTATTTTTTAGTAGAGATGGGGTTTTGCCATGTTGGCCAGGCTTGTCTAGAGCTCCTGACCTCAGGTGATTCACCTGCCTCAGCTCCCAAAGTGCTGGGATTACAGGCGTGAGCCATCACACCCGGCCAATTTTCTTCCTTTTTCAGGCTAAGTAATATTTCACTGTACACATATACCACATTTTATTCATCCATTCATCTGTCGATGGACACGGGTTGCTTCCGTGTTGTAGCTATTATGAATGACACTGCTATGAACATGGATGTGTAAATATCTCTTTGAGACCCTGCTTTCAGTTCTTTTGGGAATATACCAGAAGTGGACTTGCTGGATCATATGGTAATTTTATGTTAATTTTTTTGGGGAATGGCCATACTATTTTCCACAGTAGTTATACCACTACATTCCTACAACAGTGTCCATTTTCTCCACATCTTCACCACACTTGTTATTTCCTGTTTGCTTGTTTGTTTTTTTTTTGAAATGTTAGCCATTCTAATAGGTATGAGGCAGTATCTCACTGTAATTTTGATTTGCATTTCTCCCCAGTGATTAGTGACATTGAGCATTTTTTTAACACACCTACTGGCTATTTGTATACCTTCCTTGGATAAATATCTGCCCAAGTCCTTTGCCCATTTTTGAATTAGGTTGTTCTTGCTCTTGTTGTCAAGTTTTAGGAGTTCTCTATATATTCTGGATATTTATCCCTTATCAAACTGCTTCTTTTTTTTTTTCTTTTTAAGACAGAGTCTCGCTCTGTCACCCAGGCTGGAGTGCAGTGGCGCGATCTCGATCTTGGCTCACTGCAACCTCTGACTCCTGAGTTCAACCAATTCTCCTGCCTCAGCCTCCCAAGTAGCTGGGACTACAGGCGCGTGCCACCACACCCAGCTAAATTTCTGTATTTTTAGTAGAGATGGGGTTTCACTGTGTTAGCCAGGATGGTCCTGATCACCTAACCTTGTGATCTGCCCACATCAGCCTCCCAAAGTGCTGGGATTACAGGCATGAGCCACTGCACCCAGCCCTCTGTCTGGCTGCTTGTTAGCCACACTTATATCCACTAGATAATTGAAAGTGAATTTCATCACAATTTGGGTTATTCCTGACCTCCTCCCGAATTACCCTGGATATTGAGAACTACCTGGATTTGGTCATGCTACCGTTTGGTGGAAGAGGACTTCCTAGCAGTGAATGTTTCCAGAACGCGGAATTGTTTCTAGGTTGGTCTGGGGGAGTTCATGCAGCTGCAGAGGCATCCTATGGGCAGAGTTCTTGGTGGGTGGGCTGCACACAGAGGGCGGGGGGAACTGGGTAAGGATGCTCCAACCCATGAGTCAATGTTTGGATCCTTTTTGATGAAAAGCTTTTCGAAACGGATTGTATACAAAAACAACGAATTGGGCAAAGTCTGCTCATGATTTTAGCTTGTTACAGATATTTTTCACAGCTTGCCTGGCTTTATGAACCCCTGTCCATGATGACAGGGAGGCGATCTCAGAAGCCACAGCAGTGTAGGAGTGGAGGAGGAAGAGGTCACCCGTCCAGGAAAAGGCCCTGTACTAGGGTGATTTCCTAATCCTTGTATTTACATTTTAATATTCTCTGGCCTCCTCCCACCCCACCCTGCCTGTCAGGGTATCAGCTGGTCTTCTCACTGTGCAAAGTGGCCTGGCTCCCACAGTTCCCTCCTGTTTTGATTCACATCTAATATGCCAGAGGCTGAGAAACCAAATAATAGAGTTGATTAGAATTTTGCCTGAAATAAGATGAATACAGGCCTGAGAAAGTGTCCCTGAGCACTGAAGTGCTGACTTTTGGAAGTCATTGACTCTAGGTCAATTAGCCTAAAGCCAGTTGCCTAATGAGCAATTTGCCTATAATTTAAAACGTTTTTGAGTGTTTTTACATGGGAATGTCTTTTGATTTTTTTTTTTTTTTTTTGCCATGTCTTTGGCATTGTAAGGTTTGTAAATCAAGCCTTCTAAGGGCATAGCCAGTTTGTTTTTAAACTTTAGTTTATGCTTAATTTTAGTTTCTAAATTAATTTTTTTTTTTTTTTTTTTTTGAGATGGAGTCTCGCTCTGCCGCCCAGGCTGGAGTGCAGTGGCCGGGTCTCAGCTCACTGCAAGCTCCGCCTCCCGGGTTTACACCATTCTCCTGCCTCAGCCTCCCAAGCAGCTGGGACTACAGGTGCCCGCCACGTCGCCCGGCTAGTTTTTTGTATTTTTTAGTAGAGACAGGGTTTCACCATGTTAGCCAGGATGGTCTCCATCTCCTGACCTCGTGATCCGCCCGTCTCGGCCTCCCAAAGCGCTGGGATTACAGGCTTGAGCCACTGCGCCCGGCCTAAATTAATTTTTGAGATATTGACAGGGAATGCAAAAGACACTCAAAATAGAAGTGAATTTCTGATGAACTGGTTATAAGGTAAATTGATAAGAACTGGTTTTAAAGAATCTTTTACATGTAATTTTCATTTCTTTGGTTGCAAAAACTATCAAGGGAACTGTGACATCCAGTCAGACTAGAGTGCACACACCGCTTCGCGCATGTTCCCTGTGCTGCTTTTTCTTTCTTGTCCTGTGATTGTACGGGACTCTCCCAGTTGGGGTTGCAGCCTCCATGGAAGGGGAGTCATTTTGTACTGTTTGGCTTGGGTTTTTTGTTTGTTTGGTTTTTTCTGAGGCGGAGTAGCTGGGATTACTATACTCCAGGCTGGAGTACAGTGGTGTGCTCTTGGCTCACTGCAACCTCCGCCTCCCGGGTTCAAGCGATTCTCCTGCCTTAGCCTCTTGAGTAGCTGGGATTTCAGGCGCCCACCACCGTGCCCAGCTTATTTTTTTGAATTTTTAGTAGAGATGGGGTTTCATCATGTTGGCCAGGCTGGTCTTGAACTCCTGACCTCCGGTGATCCACCCACCTCGGCCTCCCAAAGTGCTAGAGTTACAGGCATGAGCCACCGCACCCAGCAAGCTTGGGTTTTTTACACCATGAATTTCATTTACGGGCCCACTTCAGCAGAGCTCAGCTTGCCAACCCTCACCCACAGCAGTGCTCTCCTTCCCACTCCTTCCATGAGCCGCCATTGTGTGTTTGGAAGCCATCGGCACAGGTGGCATAAGAGGCTCCTGTGATCTTTGCACTGGAGCCATGAATCAATTGCAGAAGTCTGAGGACCACTCACCTGAAAACCCAATTCTTAATGCAAGGAGAGACTGGGAGAAGCTTCACCCAAGCTCAGTGGGCATCCAGCATGCTGGAGACTGATGCGCCAGCCTTATTCAATAGGAGAGGTCAGGGACCTTCACCACTCTGTTTCAAGTGCCCTTTGAGAGGAAAACCAAAGAACAGACCAACCTTTAAGGCCAGAAGCCAAGCTGACCTGTGAGATCAGGATGATGCTGGGGTGTGCCCCATCCAACAGTATCGGGGCTAGAAAAAGGAACAGGGAAAAATTGGAGATGGTTCTTGTTAGCCTCTGGGCAGAGCCCCTGAGCCACTTATCCATTCCGCAGAAAGAAGGTATTGTAACCAGCCTGGTACCCTGACCTGGCCCTGCCAGCTGGTGAGAGGTAGCTTTTTCCTGGAGCGGCCATCCTCCAGTTTGTCGTGCAGGCATGGGAGTCACGGGGCAGCCTCCCAGAGGAGGGAACATGACCAGGAAGGCCTCACTCTGAGGATGCTTCCACAGATGCTCAGGCAGGATTTGGGAAGGAAATTATCCTACGAATGGAAACATGCATTCCGCATCCATCCATCAGTCAGTCAGAAGTTAAGTCATGAGCCATCGCTGGCAGCAGCTGTCCGCATAAAGCTCAGGGGTTCTACTATTCAAAGAAAGAACAGGGAATGGACACTGGTGGAAAGCTAGCAAGGTTTTTAAAACACTAAATATGGCGAGGCTGAGGCAGGAGAATCACTTGAGCCTGGGAGGCAGAGGCTGCGGTGAGCCCAGATCTTGCCATCACACTCCAGCCTGGACAACAAGAGTGAAACTCCATCTCAAACAAACAAACAAACAAACAAAAACACTAAATATGGCCAGGCGCGATGGGTCACGCCTGTAATCCCAGCACTTTTGGGAGGCCGAGGCAGGTGGATCACCTGAGGTCAGGAATTGAAGACCAGCCTGACCAACACAGTGAAACCCCGTCTCTCCTAAAAATTAAAACAAAATTAGCCAGACGTGGTGGCATGAGCCTTCAGTTCCAGCTACTCAGGAGGCCTGAGCAGGAGAATAGCTTGAACCCGGGCGGTGGAGGTTGCAGTGAGCCTAGATCATGCACTCCAGCCTGGGCGACAAAGCAAGATTCCACCTCAAAAAATAAAAATAAAAAATAAAAACACTAAATGTATGTGTTTAATGGATATAAAGATACACAGTCGGCCGGGCACGGTGGCTCAAGCCTGTAATCCCAGCACTTTGGGAGGCCGAGACGGGCGGATCACAAGGTCAGGAGATCAAGACCATCCTGGCTAACACGGTGAAACCCCGTCTCTACTAAAAAAATACAAAAATCTAGCCGGGCGAGGTGGCAGGCGCCTGTAGTCCCAGCTACTCAGGAGGCTGAGGCAGGAGAATGGCGTGAACCCGGGAGGCGGAGCTTGCAGTGAGCTGAGATCCGGCCACTGCACTCCAGCCTGGGCAACAGAGTCAGACTCCGTCTCAAAAAAAAAAAAAAAAAAAGATACACAGTCAAGATTTACAAACGTGCATGGGAATGACAGGCACCAAACTCAAGATGGAATTTCCATGGGAGCCTGAAGGAGAGACAAGTTCCAGGATTAGGGAAGGACCAGGGTCTTCAATTATGTCTTCAATGTTTTATTTTATTTTTAAAAATATATTTTAAGCAAATGTTGAGCTCTGCCAAAGTTGGGTAGCAGGTACATGGGCATTTTAGCTCTGTCCATGTTAGAAATAGATCATTTTTATAAAAAATTGATGACATTTGGCATTATTTCAACTACCCAACTGCAACAGACCTCATCATATATTTCACCAATTAAAAACTTCACATTTTTTTGGACGGGCGCAGTGGCTCACACCTGTAATCCCAGCACTTTAGAGGCCGAGGCGGGTGGATCACAAAGTCAGGAGATCGAGACCATCCTGGCTAACACAGTGAAACTCTGTCTCTACTAAAAACACAAAAAATTAGCTGGGCGTGGTGGCGGGTGCCTGTAGTCCCAGCTACTCAGGAGGCTGAGGCAGGAGAATGGCGTGAACCCGGGAGGCGGAGCTTGCAGTGAGCCGAGATGGCGCCATTGCACTCCAGCCTGGGTGACAGAGCAAGACTCCGTCTCAAAAAAATAAAAAATAAAAAATAAATAAACTGTACATTTTTCTACACAGGAATCCTTTGAAATGAGTGTATCTATTAGGCAGCATTTTTTCCTCTTAGTGGTGAACAAAATCATGATGTAGTTTACAACTGATGGTGACTTAGATTTGAAGATGTACAGTGTATAAATTACATTTCATGGGGAGTATGGTGTATTTTAATAAGTGTCGGGGGCAAAGAAGGAGAAGGTGTCTCACAAGGGGTCATCCCAACAACTGTGAAGCTCTTAGAGCTTCAGGTGACCTTAGGGAAAGGGCTCCTGGGCCACCCGTTATGGGGCAGCTTCTGACTTCTAGGCCAATGTTCTTTCCACTCTATGTTGGTGTCTCTGACAGAGGTCATGCAAAACACAAACTTTCAGACTTATTTTCTCTGCAACTGAGGAAAACCAAGCAGATAAAAGCCCTCTTTTATGAATCCTGAAGTGCTTGAAAATCTCTTACCTGGTGAGAAACAAAAGCATTGAATGGCACCTACAAACTAAACTCAGCCCCAAGAGGGAAGAAAAAGGAATCAGATCATCTCTGAATCAAACTTTTGGACAGGCTGAGAGGACACAGCAGACACAGCCATTTGAAGACAACAAAGGCTCCTCCCTGCATCCAAAGCTCCCGGCCAGGAGAGGTGGCCCAAAGACTCCATGACCCATTTTTCTTTAATGTCTGATATGTGCTATTGCAAACTCTTCTGCAGAAAATTAGCTAAGAATACATGGTAACATTGTTCCTTCTATATTATCAAGATGCAAATCAACCAAAATGAAGAAAAAAAAAAAAAACCCATACAGCTGGTTTATCTGAACACAGAAAAATAAATCACCATTTATTTTTAAAAAAACATTTATGAAAGTTTTCTTCATTTCTCACATTCAGTTAGTATACAGTTGGCATTTTCAAAATTCAAACCTGGTGTGGATTTCAAATTCAATGAAGCACATTGGAAGACATCTGAGTGAAAAAATAAAAGTTCTAGCCATATGCTACTGGTGCATGAATTTGAATATTTGAAAGGTAATCTAGAAATGAGAATGCTTCCAATTCTCCTTACCAACACCGGTAATTCATAGCAACCACACGTTTTATAGATAGAGCCACTTCCCCATCTGAGAGACAACAGTAGGCCCGAGTCAGGGGCTGGGCTTCTGGCACAGGCTGGCTCGGTTACAAGTGTGTGATTTTTCACTACATCCCTTGACAACTCCGCAGCTCTGTTTGGTCACTGGTGAAGGAGAAATCATGATTCTTGTCTCACCGGGCATATTAACAGAGGGTTTCTAAAATATTCAAGATGGTTAGCAATTGGAGGAAAAGTCAGAGGCTCACACACAGTGGCTGCTTCCAAAGATAGATGCAACGCCATGAAACAGGCTCTAATATCAAGCCCATAGGATTTGCCCCTTACTTCTATTTATCTACATAGCTACAAAGGAAATGACTAGAGCCTAACAGACAGCAGGGACTCTCCTCCTCACCTTGCTCTGACACTGGTTTGCAACCTGGACTAGGAAGGCAGGTGCCCCCATGCCCCAGCTGGGAGGGTTCCCTGACGGTACCCAGCAAGCTTTGCTCATCCTGTTCCTGGGCCAGGAACTGGGTCACTCAGTCAGAGAATATACAAACCAAGTAGTCATGTGCATTGCTAATCCACTCACGTGCATTCAGGGGACACCAACCCCCAGAAGACCAAAATCCATAGCATTATGCTAGCTCACTTTCCCAGGCACGTGTCAGGAATCCAACCCATGTGTTTGCAGGACAGCTGCATTGCCATGGGGTAAGTCCCAACACTGAATGTTTTGATTTCTATGTATTTGGAAATGGGAAGTGGATGGCAAGGCTTGAGAGAGAAGTGAGCAATCTTTTACCTCCTTGTTGCTGAGATGGGAGAACAAAACAATAGCCTTTCTTCTGGATCCATACTGGCAATAATTCCCAATGGACTAATTCTTCAATCTGCCCCAGTTTATGTAGAGTTGTGCTCTTCCCAGGGGCATCAGAGAAGGCCAGAGTAAGGCCCAGAACCACAGCCTTGCAGGAGGAGCGTGTCCAGAACAGCCTATTCCAGGCACCTAGGTCTCTACCACTTCCCCACCAACCAAACCCAGATTTTAACCCTAATCAAAGCTACAAATCTAGGAGAATCTCTGAGGAATGGCTTCACAGTAGTTAGCAAAGACCCTCTTCTTGGTATAGACTTTTGTAAGATGATACATCACAATCTTACCGCTATTACCAAAGGCAACTCCCTCTAACAGCAACCATGGCCCACAGGACCAGCTGTTAACCACTTCCCCAACCCCAGTTAGTCCTGTCTGGAGAGCTGACGCCCAGAACTCTTGGATCCACTCCCCACTCACCTAGGAACTTCTAAACCAGACATGAGCTTGTCATGAGTACTTTCTTCCCCAACAGAACTTCATGCATCCCAGAGATGCAGAATGAGAATGATCTCCATCCTGGTCAGCGAAATACAACATACGGTGGGACAAAGGATTGGAAAACATGCATACTCCATGAATTAGTTCCCCATGTGGTTTCTGCCTGGCTGAGAAATGATGGTCAAATCTTACCTCTGCAGCTTAAACTAGATCAGAGATGCAGCATGACGGAGGGAGTTTTAGTTGTTGTTGTTGTTATTGTTGTTGCTGTATAGTTCTTTGCTTTGGTCTGTACGTTGCCTAACATTACACAGCTAATGAAACGCTGTCCCTGAACCCATCCGCTCTACACAGCATGGACAGCAGCTGATTAAGCAGTCCATCAGTTTAGCCTAGAAAGTCACCTAACAGCATAACGGCAGAGACCTGAAAACAGTAAGCATTGGGCTAATCTGGAATTCCAAGGTGGGAAGGTGAGAGGCAGGTAATCGGAGCTATTGAGTTGCCCCACCATTGGAAAATGGCAGTGACAAATGGAGACTGCTTTCTATTAGAGTCCTTAGCAGGCCAGGTAACACTTGAGAAATCTGAGAATTTGGCCACAACTAGAAACCAGTGTTCGATAATCACTCCACTGTTGAGCCAGGGCTTTGCTGAAAAGGTCTTTCCATTTGATTGCAAACCATACATCAACTTGCCTTAACTTTATTGTAAGGAGAAATCCAAAATATATTCTGAAAGAGATCAACCCTAATTTTATTTAGGTCATGCTGCTGACACACACAAACAATGAGAAGTGTGTGACTAATTCAGAAATAGCAAGGAAAGGTCAATGCCCAGTTTATTTCTTAACCCACAGTAACCTGTGAGTAATATGAAGACGCATTTGCCACTACCTGCTCATCAATGCTGCAGTCTAAATGAACAGAAGGAGGGAGACAATTTCACACTCATTAAAAAAAAAAAAAGGTACGCTAGTAAGTAGCAACATAAGCCTGGCAATCACACATTTAAGGACAGCTCTCAAAAGCATTTAGATAATGAAGCCTCAATAACTCGTGAAGTAGAAATGATTGTAACTGCTTTATCAATAAGCAGCCTGATATTCACACACAGAAAGTGATTCACCCAAAGTCCCTCAGAAGTTAATAATAGTTAAGCCAAATAGTTAGACCTGGACACTCCAGGCTCGGTGCCCAGGGCACAGGGCTGTGTGTTTTGTTTTGGGAGGGTGGGCTGACTATAGGATGCCCGATCCTAGCATAAACCAGTCAATACAATGCAATATCTGTGCTTGTCATGAAAACAGGCATTTCCATCTACCCTCGAAGGCAACCAGCCTTCTGCAGCTGGAACCACTGGGCCCATAAGGGACCTGGCAATAAATGATGGGAATTTGGCCTATAGGTGAATCACCAGGCTCGTGGCTCAGCTCAAAGCATACGCCTTGCTGAACGGAGGAGTGGCATTATGTGCACGTAGAGAAGGCAGCACCATTCCCTGTCACGATACAGACTTTGTACATTTGTAATACTCTACTATGAGGAAGGAACATCTTCTCTGAGCACACTGAAGAAAGACCGCCTAGAAATTCCACAGAGTCGGAGTATTAGCTCCCAGAGGCACCTTCCCAGTCTACACCACCCCAGACAGAGTTTGATCTGATGGATGGCAAAGCGGTGTTGAAAGTGGCACTCACTCAGAAAAGCAGAAGAGCTTGGGTAGAGCAGAGAATGTCAGCATCATTCTCATCTCCTTGCAGGTGAAACTACAAGAAAACTGAGGCCAGCAGGCAATGAAGTGGACATGTTTGGAGCAGCCCCCAGGGCTTCTGATGCCCAAAGCCATAAATGACTCCAGACCATTGCTTCTCCAACGTGAGCCATGGATCACCTGCAGGCTCCGTGAGATGCAGGTTCTGATCCAGCAGGTGTGGGGTAGGGCTGAGACTCTGCATTTCTAACAAGCACTCAGGGGATGCCGGTGCTGCTGGCCCTGGGACCACGCACTGAGGAACAGGATCTGGAACAGCACCACTGTGCCCTTATGATTTTAGGCCTTTCTTGCCTTCCATATGACAGGCTTTGCATGTGGCAAAGCATAAAACAATCACTATGGATTGGCCCTATGGAGGGATGTCATATCACCTCCCGGGACACCCTCCCAGCAGTTTTATGTCACCTGCCATCTACCCCAGCCCCTGCCCTACCCCCACTGATACTGCTCAGAGCTCATCTCCTACTTCCCTCCCTCTCACTCCGTTCCACCCACCCTGACCTCCCTGATAGTCTTGGACTGGACCAGGTCCCCATCAGCACCTCCACACTGGCTGTGCATTGACCCGCCACTTTCCCTCCCCTCCATCAGTGAGGGAACCTGCCCTGCCCTCTGGGTCAAAGTTACAAACCCACGCTTGTATCTCCTGGACCTTGTTTCCTGCTTCATCTTTATCCATAGCACTTACTGCTATTTGCAAATCACATACTTTTTTTTTTTTTTTTTTTAAGACAGAGTCTTGCTCTATTGCCCAGGCTAGAGTACAGTTGCATGATATTGGCTCACTGTAACCTCCATCTCCTGGGTTCAAGCAATTCTTCTGACTCAGCCTCCCTAGTAGCTGGGATTACAGGAGCCTGCCACCACTCCTGGCTCATTTTTGTGTTTTTTGTAGAAACAGGGTTTCGCCATGTTGGTCAGGCTGGTCTCAAACTCCTGACTCAGGTGATCCACCCGCCTCAGCCTCCCAAAGTGCTGGGATTACAGGCATGAGTCACCGTGCCTGGCCTCTATTTTTTATATTTTTATAATGAAATTGCAGGTGGAATATGTCATTCTTAAAATTCTGTGTACATGGAATATGTCTCTCTTTTTTTTGAGACAGAGTCTCGCTCTGTCGCCCAGGCCAGAGTGCAGTGGCGCGATCTCAACTCACTGCAACCTCTGCCGTCCAGGTTCAAAAGATTCTCCTGCCTCAACCTCCTGTGTAGCTGGGATTACAGGCGCCCGCCACCATGCCCAGCTAGTATTTTGTATTTTTAGTAGAGATGGTTTCACTATGTTGGCCAGGTTGGTCTTGAACTCCTGACCTCAGGTGATCTGCCCTCCTCGGCCTCCCAAAATGCTGGGATTACAGGCATGAGCCACTGCACCCGGCCTATATACATTATTTATTTTACTCATTGTCCATCTCCCCACTAGGATATGCCAACCCCAAGAGGGCAAGGATCTGCTCTGTCTCGTTCACTGCTGTATCCCAGTACAGAGCACATAATAGGCCCTGAAATATTTGCTGAATGAAGAAAAAGCTTAATTTTTAATGAAAACTGTAAAGTGCCAACCATCATCCTCAAAGACACCAATGAATTGTTCGCTTAATTTGATATAAATAGTTTTAATCTGAAGAAATGACTTCTTTGAGATTTCAAAATGATCCATTGTTGCAGATTGCAGGAGATCGTTTTAGCCTGTCATGCAGGTATGGATGTCATGTTTCCCACCTCTCATTCACCAGTCAGCTCAATGGGATTTCCCCCATCCTCCCCACAGAACCCACACGGATGAGAGGCGGATGGAAATCAGCAGGCAGATCTCCTCCCAGGAGAGGCCTCTACACCATGGGGGAAGATTTGAGAAAAGCAGGAGGCAGGAAGGAGAATTCCTCCATGGTGCACATGAAGACCCTGAGGCTCAGGGAAGTTGAGCGGCTTGCTCGGGGTCTCACTGCCAGTGAGTGGTAGGGCTGGGACTGGAACCCACCCGTGCCTCCTAACTGCCAATATTCTGTGTACACTGCTTCTCTTAAAAGCAGAATCTGCGACTGGTTTGAGAACAGCTTCAGCTCCAAAACTCGTAAGAGGGATTCTGAATAAATCTTATGGCAGCCACAGAACCAGAGAAAGTCCCATCTGCCAGGGAGCCAGCCCTGCATATGCACTGAGGGCAGCCACAGCCACGCAGAGAGGGGCGTGTGTCCCTTGTAACCCCAGGACCCAAGGTGCCCTCTCACCTGACTGTGCATCTGCCCAGCACACATGAGACCAATGTGGGGAGGAGGTGGGTAGCTCCACCTCGACTCTCAGAGGAACCACAAGCACAGTCACACTCAGAGCGACAGGACGTTATCAGAGTTCACAGACTGCAGGTTGAAAAGAGTACCCAGACTGGACACGGTGGCTCACACCATAATCCCAGCACTTTGGGAAGCCGAGACCAGCGGATCACTTGAGGTCAAGAGTTAAAGACCAGCCTGGTCAACATGGTGAAACCCCGGCCCTACTGAAAATACAAGAATTAGCCAAGCGTGGTGGTGTGCACCTGTAAATCCCAGCTACTTGAGTGGCTGAGGCATGGGAATCACTTGAACCCGGGAGGCGGAGGGTGCAGTGAGCCGAGATCGCACCACTGCACTCCAGCCTGGGTGACAGAGTGAGACTCCACCTCAAAAAAAAAAAAAAAAGAAAAAGAAAAAAATTAAGAAAAGAAAATTGTAACCAAATTCATCACCCCCTGCCTTTTCCCAAAGGCTTCTTCTCCTGTTCCATCACAAAAGTGCATGCCTGACCAATGCAGGCATTCATGAGTGTTCAGAAGGTTCCCCAACTCATATTTCAATCATCCCAGGGGTAAAGGATCTCAAAAGACCTGCTTGGTTTATTTATTTATTTATTTATTTTTGAGACAGTCTCTCTCTGTTGCTTAGGCTGCAGTGCAGTGGTATAATCATGGCTCACTGCAGCCTCAACCTCTGGGTTCAAGCAATCCTCCCACCTAAGCCCCTGAGTAGCTAGGACTACAGGCATGCACTACTACACTCAGCTAACTTCAAAAAGATTTTGTAGAGATAGGGTCTCACTGTGTTGCCGAGGCTGGTCTCACAGGCTCTAGCCACTGCATTTAGCTGACGTGCCTGGTTTATAACTCACATTCACTCCAAGATCAATTTGCCATGAAGCCTTGAGGTTACCCCCTACAGGATGCACCTGAATTAACCTGTGCTCGATGAGGTTTTCCCAGTCCCGATATGAAGAGTATTGTATTAGTCCGTTCTCACACTGCTAAAAGGACATACCTGAGACTGGGTAATTTATAAAGAAAAGAAGTTTAATTGACTCACAGTTCTGCGGGGCTGGGAAGGCCTCAGGGAACTTACAATCATGGCGGAAGGCGAAGCAAACACGGCCTTCTTCACATAATGGCAAGAACAAGAAGAATGAGTGCCCAGCAAAGGAGGAAGCCCCTTATAAAACCATCAGATCTCATGAGAACTCACTATCACGAGAACAGGATGGGGGAAACTGCCCCTGTGATTCACTTATCACCACCTGGTCCCTCTCATGATGCGTGGGGATTATAGGAACTGCAATTCAAGATGAGATTTGGGTGGGGACATGGTCAAACCGTAAGTATGGACCCTTAGAGGCAAAAAGGACAGGTTGCTGCTTTCTCAGAGGGCACACCCCTGTTCTCAGCTCTTTCCCTACAAGAAACAACTTTCTCTGTGACCCTCTAGAGCAGGACATGAAGCCACAGTGAGGGGCAGTATGACCAGCAGCTTGGGAACTGACAGGAAAGAAACTTTTTCTCTAGGTTCTATGGCTGGGACCTGTGAATTGAACTGATGAAAGATTAACAGTAGAAAAAGCAAACAAATATTATTTGACGTTAACATTTTTACACAGCATAGGGTAGGGAGAGGGGCTTTATAGAAAGACGTGAAAACCGCAAGGAAGTGGTTAAATATACCATTTTAACAAAGCGAAGTAAATTGTAGAGATTGGACAAGACAAAGGAAAAGAGGGTTTGGGCTAGGGGCAGAAAACTGTGGGAAAATGACTAGGAAATATATGAGGGAAACCCTTGGAAGATAAGAGTTATTCTAGTAAGGTGTGTTTGCACAGACTCATTTCAGATCTGCTCCCTATCTCCAAGGATAAAAATGTTCTGCTCTTCCTGGTACAGGGAGGTCATCTTTCTCATGGAGAATTTATGCCTTGCTTTTAGGTAAAAGGGGGCAGGGCAGACAGCCCTACCTGCAACTGCTGTTTCTCAACTGCCTTCAGCTCAAAATCATCAATATGTCGAGGAGACATATTTTGGGGTGGCATGTTCCGATCCCCATTGGAACTATGAAGCCAGCACTGTCAGGTGGTGTGGGGGCAGACTTTCACATGTCAAGAGTGATAAGAGTGAAATATAAGAAAGAAACTAGGCCGGGTGTGGTGGCTCATGCCTGTAATCCCAGCACTTTGGGAGGCTGAGGCGGGTGGATCACGAGGTCAGGAGTTCACGACCAGCCTGGCCAAGATGGTGAAACCCCATCTCTACTAAAAATACAAAAATTAGCCGGGCATGGTGGCAGGTGCCTGTAATCCCAGCTACTTGGGAGGGTGAGGCAGGAGAATCGCTTGAACTCGGGAGTCGGAAGGTGCAGTGAGCCAAAATTGTACCACTGCACTCCAACACTCCAGGCTGGGTGACAGAGTGAGACTCCATCTCAGAAAAAAAAAAGAAAGAAAGAAACTAGGCAGTCACAGCTTCCCCAAACCACTTCCCAAATGTGATTTCCACAGTCCCATCCTGTTTCTTTCTTTTCTTCCCTCTTTCTTTCTTTTTTTTTTTTTTTCACAACAGGGTCTTGCTTTGCTGCCCAGGCTGGAGTGCAGTGGCCCAATCATAGCTCTCAGCCTCCTGAGTAGCTGGGGCTACAAGTGTGCACCACCGTGCCTAGCCATTTTTGTTGTTGTTGTTTTGTTCTGTTTTGTTCTCGCTATGTTGCCCAGGCTGGTCTCGAACTCCTGAGCTCAAGCCATCCTCCTGCCTCAACTTCCCATAGTGCTGGGATTACAGACGTGAGCCACTGCACCCAGCCCATTATGTTTCCAATATTACCATTTTTTGAGTTTGTTTTTAATCTCAAAACCCTGTCCACTATTACACCAACTGTAAGTCTCTCTCTTTCTCTTTCCTTTTCTTTCTCTTTTACACACACACACACACACACACACGCGCGCGCGCCCTCTCCTACACCTACAGAAAAGCTGACAGTATTTTCAGATGAAGTAGAAAGGAAGAGACATGGCTCTGTCTTTGTTTCTTCCAGGATGCAAGCGGCTAATGTTGAAGGGCTGCCAAAGAACCAGGTGATGATGCTCATCTTGAAAGACAAGATAATAAGGGGACAAGCCAGACCAAAGGAGATACGAGAACAAGAAGAAAGTGGTGAGGGAAAAGGAGGGTGGAGGGTAGGGAGAAACTGTCCTAAGGACTGAGGAACCAAGCCTCCACTCCTGCTGCACAGGGCCAGAACAGTGGAGCAACCTTACGCCCCAGCCGCGCTTCTTGGTGGCAGGTCTCAAAGGGAACTGGCTATTGTAAATGCATTTGCCCTTGGCCTCAACATCAATCAGACTTGAGACCTTAGCATCTGTGATGGTAAACTGATGGCCATCCACACCTCCTTCCCAGGGTGAAACTCTGTGTAAATCACAACTCAAGACAACAGCAATGTTACTTCAATTAAGTGCAATTAAATTGCCCAGGAAAGTTCGTTATCATGGACTCTTAGAGCTAGAGCCTTAGACCTTAGACACAGACATCACTTACTGTAACCAGACTTTACTGATGTAGAAACTGAGGCCCAAGGAGGTTGGTCAAGGTCATGCACGTTATTAGGCGCAGAGCTTGCCCCGACTGTCAGGACGGCACTTTTCCCACTACTCACATTGCCTAGCACAACTACATTTAATTTTAGTTCATCACACATTCAGCCTGTGCTTTCGAGGAATTTTATAGTCCTCACTCCATCTGTGCATCTTGCCATCCTACTAGCTTCCCTTCCCTCAGTGCCTCCCATGTATCTATCTGTTGCACTGTCCTGAAAAGAGGAGGAGAGGTCCAGGAGTATAAATTGATCGCCATCTGTGTGTCATTCGACAGCATCGAGATGGCGAAAACAACCACAGCTGAGAATGCTCCATTTCCCTTTTTTTTTTTTTTTTTTTTTTTTTTGAGACGGAGTCTCGCTGTCTCCCAGGCTGGAGTGCAACAGCCATCTCGGCTCATTGCAACCTCCGCATCCTGAGTTCAAGCAATTCTCCTGCCTCAGCCTCCAGAGTAGCTGGGATTGCAAGCGCCCATCACCACGTCTGGCTACTTTTTTTTTTTTTTGTATTTTTAGTAGAGATGGGGTTTCACCATGTTAGCCAGGCTGATTTCAAACTCCTGACCTCAAGTGACCTGCCCACCTCGGCCTCCCAAGGTGCTAGGATTACAGGCATGAGCCACCATGCCCGGCCAAGAATGCTCCATTTTCTTCTAAAGGGCCAGTTCTGGATCCACAGTCTACTTTGGGCAAGGGGAGGAAAAAGACTGACAGCCACTAAGATAAGGCCACCGTTGTCAACTTAACAGCACACACTGTCGTTTAGAAAGGTATTAGGTTTTACTTTTCAGAAGTGATTGCAATACAGTTAAGACCATTTAGGTAGAAACCAACCAGTCAGAATGTATTCAAATGTGGCCGGGCACAGTGGCTCATGCCTGTAATTCCAGCACTTTGGGAGGCTGAGGCAGGTGGATCACCTGAGGTCAGGAGTTCAAGACCAGCCTGGCCAACCATGGCCAACATGGTAAAACCTCATCTCTACTAAAAATACAAGAATTAGCCAGGTGTGATAGCAGGCACCTGTAATCCCAGCTACTCAGGAGGCTGAGGCAGGAGAATCACTTGAATCCAGGAGGTGGAGGTTGCAGTGAGCTGAGACCATGCCACTGCACTCCAGCCTGGATGACAGAGGGAGACTGTGTCTCAAAAAGAAAAAAACAAGCACGTATTCAAATGTGCACAGTCACTAAAATAACAAGCGTGTGGAAAAGTTAAAGGCACAGTTTTCGGACTGCCACATGATGAAAGCGAAGGGTGCTGAGCTGCAGCATGAACCCCATGCCTGCAGCCCTTGGTACCGGAGGAGCATTTAAAGGACCATCATTGTGACGGTGTGGTTGCCTTTGGAACCCAGGGGCAGATGTGCTTCTCATCTCTGTCAGGGCTTCGGTCAAAAGCTACACGCCACTTGAAATGGCTGTAGAGGTTTCAAAATGCCACCAGGTCTGGAGGGAAAAAAGCAATTAAACATTCAAATGGTTAAAGAATACTAGCTTGTTTCATCCACAAGTTGTGCATCTTGGGGAGGCAGCGTACACAGCATCATTGTTTGTGAGGCACCAACCAACAGTAGAAAGGCATTTTATTTGTGTGCAGATACTGTATGTGCAGAGATGGCTATCTGTGAAGATAAACGCTTCAGGGACTTTGAGCTTTAGAAAAAATGGGATCTGGCTAAAGTTTCTCTTCTCTGCTTTCTCGGTTGCTTTAATCTTTTATAGCCTTACACAGGCCAGATGGAAACGGAAGCTTCCACTCATCTAAGGTGTAGAAGTAAGTAAACCACCAAAATTTCATGAGTGAACACACGTGGTATTCTACATGCAATAATGTGTCTTTCTGCTGTAACATAAGTTCTGACTTCTGCGGTTAAACTGCCATGAAGGACTCCAGAAAACACATGATATTTCGTGACTTCCCAGCACATGCAATGCTCTGTGCTAGGCACCATGTTTCAGGCTGCCGGTAGCTTTTTTTTTTTTTTTTTTTTTTTTCTTGAGACAGTCTCACTCTGCCACCCAGGCTGGAGTGCAGTGGCGTGACCATGGCTCACTGCCGCCTCGAACTCCTGGACTCAAGCTATCCTCCCACCTCAGCCACCCGAGTAGCTGAGACTATAGGCATGTGCTACCACGCCTGGCTAATTTTCTTACTTTTTGTAGAAACAGGGTTTTGCCATGTTGCCTAGGCTAGTCTGAAACTCCTGAGCTCAAGCGATCTGTCCATCTTGGCCTTCCAAAGTGCTGGGATGACAGGTGTGAGCCATTGCATCTAGCCCTGGTAGCTTTTAAAAGCGGACATTCCATGGAAAGATACTCTGGCCAATAGTCACTGTTCTTAGCCTCAGTCCTGAACCTCACCTTGACCTGTCTGTCCAAAAAACTTGGCTTCTCTCCTCCACACTCTCCCCAGAACTGACTCAAATACATGACCTCCTGTTTGTGCTGTGTCTCTAGAATTGATCACATTTAGTTGCCTCTTTGGCCACCACCACGGCTTTCCTGAAAAATGACTGCAGTTCTAGACTCTGCTCCACCTGAGGGCCACATTCTCCTACCTAGCATGCACCCCAATCAGACAGATGAGTGCCCACCACTCTCCAGGCAGCACAGGACTCTAACGATGCAAAAGGTTACAGAAATGGATGTCATATCCTAAGACTTCAAGAAATTGCTGATCTGAGTAGGGCTGCATTCACAGCCATCTAAGATGGTCAAAGGAGTGATACGGGGAGTATACTAGAGCTTGGAGAAGAAAGAGATGAAGAGTAGGCAGGGAAAGCACAAAGGGAGATGCCCTTGCATGGGCAGGTTTTCGACAGGCATGGGGCAGTTCAGAGAAACAGACATTCATTCATTCAACAAACATGATTTCATATTTATCATGTGCAGCAAGGTTACTTTAGGTCATGCAGAAATAAATATTAATAGGTACACCAAGAAGCCTACGGGAGATGCTATGCCTAACGTATTAGATCATTCTTGCATTGCCATAAAGAAATATCTGAGACTGGGTAATTCACAAAGAAAAAAGGTTGGCCGGGCACGGTGGCTCACACCTGTGATTCTAGTACTTTGGGAGGCGGAGACGGGTGCATCACTTGAGGTCAGGAGTTCGAGACCAGCCTGGTCAACGTGGTGAAACCCCATCTCTACTAAAAATACAAAAATTAGCCGGGTATGGTGGCACACACCTGTAATCCCAGGTACTTGGGAGGCTGAGGCAGGACAATCACTTGAACCTGGGAGGTGGAGGATGCAGTGAGCTGAGATCACACCACTGCACTTCAGCCTGGGTGATAGAAAGAGACTCTGTCTCCAAAGAAAACCAAAGAGGTTTAATTGGCTCACAGTTCCACAGGCTGTACAGGAAGCATGATGGCTTCTGGGAAGGTCTCAGGAAACTTTCAGTCATGGTCAAAGGCAAAGGAGAAGCAGCCTCATTGTACATGGCAGAAGCAGGAGGAAGAGAGAGGGAGGGAAGGTGCTACATACTTTTAAACAATCAGATCTCGCGAGCACTCACTCACTATGACAAGAGCAGAGCCGAGAGGGAAATCCAGCCCCATGATCCAATCACCTCCCACCAGGTCCCGCCACCAACATTGGGGATTACATTTGACATGAGATTTGGGTTGGGACATAGATCCAAATCATATCACATACCAGCATCTTTAGTCTTAGATGATTTTGAGGAAGGCTAAAAGAGCAACTGCAGAGGCCTTGGCTTTCTTTGAACTGTATCCTTCTTTCAACTCCCCTCCTGCTACCAAGATCAATGGGATGAATCTGGGTGTTATCTAAGTGAGTCAAAGATGGCCCATGTGTATTGGCCTGTAAGTTGCTTATTTCTTCACTGAAGGCTGAATCCTGTTAGAGCAAAACTCTGCTGGTGCCAAACTCAAATTTGTACATGTCCAATTATTTTAAAAAGAGCCAAAGCAAGCAGATCTTTAGCCATTTAGAGCCTGACTGCTTTGCCGACCCCACAAAACTACAACCAGCATCTTCTGGTCATTGATGAGACAGAGTCTTGTGGTTGGACAACCCTAAGCAGCTACTGCCTTCAAAGTCATCTGACCCAGAAGCTCTCTGCCATGCTGCTGAGCGACAGACAGCACCCAGGCATGTGTAGGCCCCTCTTCCCCTGAGGGTCCCCTCGCCCTTCCCTTCTGACCTTCGACAGTCTCCTGCCATGAAGGACTTTCCCACATGCAAACCTGTCAAAGCATTGCCCAATAAAGTTTCTGTGTGTTTGTGCTACTTCGTGGTCATATCTTTTTCTCTGATCAGCCCCCAAATCCCTTGAATCTCTCATACCAGGTTTCCAGGTTTCCAATTATGTGACCTTGCTCTCCTAGCAAGGCTGATGGGATGGGAGGAAGGGCAGACACCTATCCCAAGCCAAGCCAATCAGATTAACTTCCTTGGGAATACAGAATTGGGATTTCGAGAACGGGAAATGAGTTAGACAGCCAAGTATCCTTATACTATGTTCTTCCTCCTCCCTCCCCACCTTTGCCAAGAAAAACTAAGTTTGTTTGAAGGGGGTCTCTATTACTTGCAATGAAACCATGTTAACTAAACATTTTAAATAGAATGTTTAAACATAGGGAGAGATGAATTGCAACCACTGGTGATCAGAAGAGATTTCATGCAAGAAAAGAATTCAGGAATTGGAATCAGGTCTTAAAGAATAAGTTCTGCTGTGGTGGCTCACGCCTGTAATCCCAGCATTTTGGGAGGCCGAGGCGGGTGGATCACAAGGTCAGGAGTTTGAGACCAGCCTGGCCAAGATGGTGAAACCCCATCTCTACTAAAAATTCAAAAATTAGCTGGGCACAGTGGTGGGTACCTGTAATCCCAGCTACTCGGGAGGCTGAGGCAGGAGAATCGCTTGAGCCCGGGAGGTGGAGGTTGCAGTGAGCCAAGATCATACCACTGCACTCTAGTCTGGGCGACAGTGGGAGACTCTGTCTCAAACAAAGAAAAAGAGAGTGAGTTCTTCTAAGCACTCATCTATAGAGCTGTGGATGAGCACAGTGTGCCTGCTGAAAGGGAAACCAGGCCAGGCTGGAGGAAACGGTCAAGCTGGAGGGGTGGCGAGAAACGGAGGTCAGATGTGTGGGTTAAGCCCCAGCTGTAGATGTCTGCGGTAGCTCACACTACAAGCCAGGGAATCTCAGTATATCTGAAGGAAACCGCATTTTCATTTCCCTGCCGTCCAGAGGTGTTTGTGAGCATGCTTGCCAAGAGAAAATTCTTGCAGGGGGGCTGAGGCAACAGGTCTCTCTTTAAGCCGCCTCCTTCACCTTCAGGGAGGCTGGAAAACCATGAAAAAAAGGGTTGTAAAAAAGAGTGTGAGGGCCACTGGCTTCCAGAACTACCGATGTACCATTAGGTGTGAGTGAGACGAGCCCGGTCACAGTTAATGGAGAGCCACTGGAGCCGTCTGCGTGCAGTGGAAACCGTGGAGGTGGTATTTCAGGAAGTTTTGGCAAAGGTATTGGCAATAGTTTGCAGGAGAGTCTGGAGTCAGAAGGTCAGATGTGAAGGGACAAAAGCCTGTCCTAAGATGACAATGCCACTAATAGGAATAGGGAGATGAGTGCCCACCATTCCTCAAGGAAAAACAGGAGTCAGGACTAGCACTGACTGGGGTGGAAAGGGAACAATAATGCCTTCAGGCTGTAGGACTGAAGCTAAGGGAGACTCAAGAACCTAGGGCCAGGGATAAAACTGTAAAAGTTAGGAAAGCAGGAGAGGATTTGTTTCTGGTGATAGCAGCATAGTTTCTCTTGCAGATAACAGCCACCAACCTTAGACTGGAAAACAATCAAATGAGCAAACAAACAACACTGCCTGAAGGTAGTGTGGAATACAAAAGCAGCAAAAGCTATAAAGGAGTCTACCTGTGAAAGAAAGGAACAGCACTGGGTGAAATGTCTGGGTTTTTCTTTTCTTTTCTTTTCTTTTTTGAAACAGGGTCTTGCTCTGTCACCCAGGCTGGAGTGCAGTGGCACGAGCACGGATCACTGCAGCCTCCACCTCCTAGGCTAAAGCGATCCTCCCACCTTAGCCTCCTGAGTAACTGGGGCTACTGGTGTGTACCTCGACATCCAGTGACATTTGGAACTTTTGTAGAGACAGGGGTTTCACCATGTTGTCCAGACTGAGTTTTTCTTTTTCTTTTTCTTTTTTTTTTTTTTTTTTTTGAGACAAGATCTCGCTGTGTCACCCAGGCTGGAGTGCAGTGGCACGATCACAGCTCACACTGCAGCCTCGACCTCCCAGGCTCAAGCAATGGGTTATGTAAAAAAGACTTTTCCCTAGTCAATGTCACATGGGACATTTAAAATTTGGGTAGGAACCCAAGGTCTCACTGGTTTGGAAAACCAAAAGACAGAGTTTGGGACAACCATGAAAATTAGAAATAGAAAGATGAAAATCCCAGAAAAGGGAGTCTGAGAGTGGAAAGCCCCAAGTTTTGTGTAAAAACTACCGAAATCTGGCTATACATATGTAGGGAAAAATCACACAGACAAGCTAAGGCTAAAGAAACTAAAAAGATATTTACCTGCTGCTCACTGCAAGAAAGACAGGAGTTGTAATTAGTTTACTAAAGATAACCTCTTGAAACAAATCAACATTTTTCAAGAATAACAGAATCCAGAGTCTCTACAATGTATCATTCACTACAACCAAGTTACTATCCAAAGTAACTAGATGTATAAAGAAATAAGAAAATAGAGCCTGTACTCGAGAAAAGCCAACAGCAATCAGAAGGACTGTTTCCAAGGTGATCCAGAGGTAGTAGTTAACAAAGATTTTAAACACCCATTAATGCACATGATATTTTACCACCAAACAATGATGCACATGATATAAAATATGCTCATAATAAACCAGAACTGACTAGGAAATCTAGAACTGAATTATAGAAGTCTGAAATTTAAAAATTTCCTGAATAGGTTTAAGAGAATGGTGAGACCAGGCACGGTGGCTCACACCTGTAATCCCAGCACTTTGGGAGGCCAAGGCAGGTGGATCATGAGGTCAGGAGATAGAGACCATCCTGGCCAACATGGTGAAACCCCGTCTCTACTAAAAATACAAAAATTAGCTGGGTGTGGTGGCATGTGCCTGTAACCCCAGCTACTCGGGAGGCTGAGGCAGGAGAATCGCCTGAACCAGAGAGTCGGAGATTCAGTGAGCCAAGATCACGCCACTGCACTCCAGCCTGGCAGCAGAGCAGACTCTGTCTAAAAGTAAAAAAGAGAGAAAGAGGCCAGGCGCGGTGGCTCACGCCTGCAATCCCAGCACTCTGAGAGGCCGAGACAGGCGGATCACGACTTCAGGAAATTGAGACCATCCTGGTTAACACGGTGAAACCCCGTCTCTACTAAAAATACAAAAAATTAGCCGGGCGTGGTGGTGGACGCCTGTAACCCCAGCTACTCGGGAGGCTAAGGCAGGAGAATGACGTGAACCCAGGAAATGGAGTGAGCCGAGATCGCGCCACTGCACTCGAGCCTGGGCAACCAAGAGAGACTCTGTCTCAAAAAAAAAAAAAAAGAAAAGAAAAGAAAACCATACCTTATAATATCATAGTCAAACTTCCAAAAAAAAAAATTAAATATCAAAACAAAACAAAAAAATAGCAAATTTACCAAGAGGTAGAAAACACATTATGTACAGATGACTTGAGTCCAGGAGTTCGAGACCAGCCTGGGCAACATAGCAAGACCCATCTCTAAAACCAAATTAACTGGGCAGGATGGTGCACACCTATGATCCCAGCTACTCAGGAGGCTGGGGGTTGGGGTGGGGTATCCATTGAGCCTGGCAGCCTGCTTTAGAGAACCATGATCACACCACTGCACTCCAGCCTGGATGACAGAGTAAGACCCTGTCTCCAAAAATGAAAAGAAAAGAAAACTAACGACAAAGATAATGGTAGATTTCTCATCATAAACAATGCAAATCAGAAGTCAGTAGAGATGTATCTTTATTGCTCTGAAAGGAAAAAAAAAACCTTATAATGCTGAAAGAAAAAAACTGTCAAATTAGAATTTTATACCCAGCGAAAATAGCTTTGAGAAACAAAATGAAATAAAGGCTTCCAGATGATATTGGGCACATTCAAGGTGATATAGGGCTGTAGACACAAAATGAAATAAAGGCTTTCATTTCAATAAATGAAAAAAGCTGAAAGAATTTATCACCAGCAGACCTGCACTATAAGGATGTTAGAAGAAGTCCTTCAGGCAGAGAGACAGTGATACCAGATGGAACTCTCCAAAAGAATAAAAAGCACCAGAAATAACAGTTAATACAAGTTAATATAAAATAACTTCCTTTCTTATTATTTTAAATATCTTTAAAACAAAATTGGCTATTTAAAGCAAAAATAATAACATGAATGGTAGGGCTTATAAGAAATATAGAAGTAAAACATACAGCAACAACAATAGCGTAAATGCCAGGAGAAACTGCAGTGTCTTAAGATTCTTATACTATAAACTAATATAATATAATTCAAAGGCAGACAGTACTAAGTTGAAGATGCATGTAAGTGTAAGGCAACCATTAAAATAATACATAAAGGCTGGGCATGGTGGCTCACGCCTGTAATCCCAGCACTTTGGGAGGCCGAGACGGGCAGATCACGAGGTCATAAGATCGAGACCATCCTGGCTAACA
>NW_012116265.1:4070350-4077597 GCF_000951035.1 Colobus angolensis palliatus | reverse complement strand
GAGATCGCGCCACTGCACTCCAGCCTGGGCGACAGAGTGAGACTCCGTCTCAAAAATAAATAAATAAATAAATGAATGAATAAATAAATAAATAAAGATATAGCTATTAAACAAAGAAGATAAAGTAAAAACAGAATACTCAATCCAAAAGGAGGCAGAAAAAAAATAATTGAGCCAATATAAAACAAATAACAACTTAGTCAGTTTAAACCCAATCAAATCAATAATCACATTATATGTAAATGGTCTAAATACCCCAATTAAAAGACAAAGATTGTCAGATAAGATTTAAGAAAAAAAAAATCCACAAGACCAAACTATATGTACTTGTAAGAAAATCGCTGAAATATAAACCCACAACTAGGCTAAAAGCAAAAGGACAGAAGAAATATCACACTAATATCAATCAAAAGAAAGCTTGAATAGCCCTATTAATATCAACGTAGATTTTAAATCAAAAACTATTCACATAGTAAAGGAGATAATTTCATAATGATAGAGGGGTCAATTAATCAAAAGAACATAACAACCCTAAATGTCTAGACACCTAATAACAGAATGTCAAAATACCTGAAGAAGAGTAATATAACATCAAGGAAAAACAGACAAATCGACAATTATAGACTGAGATTTCAGCAACCTTCTCTAGGTACCTGATAGAACAAATAAACAATCAGACAATCAGTAAGGATATAGAAGACTTGAACAATACTATCGACCAAATTGAGCTAATATCAAAAACACTACATTGAACAACAGAAGACTACATATTCAGGTACACATAGAACATTTACCAAGACAGATCCCATTCTGGCCATAAAACATGTATCAATAAATGTAAAAAGGTTAAAGTCATGCAAACTATGGTCTGTGATCACAACAGAATCAAATTAGAAATCAACAGAATGATATTCGGAAAATTCTTAAACATTTAAAAACTAAATAACACATCTCTAAATCCATGGATCAAAGAAGAAATCAAAAGAAAAATCAGAAAGTATTTCTAACTGGATGAAAATGAAAACACAACATACTAAAAAATGTGTGGAACACTGCTAAAGCAGACAAAAAGGAAATTTAAATATCTGTATTCAAAAAGAAAGGTCTTAAATAATTTGAATTTATTTTTTTTTTTATTTTTTGAGACAGAGTTTTGCTCTGTCGCCCAGGCTGGGGTGCAATGATGCGATCTCGGCTCACTGCAACCTCCGCCTCCTGGGTTCAAGCGATTGTCCTGCCTCAGCCTCCTGAGTAGCTGGGATTACAGGTGTGCGCCACCATGCCCGGCTAATTTTTGCATTTTTAGTACAGATGGGGTTTCACCATGTTGGTGAGGCTGGTCTCAAACTCCTGACCTCGGGATCCACCACCTCAGCCTCCCAAAGTGCTGGGATTACAGGTGTGAGCCACCACGCCCAGTCAAATAATTTGTTCTTCTTCTACCTTAAGAAACTAGAAAAAGAACTGCAAATGAAATCCAAAGCAGGCAAAAGAAAGGAAATAATAGAATGGAAATAAATTAAATGTAAAACAAACAAAAGTAGGGAAAAAAAATCAATAAAAACAAAAGTTGGTTCCTTGGGAAGATCAATAAAACTCTCATCAGTATTATTAGGAAAAAGGGAGAGAATACAACAAATACAAGTATCAGGAAAGAAAGGTGATGTCATCACAGTCTACAGATATTAAAATATAGGAGGACATTATCAACAACTTTATGCCAATAAAGTCAATATTTAAATTTAGTTGACAAATTCCCTAAAAGATACAAACAAAAACCAATTAAAAAAAAAAAACAGGCTTACATCTATTAAATAGATTGAATTTGTAGATTAAAATCTTTCACATAGGCCGGACGCGGTGGCTCACATCTGTAATCCCAGCACTTTGGGAGGCTGAAGTGGGCAGATCACGAGGTTAGGAGATCAAGACCATCCTGGCTAACATGGTGAAACCCTGTCTCTACTAAAAATACAAAAAAAAATCAGCCGGGCATAGTGGCGGGCACCTGTAGTCCCAGCTACTCAGGAGGCTGAGGCAGAAGAATGCCATGAACCCGCGAGGCGGAGCTTGCCGTGAGCAGAGATCGCGCCACTGCACTCCAGCCTGGGCAACAGAGAGAGACTCCATCTCAAAAAAAAATAAAAATAAAAATAAAAATTCCTTCCCATAAAAAAGACTCCAGTACCACAATGTTTGCTTAAATTGAAGACTTACTAATCTTCCAGATAATCATCTTTTGTCAGAACTCGGAGTTATGAATAGCTCTCACCCTACTGACGCTTTGTGACTGAGCTCCTCTCTACCCCAAATACAAGAGAGCCTTATAGTTAGGCAGGAATATCATCTCCCCTATTCAGCCTGAAGAAGTTACAGAAGATGCATCTTTGTTCCTCTACAACCCTTAGGATTAAGGGTTCTCTTATAAAAGCGTGGGGCTGGGGAGCGGAATATGTCAGAGGTGTTCAAACCAGAGCAAGTCCATCTTGAATAGGGGATAGGTAAAATAAGGCTGAGACCTACTGGGCTGCATTCCCAGGAGGTTGAGGCATTCTTACTCACAGGATAAGACAGGAGGTCAGCACAAGATACAGGTCATAAGACCTTGCTAATAAAACAGGTTGCAGTAAAGAAGCTGGCCAAGACCCATCAAAACCAAGATGGCCACCAAAGTGACTCTGGTCATCCTCACTGCTCATTATATACTAATTACAATGCATTAGCATGCTAAGAGACACTCCCACCAGCACCATGACAGTTTACAAATGCATGGCAATGTCAGGAAGTTACCCTATATGATCTAAAAAGGAGAGGAATCCTCAGTTCCAGGAACTGTCCACCCCTTTCCCAGAAAACCCATGAATAATCCACCCCTTATTTAGCATACAATCAAGAAATATCTATAAGTATCCTTAGTCCAGCAGCCCAGGCTGCTGCTCCACCTATGGAGTAGCCATTCTCTCTTCCCTTACTTTCTCTAATAAATTTGCTTTTGCTAAAAAAAAAAGAAAAAAAAAAAAAGACTCCAGGCCCAGATATTGTCAGTGGTGAATTCTACCAAACATTTAAGGAGAAAGAATGCTAATTCGACACCAATGCTTCCAAAAAATTGAAGAGGACAGAGTGCCTTCTGCTTTATTCTATGAGTCCAGGATCACATCAATACCAAAACCAGACAAAGATATACAAGAAAAGAAAACTAAAAACCAATATCTCTCACGAATATACACATAAAAATTCTTAACAACAAAAGCTTAGCAAATCAAATCCAGTAATTATAAAGGTAAAATATAATACACAGCCAAGAGGAGTTTATTCCAGAAATGCAGGGTTGATTTAACATAAGAAAGATCAATCAATAGAATAGACCATAGTTGAAACTAAAAAGAAAAAAAAAAAAGTCAAATGATCATCTCAATAGACACAGAAAAAAAATATTTGACAAAATCCAACATCTACTTTTTGTAAAACCTGTCATCAAACTATGAATAAAAAGGAACTTTTTCAACTTCATAAAGAGCATCTACAACAAAAAGCACCACAGCTACTGTTGTATCAGGACTGAATGCTTCCCCTCTGAGATTAAAAACAAGGCAAGATTTTCTGCTCCCATCACTTCTATTTAATATGGTATTGGAAGTTCTAACCATGCAATCAAATAGGAAAAAGAAATAAAAGGTAATCAGGTTGGAAAGAAAGAAGGAAAATTATATTCAAAGATTATGTCATTATCTTTGTAGAAAATCCCAAAGAATCTAAAGAAAAGATCCTAGAACTAGTAAGTGAGTTCAGCAAGATTGCAAGATACAACATCAATATACAAAAAGCAGCTACATTTCTATATCTTGGCAAACAACAATCAGAAATAAAAATAAACAATATAATTTACAATAATATAAATAATTGAAATACTGAAAGATAAATCTGACAAAAGATATACAAGACCTGTAGGCTAAAAAGTACAAAGCACTACTGACAGAAATTAAGGACCTAAATAAGTGGAGCAATATACCATGTTCATGGAAGATTCACTATTGTTTAGATGTTAATTTCCCTCAAATTGATCTAAAGATTTAAAGTATTCCCAGTAAAAATCCCAAAAGGCTTTTTTTCTAGCAGTTCGCAAGCTGATTGACAATTCATATGTAAGTATGAAGGACCCAGAATGGCAAAAACCACTTCCAACAAGAAAAAAATTAGAAGACTTACACTACATGACTCTAAGACTTACAACACTGTAATGATCAAGACACTGTGCTACTGGCATCAAGACAGACAAATGAACCGATGGAACAGAACAGAGTCCAGAAATACACTGGCAAATATTTGGTCAACTAGTTTTAAACAAAAGTAAAAAAGTAATTTAGTAGAGAAAGGTAGTTTATTCTTTTTTTTTTTTTTTTTTTTGAGACGGAGTCTTGCTTTGTCGCCCAGGCTGGAGTGCAGTGGCCGGATCTCAGCTCACTGCAAGCTCCGCCTCCCGGGTTTATGCCATTCTCCTGCCTCAGCCTCCTGAGTGGCTGGGACTACAGGCGCCCGCCACCTCGCCCGGCTAGTTTTTTGTATTTTTTAGTAGAGACGGGGTTTCACCATGTTAGCCAGGATGGTCTCGATCTCCTGACCTCGTGATCCGCCCATCTCGGCCTCCCAAAGTGCTGGGATTACAGGCTTGAGCCACCGCGCCCGGCCTTATTTTTATTTTATTGAGGACAGGAAAGGAGGAAGGGGAGGGGAGGAGAGGAGGAGGAGGGGAAGGAGACGAGAAACAGGATGAGGGGGAGAACGGGGAGAAAGGGAGTTTTTTCAACAAACGTTTCTATAACAACTTGAAATCCATCTGCAAAGAAAAAACAGAACTTCAATACATACCTTGTACCATATACAAAAATCAATTCAAAATGGACAACAGAATTAAACATAAGACTATAAAACTGTTAAAGAAAAACATAAGAGAAAATCATTGTGATCTTGCATTAGGCAAATACCTCTTAGATATAACACCAAAAGTGCAATCCACAAATGAAAAAGCTGGATGAATTTGACTTCAAAATTAAGAATGTCTGGCTCAAGCCTGTAATCCCAGCACTTTGGGAGGCCGAGATGGGCGGATCACGAGGTCAGGAGATCGAGACCATCCTGGCTAACATGGTGAAACCCCGTCTCTACTAAAAAATACAAAAAACTAGCCGGGCGAGGTGGCGGGCGCCTGTAGTCCCAGCCACTCAGGAGGCTGAGGCAGGAGAATGGCATAAACCCGGGAGGCGGAGCTTGCAGTGAGCTGAGATCCGGCACTGCACTCCAGCCTGGGCGACAGAGCGAGACTCCGTCTCAAAAAAATGTCTGCTCTTTGAAAGACACTGTCAAGAGAATGAAAAGACAAGTAACAGATTGTGATAAAATATTTGCATATCACACATTTGATGAAGAACTTATATCTAGAATACCTTAAAAACTCTCAAAACTCAGTGAGTAAATAACTAACCCAACAATATAATGGGCAAAACACTGGAACAGGCCCTTTACTAAAGAAGATATTTTAATGGCAAATAAGAACATGAAAAGTTGCTCAACCACAACAGCCATTAAGGAAATGCCAATTAAATCTACAATGAGATATTACCATTACATTCCTATTACAATGGCTAATTTTTTTTTTTTTTTTTTGATACAGAGTCTTGCTCTGTTGCCCAGGCTGGAGTACAGTAGTGTGATCTTGACCCTCTGCAACCTCTGCCTCCCAGGTTCAAGCAATTCTCCTGCCTCAGTCTCCCAGGTAGCTGGGATTACAGGCATATACCACTACATCCGGCTAATTTTTGTATTTTTAGTAGATGGGGTTTTGCCATGTTGACCAGGCCGGTCTCGAACCCCTGACCTCAGGGGATCCACCTGCCTAGGCCTCCCAAAGTGCTGGGATTACCAACAATGGTTAAAATTTTAAAAGCCTGGATCATACCAAGTTTTAGCAAAGATGTGAAGCAACTGGAACTCTCATACCCTGCTGGTAGAAATGTAAAATAGCATAAATACTTTGAGAAACATTTTGACAGTTTCTTAAAAAGTTGAACATATATCTACTATATGACCTAGCTATTCCAATCTTAGGTATATATCTGATAGACATGAAAGCATATGTCCTCCATACAGAGATTGGTACACAAAGGTTCACAGCAGTTTTGTAACAGCCCTAAACTGGAAACAATTCAAACATTTTTCAAAAGGTAAATTGAAAAACAAATTGTGATATATCCATACAATGGAATACTATGCAGCAATAAAGAGGATAGAAGTGTTAATCCATACTCAACATGGATGAAATTTATTCTATTCTATTCTATTTCATTTCATTTTATTTTATTTTTAAAGAGAAGGAGTTTTGCTCATGTTGCCCAGGCTGGAGTGCAATGGCGCGATCTTGGCTCACTGCAACCTCCACCTCCTGGGTTCAAGTGGTTCTCCTGTCTCAGCCTCCCAAGTACCTGGGATTACAGGCATGCGCCACCACGCCTGGGTAATTTTGTATTTTTAGTAGAGATAGGTTTCTCCATGTTGGTCAGGCTGGTCTTGAACTCCCGAACTCAGGTGACCCACCCACCTCGGCCTCCCAAAGTGCTGGGATTACAGGTGTGAGCCACCGCACCCGGCCTGATGAATCTTAAAATAAGTATGCTGAATGAAAGATCCTGGAGACACACAGACCCCTAAAAAAGTACATGCTATATGATTCTATTATATAAAATTCTAGACAGTGCAAACTAATCTGCAGTGACAGAGACAAAATAGTGGTTGCTTTCATACTTGTTGGAGGGTGGGGAGGAATGTAAGGAGAGATGACAAATGGGAAGGAAGCAGCTTTTGTGGATGATGAATACCTTCATTATCTTGATTGTTAGGATGAAGCCACAATGTACACATACATCAAAACTACACACTTCGAATATGTGTAGTATATCATATATCAATAAAGTTAGTTTTGAAAGACTACCTGATATGTTAAGACATGCTTCCTAAAGTTTTCCACCAAAGTATCCCTACAGAATAAAACTCTAGGGATCTAGGGCTATAATTCATTAGCCATCAATCCCACAACCCAAATTTCTTTAAGTCTCATCCTGTCTTCTGAAAATCATACATATGTGGTTCCTTCCTAGTCAAAAAACAATTCATAAGGCCGGGCACGGTGGCTCAAGCCTGTAATCCCAGCACTTTGGGAGGCCGAGACGGGCGGATCACGAGGTTAGGAGATC
>NW_012116265.1:4056639-4069525 GCF_000951035.1 Colobus angolensis palliatus | reverse complement strand
AGGATGGTCTCGATCTCCTGACCTCGTGATCAGCCCGTCTCGGCCTCCCAAAGTGCTGGGATTACAGGCTTGAGCCACCGCGCCCGGCGCAAAGTCTAGATGCTTTTACTTTCTTCCTATAGTGTTTCTCTCTCCCCACTCCTCTTTTTTTTCCTTTTTTAACTTGTAATTGCTGGGAAATTGGGACAGAAAATATATTTGCCAGTATTAGACACTACTTTCCTCTTTTAAGGAAGCAGTGCCTAAGAATTTCAAATGTTTATCATCTGAATGATTTGAAATGAGCAAACAAAAAATTAGACTCCTATCCAGGAAGGGGGCATTTTTGGTTCTGATTAACTGAATATTCTAGATATTGTAGAAATATTATTGTTGTTTCCTTTCCACCGGATTATACAATGCTTCTGGATTATACTTATGGCCTTTAACTGGGCATGATGGCACACACCAGTAGTTTTGAGACTTGAGAAGCTGAGGTGGGAGGATCCCTGGAGCCCAGGAGTGTGTGAAGTTGCAGCGAGCTATGAGTGCACCACTGCATTCCAGCCTGGGCGACTATATTAGTCAGTTCTCATGCTGCTTATAAAGACATACCTGAGACAGTGCAATTTTTTTTTTTTTTTTTTTTTTTTATATAGGGTCTCACTCTGTTGCCTAGGCTGGAGTGCAGTGGTGCAATCTCGGCTCACTGCAACCTCTGCCTCCCGGTTCAAGTGATTCTCCTACCTCAGCCTCCTGAGTAGCTAGGATTACAGGTATGTGCCACCACGCCTAATTTTTGTATTTTTAGTAGAGATAGGGTTTCATCATGTTGGTCAGGCTGGTCTTGAACTCCTGACCTCGTGATCCGCCTGCCTTGGCCTCCCAAAGTGCTGGGATTACAGGCGTGAGCCACCACACCTGGCCTTGAGACTGTGTAATTTATAAGGAAAAAGAGGTTTAGCCGGGCGCGGTGGCTCACGCCTGTAATCCCAGCACTTTGGGAGGCCGAGGCAGGCGGATCACGAGGTCAGGAGATCGAGACCATCCTGGCGAACACGGTGAAACCCCGTCTCTACTAAAAATACAAAAAACTAGCCGGGCGAGGTGGCGGGCGCCTGTAGTCCCAGCTACTCGGGAGGCTGAGGCAGGAGAATGGCGTGAACCCAGGAGGCGGAGCTTGCAGTGAGCTGAGATCTGGCCACTGCACGCCAGCCTGGGCGGCAGAGCGAGACTGTCTCAAAAAAGAAAAAGAGGTTTAATGGACTCACAGTTCCATATGGCTAGGGAGACGTCACAATCATGGTGGAAGGCAAAGGAGAAGCAAAGGCATGTCTTACATGGCAGCAGGCAAGACAGCATGATCAGGGGAACACCCCTTTATAAAACCATCAGATCTCGTGAGACTTATTCACTATCACCAGAACAGCACAGGAAAGACTCACTCCCATGATTCAATTACCTCCCACCAGGTCCCTCCCATGACACATAGGAATTATGGGAAACACAATTCAAGATGAGATTTGGGTGGGGACACAGCCAAACCATATCAGTGACCAAGGGAGACCCTCCCTCTATATTTACTTATTTATTTATTTAGAGACAGAGTCTCACTCTATTGCTCAGGCTGGAGTGCAGTGGCACAACCTTGGCTCACTGCAACCTCCATCTCCTGGATTCAAGCGATTCTCCTGCCTCAGCCTTCCAAGTAGCTGGGATTACAGGCGCCCGCCACCATGCCTAGCTAATTTTTGTATTTTTAACAGAGATGGGGTTTCACCATGTTGACCAGGCTGGTCTCAAACTCCTGACCTCAAGTGATGCACCCGCCTCAGCCTCCCAAAGTGCTGGGATTACAGGTGTGAGCCACCACGCCCAGCCTCTATTTTTTATATTTTTATAATGACATATATATATATGACCTGCAAGTTTCTTTATGTAGTCCTGTGGCTGTAAAGAAAGGCAGAAAAGAATGTTCTGTGTAGAAGCCCTGTGAACAAATCTCTCAGGTCTATAGGCTCATCTCTTTGCTACTTTGATAAACAATTTATAATTTCATGATGCTTTATAGGAGAGTGGTTTATAATAAATACATATTTCATTGTCTCTAGAATTCAGAAACTAATCAAAAATTACTTTTGAACAGTACAGAAGTTAACTCATCCAAGCAAGTTCAAATAAGGTCAGACTGACCTCAGCTTACCAGAATGTTGTCTGAAAGAATAAGTACCTAGGAGTTTTAATTTCTTTAGGACTTTCTCTTTCTCTCTTGCTTCAACACTTGTGGAATCCCAATGCTATCACTGGCGCATTCATGATGTTGCAAGGAGCTAAAAGCAAGATGTCTCAGACTTTAATGTACAAACAAATCACATGGGGGATCTTGTTAAAATGTAGGTTGGGATTTGGCAGGTTTGGAACGGAGTCTGCATTTCTGTATTTCCGCCAAACTTCCAGGTGATGCATCAGCAAAGTACAATATCTACGCTGCGGGTTCTGGACAACACTTAGCAAAGACTTAAACACCAGTGGTTCTTTTTTCTTTTTTTTTTGAGATGGAGTCTCACTCTGGCACCGAGGCTGGAGTGCAGTGGCACAATCTCAGCTCAATGCAACCTCCACCTTCCAGGTTCAAGCGATTCTCCTGCCTCAGCCTCCTGAGTAGCTGGGACTACAGGCATGAGCCACCGTGCCTGGCCTTAAACTCCAGTATTCCTAAAGTACCGTACCTGGACTAGCAGAACCAGTATCACTTGGGAACATGGGAGAAATGTCAGTGTTGGGGCCCTACCCCAGACCTCCTGAATCAGAAACTCCAGTAGTAGGGCCTAGATGTCTGTTAACAGCCTTCCAGGTGATTATGATGCACACTAATATTCAAGAAGCACTAGCTTAGAGAATGAGAAATAACTGACTGCAACTGCAGAAAAACAGCTCAATTTTAAAAGGTCTGCAATGCCAAGAGAAAGCCATGGAAACTTTAGGAAGAAGCGTAGTTATGGAAGAATATTTTAAACCAGACTGTGTTTAAGTCTTCCAAGAGACATCATCAGTTCTAATGTTTTTAAGGAAAAAAAAAACCACCTTAAATACGCAAACATAAAAGCTTTCTTGTTGACAAGGTACAATATATATACCACCAGCATAATCACAAGCTCCATTTTCTCATGTTTATAATAAACATGTCACAACCATATTTTTTAAAACCCTCTTCCCTCTCCAAACTGTTTAAATTTGAACACATAAAACTACATCTATTCTTAAACTTTACAAACCTTAAATAATGTGTGAGAACGCTACAAAATGATCAGAAAAACACCGCACAGCCACTGATTTACTGTGGCAAAACAAAAATCTATCAGTTGGGAAAACAATATAATTAGAGGATCCTATTTAGAAGGATGTTGGCAAGTTGATTTCACCCCAAGTTTAACCAGCATTTCCACTGATCACCAAATGAGAATGAGGTCAACCAGATGATTATTTTGAATAATTGTGCTACTTACACAGATTTAAGAAAAAAAAAACTCCCTATTGTAGGCACCAGATAAAAGAGATCTGTATAGCTATACATGTAGGTAACAAAGACTTAAGAGATACATTAAACTGAATCACAAATAGAGAAAGGTAGGAGGCTGACATGCCAGAATTCAACAAAAATGGGAAGAAATTGATAGAGAAAAACTAAATTGTTATACTCAGGCTCCCCCAAAGGTCATGTAGAGAATGAAATGTATGTAAAAATTAGTATCTACAGAAAGGGCAGTTGAGAATGTAAATAGGCACTGATTACACCAAGTTGCTTGGGGCCACATAAACTCAAAGCTAAAAACTTACTGTGCTTTGGCTTCATACATGTCATGCACGGAGGAAAGCTACACACGAGGCCCCTTGTTCCACCCTGTCTTTCCCCTTCACTCTCCTCTGGTTGACCTAAGAAAAACGTGAATGCCAGCTGATGGCACTCATTAACTGCCCTGCCTCTCCAAGAGCAATGCAGGAGCCAGCAGCATCATCACCTGGAGGTGCACTGTCAGAAATGCAGACTCTGGCCAGGTGCGGTGGCTCACGCCTGTAATCCCAGCACTTTGGGAGGCCAAGGTGTGAGGATCACCTGAGGTCAGGAGTTTGAGACCAGCCTGGCCAACATGGTGAAACCCATCTCTACTAAAAATACAAAAATTAGCCAGGCATGGTGGTGGGTGCCTATAATCCCAGCCACCCAGGAGGCTGAGGCAGGAGAAACGCTGGAACCTGGGAGGCAGAGGCTGCAGTAAGCCAAGATCGCACCACTGCACTGCACTTCAGTCTGGGTAACAGAGCAAGACTCTATTCCCCCTCCCCCCAAAAAAAAGAAAGAAAGAAAGAAAAAAAGGAAACGCAGATTCTCTCAGTCCCACTCTGGACCTGTTGAATCAGAATGTGTATTTTAACATTTCTAACTTGCGGGCACATTGTTTGCGAAGCACTGCTCAAGCCTGTTTTCAGGCTCTTGGATCCACCTGGATCGCCTCCACCCATGGGACTTCTGACTTTATTCCCAGACCTTTGACCCACAAGCCTCCTGGATGAATCGGGGTGCCACTTGAGCGATGGTGGTGCTGAACCACCCCAAGCTAACACACGGCTTGGGCAGCTCCTTGTAAGGAATTAAATGTCCTTGCTCAAATTGTATCTTAGTTTGGAGAGCAGGATAGAAAGGATAGTACTACTCCTGTTTTACAGATTGACAAAAACCAGTCTCTTAAAAGTTAAGTGAATTATTTAAGGTCAAAGCTTATTATTAGCAAAGTACTGACTAAAAGCCATGTTTCCTCTTCCTTATGTTACAGCATACTGCCTGGTCTTCCTTGGAAATCCTGAAGAACAACGAGAAAAGCTCCCACTTAAGTTGGGATGTGGGGTTCTGGTGGTCTGAGCTATAACCAAGAATGTAGCTCTATTGCTTTCTTCCTTCTTTCTTTGGTTGCTTTTTGCTTGGTTGGTTTTTGGCTTTGCTTTTTATAGCAGCAAATCAGGGTCAAGATTTTCATTCCCCAAGAAGCCTTGGTAAGTGTCACCTCACCAATCACCCCCTTCCTGGGAATTTTGCCTGACCAGAGACGTGCTTTCTCCCCCACCCCAACCCCCGCCCCCCAGTATGGAATTCAGATAGAATATAATCATGCATTTCTTCAAGCGATTCTCCTGCCTCAGCCTCCCAAGTAACTGAGATTACAGGTGCACGCCACCACATCCAGCTAATTGTTATATTTTTATTTTTAGTAGAGACGGGGTTTCACCATGTTGGCCAGGCTGATCTGGAACTCCTGACCTCAGGTGATCTGCCCGCTTCAGCCTCCCATAGTGCTGGGATTATAGGCGTGAGCCACCACGCCTGGCCCTGTGTATTCTTTTTGATAGGAAAAACTTTCAAGACTCATTTTTCAAAGAAACATTCTAACTTGTGGGCACATTGTTTGCGAAGCACTGCTCAAGCCTGTTTTCAGGCTCTTGGATCCACCTGGATCGCCTCCACCCATGGGACTTCTGACTTTATTCCCAGACCTTTGACCCACAAGCCTCCTCGATGAATCGGGGTGCCATAAAAAAAAGAATTTTACCTTTCAGACCTTAAAAAAAGGAAGCTATCGGCCGGGCGCGGTGGCTCAAGCCTGTAATCCCAGCACTTTGGGAGGCCGAGACGGGCGGATCACGAGGTCAGGAGATCGAAACTATCCTGGCTAACATGGTGAAACCCCGTCTCTACTAAAAAATACAAAAAACTAGCCGGGTGAGGTGGCTGGTGCCTGTAGTCCCAGCTACTCGGGAGGCTGAGGCAGGAGAATGGCGTGAACCCGGGAGGCGGAGCTTGCAATGAGCTGAGATCCGGCCACTGCACTCCAGCCCTGGCGACAGAGCGAGACTCCGTCTCAAAAAAAAAAAAAAGGAAGCTATCTAACCAGACTCAATCCAAGGTGCTGCTCCAACGTCTTCCAGGGCATGCAGTCTTCTAACCTAAGTCCCTACGGCACACTGCCCTAGCTGCAAGAAACACATGAAGAAAAAGAAATTGGTCATCTTCTGGGCCAGTGCTCAAATTTTGCTGTACATTAGACTCCCCTGGGGAACTTGTAAAAATTTCCACGCCCAGGCCACATCCCAGACCAATTCAGTCAGTGGATATGGAATTGGGCATCAGACTTTTTCAAACTTCCCAGGTGATTCCAGTGTGCATCAAGCGATGAGAACGGATGTGCTAGGCAGTGTCCTCCACCCAGTCTCCCTCTGATGCCAAGAGGCCCGTTCTATCCACTGCTCCACTCATCCTATGCTTATGCCATTCTTCCTGCATCCCAGGCAGCAGAAGCTCGGGGGATATATTTCTGCCCACATCTCAGAATCTGCTCTTCCAAAACAGCTGCTTCAATTGAAGATATATTTTGTGCAAGGCTCTTCCATTTAATGAAGAATTTTTTTCTCATTCCCTTAATATTCCTTCCCATTAAGGCATAACCTACAAACAGCAGATGAATTACACTTACGCAGTGACTATAAAGGACAGCTGTTTTATCTCAATGGAGCATTTTCTCTTTATGATTCCATTATTTTACTCCGGCGTGACATGCCCAATGTTTTAAATAAGGCACAGCTTTCCTTTTCTTTTCCTTTTTTTTTTTTTTTAAGTTAAGGTGAAATTTCAGCTGGAAATCTACTCTAAAAGATCTTCAACAGTCCGTATAAGAAGACGGCAGTATTTATTTTTTATGAGCAGCTGAAGGTTGATCAAAACATTCCTCCTCAGCCACAAAATGTGTAACCCTGGCATTTTTCAGTACTATTTCTTGGCACACTGAACACAGGTCAAGACATGGAACGGCATTTTATTTGAATTATTATTCTTGAGCTTCCTGAATCTTCAAGCAGCAATACTTAAAGACACTCATTCATGGTTAGCAGATAATGCAGCCTTTTTTTCACCCAGCAGTGACCTAGTACAGAGAAAATACAGTGAATAAACTTTTTACTAAAGAGGTGCTGTTAAGTTGTCCTTGGATTGCAACTGCCTGCGTGTGAACTTCTAGAATATTTTCCAGACTGTCTTTTCAACAAGCAGAGCTTGCTGAGTTTGCCAAACCTACTTCCTTACCTTTGTCTATTCTGTTCTTTGGCAGCTCTTCTTAACAAGCCTACCCCATTCAAGATCTTTCCCCTGCTCTAATCCATCTCATTATATCCTCTACAATTTCACTTTTTACCTATCCATAATATGGATCTTCAGAAGAACTCCCCAAAAGGATGAAGTCAGAGTCACGATTGATTTTCTGTTAACACTGGGAGGGCGATTTATGTATATGCCCATAGAAACATACGTCGTTTGTAACGCCCAGTTAGTACAGAAGAATCAGTCATATATTCTACTCCATAAACTTGGTTCTGTTCAATGATAAAAGACTATATTATTAAAGACAAAGATTAAATAGTTGTAAATAACAGCACATGTGTTTGAGTTGATCTTGAGTCTTTTCAATACATCAGCACTCTGCAAAGGTCATTGGAGGCAAAATAAAGCCACAAGCCAAGATATTTCAGGTGAGGAATGAAGCGCAGATGAAAAGCCTTGCCAGCGTCTTAACAGCACTGCATGGGGGCTCCAAAATCTGGTAGACCTGGTTTCAAATCCTGGCTATGCCACTAGTCCTAGCTCTGTATCCCTAGGTCAGGTTTCAGCCTCTGTAACTATCTGCATCTCTAAAATGTAAATAATAGCAATAATGACCTTCGTGAAGTTGCTGTGAGGATTAAAGTGCTTAGAAAGTAGTGAGTGCACGCTAGCTATTTTAATTGCATTTCACAGATAAATGCAACCCAAAGAAACCCACGAGCAAGAGGAATAGGTATTATTTGTGTCTGTGTTCTAGATGTGAAAAGTGAGGCTTATAAAGATTAAATAAGGTCAGCCAGATGCAGTGGCTCACGCCTATAGTCCCAGCACTTTGGGAGGCCGAGGCGGGCGGATCATGAAGTCGGGAGTTCGAGACCAGCCTGACCAACATGATGAAACCCCGTCTCTACTAAAAATACAAAAATTAGCTGGGCATGGTGGTGCATGCCTGAAATCCCAGTTTGGGAGGCTGAGGCAGGAGAATCGCTTGAACCTAGGAGACGGAGGTTGCAGTGAGCCGAGATCGGGCCTCTGTACTCCAGCCTGGGTGACAGAGCAAGACTCTGTCTCAAAAATTAAAAAAAAATAAAAAAATTTTAAAAAGATTAAATAAGGTCATCCTCCAGGTTTATCTTCCAAAAACATAAAAATGGTTGTCCTGTTCTCTGTTTAAAATCGTCAGTGGCCCCCATCACCAGGAAATTACAAAGAAGTATAAAATCCAAATTCTTTATCATGGCATGACCCCTTGATTACATCTTCTTTTTCTCTCCTCAACTCAACCCCATGTCAGTTCTGCCACAAAGTGTCTCCAGAGCACCAGAGGGAATTCTGCTCCTCTCTCCTCTGGGATGCCATTCTACCTGGATACACTTCGAACAAAGCACCCACGGCATTTCCTGAGGGTGTTGGTTTATGTGTCTGAATGCACACCCTAAACAGGAAGTTCCTGGAGAATGGGGACAATGTCCTATTCATCTTTGTAATACCAACATCTAACCTGGTGGAACTCCACAAAATGGAAGATTCCCGGGTGGATTTCATGAAATGCTTGGTGGATGAATAAGTGGAAGGATGAATGGATAGATGGTCTGTCCTATCCAGTGAATTGCATGGAATGACTGATGGATGCTGGATGGACTGTCCAATCTAGAGGAGTCTATGAAATGTTTGATGAATGAATGAATGGATGGATTGATGGACTGTCCAATTTAGAGGATTCCATGAAATGCTGGATGAACGGATGGATGGATGGATGGATGGATGGATGGATGGATGGATGGATGGACGGATGGACTATTCAATCTAGTGGATTCTATGAAATGCTTAATGGATTAATAAAATGCATGGATGAATGGATGGAAGGATGGCCTGTCCAAAGCCATGCAACAAGTAAATTGCAGAGCCAAAGCAGCTCCCACATCTTCCAACCTCTTGTTGGGGCATGGTTCCCTTCGTTCCCCCACTGCCTTTGCTAATGTGTGGGTGACATCTCTGAAAACACTGGTGATTAAATCTCTAGATCCAGAATGAACTTACCAAACAACCTTAGGCCATGTTGCTAAGAACAAACAAACAACAAAACTTTGTGCATCAATTTACATATCTATAAAAGAGGCTCAACTTAATACTGGAGTTTAGAATACATGGAGAGGTAAAGGAGGAATAAGAGAGAAGCCTATTAGATGATATTGACAAGTTGCTTCTTCAAAAGAACCTCAATCGAAAACTGTCACAATAGTAAATATAATTAGATGACAATAATAATACCATATACCACAGTTTATTACTATCCTTTCTTCTGAGGCTTTCAATTGGAACTGAAAACACAATTACTAATTAAATGAGACAACAGGAGGTATCATTTTCCAAATGGAACCCTAGTGATATAAATGAGTTACTGCAGCTTCTCAAATTTCTCACTGTCACCCAAAGAGGGGGTTAATCACTTGGCTAGAGTTAACTCAGAAAAACAGATCCAAGTCATGTATTTCTTCTTCTGCTCAAAACGCAGTTCATTTATGCATTTCCTAACTAGCTACTGTGGCCACTATAAGGTCACAAAGATGTTAAAACCCAGTTCCTCCCCTCAAGGAGCATAATGTACCCAGGGCGCACAGATGGCACAAAATCTAGCCAAGACTTTTATCAAAAAACCAAGGCCTCTGGGAAGGAAATAAGAAACAGGGGACACATATTCCTGGTGTTGGAGGAGTCCAGGTAAAGAATAAAAACAGAATTTTGAAGTGAAGACAGAATGAAGCAGGAGGCTGCCATCTCTAGGGGGCTTCAGAAGACTCTGTTTTCCTTTTTCCCTTTCTTTTCTCTTTTTTTCTTTTTTGAGACAGAGTTTTGCTCTTGCCCAGGCTGAAGTGCAATGGTGCAATCTTGGTGCAATCTTTGCCCAGGCTGAAGTGCAATGGTGCAATCTTTGCCCAGGCTGAAGTGCAATGGTGCAATCTTGGCTCACCGCAACCTCTGCCTCCCGAGTTCAAGCAATTCTTCTGTCTCAGCCTCCCAAGTAGCTGGGATTACAGGCATGTGCCACTACGCCCGGCTAATTTTGTATTTTTAGTAGAGATGGGGTTTCTCTATGTTGGTCAGGCTGCTCTCAAACTCTCGACCTCAGGTGATCCGCCCGCCTTGGCCTCCCAAAGAGCTGGGATTACAGGCATGAGCCACCGCACCCAGCCTTTTATTATTTATTTATTTATCTATCTATTTATTTATTTGTGAGACGGAGTCTCACTCTGTCGCCCCAACTGGAGTGCAGTGGTGGGATCTCAGCTCACTGCAACTTCCGCCCCTGGGTTCAAGAGATTCTCCTGCCTCAGCCTCCCGAGTAGCTGGGATTATTGGCATGCACTACCGTGCCCAGCTAATTTTTGTATTATTAGTAGAGATAGGGTTTCACCATGTTGGTCGGGCTGGTCTCAACTCCCAACCTTATGATCCACCTGCCTCGGCCTCCCAAAGTGCTGGGATTACAGGCGTGAGCCACCACGCCTGGCCACTTTTTTTATTTTTAAAAATTTAGTTGTATAGTACCAAATTATTCACTTGTCTTTTAACTGAAACCTTTCCCAATTTGTGCTTTTAAAGGGATCTGAAGACAAAAAGGTTATGTAGTCAAATAGAAATTTGAGAAAATGAAATAAAAATAAAATAGCATCTCCTAGAAAAGGACATAATGTGCAGTTTTGACCAAATTAATTTAATGTTTGTTTTTTCAGGAACATCTTGCTGCTGAAAAACACAGAAAATACTGGTCCAGTGAAAATGATACATAAATCACTCCCCTGTTTTTATTTTGCCTTTGTCTCAGTTTAAAAGAAAAAAAATGGGATGTCTATAATGGAGAAATAAAAGCAGGGCTTATAGCTAGGGTCGGTGACAAAATTTCAAAATCATATAAACACAACCTTGAGTCCTGCTCACCACTTACATTGTGTGACCTTGGCCTAAAAATTGCTTACACTTTCTCAGCCTCAGTTTCCATATCAGTCAAATGGGAATAATATTAACTGCCTCTTAGGGTAAGTAGGTGTATTGATTGAGAAATCCAAGCGAAATCATCCAGCAGAGTACTTAGCACAGAGCACACTTTGATGGTCAGGAACTGCTGCGTGAGACACTGATGGGTGACAGAGAGAGGCCCACTAGGGTTAGTCCACTGCAGCTGTGCCTTCTGATACTAAAACAAAAATATATTCAACTTCAATATGCTTGAAAAACTAGACATAGGCTGCATGGGAAAAGAAAAAGGAAACATAATGGAAGAGAAGTCTGAAGAACGCTGATCTCAGACCAGATTTTCAAGGAAACGAGTTTAATATGAAATTACAAAAACAGTGTCCTCGGCTGTCTCTACTTTTCTATGAAATCTGATAGCCAGATATCATGATGCAACAGGAGAACAAAGAAAATGCAAAGAACAGCAGGATAAATACTTTTAGTTGTTTTCTCACGCCACTCCTTCATATTGTTGTTTGCAGCATGGTAGTAGAAGGAAATGCAATAACCATGCGAAATGTACGGCAGACTTTAGGATTGTGGACATTTCTGAGCAAATAGAGATAACAACAAAGGCCAGGAACAAGTGACTATGGGGTATCTTGATCTTTCCAAGATCAAGACCTTGAAAACAGATGCTTTACCTAGCCAAGTAAATCAATGTTTGCCACTGCCCTCTAAAAGGCATGCTTAATATAGACCTAAAACTGAAGCAAATCCTTACACTGGAGTTCCATAACAGACATTTTTTTAAAATCTTGCATATAAAGTTGGCTGGCGACCTAAAGCAACCAGTTAGAAAGAAAATGAGGCCGGGTGCGGTGGCTGATGCCTGTAATCCCAGCACTCTGGGAGGCCAAGGTGGGCGGATCACAAGGTCAGGAGTTCAAGACCAGCCTGGCCAACATAGTGAAACCTCGTCTCAACTAAAAATACAAAAAAGAAACAATTAGCCGAGCATGGTGGCATGCACCTGTAGTCCCAGCTACTTGGGAGGCTGAGGCAGGAGAATTGCCTGAACCTGGGAGGCGGAGGTTGCAGTGAGCCAAGATCACGCCCCTGCACTCCAACCTGGGTGACACAGTGAGACTGTGTCTCAAAAAAAAAGAGAGAAAGAAAAAGAAAGAAAATGAATGAGCTATATGCCTTTTTTTTTTTCTTTTTTCTTTTTTTTTTTTTTGTTGAGACGGAGTCTCGCTGTGTCGCCCAGGCTGGAGTGCAGTGGCCGGATCTCAGCTCACTGCAAGCTCCGCCTCCCGGGTTTACGCCATTCTCCTGCCTCAGCCTCCCGAGTAGCTGGGACTACAGGCGCCCGCCACCTTGCCCGGCTAGTTTTTTGTATTTTTAGTAGAGACGGGGTTTCACCGTGTTAGCCAGGATGGTCTCGAACTCCTGACCTCGTGATCTGCCCGTCTCAGCCTCCCAAAGTGCTGGGATTACAGGCTTGAGCCACCGCGCCCGGCCGCTATATGCCTTTAAAAATCAAATTTTGTTAGGATAAAACATCCAAAGACTGCTGCTGCTAAGAGAAGTCTATATGGAATGTTCCTTAATATAAGTGACTCAGATCAGGTCTTAAAAATACTTTTGTTGTGCAGAGATTTGCAGTATTAAGTAGGAAATGTCTAATAAGTGTTTGCAACATGAAGGAACTGAATGAATGAATGAATGAATAAACTAAATGGCTGAGTCAGAGTATCTTTGGCTAAGTCACAGTATTTTAGAATTGGAAGAATTCTTTTTTTTCTT
>NW_012116265.1:4002883-4056506 GCF_000951035.1 Colobus angolensis palliatus | reverse complement strand
TAGCCAGGATGGTCTCGATCTCCTGACCTTGTGATCCGCCCGTCTCGGCCTCCCAAAGTGCTGGGATTACAGGCTTGAGCCACCGCGCCCAGCAGAATTGGAAGAATTCTAAGATTCTTACCAATTTTGATTTCAATTTGTACATTGTGTCATTGGAAGCTCAGGACCTCACTGGACAGATCTCTTGCAAATATTTGTCGGATGTATGAATGGAACCAGAGCTACAGAAACAGGTACTTTTCCTTCCCCGGTTCACTTCAAACACATCTTGTGGGTGGTGCTGTAAGAGGTGTTTGAACCACATCAACTCCATCTTGAATAGGAGCTGGGTAAAATAAGGCTGAGACCTACTCGGCTGCATTCCCAGACAGTGAAGGCATTCTAAGTCACAGGATGAGATAAGAGGACAGCACAAGATACAGGTCACAAAGACCTTGCTGATAAAACACTCTGTGGTAAAGAAGACGACCAAAACCCGCCAAAACCAAGATGGCCGCAACAGTGACCTCTGGTCATCCTCAGTGCTACACTCCCACCAGCGCCACAACAGTTAACAAATGCCATAGCAATGTCAGGAATCTACCCTATATGGTCTAAAAAAGGGGAGGCATGAATAATCGCCCCTTTGTTTAGCATATCATCAAGAAATAACCATAAAAATGTGCAACCAGCAGCCCTCGGGGCTGCTCTATGGAGTAGCCATTTTTTTATTCCTTTACTTTCTTTACAAACTTGCTTTCGCTTTACTCTATGGACTTGCCCTGAATTCTGTCTTGCATGAAATCCAAGAATCCTCTCTTGGAGTCTGGATCAGGACCCTCTTCCTGTAATGGTGCTATGGCTGGGATTTTGCTCCCTGCTCTGCCACTCTGTACATCCTTGAGCATAGCTGTACATCCTTGAGCAAACTTTTTCACTTCTCAGGTTTCCCTATTTGTAAACTGGGCAGGTGGAACTACAAAGGTCCCTTGCATCAGCAACATTCTAAGATTACTCAGGAAAATATAAGCCCAAAGATCCGAGTTGTTAAAGGAAAGGGGTCCTGATTCAGACCCCAAGAGAGGGTTCTTGGATCTGGCGCAAGAAAGAATTCGGGGCGAGTCCGCAGTGCAAAGTAAAAGCAAGTTTATTAAGAAAGTAAAGTGGCAAAGGAACAGCTACTCCACGGACAGAGTAGGACGTTCCTGAAATTAAGAGGAAGAATGCATCCACCCTAGGTACAATACTCATATATATGGGGAGATGTGCTCTGCTACAAGGGTTTGTGATAAAGGATTAATTTTCTTAATTACTATATTTTGCAATAATTGATATTATTATCTTTAAAGCAAAATTAAGAGTGCCTTTGTTCTCCAGATATCGAGATATCTGGACACCCCCAAGTCTGGCTCTGCTTAGTAAACAATATTAATTTGGGCCGGGCGCGGTGGCTCAAGCCTGTAATCCCAGCACTTTGGGAGGCCGAGACGGGCGGATCACGAGGTCAGGAGATCGAGACCATCCTGGCTAATATGCTGAAACCCCGTCTCTACTAAAAAATACAAAAAACTAGCCGGGCGAGGTGGTGGGCGCCTGTAGTCCCAGCTACTCGGGAGGCTGAGGCAGGAAAATGGCGTAAAAACCCGGGAGGCGGAGCTTGCAGTGAGCTGAGATCCGGCCACTGCACTCCAGCCTGGGCGACAGAGCAAGACTCCGTCTCAAAAAAAAAAAAAAAAAAAAGAATTTGTTCCCTTACCCGTAAACGTCTAGAAGCTAGGAATGCCTAACTTTCTGAGAATGGAGCCCAGCAAATCTCAGCCTAATTTTCCTAGCCCTCGCTCAAAATGGAGTCACTCTGGTTCGAATGCCTCTGACAGACTTTTCACAAGTTCAGCATGATCAGAACAAACAAACACAACCTGAGGTTAGTCAAGTTCATCATTGCTTTTGTCGAACAGCTCATTTCTCTACTAAACCACAAACTACTTTCTGCATCTTTTCCACATTTGTGCCTTAGAAAAAGTGGGACTGATGAGATGGCTTGGAGCAACCCCTTCCGTGTCTACCCAGAGAATTTCTGAAGCGTATTAAGGAGATTTATAATTTGAGATGCGAGTGCCATTTCATTAATTGGCATTCTTGGAGATTTTGATTTTCTACTGCCATCAATGGGTTAATGTTCTGAGATCTTCTTTTGTTTTACAAGAGGCAAGGAAACACATTTGGCTGACACAGTCCATTATTAAAATTGCATTTCAGCAGTGGCAAAGAACTCCAGCCACCTGACGCTGGGCTTAGGCATCATCTTCCTGTGCGACAACCCAAAGCTATTACATTAAGAGCATAAGCAAAACAATGGGGCCGCGCACAGCACAAACTCCCCTGGTAGAAGGAAACCATCAATCCTGCCCGTGAAGTATGTCGCTACAAAAGGAGAAAAAGACATTCTTTGATTGAAGTATAAGAGCAAGGAATACACAGGTGCTTTTCAATCAGAGCTGGATCGCATACACTTGAAGAAATACCAGCTTCAACCACCAGATAAGTTTGCCTCTGGAAGGCACAGCCGGCAAGTATACCTGATGAGGACTTGGAATAAGTATGGGGGCAAATGAGGTCAGTCTTCTCTGCTCCCCCTTCAACTAGGATGCTCACGGTCCACACCCATTGCCTGTGAGGTAGTTTCTACAGAGATGAAACAATGAGTTTCCTTAGGGGCCAAGGAGCACAAGACTGACCTCTTTAGCTTCTACAGTGCTAAGTAATATTAATAAGCTCTAAATCTTTATGTAGAAGTCAATGAAATTAACAGGAGGGTTTAGAAGCCAGAAAAATGGTGCTGGGTTATTAAAAAAACAAAAACAAAAAAACCCCGACCATTCTTTTCAGCTAAACTCCAGCTCCAGTTCTCTGGGCTAGAATAGTAGTGTTAATAGATTCCGCCTCGACTAAAAAGGGAGCCAGTGGCAGAAAATCTATTCCTCCGGCAAGGTTGCTGGGCAACCAGCAAGCTTTTGGCATGTGGCTGATGTCTCCAGGCAGCCCGGACTACACAAAGTAAGCTCTTCCATCACTTACAACTAACTTGATTTTGATGGATTAAAACCGAATCAAAATGTACTGTAACTCACTCACATCCAGATTCAGAAATCAGAGAGAGACAGAAAATATCCCAACACCCAACTAAAGACTAACTTATCAGAAACACTAGGATTCACTGAAGTTCATTCTACTGGGTGATAAATCTCTTCTGCATTCTAGTATACAAGTGATTTAGTTTTAAGACCAGAATATCCAAAACCAATGGGGGTGGGGGAGAAAGTACTCAAAATATTTTGAAAAAATATTAATGTTAGGAAGATGGAGCGTTGATATAATGGATTCTAGAGTCAAATGCATCTTTATGCCTGGTATTTTGTTTTTTAATTTAATTGTGTATTTTTAATTTTAATGGGTATACAGTCTGGTACTATTTTAGCTGCATTTTTTTTTAAGAGATTGCTTTTTTTATTTTTTTTTAAGACAGGATCTTGCTCTGTCCTCCAAGCTGGAGTGTAACAGCATGATCACAGCTCACTGTAACCTTGAAACTCTGGGCTAGAATTTAGCCACAATTATTTAGCAACATCTTCTTTTGCTAACATCTGAGGACATCAGTCAACAATCAACAAACCCTTACTAAGGGTTCTGAGGTCCCAACCTTATGCTCTAGGGCTACAGAGAAAGGTAAGACCTTGGGCCAGGCCTTATTTAGAATACATTCACTATCAGGACATAAAGTAAAATGGCCTCTTCTCATCAGCTACAGTCGTCGCTCCTTCTCCACGGGGGACAAGTTCTAAGACCCCCAGTGGATCCCTGAAACCCCAGATAGTACCAAACCCTACACACCTATGTTTTCTCCATCTAACAGAGACAGCTACTGGGTAGTAAATACAGTGTGGAAATGCTAGACAAAGGGATAATTCATGCCCCGGGCAGGACACAGCGGGACAGCATGAGATTTAATCACAAACCTTAGAGCAGCGTGCAACTGAAATATACACTGTTCATTTTTGGAATCTTCCATTTAATATTTTCAAGCTGCCGTTGACTGTAGGTAACTCAAAGCATGAAGAGAACTGTGGATAAGCAGAAACTACTTCTCCCTCACAAGGTTAGCTTGGCATTTACTATGTTCATTTCTCTTTTTTATTTTTTTTTGAGACGGAGTCTCGCTCTGTCGCCCAGGCTGGAGTGCAGTGGCCGGATCTCAGCTCACTGCAAGCTCCGCCTCCCGGGTTTACGCCATTCTCCTGCCTCAGCCTCCCGAGTAGCTGGGACTACAGGCGCCCGCCACCTCGCCCGGCTAGTTTTTTGTATTTTTTAGTAGAGACGGGGTTTCAGCATATTAGCCAGGATGGTCTCGATCTCCTGACCTCGTGATCCGCCCGTCTCGGCCTCCCAAAGTGCTGGGATTACAGGCTTGAGCCACCGCGCCCGGCCTACTATGTTCATTTCTGAAAGCCTCCTCCCAGAGATACTGAACGAGCTGGCTGGACTCTAAAAGTGGTCAGTTTTCCCCAGGTTTCTGGAATGAAGCAGGCCTACCTGCCAGGGCTCTGAATGCCATAAACACCTCCACACCTGATCTCTAACTTTTCTTTCTTTTTGAGAAACACATACTTGATAGCATTCATAATGAATCATCAACTTCAGTGAGAGCCTCTTCAAAAAAACTGCACATACTGTCATGGACAGGACATTCCCTCTTCTTTGCAACCCTGAACCTGGGATCTCTTTTGTCGATACAGGGCCACCAGAGGAGAGACTGAGAGTAAATGCAGCCAAACCAAGGAGACGAGCAATAGTGCCCAGATGTCTAAGAGTGTCGGGTGAAACCAAACTGTGTCTACTGGCTCCTTCGAAAACGGAGAATGCATATGACTTCTAGAGAAGCACTTTCATGGACCAGCCATAGCATGTCTCGTTCGTGGCCTCCCCAGCTCCGGGTCCATTACAAATCCATTACACCATTAGTCTGTTTCCATGTGTCTTGCAACACATTAAAATGCACTGCAAGAGCTAACAGCAGCCTCCTCTGAAACCATTATGATGATAAAATGCAACTTGATGGAAACTGATAAATTATTATTGCTCTCTAACAAGACATATGCCCTCAGGTAACAAAAAGTTGTTAATTTTAATATGAAAAAGAGGTCTAATGGGTATCCTCAGGAGCTCGTGAAGGTAACTGATCTGTGGTGCAGGGCTAGTCTCAAGTCCAACAACACTGGCCACACTTCACAAATGCCACCCCAGAAATCCTTTGCTGAGCCACTACTCCCCAAACTAACCTTTCCCTGTTACCTATAGCTCTGCCCGTCCATGGAACCTTTTCTACTTTATAGTCATTCTTTGCCTATTACTCTCCTCTCGCCTATCAGGTATATGTGCCCCGTGTGCAGTCCTAGGGTCTTACTCACAGAGTTAGATGCTTAATCAAGGTTAGATGATTCTGGTTCTCACTGGAGGAGAACACAATGGCATGTAAACATAACCCCTGAAAAACTACAACTTTTTAGGTTTCTGGATAATCTGTGCTATCTGATCAAACTGTTAGCTCCAAGATGTAGAAAGAAGAATCTATGGTATAATATTAAGTCAGCCAAACAGCTTTACCCTTTCTGTGGGAGTGCCTTTTGCTTCCTGTAAATAGCCTAGTAAATGGTTGTTTTGCAGAGAATTATCCAGTAAGGAGAAGCCATGGAAAAATTAAGAGGCAATGATTTTTTCCTGATAGCTTATTTTCTTTTTTTCTTTTTTTGTGAGACAAGAGTCTCGCTCTGTCACCAGGCTGGAGTGCAGTGGCGCAATCTCGGCTCACTGCAGCCTCCACCTCCCGGGTTCAAGTGATTCTCCTGCCTCACCCTCCCAGGTAGCTGGGACTACAGGCACCTGCCACCACGCCCGGCTAATTTTTTGTATTTTTAGTACAGCGGGGTTTCACCATGTTGGCCAGGATGGTCTCAATCTATTGACCTCGTGATCCACCCCCCTCGGTCTCCCAAAGTGCTGGGATTACAGGCGTGAGCCACCGTGCCAGGCCCCAATAGCTTCTTTTCTTAAAATAATTTTTTATATTATAAAAGCAAAACAAATTTCCTGTTTAACCTTTACCCTTTTCACATATACGTATATATACACATATGCATACACATACGCATACACATACACAACACACATATACATATGCAAACATACATATATACACACAGAGTCTCGCTCTGTCAGCCAGTCTGGAGTGCAGTGGCGTGATCTCAGCTCACTGCAACCTCCGCCTCCTGGGTTCAGGCAATTCTTCTGCCTCAGTCTCCCAAAGAGCTGGGATTACAAGCGCCTGCTACCACACCTGGCTAATTTTTATATTTTTAGTAGAGACAGGGTTTCACCATGTTGGCCAGGCTGGTCTCGAACTCCTGACCTCAAGCAATCCACCGGCCTCTGCCTCCCAAAGTGCTGGGATTACAGGTGTGAGCCACCACACTGGCCCTGACACTAGGTAATTTATAAAGAACAGAGGCTGGGCAAGGTGGCTCACACCTGTAATCAGATTGCTGATGAGAATCAATAACCAGAGTCATTGTATGTTTTGTGCTGCTATAACAGAATATCGGACACTAGTTTATTTATTTATTTATTGAGACATAGTCTCACTCTGTTGCCTAGGCTGGAGTGCAGTGGCACAGTCTTGGCTTACTGCAACCTCTGCTCCCAGGTTCAAGCAATTCTCCTGCCTCCGTCTCCCAAGTAGCTGGGGCTACAGGCACGTTCTACTATGCCTGGCTATTTTTTCTTTTTTTTTTTTTTTTTTTTTTTTAGTAGAGATGGGGTTTCACCATGTAGGTCAGGCTAGTCTCGAACTCCTGACCTCAAGCAATTGTAAATTGTTGATTATCATTTGAATTTTCACAATGCCTGTGAGTTTACCACATTGCTTCTTTCAGATTTATTGATAATAGCATCCTATTTGCTTCCTATTTAGAAATTATAATTATTTGTAACCAATTATTGGTACTTCCTAGTTTGCCCACCTCCCCAGCGGACTGTGAGCTCCCACAGGTAGATGCTATTTCTATCTTACCCTCCATTGCATCTCCACTGCCTGATGTGAATGTCTGTTGAACGATCACTGCCTAAATTAACTGATTAATTAAGTAACGCCTAACCGAAGTCCTAGCTTAGTTGAAGGTCTTTGAAATGAGGCTGGTGATTTAGCAATTTGCCAGGAGATTTTGCTTCAGAGAAACCCCTTGCAACCCAAATTCCGAAGCTAGTTCTCTCCCCTAGGGAATCTCAGGAAGCCAGTCTCTAACCCTAGGAAGAAAGTAGGAAGTGGAAGGGGGAACTGGCAAAGGGAAAATACTTTCTCTTGTTCAAAAGACAGCATTCAAAACTGGACACACCTCTGTTCAATTATTGATGATAGAACACCTGAGTTCAAATAAAAAATATATGTGTGTTTTTAAACACAGCTTTGGTACAAGAAACACCCCATTCACTCAGAGTAAAAATTATCTTTCACTTGCTCACTCCTGCCTGCGCTGTCTCTCCCTCCCACCCTTAATCTCTGCCCTACATATTCCCAAGATTTCTCAGATGGCATTTTAAATCATTTCCTTATTATTCCTCACGTGTATATTGATGTCTGTCAGAATATATGCATACATGCGGCTAGGCTACATATATGGTTATAAAGATGTGCACATATCATCACACCATTCTTTATTTACTCTCGCTAATATAGCAGGGTAACAGAGGAGGGAAAAATCAAAGTGGTAGATAATTTTAAAATTCTTCATATTTGACTCTAGGACACCAGCAATTTACTTCAACACTAGACTTCTATTCTTAATTCCATTTAGCTTAGGCTATTAAGACTAATTTATGTTTCAAGGGCATACACTAACTAATTGTATGGGATAATATATGTAAAAGTATTCTATAATTAGAAGTTTAATGTAAATGTAAGTTATTACCATAATAATGATTTTTCTTTTCAATTTATATATATGTATGTATATATGCCTATATATTACACTATCTAGGTAGTCTAACACAATTGTTTTCAAATACCCGCTCACAGCCAATACTGGTCAGTGACAAAGTTTTCAAATGATAATTATCAGAACAAGGTATTAAGTTTTTTATAATGTGCTGGGCACAGTGGCTCATGCCTGTAATCCCAGCACTTTTGGAGGCTGCGGTGGGTGGATCACCTGAGGTCAGGAGTTTGAGACCAGGCTGACCAATATGGTGAAACCCTGTCTCTACTGGAAATACAAAAATTAGCCGGGCGTAGTGGCAGGCACCTATAACCCCAGATACTCGGGAGGCTGAGACAGAAGAATTGCTTGAACCTGGGAGGTAGAGGTTGTAGTGAGCCAAGATCGTGCCACTGCACTCCAGCCTGGGTGACAGAGTGAGACTCCATCAAAAAATAATAATAATAATTAAATTTATAAATAAAATTTATAAATTAATAATTAAAATTAAAAAATTTTAATGCTCTTTTTTAAATGCTCTTTTTATATTTTTTAAATGCTCTTTATTCTGAAATTAAATTCTTACTCATGTGTTGTTTGTTCGAAAGGCCTTTTGTTTTATGAAATTATAGTGATAACAAATGGTAATTTTTAAAGTCCTTATTTGTAAAAAAAAAAAAAATTTCTTTTGAAATGTTAACTCATCCATGGAGTTGAAAAGTCTGTTAAAAGCTAATTCAGGCAACAAAAACACCAACCCATGTCCACAGTCTATTTGAGAGAAGAAAGCAAGGTTCCTCTTAGCCTTCAACAATCCCAATCACAATGACATTGGAAACATCGGGAGAGACGCATCCTCTGAGCAGAGCCCTCTCTGGCCCCAGGCCCTCCAGCACCTAGTGGCTTATGTGAGCCCATTTCTTACTCCCCAATATCCCCCAAAACTGAAGTACCACTTTAGAACAAACCCCAGATCTTATACTAGTCCAAGGTGGCGGCAGGGTGAGCGAGGAATTGAATCCAATTTATTATAGGCAAAGAGACTTCAAAGTCTCCATCCAATGGTTCAAACATCCGTAACAGAGTTGGTATTTCTTTACAGATTCAAGGCATGGCCAAGTCGCACAGGCTCACTTCAGGGTCCAGTTTTCTCCTTGGAGGCCGCAACCCAAGCGAGCTCCCTGCCCTTTGATCTGGATGGAGCCAGAGTGTTACAAATATGCTTGTATTAAGCTATCTCCAGTCTGCCTGAGGGCATCAGCCTGGTATGCAAGGATGGGAGCTTCAGACTGTGAGGTTCCCAAGTCTTCATTCACATTACATTTCTTTCTGGCAGGCCGGCTAATGCTCCTTCAGCGTGATGCCTTTGAGCCATGGTAATGCATGACGGCATCACAAGCAGGACTAGAGAGTTCTGCCTCCATCCTCCAGGCCGAGAATTCATCCTCTGGCAAAGAACAGGAGAACTACAAGCAAACACCAGTACTCTAAATTACACCTTTATCACGCAGCTGGCAGGCACTGACTGAGCACCCATGAGCTCCAAACGCCATGCTGGGAGACACAAAGGAAGCTCCGTGGTCTTTGGCCATCAAAACAGCCATGTTCCGCCACCCATCTCTGGGGTAAATGAATCCTTACAAGGACCCCATCCCCTTCCATTCTGAGGCCTTATACTCCTAGACTTGACAGAGCAGGCCTTCATTTTCCAAATCAAAATGTATAAAAAACTTGTTATAGCTGGAAGACATTCCGCGTGAAATAATGTACAGTGCAAACCAAACACTTCCAGCAGCACCACCAGCCCTTCCTCATTTCCTGGACAATCTACTGAAAAATCTTCCACTCATTCTTTCGCAGGTTCAGGGTGTCCGCTGGGCCAAACTGTCTGCCGGTGACAGAGAGAAACCAACAGACTCTGCATCGCCCAGGGATAAAACTGAAAAAGAGAGACAGATGTCCTTGAGAAACAGCACACTCTGCACTACACCTGTATGACTTGTCACCAAGAGATGTCCAACAGTGGGTGATCAGAGATGGGGAGAAAGCGGTTCACTTATTTTTCACCAGCTCATACCACATCAGTCATGATACAAAAGAAAAATCAAGAACTCCTAAGTCCTCGGACAACTGCTTCATGCAAACACAGAAATGGGAGAACTGCGACCACTGTTTTTTGATTCTTCCCCAGAAGTAAAGGTACCGCTTTTAATACCCTGCTTGCTGGACATCCATCATCCAAAACACAATGCAATCATTGTAAGGCGGAGAGAGTGAGAGATTCTCTTCTGTGGGGTAGGGGCAGGCAAACCAGAGCCTCTGCAGACGCACAGGGAAGAAACAGCCTTCTACTTCTTGTTGGAATAACGGTGGGACGCGCACACGAATGTTTCTGGCTTGCCTTAAAAGAAAGAAACTCTTTCAGAGAGCAGAGACCTTAAACATCTTATCAGCCTTTGAAGTTATGCACAATGACATCCTTTGGTTCCTTGCCCGGGATAGAGGTTTAAGCTTTAAGACTCCATTGACTTACCAAGAATTGTAGAAATGTTTTCATGGCAACAAAAGGCAAAAGAGCTGACTTATTAAGCAGCAAGTGATAGGATGGGGAGGTGGAGGACAACATCCTTTACATGGGGCACCCGACTGTGCTAAGGGGCTCAAGAGCTGTGGGTCTAACTTTCTGGGGTTAATTTCCTTGATTTCCTGTCTTCTGCACAATCAGATCAGTTTTGTGAGACTAAAGCCAAAATCCGAGAAGCAGAATAGGTTCTGATCCATCCACTATCCCTCCAACCCGTCCCTGGTCCAACCTGTCTTACTAACACTTGTCCTTCCTCCCAACACCGCTAGATCCCTACAACCCATCTCACACCCCGGACAAAAAAGGTCACAGCACTCAGCTCCCTCCAAAGCAAAGAGTTCACGGTGCTGGTATCTTTTCCCATGAGGAGCCAGGAAAGGAGCAGGCCATGTGCCAGCTGCTGCCCCATACAGTCCTCTAGGGCTTCTGGACGAGTGTGTAGTCCCCTCACGGCAGGTCCTGTCCATCTGGTGGACTACTCTATCCGTGCACACTGTGTCTCCAGCCAGCATGGTGTTGAATACACAGCGGGTACTCATGACACGCTTCTGTAATGAAGGCCTGGTTGGCCCCACCCCTACGCTTCCTCTTTCCTTTCTGCTAGATACCCATCTAGGGGTACACTCTATTTTTAGGGCCTCACCCATGACCAAATCCCAGACATCAGGACAGCTTCCCAGAGCTGTTTGGTCTGTTTTTGTTTTAATCTCACGCCACAGCAAAAATTCTCACTCAACAACCCCAAAAGCTGGGAACCTAGAGATTCTAGGAAGCTAGTACTAGTCACCTAAGAAAAGGTAAGAATATCACATGCTGCTATTATCATGGTCTGATGATCTCCGTAAAATTAATTACTGAATTGGAGCCAAACACTTGAAGGAAAACAGAAGGAAATCTGTTGCCTTGAGATTTATCTTTCTTCTTCAAAGAAAAGCGTACGGTTGCTTCTATAGTACATGATGTTAAGATAGGCCTTGGGCCAATCATTGTAAAGAGCATCTGAAAAATCACTCGGAATTGTGTGTTCAGTTGTTTTGTGAAGGATATAACTATTTGTTTGCTTAAGTGGGCTGTAAGGATTGCCAAAAAAGTTCTGTGAAAATATCAGCTAAATTCAAGTCTCTACCAGCAAATACAAGCAAGAAGTTCACATATGCGTCAGCATCACGTGTATTCTCTCTGATTTATACATATGAATAATGTATAAATAAGCTGAACCCATTCAAACAACCAAATGATTTTAGTTCGCAATAGAAGCATAAATATAACCCTTGGTTTAAGTGAGGTTTTTACTCTAAATTGTCTATGTACACAATAAAACAAACTCCTTGCAGGGGCCTGGAGGGTGTCTCCACATGGGTTGTGTGAATTCTTCTAATCAAAAGTGTTGGTGAAGCTGGGCATAGTGGCTCACGCCTGTAATCCCAACACTTCGGCAGGCTGAGGCAGGCAGATCACCTGAGGTCGAGAGTTCAAGACCAGCCTGGGAAACATGCCAAAACCCCGTCTCTACTAAAAATACAAAAGTTAGCTGAGCATGGTGGTGCGTGCCTGTAATCCCAGCTACCTGGGAGGCTGAGACAGAAGAATCACTTGAACCCAGGAGATGGAGGTTGCAGTGGGCAGAGGCTGTAGTGAGTGGAGGCTGCAGTGAGCCAAGATCATACCACAGCACTCCAGCCTGAGTGAAAGAGTGAGACTCCGTCTCCAAAAAGCAAAAAGTGATGGTGAGTCAACATGAAGGGACTCTTTCTTTCTTTTTTTTTTTTTTTTTTTTGAGACGGAGTCTCGCTCTGTTGCCCAGGCTGGAGTGCGGTGGCTGGATCTCTGCTCACTGCAAGCACCGCCTCCCAGGTTTACGCCATTCTCCTGCCTCAGCCTCCCGAGTAGCTGGGACTACAGGCGCCCGCCACCTCGCCCGGTCAGTTTTTTTGTATTTTTTAGTAGAGACGGGGTTTCACCGTGTTAGCCAGGATGGTCTCGATCTCCTGACCTCGTGATCCATCCGTCTCGGCCTCCCAAAGTGCTGGGATTACAGGCTTGAGCCACCGCACCCGGCCTGAAGGGCCTTTTTCAAGCACCTCATTTGGCGGGCGTTTATGGTGGGCCTCTATGAGAAAATCGTCAAGACACTTTGGGAGGTCGAGGCGGGAGGATCTCTTGAGCTCAGGAGTTCAAGGCAAGCCTGCAGAAAATGGCGAAACCTCATCTCTACAAAAAATACAAAAGTTAGCTGGGCATGGTGGCATGTGCCTGTGGTCCCAGCTACTAGGGAGGCTGAGGTGGGTGGGGGGCTCACTTGAGACCAGGCGGTTGAGAATGCAGTAAGCAGTGATGTCGCCACTGCATTCCAGGCTAGGCAACAGAGCGAGACCCTGTCTCAAAAAGAAAAAAAAAGACAATTGTCAAGAAATCATGTCTGCTGTCGGGGGCTGCATTTGGCCCTCACAGCCAAGAAGCTACACAGTTCCCCATAATTACATAATGAGGACAGTCTGGTCAGGAAAGACTATGAAGTAGTGCTTGTGGGTTAATTGAGTTAAAAGATGAGCCTGAAGGAGCCCTTTACTCAAATAACATGAAAGTGAAAAAAGAAAAAAAAAAAAGTGTAAAATAGATGTAGAAAGCAAAACTCAGGAGGTAAAAATGACCGAATACTAACTTTTAATTCCTAATGAAGCAGGGAGGCAGAACTTGAGTCACATCTCAAGATGTTTGACACCCCAATTAGGATCCTCAGCCCCTTGAACAGTTATCTAATTACCCCGGAGATGAATTCCCCAGGCAGCAGGCCCCAAGAGCCTTTCCAGCCAACTCCATCGCTCACTGGGAAGTCAGGGAAAGGGAATATCTAGGTTAGGTTTGATGATCACAACTTCTTAAGGATTACTCAGATCTCAGGAATAAAGACTGGCGGATCAAGGGGAAAGCGCAGTCAGGACTTTTTGGTTCATTAGAACGGTGAAAATAAAATCACTTTTTGCAGTTGTAAGGAGTCAACACAGGTTAGTTTTCCAGAGCCTAAATAGTAAAAGGAAAATAGCTCTACCCTAACAAACAAGAAGGCATACAAAAGTCAAGCAAGACAGAGGGTAGAAAGAAAAAAAGATACTAATTCCATTAAAAGTGACTTTCTTCTTCTTTTTTTTTCCTTATTAGAGTCCCACTCTGTCGCCTAGACTGGAGGGCAGTGGTGCGATCTCGTATCACTGCAACCTCCACCTCCTGGGTTCAAGTGATTCTCCTGCCTCAGCCTCTGAAGTAGCTGGGATTACAGATTCCTGCCACTACACCCAGCTAATTTTTGTATTTTTAGTAGACACGGGGTTTTGCCATGTTGGCCAGGCTGGTCTCAAACTCCTGACCTCGTGATCTGCCTGCCTCGGCCTCCCAAAACTGCTGGGATTACAGGTGTGAACCACCGTGCCCAGCCTACTATTCTTTGACTTTTTGTAGAGATAAGGTCTAATATGTGGCCCAGGCTGGTCTTGAACTCCTGAGCTCAAGCAATCCTCCTGCCTAGGCTTTCCAAAGTGCTGGGATTACAGGCATAAGCCACCACACACAGCCTCTTTCTTTCGTTTTTATCTTATTGGAAGAAGGAGAGTTGGGGCTTTGGTTATATTTATTGTTGTTCATTTTTGGTTTTCCGTTTCCTTTTGTTCTGTTACAATTTTTTTTAAATGGTAATATCTGGATATAGTATACATTTCAAAAAGTTATCAAGAATATGCAGTGAAAACTTTCTCACTTCTGTGGCCAGCCACTCAACTCTACTTCTCAACAGCAAAAAAACAAGAAACAACAAATACTACTAAAAAAGCAAAAACAAAAGAAAGAGAAAAACTTAAAATAATTATCTAAATCTGCTGCTGCATCATTTCGGATATAATCTATGTAAATACTAGCATTTCTCTTTTTTTTTTTTTTTTTTTTGAGATATAGTTTCGTTCTTTCACCCAGGCTGGAGTGCAGTGGCGTCATCTCAGCTCACTGAAAACTCTGCCTCCCAGGTTCAAACGATTCTCCTGCTTCAGCCTCCCAAGTAGCTGTGATTACAGGCACCCAGCACTATGCCTGGCTAATTTTTTTATATTTTTAGTAGAGACTGGGTTTCACCATGTTGGTCAGACTGGTCTCAAACTCCTGACTTCAGGTGATCCACACACCTTGGCCTCCCAAAGTGCTGGGATTACAAGCACGAGCCACCGCGCCCAGCCAAATATTAGCATTTCTTTCTTTTGTTAAAATAATGTTTTTTTGTAAACTGTTCTGCACTCTGCATTTTTCACTTAACATACCTCGGAGATCATTCCCTATGAGTATATCTAGAGCTGCCTTACATTGTACAAGTGCAAATACATCTGTAGGATAAATATCAAGAAATGGAACTGCTTGGCCAAACATATGCATTTTCAGTTGCAATTAATATGATCGATTTGCTTCCCGTGGAGAAATTTATCAACTTATACTGCCATCAGCGATAGGTGGAGGCTCTGCTTCTCACCTCAGCCATTCCCTCAACAGCAGTCCTCTCCATAGAAAGTAAGAGTATTATCAACTTCGCTAATTGAACAGGTAAAAACAATCTCTTAAGGCTAGTTTATGCTTCTCTTATTAGCAGCAAGGATAAGCATCTTGTCATTTGCTTAAGAGCCATGTATATTTTCTGTCAACTGCATGTTCATATCTTAGGTGATTTTATAGTACTTCCTGTTCTTTATTAAAGGCAGTCTCTAGGAAATAATATCTAAACTGGTCTTTTGGACAATGCTTTTTAGTTTTCTAAGCCCATCATTCATCCTAATTTAATAATCACAATAACCGGGTAAGGAGGCATAAAATATTATTTCTTTTTCATGGCCAACAGGGCCAAGGTTTAGATGGTTAGGAGATTTGATCAAAGACCCCATTGTAAGTTTGTAGCCAGGACTAGCATTCATAAAGCTTACCTTCTAGTTCATGATGTGTGTGTGTGTGTATGTGTGTGTGTGTATGTGTGTGGGGGGGGGTGTGTGGTGTGTGTGTGTGTGTGCATGCATTGGTACTACATCAAAATGCCTCTTAGATTGTAGAAAAGATAAGAAAGAAAATATTTTCTTTTTCTCTAATGATGAATTTATATTTTCTATTTACCTGGCCAGTTTTCATCATGTAACAAGCAAAATTTAAGGGATACTAAAACTTTATTTGCTCGCATTTGTCATTTGGGCCAAAGCCTAAAGACAAGCATCAGAGGCCAGGAGCGGTGGCTCACACCAAGAATCCCAGCACTGTGGGAGGCTGAGGCAGGGGGATCACCCGAGGTCGGGAGTTCAAGACCAGCCTGACCAACATGGAGAAAGCCCATGTCTACTAAAAATACAAAATTAGCTGGGCGTGGTGGCGCATGCCTGTAATCCCAGCTACTCGGGAGGCTGAGGTAGGAGAATCACTTGAACCCAGGAGGCGGAGGTAGAAGTGAGCCAAGATCGTGCCATTGCACTCCAGCCTGGGCAACAAGAGTGAAACTCCGTCTCAAAAAAAAAAAAAGACAAATATCAGACTCACTATGTGCCTCATCAATGTATTAACCTATTCTTACTGGGTAGGCAGGGTATTGGGGGTGGAGAGGAATTAGGAGGGACTACCTGTATACCTACCCCTGGAGATCTGGTATCTTGGACAGGCCTTCTAATACTGAATGATGTGGAGGAGAGAATGAATAAATAAACGAATGCACCAACTCCTAGGAAGGCGTAAAGGGAGGAGCCTCCTAGGAGGGCAAAGAATGTACCCAAAGGAAGAGAAGGGTCACAAGTCATGTGGGCCTGCCACGTTTTGGCTACTGACAAGGAATGCCTGTGGGTTCAACCTAAGATATTGATTCCCAAGTTGACTCCAGCCTATCCCTGGCAATCTGGTCTCTGGTCTACCAGAGAAGGGCTGTGGGATGGAAAGTGCCCTGCTGATTTGGGAAAGGGATGGGAAGAGCTGTATTCTGCTCTACATTGTGGAGTAACACAGCAAGGGAGCCAAAGGTATGGATGATGGGGGCAAAACCAGAAAGAGTCCAAGCATAATCAGGGCTGCCCCTGGGCACCTGGGGTACAGACAGACACCGGAACCTGTGGGGCAGGAAAGAGCGTGGGGAGTGTGGCAGTAGTTTAGTTATCGAAGCTGTGGTTTAGTACCCTGTGCTATTAACAAATGGGATTGGAGCTTAGATCCAAAACCCAGTGATAGTCACCCAGCTCTTGACTGTCCTCAAGGCCAGTGTGGCCAGAACAGGGGTTGAGCGATATTTCATAAACCTGAACTCACACCTTTAGCAAAAGGTGCCGATTTCATCCTTTGGTTAGTACATTAGTTGGTTCATTTCCCCTCAAGACTAGTCCTTTCCATAGAAAGATAAGAAAAACTCTTCTCCCAGTTCCCACTCTTATTGGGGGGTTAGTATATTCTAGGTTTCATGAACACATCAGGATGGTTCAGAGATTGCCTTATAGTCTGATGGCGCTCCTGTCCCATACATAAGGTGGTGAGATGTGCCAATTCAGCACGATCCTTGAACAGGGGATCATTCCAAGGCAATCTAACGAAGCTCTTGCAGACCACTATTGGTTTTAGCCAGCCAGCCCCAGGAGCTGGTCCATATCCTGAACTACGGCTTCACCTGGCCTGGTTAGCTATGGACAAGGCCTATTGGTGGGGCTTCGGCAGGAGAATTGCTCGCTGGGGTGTGGCAGAAGCTGAAGGCACAGGTTCTGTTGCAAGCATCGGAAGGAGGTTTCTGACCTCACACAGAGAAGAGGTGGGTCTCATGTTATGCAAGAATGAGGTACCAAAGGCAGGGCACGGTGGCTCACGACTGTAATCCCAGCACTTTGGGAGGCTGAAGCGGGTAGATCAATTGAGGCCAGAAGTTTGAGAACAGCATGGCCAACATGGCAAAACCCCATCTCTAGTAAAAATACAAAAATTAGCTGGGCATGATGGTGCATGCCTGTAATCCCAGCTACTCGGGAAGCTGAGGCAGGAGTATCGCTTGAATCGGGGAAGCAGAGGTTGCAGTGAGCTGAGATCATGCCACTGCACTCCAGCCTGGGCGACAGGGCAAGATTCTGTCTCAAAACAAACAAACAAAAAAAGAATTAGGTACTAAAGCCAATACATAAGGCAAAGAAGCAAATACAGACAAAACTACTTTAAAATTTAAAAATTACTTTAAAATATGGTAACCTTACAGATGTAAAAATTCACAGTATGTAGTCACGGATGGGGCACTGAAGATGGGTTTTAAAGACTCATTTGTCCTTCTCCAGACAACTCCTGTCTAGCTAGCTAGCTATTTTAGCCAGAAGCACAAAAGGTAGGGTAGCAAAAATACAAGTGGTAGTGCAGGCAAAACATAGTATGAAGTCAGAAAACAGAATAACCTGGACATGATGACTGAACCACAGAATGGGTCATCCAGGAATGTAATGGTGCAGACATCGAAGGTGACAGGCAGACCGTCTGGTGGGGCAAGCAGGACCCCACCTGTGGGGCAGGTATTAAGCAGCAGGTTCTCCTGGGTGGATGGGGAATGGCTGAGCACAGGACTGTCGTTTCCAGGGTTCTCAGCCAGGTAAACAAGACAGCAGTTTAGGGTTCAAAAACAAGGTAAAAATCTGAGTACCAGTCTGGAAAATCAACAGAAAGAAGTGAGACTCAAGGTCAAGGCTGGACTAGGTGATGAGGATTCTAGGATCGAACTCCTTGAACAATGCCTTAGGTCAAGAAAAGTCCAAGGCCTTGGGCAGGCCCCAGCCCTCAGGAAAGGTGGTGCAGTGAGGAGAGATGCCATGTTCTGGAGCTCAGACCCAGCCATGCCAGAGGTGAGCAAGGAGGAGGCTGAGTACATCATTGTCTCAGCGGCTGCAGGCTCACAGCTGGAAGGTCGGGGTGACAGTGGCCAGGTGGGCCTCGGGGCTGATGGTTATTAGCTGACTGAGATGCTTACTGCATCTCGTGTGAGGCACTCACACTCGAGCACGCTTAGGCTTCTTTTTTTTTTTTTTTCTGAAACAGAGTCTCGCTCTGTCGCCCAGGCTGGAGTGCCGTGGTGCAATCTTGGCTCACTGCAACCTCCACCACCTGGATTCAAGCAATGCTCCTGCCTCAGCCTCCTGAGTAGCTGGGGTTACAAGCACACGCCACCACACCCGGCTAATTTTTGTATTTTTAGTAGACACGGGGTTTCAGCATGTTGGTCAGGCTGGTCTCAAACTCCTGACCTCGTGATCCACCCACCTCAGCCTCCCAAAGTACTGGGATTACAGGTGTGAGCTACCGCACCCAGCCACTTAGGCTTCTTAACATGAAATTTCTTCTGATTTACCACCTCACGTTCTTGCTCACCCTTTCTGGAACACACAGCACTACCTAAGAAAAGTGCAGAAACCAAGTCATAGGGCTCTTTTTTTTTTTTTAAACATGATGTAGCAGAACTTCTGCCAGCAGGCCAGATGCAGTGGCTCACACTGGTAATCCCAGCACTTTACTTTGGGAGGCCAAAGTGGGAGGATCACTTGAGCTTAGGAGTTCAAGACCAGCCTGGGCAATATAGTGAGACTGCTCCCACCAACTCTACAAAAAAATACAAAAATGTGCCAGATATTGTGGCATGTGCCTGTAGTTTCAGCTACTTGGGAGGCTGAGCTGGGAGGATTTATTGAACCCAGGAGGTTGTGGCTACAGTGAGCTATGATCACCACTGCACTCCAGCCTCGGTGGCAGAGCAAGATTCCATCTCTAAAAAATGTAGCAAATAAATAAAATGTTAAATAAAGAAAGAACTTCCTTGTAAAAACAGTATGCAGAAGCAAAGCTCCTCCAAACACTGAGTGGACGGTGTCAGGGAGGTTTAACTGACTCAGTTTGACAGGCTGAACAGGAAGCCTGGCTGGGGAGGCCTCAGGAAACTTACAGTCATGCAGGAAGGTGAAGGGGAACCAGGCAAAATCTTCACATGGCAACAGGAGAGAGAGAAGGAGGGACTGCTAGACAGTTTTAAATAACCTGACCTTGTGGGAACTCATTCACTATCAGGAGAACAGCAAGAGGGAAACTTGCCCCCATGATCCAATAACCTCTACCAGGTCCCTCCCCCAATACTGGGGGTTATAATTCAACATGAGATTTGGGTGGTGACACAGAGACAAACCATATCAGGAACACAGGTAAGGGACTGGCCAGGCTGCGGCCATATGCAGTTCCTGGATACAGGGATGGGCAGAGAACGTGGAGGCCACCCCCTCACAGGGGCTGTCTGCCCTAGATGCAAGGACGGGGAACTATATCCCATCTACCTACAGAACTCAGTGGTGACGCAGAAGCTCTGGACAGCAAACACCTACCCCTGGATAGACTGGCTTTACAAACAGTAGTGTATCTTGTCACTAATTTTAGAATTGACTCCACAGCCAGTTTACAAATTTGAGTCTCATTTCTTTACAGTGGCCTATCGCTATGGACCAAAAATTAACGTAACCCAACAACTATTACCTGCTTCCCAAAGATTTAGGCTCTGTTATCCCTGAGGATATTCAAAAGAAAAGTAAAATAAAATGTGTACTACAGGGCCAGTTACTGGCATAAGCACTTTATACACATTCATGTGTCTTGCAGAGGGGGTCACCGACATCCTCAAGGAATCTACCAGTCAGTAAACAAGCTGACATTGGAAACCAGGTCTCCCTTTGGTAACTCTGCTTTGTGGCATCTAGATATAGCCCCAATAGAGGTGCTCCAGGTTATTTAAGAAGGTAGCAACTGCCACAGTCATTTCTGGACCAAATTGGAAAGGACGCTGGCAGTCAAGAACAGGTAAGGGAGTTTGGGTGCCTTCTGGTAAAGCCTCAGCTGAGATGACTGGGAATATGGAACAGCTTCTACCTGGAGCAGAAGACAGAGCTCCATGCAGCCCTGGAGAGGAAGTAAAAGAAGATACATGGCTGGTGGGCATCGCCAAGGAGTGGCCTCTGTGATAAAAGTGTGAGGTGTCACGGTGGCCTCAGGACACCTTCAAAAGCAGTACTTTGTTTGTTTGTTTGGAGATGGAGTTTCATTCTTCTTGCCCAGGCTGGAGTGCAATAGTGCAATCTCAACTCACTGCAAACTCCACCTCCTGGGTTGAAGCAATTCTCCTGCCTCAGCCTCCCAAGTAGCTGGGATTACAGGCATGAACCACCATGCCCAGCTAATTTTTTGTATTTAGTAGAGACGGGGTTTCACCATGTTGGTCAGGCTGGTCTCAAACTCCTGACTTCAGGTGATCCACCTGCCTTGGCCTCCCAAAGTGCTGGGATTACAGGCGTGAGTCACTGCACCTGGTGAGTACTTAGTTTCACAGACATTAGGGAAATATGGTAGCAGAGGAGGGAGGTCTTCCAAAAATAACTTGAAAAAGACTTACATGTACAATAGTGAGCAGTGGCATTTATGAGAAAGATGGTCTATAAACATTACTATTGCTGGGGCTTTACCTTTAGGTTGGTGTGATCCTGAAGGAAGGAACTGCGTGTGTAGGAAAAGGAGTTCCAGGGGGATTATGTTAATTACAATCATATCAAAATAACATGACTCTTTCTCCTCTCCCTGTAGCTGTATCTAGGAAGTAGGAGTTTAACATTTCCCCATTCAACCTCTTACCAGAAAACTATTCCTAAATAAACATCACTAATTTTGCTGCCACATCACTAATTCTTGACAAAATTACCCAAATCATATGTGCTAGGAAGAAAATCAGTTGTCAACAGATTTTGAGTGTCCATGCCGTTCTAGGCATCGTATTGGTATATGAAGAGAAAAGAAATATATTAGCTCCCAAAGGGAGTTTTTATCTTTATATTCACGTAGAAAACAGGGATGGGTAGACTTGGACTTGGTGAGGAAAATGTACAAGTAAGTGATACCCAAAGTCAAAAGGAATTCAACAACTTTGCTAACATCGAACAGTACACAGTTGGCAAATTTGGGTATGTGTGTACACAGATTGTACCAAGTCTTTTAAGCAACACACTAAAATTTTACTTCCAAGTTGTCGTCTGCAGAGTTTTTCCATTTCTTCCTATTTATCCACTTTTTTTTGTTTTTTTAGACAGAGCCTTGCTCTGTCGCCCAGGCTGGAGTGCAGTGGCGCAATCTTGGCTCACAGCAACCTCCGCCTCCCAGGTTCAAGCAATTCTCATGTCTCCATGTCTCAAGTAGCTGGGATTACAGGCGTGCACCACCACGCCCAGCTAATTTTTGTATTTTCAGTAGAGATGGGGTTTCACCATGTTGGCCAGGCTGGCCTTGAACTCCTGACCTCAAACGATCCACCTGCCTCAGCATCCCAAAGTGCTAGGATTACAGGTGTGAGCCACCGTGCCCAGCCTATCCACTATTATTTACCCAGCTACTCTATACGGGATGGTGGAAGAGAACACTACCAGAAACTGTCCCACAATGTGTAGAGCAATTCTGGCCTCATGAAGTCCTTCAACGGGTTATTATAAAAACATCACACAAACCTTGATGCTGTCAAAACTACGCTCAATTAAACTAATAGAAGATATTCCATTTCAAAACATACCCAAGTTACATCCTCATGAGGAGGTATCAAAAGAAAATGAATTTGTGCTACTTTTGAATGATGATATCTGTGTTACCACAGCAATTCACCTATCAAACTAATTTAGGTTTAGAGCCAAAATCAACACTGCTGTCAGAGAGTTTATTTCTATTCATTGAAGAACCTCTAGGTTAAAGAATGGTCAGTGAGAATTTTAATGTCTTGGGAAAAGAGAGAAAAATGAGAGTCTAAGTACTGCACGCAGTAACAAGAATAGGACTTTCAGTTTACCCAGCAAATAGACCAAGCAGCTAGAATCAGGTTCTATCCTGTCCATCGAAGAGATGCCAGAACACAACCTCTGCCTTAAAGGGACTTACAGTCCTATCTGCAAAGACATTGACAATGCAGATGTCACAATGATGACAGCTAACTATTACTGTTGACTTTCTATAAGCCAGACTGTCCTATGTGCTTTATTAAATTAATCCTCACCAAGTACTATCCCCATTTTACAGTGAGTACATAAAGGCACATTAAGTAACAAATATTTGAATAGTACTTCTCATAGATGAGTTGCAAATAAATATGATATTGTATCTCCTCTGATTCTCACAACCACAGTGAGGCAGACAGTATCCCAAGTGTCCCGCAGCCATACAGAATGGCAGTGGTGGAACCATGATGGATGACAGGTCTTGTGGCTGTTAATCCACTTCTTCTTTACATGGTACTAAAAGGCAGGCCTATGAGCTCCAAACAAGATACAGACAGAGAATTCTATAGACCTTCACTCAGGAGGAGATCACTTCCTGTTTGGGTTGCCCAGGCTGCACCCACAAAGAAGGGTAATGCACGCAAGCCTTTCAGGAGTAGGTGTGTTCAGATGGGCAGAAAGGGAAGGGGATGCCACTTGAGACAGGAAGAGGAGCCAGAGCAAAGTATGGAGGGGGCAAGTATGAGGGACATTTGGGCATCAGAAAACAGATCTGTTTGTTTGAGGGAGGGTCAATGGGGCAACTGCAGGAGATAATGACAGCAGGAAATGACATGCCATTGCAGATTTTGCCCAGCATGATAGGATGGGAGAAATTAACACGGTAAAGCTTTCCAGGTGATTTTTTTTTTTTTTTGAGATGGAGTCTCACTCTATCCACGCCCGCCCCCCGCCCCCCGCTAAAGTATAGTGGCTCAATCTCAGCTCACTGCAACCTCTACATCCCAGGTTCAAGCAATTCTTCTGCCTCAGTCTCCCAAAGAGCTGGGATTACAAGCGCCCACCACCACATCCAGCTAAATGTTTTTGTATTTTTTTTAGTAGAGATGAGGTTTCACCATGTTGGCCAGGCTGGTTTTGAACTGACCTCAAGTGATCCACCCGCCTAGGCCTCCCAAAGTGCTGTGACTACAGGCATGAGCGACCCTGCCTGGTCCAGAAGGTGAATTTTAAATGAGGGGATAGTGAAAAAATAATCGTTAAGGAGAAAGAATCGTTGTGATTGCTAAATACATCATAGAATAAATAATATAGAATAATCCAAATTATAATTATAGAACATATATAAAAATATAAAAATAAATAGAATCAACCCTCCAAATTGAAGGGCTTTAATGCTTTAGGTAGAACCCAGAGAATCTCTACAAATAAATGTCCGCAACTCAAATCTCATCTCTGAATTCTAACTTTACTTTTTTTTTTTTTTATGGTTAATCCTCAGATTGACTCACATGCTCTCCTTCTGTGCTAAAAGTGAAAGCTACATATCATCATCATTAATAATACATGGACGGGACTCAGGTTCCTCACTTGACAGGAAAAGCATAAAGACATAGCAAGTTCTGAAAGTATGGTTGAAGGTGGTAATGATTCACTGCAGTTTAAAGTCTCCAAAAACCCTCCATGGAAAAACCTTACCCAACCTCACCTGGCATGCACTGAATTGTGTTCCCCTAAAAAGATCTGTTGGAAGTCTTAACTCTTGGAACCTCAGAATGTGACCTTATTTTGGAAACAGGATCTTGCAGCTGCAATTAGTTAAGATGAGGTCATCCTGGAATAAGGTGGGCCCTAAATCCAATATTATGATGTCCTTATAAGAAAAGAAGATGGCAGGCCGGGCGCGGTGGCTCAAGCCTGTAATCCTGGCACTTTGGGAGGCCGAGATGGGTGGATCACGAGGTCGGGAGATCGAGACCATCCTGGCTAACATGGTGAAACCCCGTCTCTACTAAAAAAAATACAAAAAACTAGCCGGGCGCGGTGGTGGGCACCTGTAGTCCCAGCTACTCAGGAGGCTGAGGCAGGAGAATGGCATAAACCTGGGAGGCGGAGCTTGCAGTGAGCTGAGATCTGGCCACTGCACTCCAGCCTGGGTGACAGAAAAAAAAAGAAAAAAAAAAAAAAAGAAAGAAAAGAATATGGCAGTGGCTCACACCTGTAATCCCAATACTTTGGGAGGCCTTGACGGGTGGATCACCTGAGGTCAGAAGTTCGAGACCAGCCTGGCCATCATGACAGGACCCCGTCTCTACTAAAAACACACAATTAGCTGGGTGTGATGGTGCACGCCTGTAATCCCAGCTACTCAAGAGGCTGAGGCAGGAGGATTGCTTGAACCCAGGAGGCGGACATTGCAATGAGCCAAGATCACACCACTGCACTCCAGCCTGGGTGACAGAAGGAGAGCTTATCTCAGGAGAAGACAGATCAACAGAGAGACATAAGGAGAACACCCCATGATGATGGAAGCAGAGACTGGGGTTGTGCTACCACAAGCCAAGAAACGCCCAGAATTTCCAGCAACCCCAGAAGCCAAGAGAAAGGCATGGAACAGATCCCCTCCTGGAGCCTTACGGCTACACAGCTCTGCCAACACCTTGATTTTGACTTCCTGCTTCCAGAACTTGTGAGGGAATAAGTTTCTGTTGCTTTCCCACCCAGTTTGTGGTACTTTTGTTATGGCAACCCAGAAAAACGAATCCACTGGCTTCATGCCCACTTTTAAGAGGTAGGACAGAAAAGGAAAAACACAGGCTCACCCAGGACCTGGGAGATGTGCTCGAGTTCCAGGCTCCCTTCTGCAACCCCTGCCCAGGTGAAGCTCTCTGGGCCCGCCATCCTCATCTTTGGCATGAAGTGTTTGGGCTGGACGAGGCCTAAGGCCATTTTTAGCTTTAAAACTTTAGGATTCTATCACATCATAGCCAAAATAGGCATTTGGTCTCATATCTACGGAAGGAGAGATGAAAAAAAGGAAACCACTTTCAAACTCCAGAACCCTATGCTCACAAGTAGAAGTCAAGGAGAAAGTGGAAAGAAAGAATAATTAGCGGTGGTGGCTGCATTTACCATATGCCACATAATCATTCCATCTTCACGTCAAATCTGGCCTGCAGCCCTCATGCCTTAGCAACTTAATACAAAGAGATGCTGGGAGCTGCCAAATGCAGAAAATTAATACGAGGGATGCAAGGAGAATCTCTGCGACTACGTTTTATTTCTCTAACCTGCTCCTGTCAAGGTCATTTCGCCCCGGAAATATAAAACCTGCTGTGTGGAGAAGGGGTAAAAGAAAGAAAAGAAAGCCTGGCAGTTAAGCTGTCCCTGTGAGCCTTGTCCCAGAATATCACTTACTTTTCATCTCACATAATTCCTGGCCGGTGGACTCCTCGGAACTGCTAGAAACTGATGATTAGTAAAACAAATCCCATGAGTAAAGACCAACAAGAAATTCCTGTAAAAACCTCACCCATACACACTGTACTATTTTACCTTTTTTTCAAAAGTAAATTGCGGCTGTCAAATGACACCCTTTCATTACTGTCACTGACTCTTTTAAGAACGGCTAATCAGAAAATCCTACAGAGGTATTTAATCACATTTTTTTTTTTTCTTCAAATGACCTAATGTTTTGGTATAAAACTGCTGCCAGCTCATGCTGGGTAGAAATTTAGCATTGTCAGCATTTAATTATTATTTTATCACGGATTTCTTTACTTTCCTACAGGGAAGAAATAACTAAATTTTTTTTTTTTTAATGCAGCAAGTGCTTAGCTTTTAAATTCACGAGACGTTGGCTTCATTATTGTGCTTTGTCAAAAATTACTAGCTCAGGACATGGGACATATCACAGAAATGCACTTTAGGTTAATAAGTGGTACTGCCATCACTGGCTTCAATCTTCCAGGACACGGAAACTGGGAAGTGAAAATTATGTTCATTGTGTTGGTTTTCGGGAAATGAGATTATTCTAGACTCATTCACGTTTGTGTGTCATAGCAGCTACATATTCTCCTGCCCCTAGGACACCTGGGTGAAGCCTGTGGCTTTACCATTCCCTCCTCCTCGTCCTCTTCCTCCTACCCCTACCCTCTCCTCCTCTTCCCACATCCTCCTCCTCCTCCCACTCCATCTTCTTTCTTCTCCACCTCCCCATCCCCTACTCCCTTCCTTTTCCTCCTCCTCCTCTACCTCCTCTTACTCCTACCCCCTCCTCCTCTTCCTCACCCTCCTTCCCCTACCCCCTCCTTCTCCTCCCCTCTTCCTCCTCCTCCTCCCTTTTTTCCTCTAAGGTGGGAATAAGAGAGTGGGGAGGAGAAAAGGAGGAAAAATGGAAAAGGAAAAAAATGACAGGTGTGTATGTGTGACCTCTAGGCAACTGACCCAACGTTACAAGTATATGGCAATAATGGTGGCACAAGGACCAGACATCTAGGTGCATTCCCGAAAACTAATTACTCTTTCATTTTTTCCTCATCATTCAGCTAAAATCTCTTTTTAGAAAAATAGCTATTTCATCAAGACCACAAAACCCCCAACCCTTCATCTGCCTCTCTTCCCCTTTAACCAGTTCCTTTTTCCTTGCTTTAGAGTCAAGCTCTGAATAAGCTGGAAATGTTTGGTGCAGACAAGTCAGTAACAATTCTTTCTCGAGCATCTACTGCAGGCAGATAATTGTGCTCACTCCTCAGGGTAAGATGGGGTATAAACCTAGGTACAAAGTGGTACTAAGGCAAGACTGTACAAGGTACAAAGTGATACTAAGGGAAGACTGTACAAGGTACAAAGTGGTGTAGTAAGGGAATATTGTACTAGGTACAAAGTGGTACTAAGGCAAGACTGTACTAGGTAGGTACAAAGTGGTATTAAGGGAATATTGTACTAGGTACAAAGTGGTACTAAGGGAAGACTGTACTAGGTACAAAGTGGCATTAAGGGAATATTGTATTAGGTACAAAGTGGTACTAAGGGAAGACTGTACTAGGTACAAAGTAGTATTAAGGCAAGACTGTACTAGGTACAAAGTGGTAGTAAGGGAAGACTGTACTAGGTACAAAGTGGTAGTAAGGGAATACTATACTAGGTACAAAGTGGTACTAAGGGAAGACTGTACTAGGTACAAAGTGGTAGTAAGGGAATACTGTACTAGGTACAAAGTGGTACTTAGGGAAGACTGTCCTAGGTACAAAGTGGTACTGAGGGAAGACTGTACTAGGTACAAAGTGGTACTAAGGGAAGATTGTACTAGGTACAAAGTGGTACTAAGGGTCTGTACTAGGTACAAAGTGGCACTAAGGCAAGACTGTACTAGGTACAAAGTGGTACTAAGGGAAGATTATTTATTGGCACATGATACAATTAATGAGTGGCAAGGACAAGGAAGGTTACAGTTACTTATCAGCTTCAAAGGTGTTTTGTGCCACCAAACAAATCTCGTTGATTTCAAAGAGAACTTGAGACTTCTCCTCAAAACCTATCCTCCCCCAAAACCTATCCTCTCGCTGCCCCCCCAAATTTCTCCCACGTTAGTAATTGTTACCTTCTAAATGTCAGCATCTGAGGACCTTTGTTGCCCTCCCGCTTCCATTCTAATCCACTAGAAAGTTCTCTACATTTTCACCACTTCTGTACTTCACTTTAGTCCAGGGACTTCACTCACCTGGTCTCTGTGACTGCACTGCTGCCCACCTGTGAACCATTCTGCATGAAACAGCAGAAGGGATGCTCTGAATAGAAACCTGACCATGCCACTCTCATGCTTGAAACTGGCCAATGGTTTCCCATGAGAGCTAGAATAAACCTAACCTCCTCCCTGCCCCTGACTACCTCCCCGCACATCCATGCCACACTCTCCCTCACAGTCGCTCCCTCCACCAGCCCCAGGGTCTTTGCACGTGCTCTGCCCTCAGCAGGAGAGCCCTTTCCACCATGTGCACAGTGAACTCCTTCGGGAATTTTAGGACCCTTTGTAAATGTCAGCTCCTCAGGGCTGGCCCCTAACATTTGTGTCCTTTATTGCTTCTTATCACAATTTGCAATTGTTCCACTTGTCTGTTTACTTGCTAATTATACAGAAATTCCTTGCTGGCAAGGGCCCCCCTCTGGCCTTCTTACTGCCAACAACTAGCATAATGTTTGGCACAAATGAGAAATTCAGTATTTTTCACAATGAATAAATAAAATGCTTATTTACTTCCCCAAAAAGTCTAAGTCACAGGAGGAAGCTCCTATATGTATTTCCACATGGTTTGGATCATGGATGGTTTGGCCCTTTCTTAAATAAACTTCAAGTTGAGTTATGATTATGTTTAAAAGGTGCCATTTCCACTATCCTACCCAGATTACCCACTGACAGCAGAAGGGCAAAATGCATGGAGGGTAAGGGTCTGTGCCCATCTAAGAGTCAGGGAAAGTATTTAATATGTCGGTAGCGGAAAGTCATGGTGACCCTGGGTGAGCAGCGGACTATAAAGTCCTCCCAGGAAGATCTCAGCCCAGCTCTGCTGACCTGCAGCTGTAGCCTGCCTTCTATTTCCACCTCCTAAAGGAAACGCTGCTTCCTCCACGAGGTGGCTGTGTGTTCACACTGAGCACTGTATACTGAACCAACTTAAAATGTATGGCTACTTTAGAGGTCTACCTAGACACACCACTGACATACATAGTCAACCTCAAAGAAACCTTCATGCCACCAGAAAATCTTGATCATGACAAATCAATCCAACATATATTTGTTGAGGCCAGATGTTATTCTGGGCAATGGAGAATGACAGCTAAAATGAAAAACTAGCTGCTGCCTTTAAGGGACTTACAGACCAGAGTGAGAGGAGTCATCTAAACAACATCTATACATCTATGGCCTCAGATCTGTGCCTGCCAAAGGGCACCATCATCAATACCTGATGAGGACCCATCACCCTGACTCCTCTTACCACCCAGGAAGCTATCCACAAGGAACAAGGGCCTAAAAGGAAACTCAATTTAACTTTCTCAAGAACTGAGTCCAGTGCAGAGCTCCAGCAAGGCTTACTTACTCACCTGGCCATGGGGACAAGAGGAAACAAGTGGAGTCACTTGGCAATTTTTTTTTTTTTGAAACAGAGTCTTGCTCTGTTGCTCAGGCTAGAGTCCAGTGGCGCAATCTCAGCTCACTGCAATCTCCACCTCCTGGGTTCAAGCGATTCTCCTGCCTCAGGCTCTCAAGTAGCTGGGACTACAGGTGCATGCCACCACGCCCAGCTAATTTTTTGTATTTTTAGTAGAGACACGGTTTCACCATGTTAACCAGGATGGTCTCGATTTCCTGACCTCGTGATCCGCCTGCATCAGCCTCCCAAAGTGCTAGGATTACAGGCATGAGCCACTGTGCTTGGCTGGTACACTTGGTAATTTTTAAGGCATGGTAATCTTGCACACCATTGCTTGCGGCCCATTTCAGATTCTATAATTTGGCATATCAGTTTCACAGCTGCTCCACCCAAGCAGTGTGGAGGGCAGTGGAAGGATGGAGATGAACACATGGTGTCCCTTGCAGCACACCCCATGATGCATTAAAAAGCTCTCCCATTTTACAGATGAAAAAACAGGGAAAGATGAAGGGATTGGATTGCTAAAGCCATAAAGCCATGGGATAGCTGAGTAGGATCTAAAACCAAGCTTGTTCAACCCACTGCCTGCCGATGGCATGCAGCTCCGCATGGCTTTGAATGCAGCCCAACAAAAATTTGTAAACTTTCTTGCAACATTATGAGATTTTTTTTTTTTTTTTTTTTTAGTTCATTAGCTGTCATTACTGTTAGTATATTTTATGTGTAGCCCAAGACAATTCTTCTTCAAATGTAGCTCAGGGAAGCCAAAAGATTGGACACCACTGATCTAAACCCAGGTCTTTGGACCTCAAGTTCAGTTGTCTACCTTTGCCTTCAGACTAACCATAGTAGTGATGCCACGTGTAGGAAGTGGATTTTACAGCAAATCCATAACCACTGTCAGCAAAATAAAAGTAACCATTTCTAGACATTTCAAACTATGTTGAAATTCCAACTATAACTATCCAGAATGACCCAGACATTTAAATAAGAAAGGAGCGCTAAGTAGCTAAAAGCCCATGCACTCAGCACTGCACTCAAAGACTGTCCCCTCAAACTTTTGTTTAAAACCTACAGACTCTTACTTTGAAGCTAATTCTAATCAGGTATGCAGTCTGGCTTCTTATCCCTAGACAGGTAGAGGTAGTAAATTAAAACAAATTCCTGGAGGGAGAGAGAGTGATTGCAATGAAAGGTGATAGCCTCCCAGCATGGTGGCTCATACCTGTAATCCCAGCACTTTGGGAAGCCAAGGTGGGTGGATCATTTGAGGTCAGGAATTTGAGACCAACCTAGCCAACATGGTGAAATCCCACCTCTACTAAAAATACAAAAATTAGCCATGCGTGGTGGCAGGTGACCGCAGTCCCAGTTACTGAAGAGGCTGAGGCAGGAGAATTGCTTGAACCTGGGAGGTAGAGGTTGCAGGGAGCCGAGATTGTGCCACTGCACTCCAGCCTAGGCAGGAGAGCAAGACTCTGTCTCACAAAAAAAAGAAAAGAAAAGAAAAGTGACAGACCAAGAATGAAAAAAGAATAAAAGTTGGTGAACTTTTTATATAAAGATCAGAAAGTAAATATTTTAGACATGACGTACCATACCACCTCTGTGGCAACTACCCAACGCCACTACTGTAGCTCATAAGCAGCCACACACAGTACCTAAACAAAAGAGTGTGGCTCTGTGTCAATAAAACTTTATTTACAAAAACCAGATGGTACGCCCGATTTAGCCTGCAGGCTATAGTCTTCCTACCCATAAAATATAGGAAAGCTTCAAAGCCAACACAATGATGGTAGTTTGGAGCCCTATCATTAAGAAACACCTCAAAAGCCCTTCAGATACCTGGTATTACTGAGTAGCATGGTCCTTGGTCATAAAAGTATAGAATTTTAGAAATGTAACAACCTTAGGAGTCTTCTGGTCCAATTCTTCAATTTTATAGATGAAGAAATCAATGCTCAGAGTTGTTCAGAGACTTGCTAAAGGTCACACAGTGAATTAATGATTAAACTTAAATTAGAAGTAGAGTTTTGATTCCAAGTTGAGAACTCTTTCCATGACTCCATGTCTATTATTTTAGCCTTTCGGTAACAATGGAATGGAGGAAAAGCTCATTTAATTAAAAGACTACACCCTTGAGATTGTTAAGATTCTGGAATCACTAAAGTATACAGATCATACAGTTCTAGATGTTTATAAAGATGATTTTAAATCAAATCAAAGGTTAAATTAGGTTTAATGTACTCAGAGAATATAACTTTAGAAGCAGTGTGAAAACACCACATTTCAAATAATTAAAAAATTAATATATGTGGAAATTTGTATTCTCCCTTGTGTTTGGGAAAATGAAGTCTCACTGTCTATTAGTATAAGAAGAAAAGCTGGCCACTGAAGTTGATACATTTAGACATGCTCATATGAATAAATTCTGACCAGTTTCAGGGCAGCCCAAGAATCGCCCAGGCACTGGCTGGCCCTAAGTAATTTTTCTAATTGCTGGATGCCACATATTCATTCAATGGCCTCATTCAACTGAAAAATAAAAGCCACCCTTCCTCCTAACTTTGTGATCGTCCCCTTTCCCATCACTAGCAATGTCTTCTGCTCCTTTTCTGAATTCATTAGGAAATAAAAATAGAACCCTGACATGTTTATAAAGATGCAGAGTGCTGGTTAAACATGAAGGAACAGAGGCTGGGAATACAGAGGTGACACATTTTATTTCTGTGATGACAAGTTAGAGTCCTCCTGCCAGCTGGCCCTTGCCATAGCCAGAAGTATGCACCTGTCTACAGAGAAGTCGGGGCCCCCCCTTGGCCTTCCATGCCATGCAAATGAGTTCTAATTGCTCGGGGTCATCAAACAGGGTTCCATGTGGCGCTTCTGTGACAGCTCCTGGCAGAGAGGGAGACAGGGAGACAACTTCTGTTAGCCTAACCACAAAGGTGGTCCTGTTTCTGCTTAGACCCCAGAGCAGGGCTCTGGTTTGGGGAGTTCACCTCTCCCTACCTTCTGCCATGGCAGGAAAAGGGAGAAGGGGATGCGTTACCTAGTGCTTCTGAGTGTCCCCGAGATGCACTCCTAGTTTGACAGTCCTGCCAAAGGAAATGAGAAGCGATAAGTGATCCAGCCCCGATTAGATCAGCCGCCCTGGGAAAGGTGCTGAGCCAGAGATATTTCACTGAAATAAGGAGAATCTTGGGAATAGATTTCTGGCAAGCAATCCCGAAGCAGATATGGTCTGAATTGGAAATAGATTTCATGGGAAGATAAAGTCTAATAAATGGCAGGTCACTCAAAAATCATATATCATCAAGTCTTATACAGTGTCTGTGAAGTTTGTTATCAATAATTTAACATGAGAAGAGCCTAGCCCTTAGCAAATATTTAATTTCAAAACATACCTACTGATTTACTCAGATACAGCATACATGGTATATTAAAAATATATTGCAAGAAGCCAAACGCCAATAAAGCTGCACTTAGGAGACTAGCGTGAGTTTTGCTTTCCAAATCCTGTTAAGGAAGGGAATGGCCTTCCATCCACAGAGCTAGTCCAACAGCAGTTTCTAAACTGCACTGGAGGAGAAAGTTTGCACGTAGACAATACCTGAGCCCCTTCATTCCCAGGTGAAGCAACATGCCAGATAACGCATATACAAGTATTGGGGACAACAATTAAGGACCCCATCAGAATGTGCATGCTGTGCCTAAAGGCCACAAGAGGATTAAAGCAAGGTCATGACCAGGTGCATGATCCCAGCACTTTGGGAAGCCCATAAGTTCAAGACCAGCCTGAGCAACATGGGGAGACCCTAGATGGGAGGATCACGAGGTCAGGAGATCGAGACCATCCTGGCTAACACGGTGAAACCCCGTCTCTACTAAAAAATACAAAAAACTAGCCGGGCGAGGTGGCGGGCGCCTGTAGTCCCAGCTACTCGGGAGACTGAGGCAGGAGAATGGCGTAAACCTGGGAGGTGGAGCTTGCAGTGAGCTGAGATCTGGCCACTGTACTCCAGCCTGGGTTGCAGAGTGAGACTCCGTCTCAAAAAAAAAAAAAAACTAGCAGGCTTGGTGTGGGGGCACCTGTGGTCCCAGCTACTCAGGAGGCTAAGGTAGGAGGATCCCTTGAGCCTGGGAGGTCAAGGCTGCAGTGAGCTGTGATTGTGCCACTGCATTCCAACCTGAGCAACAGAGCAAGACCCCATCTCCAAAAATAAAATAAAGTAAAAATAAAGCAAGGTCCTTAGTAGCAAAGAGGAGTCATTTTTCACGGAGATACGAGGCAAAAGGAATGATCTCCATCGCCTCTGTTTGCAATTACTGTTGATCTGAGCCACTCTCCCTTCAGCCCCTACTCAATAATTCACTCTGCTCCAAAGCAGACCCCCACCTCTTCCTGGCTGAAAAGTGCCACCTCTGGGCAGCCAACATCAGCAACAAGGGTTCTAGAAAAATGGGTGTTTTGTAAGAGAATGGTAGTTTATTTAACGAAGTTAAAAACAGAGACATGGTCTAATAAGGACACATTTGTTCCATGGTTATCACTTCCAGAATAAGGTTTCTAGTCTTTTCTGGCGGGGCGATGATAATGGCCTGGTGGGGATACACTTGGTGGCTGGCAGGGAGAGAGCAGAGAGAGAACCAATGGGTGCCTGCAATCATCTTCTACTCAGGAAACAGGGAGGGGACCACTGAACTGAGAGCTTGAGGGAGCTTGGTGCCAGTCCCAGCTCTGCCCCCTGCCAAGCCACAGCCCCAGGATTTCACTCCATCATCTCAAAGGGCCGGTCCCTCCCATAGTGTTGGAACATAACTGTTATCAGCTCTCAGCAGAAGGATCTCCTACCACTTTCCATCCCTATACTGGAATCTCAATGGGAAGCTTCTCTGATCGTCCTACAGGCAGAGGCTGGAACAAGAAAATGAGACTGGGCCAAATGTCAGGAGACCTGGCTCTTAACCTCCGAGCTTATCTAGACCTGCAAAAGACCTCTGAGGCTCCTCCAACTCTTAAAATCTCCTTCCTATGAAAATCAGAATTGCCTTTACAGCTTTAAAAAAATAATAATAAATTTCTAGTCCTTCTGTATGTTGTGCCTTTATAAGGGAGGAATGGTGTACTGGAACTCTAAAACACTCTACTGCTACCCCCACCAGCTGATCTGTATGCAAACATACCTAACAAGGCCAGCAGGAAGCTGAAGCCAATGAGATCAGGTAAGAAAATCACAAAGTTCTGGGCTGGGCGCAGTGGCTCACGCCTGTAATTACAGCACTTTGGGAGGCCGAGGCGGGCGGATCACGTGAGGTTGGGAGTTTGAGACCAACCTGACCAACATGGAGAAACCCTGTCTCTACTACAAAACACAAAATTAGCCGGGTGTGGTGGCGCACGCCTATAATCCCAGCTACTCGGGAGGCTGAGGCAGGAGAATCACTTGAACTCCGGAGGCAGAGGTTGCAGTGAGCCGAGATCGTACCATTGCACTCCAGCCTGGACAACAACAGCAAAACTCCGTCTCAAAAAAAAAAGAAAATCACAAAGTTCTCTAAGCCAAAGTGAGGTGTTGACAGCAAGGCTGTCTATACTGACTCTGATAAAAGCTAACTCAGACTCAAAGTTTCTCCTTCATAAACTGTAATCGTCCTTCCTCCTCTATTTTCCCTGACAAAATCCCCACCTTTCTGCCAGTCCACGAAAGGGACTCCAAGAGACACTGACTCTAGAAGATCACAGTTAAGATCGCTCTAGTGATGACCTTGAAGGACCTTGCTATCTGGGTAGGCTCCCAGGTCAGCTGGTGACCAACCACTTGACCCTTGAGACTCATGATAGAGATGGCATAAAGGAAACTGGGAGGTCGTTTTGGGTCAGTAAACCCTGGCTGGGGTGGGGATCATAGGGAGAAGGGATGAACACTATAATAAACTCAAGCGAAGGGGCCTGGACAAACTGCCCACTCCCTGCTTTTACCAAAGGCAGGTCCTCTGCAATGCTGGTGAATTCTCTGCAAAGCAAAAACCCAGTCTGCAACTCACTGTTACAGGCCAAACACACAGCACAGTTCCACAGCACACAAACCACCAAGTATGTACAAGTCAGCATTTTGGAAGCAGAAGGAGCTGCCACGTTCGGGTCCTTGGAGGCTGCTTAGGGGAAGCTCTTTCCCTGTCTCGTGGCATCTCTTGATTCAAAATTCAACTCAGGTCCCAAATCAAAGGATACCGATGGTCTCTAACAACTGTGTCTTATTTAGGGTTCATAACCCCAGGTCACACTTTTGTCTACTTTGGGAAGCACTAGGCAAAGCTGTGGCCATGTGATCAGCTCCCAGTGCTGGGCTGGGGCTGGCAACTGCCCTCTGGCCTCCACGCAGCACTTGTGAAACTCTTCACTCAGCAGAACTGGGGACCAGATGCTTCTATGCCCCACCGATAAACTCCCCGCTCTGAAGCTGGGCTAAGTAGAAGAATCAGGTCTTTGATTTTGGCACAAGGTCTCACAGAAGCAAATTCCGTGGCTGACACCGTAAGTGACGTGTTTTCAGTCAGTTCCTGACACCTCTGATGGCTCCCAAGTTTATTTTCCAGAGACACCCATCTTAGGCAATTCTGGGAGCCCCAGGGAGGAAATGTTAGAAATATCAAAACAGCCACGTGCTGTAGCATTTAGCACATTGTAGAACTATATAAATTTAGTGCATTTAGACCACTTTATATTAACTAACTTAGAAAACGTTGCTTTCGCAGACTTCGCTGGGTGCTTTTCACTGCCAAACTAAATACTCCACTTTAAAATCCACCCCTGCGTACTCATGTGATTTCTCCTTTTAGGCTAGGAATGTAATGTTGACATAAATGTCAAATAAAATTAATGAGAGAATGGGCCCTCAAACGGTGCTCCTGTGAAGGGAATTTGTTAGACTGGGACCTTTGCACCCAAATGTCTATATAATTATATAACACTCCGACGAGGAAGGAATCTGAATGTTAGGCTTTAGCAAACTTACCACCTTTGTCAGAAATGCTGTTATCTACCAAAACAAAACAAAACAAAACAAAACAGGTTGCAAGTAAATTAAGATGAAAATACCATCAGATTAGAAGTCTGTTACGGCAAGCTACTGCAGAATTAGAAGGGTGGCCCATCTGCTGGGTATCGAATCCTTCCCTTATCTGTATAGAATTTGGATCAGATGTCTTCTGTTCCCCGAACACTTCCGCTGTTGACTTTGCAAATGGACCTCCTCCCGCCCAACCCAGCTCCTTCCCTCCCTCCTCCCTCTCTCCCAACTGGCCACTTAGGAAGAGTAAAAATGGCAATTAGAACAGTAGCAGCTATTTTCACTCAATAGTCAAAGAATTGGATACCAGCAGAGTGGCTGCCTCCATCCGTATGCTGATACATAACTACTTTGTCTTGTATTTGTAGTCTCAAAAATCTTCCCTAAGTATAGTAGAATCAGAGAAAATCACTCTAATCATTGAAAAGCACCCTGTGCTGAGTAAAGCAGCCAGTCTTCTCTTGTCACAGTAAAAGGCTGGGAGTAAAATTTCCCATAAACACAGGGGAAACCTACATTTACCCACATGCCAAGGAAAAAGGCAAGGAAGACCCACGTGTAGCCACAGCAGAGTCTATGCAGAGGGCCTGCAAATGTCTGGGGTGTGAGTGAATGCCTGGAAGGGTGGAGTTTCCAAGATAACAGCTATTGTGGTTTTTTTTTTTCACACTTCAGAAGTGAATTCTAAGGACTAGACTCCACTCATGGCATTCCTTTTTCATACACCGATCTCAAGTACAATCACATAATTTTGAAAATCCACAAGGTCTTCCCTAAATAAAATTATAAGGATAGGTTTCTATTTCCTTCTGATTACCTAGATACCTCCGTCTTTTGGAAAACCCGCTGAAGACCACTAGACGAATCAGGAAGGTCCTAGGAGTGATTCCTCCAATGGCGGGAATCATAAAGGAATCAAAGACCTGCAAATTCACGGCGAATGATGTCATGATGAAATGATGCCACACATCTTTACAAAGTTCACAAAATTCATATATTTCCGGGGCAGTCACGGGGAACTTTTAATTAAATTTCAGGGAGGGAAAGAGAGAACGTTTAACTACCAGCTTCAAACACCTCACACTCCTTCTGTTCACTAGGAAGTCACTCTTACCCTGGATAACGTGGAGTGCCTGCTTCGGACCCAGGGAAAATTCTCCATTTTCTCCTTCTTTTTCTTCAGGCTATCAGTTCATCATGAACAAATAGGGAAATTTTCCGGAGGAGGAAATTCAACTACCAAAATAACTCCTTCATAATTCACATGTGCAATCACAACGGTGATTAATAAAAACCTGAAACAGCTCCTAAAAGCCTAAAGCATTAATTACTCTGTTAGATGTCAGGACTCTATGAAAACCTATGACAGCAGGTTACTCAGGCAAATTAAATCATGTGAACTTCCAGTGGAAAAAGAGAAATCTTCCCTTGGTGGATTTGCAACCTAGTAAATGTATGCTTTCGAAGAGAGGGGACCAACCCACAGCTCTTCAGGGCTCTATATTTCAACCTTGAAAGACATATGAAAGGGGAAAAATGCCATGGCAAATGGAATTTATGCTGGGATGAAAGGTAATATAATATCCTTTGAAAGACCTAAAATGGATGAATGATACTTTTCCATTAAAGAAGAAACTAATTCTCTTTGAATGTCTACAGTGTGTCCAGCCCTGTGGCTTTTGCAACACCAGATGCCCGCTTCTCTTTCAGCAGCTTCCATGAGAGTTTCCTCTCAGTGATTTTTGCTAGCTCATCTTTTTTTCATCTGATCTTGACATTTTAGTGCTCAGGACTCTGTCCAGGCACTTCTGTCTCTTCTGCTCCCTCTCTCTGGATGATCTTACCCAACCTTCTAGCAATAGACACCACGTACGTGCTGATGACTCAAATTCCACGACTTTCCCCCCTGAGTTCCAGATGGATACAGCCAGCTACCCACTCCCTGACACCTGCAAGAGGCATCTCAAACTTAGGCTGACCAACACAGAACTCTTGCTCTCCACTTCCCCACCCCAAATGTGTTCACTCCAAGTCTTTCCAATCTCAAGAAATGATATCACCTTCCAAAATTCTAAAATAATCCTCCATTCCTCCCTTTCTCTCACCTTCCACTTCTGATCCGTCAGCAAGCCCTGTTGCCTCTGCTTCTAAACACAATCCTGAACCTCTCTTCTTTCTGCCATTCCACTTCCTCACTCTAGCCAAAGCCCCCTTCTTCTCTCTTAGACACCGTCACTCCTCTTAAATGGTCTCTCTAATTCCATCCTCCACACAGCAGCCAGCATGATTTTTTGGTTTTGTTTTGTTTGAGACAGGGTCTTGCTCCTTCGCCCAGGCAGGAGTGCAGTGGCACAATCACAGCTTACTGCAGCCTCAACCTGCTGGGCCTAAGTGACCCTCTTACCTCAGCCACTTGAATATCCGTGACTACAGACACATGCCAACACACCTGTCAAATCTGTACAATTTTTTTATGGAGACGAGGTCTCACTATGTTGCTCAGGCCAGTCTCAAACTCTTGGCTTCAAGTGATCCTCCCATCTCAGCCTCCCAAAGTGTCAGGATTACAGGCATGAGCCACCATGCCCGGGCTTTTTTTTTCTTTTTCTTTTTCTTTTTAAAGACAAGGTCTCGCTCTGTCACCCAGGATGAAATATGCTGGCATGATCATGGCTCACTGTAGCCTCAAACTCCTGGGCTCAAGGGATCCTCCGACCTCAGCCTCCAGAGTAGCTTGGACCACAAGCACATGCCATCACACCTAGCTAATTTATTTTGTTTATGGTTTTTTTGTTTTTTTTTTTTTTTGTAGAGACGGGGTCTCACTATGTTGCCCAGGCTGGTCTCAAACTCCTGGCTTCAAGTGATCCTCCTGCCTCAGTCTCCCAAAGTGCTAGGATTACAGGCATGAGCCACTGTGCCCAGCCAAAATATTCTGTTAAGAATACAAATCCAATTCAGTGACTTCTTTGCATAAAATCCTCTAGTAGTTTCCCAATATACCAGCAATAAAATCCACATTTCTCTTGCCCACAAGCCCTGAGGTGATGGGGCCCTGCCATTTCATCTCCCAGCCATTCCACAACTCACCAACCTCCAGCCACACAGGTCCTTCTTCCTGTTCCTCAGACATGCAAGCTACTCCCACCTCAGGACCTTTGCAAGTACAAGGCTAGCCCCTTCTATGCAGAGAACCCATATCTGGCCACCCTTACCAAATGGTTCACCTACCATTCTTTGTCATTTTTTTTACTCTGCATGATTATCTCACACCCCATAGTATCTTGTATATTTATTTGTTTAGCTGTTTGTTATTTCCTTGTGTCTTCAATTGAATCATAGAAGGAACCCTGACTCTCTCACTGCTAAAGAGTACATACCCAATAATACTTAATAAATATATAAAGGAATAAATATATATCTCTACAATTTCCCCTAACTTTATGAGATAGATTATTCCTATTCTGAAGAGGAAAAAAAATGAGGTTCCCAGGGTTCAGTGCAAAGTTATAGAAGTAACTGAAGGCAAAGCCAGAATTTGAACCTGAATCCATTTGACTCCAAAACCCAAATTTCTAAACACCAGACTGGTATTTCTAGCAGATTCTAGAAAATCAGTCAAGAGCAGTAATTTTCCTCCTAAGATTCTCCAGAAATAAGTTGCCCAGGAACTTGTATTCGGCTCTCCAATCACAATTACCTCATCTCTAAAATGGATGAACAAAATGAGTTTCTTACACACGTGTTAGGAGGAATAATTTCCTTCCAGATTACAGGGTGTTCTGTAAACTCTCAGAGGATGGTTTTCCAGGTACCATGCTGAGTAGTTTTAGCCAAAACCTGTTCTGTGCTCGAAGGAAACCACCACCCAGGGCTCTCAGTCAAGCTGGGCAATTGTATAAATACAGTCAAGAGTTAAGGACCACATAACAGTGCCATATATGGACTCCACCTTCCCAAAACCCTTTAAGGGGATACGGTTTCATCCTACTGGAAAATGTTAGGCAAAGGATGGAAAGAGATGATTTCTAGATGGTCCCCCACCTCTGCCCAACCTCCATCTGTGTAATTCTTTGTACCAGCACCTGATCCCCCTCCAGAATTGAGACAGCTCTCCCTCAGATATGTGTCCCCTAAGGATCTTGAGCTGATTGTTTTTATTTCTAGTGGGAATACATTTGTTCCATAATTGATGCAAGTTGAGGGCGAGGGACATGACATTACTTTATTTCTTCTAAATCAAATTAAATCTGGATCCCAAGGCCTCACTTAATGGAAATTTAATTTCAATTATGTTTTTAGGGACCTATTCCCCTTCTGGAGTCAGAGAGACATCTTGGGGGCTTACATGGCACCTAGAGAATAGGGGGAAATGGCCAGGTGCGGTGGCTCAGGCCTGTAATCCCAGCACTTTGGGAGGCCAAGGTAGGAGGATTACTTGAGTCAAGAGTTCAAGACCAGCCTAGGCAACATAGTTAGACCTCATCTCTCCAAAAAGAAAATAGCCATTCATGGTGGTGTGTGCCTGTAGTCCCGGTTACTTGGGAGGCTGGGGTGGAAGGATCACTTGAGCCTGGAAGGTTGAGGCTACAGTGAGCCATCATCATGCCAATGTACCCCAGCTTGGGTGACAGAGTGAGACCCTGTCTCAAAAACAAAAACAAAAAAGCCCGGGTGTGGTGGCTCACGCCTATAATCCCAGTGCTTTGGGAGGCTGAGGCCGGAGGATCACCTGAGGTCCGGAGTTCGAGACCAGCCTGGCAACATGGTGAAACCCCGTCTCTACTAAAAATTTCAAAATGTGCTGGCCACAGTGGTGTGTGCCTGTAATCCCACCTACTCAGGAGGCTGAGGCAGGAGAATCACTTGAACCCAGGAGGCAGAGGTTGCAGTGAGCCGAGATCATGCCATTGCACTCTAGCCTGGGCGACAAGGGGAAAACTTTGGAAAAAAAAAAAGAGAGAAAGAGAGAGAGAATAGGAAAAAAGTGTGTGGTTTTCAGTTCCCTGGGTCACCTGCATGATACGTGTCACCTGACTATTCCCCAGTACCTGCTCTTTTCCCTCCAAACCAAGGGGAACCACAGGAGTGTTTGGCTGTGGCTCCCAGGGCCATGGTGTTTGATGTTAAGTGCTTCCAGCATCCACATGCTACCGTATCCCAGAGTCTGGCACATTCTGGTATACCACAGCACAGTGCACATGGGTCTCTTCCACTTCAGGGACTGCCTCTCCTAGAGTCAGAGAAGCCCAGCAGCCCCTCGCAATCTCCCATCATTCACACTGAGCCATTTTTGTATTCTCAGTTCCAAGCATGTGTCTTCCTCATATCCTTGACTTTTATCCAGTTTCCTAAAAAAGTCTGAGTTGGGGTTGACTTCTAGGTATCTGGAAACCCAACATTTAGCCCCAGGACACAAAGTTGTAACAACTCTCTGAGGCAAGGGAGTCCAGATTCAGAGTACAAACATTTCACTGTTTTACTGGGAAGGAAGGAAGAAAAATAATTTTTTCAGGTCTTCTGCTACAGTGAGAATAAACACACTAATGTGTCCACCAAGTGCTATGCCACATGTTCCCCATGTTCTCCTTTAATAATCTTAATAAATCTTCTGGCTCCAACAGTCCCCCCTCTGTGGGAAGCATGTAAATCATTGTGTCCACCCTTGTTCTCTTCCCAAGCATGTCTTGGTATTTTCAACTGTCTGCTACTCATCTCTACCAGGTAACACATCAGACATCCCAAACTCATGTCCAAAATGAAACTCATTTACTTCCCAGTCCCTTCTCCAAGGTTCTCTATTTATATTAATAGCCATGCATAGTGCTCAGCACATAATCAGCATGCAATAAATATTTTTTGAATTAGTGTATGAATAGAGGAATAGCCAACTGAAGAATATAAATACCTTAGCCTAAGTGTGAAGAGTCTAGGTGAGCTGACTTTAAACTCACCTTTTTTTTTTTTTTTTTTTTTTTGAGACAAGTCTCGCTCTGTCGCCCAGACTGGAGTGCAGTGGTGCAATCTCGGCTCAGCTCACTGCAAGCTCCACCTCCCGGGTTCATGCCATTCTCCTGCCTCAGCCTCCTGAGTAGCAAACTCACCTTTTTAAAACAGCTTTATTGGGATATTATTCACACATTTAAAGACTGCAACTTGACAGGTTTTAACATACATATACACCTGTGAAACCATCACCATGATCATCTCCAAAAGTTCCCTCTTGCTCCTTTTAATCCTTCTGCCAGCCATCTCCCCTGCCATCTCAAATCACTCATATGCTTTCTGTCCTTATAGATGAGTTTGCATTTTATAACTGTATATATATATGGAATCATACAATATATATGCTCTTTTCTGGTAGGGCTTCTTTTACTTAACACAATTATTTTGAGTTTCTTCCATGTTGTCATGTGTATCAATAGTTTATTTTTATTGCTGAATAGTATTCCATTGTACAGATATACCACCATGTGATTCATTGGCCTGTTGATGGCATTTCCAGTTTGGTGTTATGGTAAATAAAGCTGCTATGAAGATTATATACAAGTCTTCATGTGAATGTATGCTTTCATTTCTCTTAAACTGGCATTCTCTTAGACTTATTGACTGAAATGAGTAGATCATATGGTAGGCGTATGTTTACCTTTTTAAGAAATTGCTAAACTGTTTTCAAAGTGATTGCTATGTCTTGAATGATTTCGTCCCTCAAAATTCATTTATTAGAAACTGATCCCCAACACAGCATTGTTGAAGAGGTGAGACATCTGGGGAGGTGCTTGGTTCATGAGGTCTCTGCCCTCATAGATGGATTAATGCTGCTATAGAGAGGCTTTCAGGAGTAGGTTCTGTCTCTCCTGCTCTTTTGCCATGCAAGGACACAGCATTCATCCCATTTTGTGCTTCCACCTTCTGCCATAGAAGGATGCTGGAAGAAGGCCCTCACCAAACCCAGTGCTGGCATTCTGATCTTAGACTTTCCAGCTTCCAGAACTGTGAAGTCATGTGTTCTCTCTCTCTTTCTCTCTCTCTCTCTCTGTCTCTCTCTCTCTCTCGCCCTGTTTTTGTTTCTATTTTTTGAAATGGAGTCTCACTCTGTTGCCCAAGGTGGAGTGCAGTGGCACCATCTCAGCTCACTGCAACCTCCGCCTCCTAGACTCAAGTGATTCTCCTCCTCAGCTTCCTGAGTAGCTGAGATTACAGGCGTGTGCCACATCTGGCTATTTTTTGTATTTTTAGTAGAGGCAGGGTTTCGCCATGTTGGCCAGGCTGGTCTTGAACTCGGGGCCTCAAGTGATCCGCCCACCTCGGCCTCCCAAAGTGCTGGGATTACAGGTGTGAGACACTGTACCCAGCCTATTTATTTATTTTTTAGACGGAGTCTTGCTCTGTCACCCAGACTGGAGTGCAGTGGTGTGATCTCAGCTCACTGCAACCTCCGCCTCCTGGGTTCAACCTCCCAAGCTCCCAAGCAGCTGGGACTACAGGCATGTGCCACCACCACACTCGGCTAATTTTTGTATTTTTAGTAGAGACGGGGTTTCACCATGTTGGCCAGGCTGGTCTTGAACTCTTGAACTCAAGCAATCTGCCTGCTTAGGCCTCTCAAAGTGCTGGGATTACAGGTATGAGCCACCACACCTAGCCCTGACACTAGGTAATTTATAAAGAACAGAGGCTGGCCTGTAATCCCAGCACTTTGGGAGGCAGAGGTGGGCAGATCACTTGAGGTCAGGAGTTCAAAGACCAGCCTGGCCAACATGGTGAAACCCCATCTTTACTAAAAATATTTTAAAAATTAGCCGGGTGTGGTGGCGTGTGCCTACAGCCCCAGCTACTCAGGAAGCTGCGGCAGGAGAATCGCTTGAACCTGGGAGGCAGAGGTTGCAGTGAACCAATATCGCACCACTGTACGCCAGCCTGGGCGACACAGGGAAACTCCATCTTGATAAGTAAATAATAAATAAATAACCTAGTGTCAGTTATTCTGTTATAGTAGCACAAAACATACAATGACTGTAGTTACCCAATTTCACATTCCCACCAACAGAATATGAGAGTTTCCGTTTCTTTACACCCTCATCAACATTTAGTATAACTGGTCTTTTTAATTTTATACTAGGTGGTGCAGTATCAAAATGTGAATTTAATTTCATTTCCCTAAAGATTTATAACGATGAGTATATTCTTAGGTACTTATTTGTCATCCATATATCTCTTTGGTAAAGTGTCTCTCCCCTCCCCTCCCCTCTTTTCTTTCCTTTTCTTTTTCTTTTCTTTTTTTTGATGGAGTCTCACTCTGTCACTCAGGCCAAAGTGCAATGGCACAGTCTCGGCTCACTGCAACCTCCGTCTCCCGGGTTCAAGCAATTCTTCCACCTCAGTCTCCCAAGTAGCTGGGATTACAGGCACCTGCCATCATGCCCAGTTAATGTTTGTATTTTTGTAGAGACAGATGGGGTTTTACCATGTTGGTCATGCTGGTCTTGAACTCCTGGCCCCAAGTGATCCACCCGCCTCGGCCTCCCAAAGTGCTAGGATTACAGGCGTGAGCCACCATGCCCAGCAAGTGTCTCTTTTCAAACTGTCCATTTTTTATTGACCAATCTCACTTTTCAACCTTATTTTTTCCAGTATTCCTCTTTGTGTACCATTCACTCTAATCAAACTCAACATATAGGCCCCTAAACCCATGCACCTCACACTTCCCTCTATAATTTTGCTGATGCTGTTTCCTTCGCTTTAAATAACTTAATGCCTTCTTCACCTACACTTTTGCCAATTCGAATTCTATTGATCCTTCAAGTCCCAGAAGAGATGCTACATTCATTCTCAAGCCTTTCCTGAGCCCAGTTTGAGAGTAACGGTTTCCTCATCCAAGCTGCCAGAAATGTCTTTTTCTTCTGCCATTTCTAACTTTCTACCTTGATTTCTACTTATTTATTGTTGTTTTTAAGTAAGGAAAGTAAATGTGTTTAAGTCATGTCTGCTTTATCATATGTATGTTAGAGAAATTTACACCCCCCAGATCTTTGAGGTTGACTTTACCCAAATTCATTCATTAAACAAATATTCCCTGAGCATCTATTATGGGTCAGGCATTACCGGAGGCCCTTGGATATGAGCAAAACAGAGACTAAAAAAGCTCCCTGCCCTGGCAGAGCTGACATTCTAGCAGAAGGACACAGATAATAATAAATAAATTACAGGCCGGTCTGAGTACAGTGGTATTTACAACTAACTGATGACAACAACTAATAGATTTCGTTGTTCCTTCTCCACTCCCACTGCTTCACTTGACTAGAAAAAAGAAAAAAAAAAGGAAGAGAAAAGAGAGAGAGAGAGAGAAAGAAAGAAGAAGAAAGAAATCATAGACAACAAATAGTAAATTACATAGTATGCTGAAAGATGAAGAGCGTTTGGCAAAAAGAGAAGGTAGGGCAGGGTGAAGGAGATTAGGGATGCTAGAGATTGTAGGGGTGGGACAGGTGACAATTTAAATAGGGTGGTCAGGGTAGGTTTACATGGGAAGTAACATTCAAGTGAAAGCTTGAGTGAGATGGGATCCTAGCCATGAGGCTATCTGGGGCTACTTCCTTGTTGTCCATGCCTCATAATCTTCCTCTATTCTATAGATTACCGGTCTTGAGGTGGAATCTCTATCCAATTCAGCTTGGTATCTTCCCTCTCAAATCACCCAGCACCAATGCCTGACCTGGCATACTGGATCAAAAGTATTTGCTGAATGAACGATAAAATAAATGAATGCATGGATAGGCTTTAAATCTGCTGGGAAAATATCCAAAAACGAGAAATAACATGAAAGCAGGATGTAAGAAAAGAGAAGAGAAAGGTTAATACGAGAGAGGATGCCAAAAGCCGAGGCTAAAAAGGAAAAATAAAGAAAAAGCTACAAAAGCACTTCTCACAATAGAAACCTTGTCGTGGACTCTGTGGAGGTTTTAGGTTCCTGATCACAAAACCAGCATCAGAAGCTGACGTGGTCTCCTACGCTTACCACGGATTAGCGTGAGGTTCGTGAAGACGTCATACTGTCTCCAGAAATAAGCTATTCAACTGCTCAATTCCAACTACTCTCCCTAATCATGATTCGAAAAGTGTGTGTTATCTGAAGTAGACGGATGAAAAGGTACATTTTAGTGTGTTTGCTTATGCCTCTATCTTAGAAAATATTTAAGATGGCTTACCCAATGCGGGGGATGCGGGGCAGTAGATTTAAACTAAACAGGCTCGCCAAATGCTCTCCCTGACAAACCTCAGATTCTGGTATTCCCTCCCCTCATTTCACTAGTGTGCCTCTACTACTGGTGATGTGTACCCATCAGGATTTATTTGCTAAAAGACCCAGATTTGATTGTAAGTTTTTCACATCGATGCAAAAGGGGAAACATTTTCAATCACATGACTCAGTATCTGTAAGATAAAAGCTAATCAACTGTTGTCCCTGAAGGTCTCCATAAAGAGCTCACTGTATGTATTAGGCAGTGTAGTCCAGAGAAACAGAACCAGTAGATGTAGAGACATTTATAGAGATTTCTCTGAAAGAACTAGCTTGCACAATTACAGGGGCTGGTGACTCCAAAGGGTACACTGGCAGGCTGGAGACCCAGGGAAGAGCTGATGTTGCAGTTCAAGTCCAGAGGCTGTGTGAAGGCAAAATGTCCTGTTTTTAGGGGGAACCCCAGTCTTTTCCTCTTAGGGTCTTCGACTGATTAGCTGAGCCCCACCCACATTACGGAGGGCAATCTGCTTTATTCAACGTCTGCCAATTTAAATGTTAATCTCTTCTAGAAAATCCCTTCACAGCAACATCTAGACTGGTGTTTGATCAAATACCTGGGTACTGTGGCCTAGTCAAGTTCATACATAAAATTACACTGTCTAAAATAGGATTTGCAAATTCAAATGCCCATAGGAGCCAGGGCAGACAAAGAAACTGAGTGAAGCCAGTTCAGATGATAGAGAATGATAAGGACTGAGGTCATCTAGAGGGTGTCTGCCTCATCTAAAGGCAATGAAATTGAAAAAAATTTAAACCACTGTGTGGGAGAAGCAACATTTATCTCAGGGTAAAAAAGCTCAGGAATCAGGCCAGGCACAGCGGCTCATGCCTGTAATCCAAGTACTTTGGGAGGCAGAGGCGGGCAGATCACTTGAGGTCAGCAGTTTGAGACCAGTCTGGACAATATGGTGAAACCTCGTCTCTACTAAAAATACAAAAATTAGCCAGGTGTGGTGGCATGCACCTGTAATCCCAGCTTTCGGGAGGCTGAGGCAGGAAAATTGCTTGAACCTGGTAGGTGGAGGTTCCAGTGAGCTGAGACCACACCACTGCACTCCAGCCTGGGTGACAGGGCAAGACTGTCTCAAAAAAAAAAAAAAAAAAAAAAGCCCAGGAATCATCGTTTGGGTAAATTAACAGATAGAGAAATGGGCACATGGGGGCTTTTTTGTTTTAACATCTGATATAGTTTGGATCTGTGTCCCCACCTAAATCTCATGTCAAATTGTAATCCCCAGTGTTGGAGGTGGAGCCTGGTGGGAGTGACTGGATCATGGGGATGGATTTCTCATGAAAGGTTTAGCACCATCTTCTTGGTGCCGTCTTCACAACAGTGACTTCTCACAAGACCTGGTCATTTGTAAGTGTGCGGCACCTCCTCTCTCTCTCTCTTGCTCCTGCACTGGCCATGTGACATGCCTGCTCCCCCTCTGCCTTCTGCCATGACTGTACGTTTCCCGAGGCCTCCCCGGAAACCAAGCAGATGCCAGCATCGTGCTTCCTGTACAGCCTACAGAATTGTGAGCCAATTAGACTTCTTTTCCTATAAATTACCTGGTCTCAGGTATTTATAGCAATGCAAGAATGGCCTAACATAGGACCAAAAAAGCCCAGGAATCGTGACTTGGGTAAAGTAAAAATTCAGCAATGGGTATATGTCAGCTTTTCTGTTTTAGCATCCAGCAACTTAACAACCATCAACACTGCCTGATGGCACCAAGATAAAGGACAATTCAGGGAGTGCTCCAGGCTAACATCACGTTACAAAGAGAGCTCGCTATTGGCCAGGTTAAATTCAGGAACAGGTTGGACTACCAGCAATCCTCCACAGATATCACCATGCCCAACCAAATACTGGAAAGGTGTTGGATAGCAGTATATTTGTGGTTAAACTCCTGGTCAGCACCTGGACTGCAGTTCTCCTGTATAGCTAGTTAAGTATGAATATATGTGATTTAAGACACAGCAGGGGTAGGGCTGCTGTCTTCAGGAAGAAGGATTTGGCAAAGATAGAAACCCAAGGCATTTGGTACCCAGGGACAAAGCCAACGCTCCTCTGAAAAACAATGATTTCAGGACACTTTAATACCAGGCAACTGGGCCATCAAGTTCCCATGAGTGAAATACTTCTAGCCTGGAATTTTGTGAAACCTAATCAAACACACATCTTTTAAACGGTGTACAATGTCTAGCTTCTCACCATGCAACTTCTTAGTGTGCCCTCAAAGATGAACTATTGCAAAACATATGCCACAAATCCAGTGACTTGCTGTATAGTATTATTAACTATAAACCAAGTCAAAGTTGGGAAACATCTACCAAAAAAAATTAAATATTTGAACTGCAGTCATTTTTTTCTGATAATAATTAACCAGCACAGCTGTTTACCATGCACACTCCCAGATCATGAGACCAAAACACTCTTGCCCTGATATGAGATGATGTGTTCTTCTAATATCTAGAAATATACACCCTTCTCTCCAGACCACTACCCTGATTACAAAAGCATTTCAGATTTACCTACAGGTGTGAGCCACTTAAAAACACAATCAACTTGTCAAAACCTTTAACTTCCACAAAATCAAATCATTGATAAAAGTCAAATCAGTCTCATTTTGAAAAATCTCAAGATGGCAGAAGACACCACCAGCTCCTTGAGCCTGGTCGTGGTACTCCTCACGATTTGAGAATCCCACAGCCCATGTCAGGCCTCAGAAACATTTCCCATTCCCCGCTTCGATTGCATAAGGGGAAGAGGAAGAAAAAGCACACCCAGCCAAGGTCTACAGGCGAACGGTTGTGGCCGCGCCGTGCAGCGTGAATTTGAAATGCTGTGAAGGCAGCCCAGGACTGGAAGTTGGATGCTTTCTACCCTGAAACCACCTAGCAACAGTCAAGATGCAGCTTCTTAAAATCAGCCATGAGAGTGTAGGGGGTGGGGGGGGGGGCGCGCCTATTCCTAGTGATTTTTATTTTCCATAATAAGCAAATTCTGAGAAGGGCTGTGTGGCTGTATTCTCATCACAAAGCTCCAAAGGCTATTTTAAGAGCACCCTGTTTCTGCTTAGGAGAGGAAGAGAAACTCAGCCCCTTCAGACACCTCAGAGCTGTCCCAGCTTCCCCTCCTGACTCCTCCTTTCGGAACAGTTTGGAAACAAGGCATCTTGGCCAAAGAGGGCAGCACTGCTTGGCACAGGGGATGGACCAATGCCGGGCAAGCCCCAGGTTTCCTGGGCATCTAAGCAGCCGAAAGGAGAAGGAACCTACTAAAAGTTGGATATGGCACCAAGTCGATGTTACCATTTGAATCTACCCACCTGCCAATGACACACAAAAGAGAACATTTTTTTAAGCTCAAAAATGGAAAAAGGGCAGAGTATGTCAATGATTACGGAGATGGGCAAACCAATCAATGAATGATTCTTAAGCCTTCATGTTCGACCTGTAAGTAAACTGAAGATGTGCAAATCATCCTTTCTGCCCTGGGAGAGTTAACGTTAACCCACAAGGACAATGAGAAGGGGAGAGGAGACCCAGCAGATGAGAAAGATGGAGTAATTTCTGGAAGACTGAGGGTATCTGGAAGAGTGACAGCTGAACTAGGCAGAAGGAGGAAAGCTGACACTCAAAAATTCCAGCAGAGGGGAGAACAGAGCAGAATCAAGTGCATTCACCCCACTGAATCCTAAGAAGGCTCAGGAATCGGAGGCATCAGATACAGAGAAAGTGGGGATGAGGTGTGGGAGTTTAGTTAGACTTGTTGGGGCTCAGAAAACAATACAACAAAGTGGAGGCTTCAGAAGCAGCCCCAGAAGCAAAGTCTCTCTCTGACTTTCTCCTACTCTCCTGTCTCTAACCCCCTCACATTCTCCCTCAGGGTAAGCCATAGAAACTAGAATTCCTCTTCCCCAAAGCAGGCACAGAAACCAGAACCCCTCTCCCCCCAGAGTCAGCCGTAAAACCTAGAAATACAACTCGAACCTTCCCCCCACCACCCTCGCCTTTCTGTGCAAGAAATTCTCTGATATACCTTATCTGATAGTAGCTCATAAGACCCTCATCCAGGGGAGGTCTACCCCATACCTGGAGTGAAAGAATGCCATACAGAGAGGCCAGGAAGAATCTGAACGGTCAGACCTTGCTGGGATCATTCTCTCCTTGCCCAATCACAGTTCTACACGACTGTCCATTATGCATCAAACCTAAGCATAAAAATGGATAGCTTTCTCTGTATCCTTAAGTCTTCATTCCAAAGGCTCTTGTGTCACATAAGGCTATGAATAAGTAAATTTGCTATGGCTTTCTCTTGTTAACCTGTCTTTTGGTATAGGAGTGTCGGCTGTGACCTCTATGACAGGGAGAAAAGGGATTGCCTTATTTCCAGCCTACAGAATCCACAATGAAAAGTTAGATCTTCATATTCTCAACCCTGGGAGTCACAGCTCAAAAGACAGCAGAGATGAGACATCAGACTGAAAAGCAGAAGGCAAAAGCTAAACTCCATGCACTGAATGGTAAGAGTCCATGACCCTTGCCCACCTGGCTCCCAGAATGCCAGCACCCAGGTTTATATCCCCTACATAGGAGATTAGGAGATTCTTCTCTGAGAAGGAATGGCCCCAGAGGAAAACCTGCAGAGAGATACTGATATTTGAGGAAACTGGTTCAAACATCCAACCACTCCACAGGGAAGCGCCTCAGTCCATAAGCAGCGCTATTCAGGCACACAGTATCCAGCAAGCTCTTCTGAACCTTGTAAGACTCATTTCAATATGAAAAGGAAACTCAGGCATCACCAGGAATTTAAGGAACACCTACACTGTGAAAGTCAGACATCTAAACAAACAGGAGAGGTGTGGTGGCTCACACCTGTAATCCAAGAACTTTGGGAGGTTGAGGCAGGAGGATCGCTTGAGCCCAGGAGTTCGACACCAGCCTGGGCAACATAGGGAGACGCCACCTCTACAAAAAATTTTAAAATGAGCTAGGAGTGGTGGCACATGCCTGTAGTTCTAGCTACCCAGGAGACTGAGGCAAGAGCGTCACTTGAGCTCAGGAATTTGGGGTTATAGTGAGCTATGATCATACCACTGTACTCCAGCCTGGGTGACAGAGAGGAAAAAAAAATTAAAATTGAAATTAAAAGCCAGTAAGAAAAGCAAGAAACTCAAAGGAAACAGAGATAACACAGGAAACAGAAGAAAATACCCAAAACTCTAATTAATATTCTAAGACAAGAGAAGGCATTGCTTATGTTAAAAGAACAAGAAACATTCAGCAAAAACTTAAAAGGTCTTGGAAATAAAACATATGAAGGAAAAATAATTCCACAGATGATTTGGAATTAAAGTGATGGAAACTATCTGGAAAGTAAGGCAATAAGACAAAAAGGTGATTAAAAAAAATAAATAGGCAAACAGAAGGATCACCCCAATGTTCAACTAATAGAGTTTCTAAGTATTGAGAGATAATTTTTTGGGGGGAGAAGGATTTAAAACAAATGAATAGAAAAGCAAGCAAATAAACAAGCAAAAACCACAAAATCCACAAGAACCTTCCCTAGAACAGGAGCATAAGTCTTCCAATTGAAAGATCTGTTTAAATGTACAGCAGAATGACTTATAAAGACACAACAAGGGTGTAGAATCATGAAATCTCACACCAGGGATAAAATTAAAATTCTAAAAGCTTCTAGAGGAAAAAAAATCTATTCACACAGAAAAGATGAACATCAAAATGGCAGATGGACTTCTCAACAATAAAAGCTAGACGTTCATTGAGTACTGCCTTTGAAATACTGAGGAAAACTTATTTTCAACCTATAACTATATACCTAATCAAACTACTGACCAAGAGAGGGGATAGATTAGAGATACTTTCAGAGATGAAGTTCTTGGAAAATTAACCTCCTGTGCTCACTTAGTAAATGATTAGAGAATGTGCTGTAACAAAACACCAAATGTAGCAAACCAAAAAAGAAGAGAACATGGGATCCAGGAAATGAGAACAATATAGGAGACAGGTGAAAAATAAGTCCCTGCACAAAAACTGGGCCAAAACAGGCTTATAGAGCAACCAGGCCAAATCAGAACAGGAAAATCAAAGTGGAAGGCATGCATTATTTGCCAAGTTTGAGCAACAACAAAATCACATTGAAAGTCCGCTGGAAGGCATGGAATGAACAGTCAGGAAGGAAGGAGGGATAAAGAGAGGGAGGAGGGAAGCAGGGAAAGAGGGAGGGAGGGAGGGAGGAGGAAGGAAAGAAGAAGGGAGAGAGGAAGGAAGGAAGGAAGGAGGGAGGGAGGAAGAAAGGAGGGAGGAAGGGAGGAAGAAAGGAGGGAGGAAGGGAGGAAGAGGGAGAAAGGAAGGAGAGAGGGAAGGAAGGAGGAAGGACGAGTATATTTAGAGAGAGAGAATCGTATAGAGAGAAAACAAATACATATAAATCAAAAAGAGACAAGGTTTATTAAGAGCAAAAAAAACCTAAAAGTTGGGTCAGGCATGGTGGCTCATGCCTGTAATCCCAGCACTTTGGGAGGCCAAGGCGGGTGGATCACCTGAGGTCAGGAGTTCGAGACCAGCCTTGCCAACGTGCAAAACCCCGTCTCTACTAAAAAAAAACACAAGGCCGGGCGCGGTGGCTCAAGCCTGTAATCCCAGCACTTTGGGAGGCCGAGACGGGCGGATCACGAGGTCAGGAGATCGAGACCATCC
>NW_012116265.1:3990903-4002658 GCF_000951035.1 Colobus angolensis palliatus | reverse complement strand
AAAAATACAAAAATCATTGGTCTTGCTGATGAATAGTGTTCACATTATATAAACAGAATGTCAATTCAAGGGAAAAGAAGCGGGAAGGTCTAAATTCTCATTACAATAAGTCTATGGATAATTTTAAATTGATTAAAAGTGAAGAAAATGATCTTAGAGGGTTTTTTAAATGTAATTTTTTTAAGTGTTTACACTGTGAAATATCATATAGAGGAGTGCACAAAACGCAGCTCACTCAACCTCAGCCTCTCTAGTAGCTGGGGTTACAGGTGCAGGCCACGTGCCCAGCTAATTCTTTTATTTTTTATAGAGATGGGGTTTCCATGTTGCCTAGGTTGGTCTCAAACTCCTGGGTTCAAGTGATCCGCCCACCTTGGCCTCCCAAAATGCTGGGATTAAAGTTGTGAGCCACTGTGCTGGGCAGCTATGGTTTCATCGTGTCTATCGTTTGAGCTTTATATAAATGGAATTCAGATGTGTGTGGTGAGGATTTCTTCCACACATTAATGTCAATGAGCTCATCCAGGTTGTGTAGCTATAGCTTGTTTTTATCGGTATGTCACTTTTCATATATACCATAAAGTATTTGTGTGTGTGCACACAAGCATGCACATTATATTATATGCTTCATGGACACTGGGTGGTTTGAGCTTTTATGAATGCTGCTGCTATGAACATTTCTATCCATAATTTTGGGTACACATGTATTCACTTTTCCATTGTGCCTGTACATCAGTACAGAATTACTGACTTACAGAATATGCATATGTTCAACTTTTATTAGGTAATGCTGATTAGTTTTCCAAAGTGGTTGTACCAATTTACACTCTCATCACCAGTGTATGAGAATTCTCATTTCTCAAAATCCTCACCAACTCTTGGTATTGTAAGTCATTTTCAATTGTAGGCATTGCAGTGGACATGCAGTCACATTTCACGTAGTTTCTAATTCTATTTCCCTGAAGACTTACAAAGTTAAACAACTTTTCACATGCTTATTCAATACTGGAATATCCTCTTTGGTGAAGTCCCTGTTTAAGACTCTTGTCCATTTTTCTATGGGACTATTTTGTTTTTCTTGAATTGATTTATAGGAATTCTTTGTATATCCTTCATATAAGCCTTTCGTAAATTATAGATGTTGAAAATACCTCTTAATTTGCCTTTCATTCTATCTTTTGATGAACAGAAGTTCATTTTAGGATAGTCCGATTTTATCTGCCTTTTCCTTTATAATTGGTTCTTTTGGGTCCTGGTGCACACCTGTAATCCCAGCTACTTGGGAGGCTGGGGCAGGTGAATCGCCTGAATCAGGGAGGCAGAGGATGCAGTGAGCCAAGATGTAGCCTGGGCAACAAAGTGAGACTCTGTCTCAAAAAAAAAAAGTACCTTTTCTACTCTTGGCGTTTTGTGTTTCCACATAAATTTTAGAATTGGCTTCTCAATTTTCACAAAACCCTCAGGATTCTGATTGGGATTACACTGACTCTGTACATCACTTTGAGATGAATTGACATCTTTTAAAAAGTAAGTCTTCCATCTCATAAACATATATTCCTCCATTTATTTAGGTCTTTAATTTATCTCAATAGTGTTTTATGGTTTTCAATATAGGGGTCTTGTTAGATTTATTCCTAGGTAATTTGATTATTTTTATTCTAATGTAAATTCATGTTCTGTTTATTAGTGATAAAGAGACATACAATTTATCTTTTTCATATTTGCCTCATATGCAGCAAACCTTCTAAATTCATTTTAGTTCCAACAATTTAACCGAAATTTATTTAAAATTTTCTATATACTCAGTAATTTAGTCTCCAAATAATTAATAGTTTTATTTGTTCCTTTCTAATCCTAATACCTTCATTTCTCTTTCTTGTCTCATCATACTACCTAAGATCTGCTGTGCAATAATGAATAGAAGTGATGATAGATGGCAGATTTGTCTTTTTTCCTACTCACAAAGGGAAACTTTTAACATTTCATCCATTAAGTACGTTTCTTACTTTTTAATGATGTAGGCTATTTCTTGTATAGCCCCTTCTTACAGTAAGAAAACTTCCTTTTCATTAGTTTGCAGAAGTCTTTTTTAAATCGAGAACAAATGTTAGATTACATCACATATATTTTCTACATCTATTGAGATGATCATGATTTTTTCCCTTTATGCTGCTAATACACTAAGTAACACTGACTGATTTCAAATATATTACCCTAACCTTGCATTTCTAGAAGATAAACAACTTGATCATGATGGAGTAATTTATTGCTGGACTCACACTACTAATATTTTGTTTAGAATTTTATTTTATTTATTTATTGCACGTGCCACTATGCCCAGCTCATTTTTGTAGTTTTAGTAGAGACGGGGTTTCATCATATTGGCCAGGCTGGTCTCGAACTCCTGACCTCAAGTGATCCTCACGCCTCAGCTTCCCAAAGTGCTGGGATTCCAGGCATGAGACACCGTGCCTGGCCTTGTTTAGGATTTTAAAATTTATATTCATGAGTGAAACTGGCCTGGAATGTTCCTTTCTTATAACATTTCAGTCAGGTTTTAGTACCAAAATTCTAGTGGTCTCTTGAAACAAGCTGTGAATATTCCTTCTTCTTCAATTCTCTGGTGGAGAGTTTGTGGAAAATATGTGTTATTTCTTCCTTAAATATTTGGTGAACTCAACAGTAAAACTATCTGGATCTGAAGTTTTCCTTATGGGAAAGTTTGTAATTACATATTCACGAGGAGACACAGAGCAACTCAGCCTGGTATTTTTCCTACAGCAGTTTCAGTAAGTGGCTTTTTAAAAATTTTGTCCATTTCCTCAAAAATGTCAAATATATTGTCATAAAGTTTTTCATAATATTCTCTTACTATCTTTTAAATATAGTTATACCCTGTTTTCATTCCTAATAATGGTTGTTTGTGCCATTTTTTCTTGATTAGTCTTACCAGGATTTATTGATTTTATGAGTCCTTTGGCTCTGTTGATTCTCCCTATGGTAAGTTTTTTTAAAATTTCATTACCTTTTCTCTTATTTTTATTATCTCCTTCCTTCAATATTGTAAAAATCTTTAGTTGTTCTTTTCTAACTTCTGGAAATTAATGCTTAAGTTATTTTTAAACCTCTCTTCTTTTCTAATATATGCAAATGTAAATAGGCTTTAAATGTCTCTCTAAGCATTGCTTTAGATGCATTCCACAATTTTTGGTATGTCATATTTTCATTGTTATTAATTTCCAAATATTTCCTACTTTTCATTGCCATTTATTCTTTGACTTGTGACTGCTTAACTTCTAAACATATGGGGATTTTTCATTTATATTTTTTGTAATTGATTTCTAGCTTAATGTCGCTGTAGTTGGAAAATATACTCTATAATATCCATCCTTTGGAATATGTTAAGAGTTGCTTTATGACTCACCAAATAGAGAGCACTGGCAAATATTCTATGTGTACTTGAAAGGAATATCTATTCTATATTTGTTGGATGCAATGTTTTATAATTAGATGATGTTTGTTAATTAACTTTGTTCAAATTTTCTATATCCTTATTTATTTTAATTGTCTCTAGATTGTATCAGTTACTAAGAGGTGTTTTAAAATTTCTAACTATATAGATATCTGTATTTCTTCTTGCAGGTCTTATAATTTTGTGTGTGTATGAGAGAGAGAGCAAGTGAGCGCAGTATAAGTGAATTGAATCTTTCTTATTATGAAATATCTCCTTTATCTCTAACAGTGTTCCTTGACTTACAGTTATACAATCTTTCTTTGGGTTAGCTATACAGTCTTTCTTTTGCATGGTATATCTTGCTACATTCTTTTATATCAAGCTTTTCTGTGTGTTTATAAGAAAGGTATGTCTCTCTAAAGCATAGTTTTAAAAATCCAATCTGATAATCTTTTGACTTTCAATTTGACTATTTAGTCTATATTTAATATAGTGGCTGATATTTGATATAAATCTATTATTCTACTATTTTTTTATTTGTCTCACCTATTCTAGGATCCTTTTTCTCCTATTTTTCATTCTTGTTTGAATTTCTTTTCTCTTTTTTTTTTTAAATGGAGTCTTGCTCTGTCACCAAGCTGGAGTGCAGTGGTGGATCTCAGCTCACTGCAACCTCCGCTTCCCAGGTTCAAGTGATTCTCCTGTCTCAACCTCCCGAGTAGCTGGGACTGCAGGTGCACACCACCACACCTAGCTAACTTTTGTATTTTTAGTAGAGATGGGGTTTCACCATATTTGCCAGGATGGTCTTGATCTCTTGACCTCATGATCCGCCTGTGTCAGCCTCCCAAAGTGCTGGGATTACAGGCGTGAGTCAATGCACCTGGCCTGAATTTCTTAAGTATTCTTTATTATTGTATTTTCCCTCTTTCTTAGCTTGTTATTTATATATTCTGTCATCATTCTTTTAAAGATTATCTAGAGTTTAAAACATGCATCCTTAACTTATCATCTAATTCTTATTTCTATCGCTCTTCATTCCTCCTTACATTTCTGAGCTTTGATCTGGAATAATTTTCCTTCTGTCCCAAGGATACTCTTTAGTGAATATTTCCTTTAGTATAGATCTGTTCATGATTTTTTAAGTTATTCATTCATTTATTTTTATTTTTTAATAGAGACAAGGTCTCACTATGCTGCCCCAGGTGGTCTCAAACTCCTGGGCTCAAGCGATCCTCTCACGTCAGCCTCCCAACATGCTGGGATTACAGGCATGAGCCACCATGCTCAGTCTCATGATAATTTTTTAATATCTTTAATTTTGCTTCATTTTTGAAAAATCTGGCAGAGATAGAATTTATAGTTAATAGTTGTTTTCTTTCAGCAATTTGTAGATAGCATTCCACTTCCTTCTGACATCTATTGTTTCAGTTGAAAAGTCAGTTGTCAGTCTTACTTTTCCTTTAAAGATAAGAGGTACCCACTCCCCAACCCTGATGCTTTTCAGCTTTTCTCTTTGTTTTTGTTTTATAAATGTTACCATACTGTCCCTATGTTGTTCTCTTTGGTTTTGTTTTCAGAAATTTTACTATGTTGACTCTTTGTCCTTATCCTGCTTGGTGCCCTAGGACTTCTGGATTCTGTGGCTTTGTGTGATTTGTTAGTTTTAGAACTATCTCAGCTATGTTTTTCCAATTTTTTTTTTCTTTTTTCTTTTTTTTGAGATGGAGTCTTGCTCTGTCACCCAGGCCGGGGTCCAGTGGAGCAATCTCGGCTCACTGCAAGCTCTGCCTCCTGGGTTCACACCATTCTCCTGCCTCAGCCTCCTGAGTAGCTGGGACTACAGGCAACTGCCACCACAGCCAGCTAATTTTTTGTATTTTTAGTAGAGACAGGGTTTCACTGTGTTAGCCAGGATGGTCTCGATCTCCTGACCTTGTGATCCGCCCGCTTCAGCCTCCCAAAGTGCTGGGATTACAGGTGTGAGCCACTGCGCCCAGCCCTTTTTTCCAATTATTTTTTATGTCCCACTTTCTCTCTCCTCTCCTGCTGAACCTCCAGTTACATGTATATTAGGCCTTTCCACCATATTTAATATGTCTTTCACAATCTGATATTTATTTTCCATCTAAAAGCCTCTAAATGCTTTGTTGTTGATATTTTCTTCTTTTCTATCTTCTAGTTCACTAACTCTCTCCTCAATTGTAACTACTCTGTTGAACCAATTCATTTAGTTTTTTAAAGTTTAACTTTTAAAGTACAATGTACACACCATAAAATTCACCCATTATAAGTGTATATTCAATGGTTTTAGTAATTAATTCATTTATGCAACCATAACCATCACCACAATCCAACCTTAGAGCATTTCCATCACCCAAAAAAATTCACTCATTTAGATTTTAACTGCAGTAATTGTGTATTTCAGTTCCAGAAGGTCTATTTGGTCTTATTCACAATTTTCAGTTCTCTGGCAGAGTTTTCAATCTTATCTTTTAATTCTTGAAACATATTAATCACAGTTATGGTAGGGACCATATCTGATTAATCCATTATCTGGACCTCTTGTAGGTATATCCAATCTGTTTATTTTTTTATTAGTTTTTTATAATATCTGGTCTTCTCCTGTGTCTATTATTTCTACTGACTGACAAATACAGTACATGAAAAACTACAGTGTAACATGAGTTTCTGGGAAAAGCATCTTCCTCCAAAGAGAATTTTTACTCTAGTTTCAGGCAGGCATCTAGGCTAGGGGCAATAATCTGAAATTATTCGGGTTTTGGCTTCAGTACCTACGTTGTATTTCTGATTCACCTAGACTCAGGGTTCTCAATGAAAGCCTAGGTTGTTTACTAGGGCTTCTGCCCCTTCACAGTACCTAAATACAATTACCACACCCTCAACCCCATGAACTTGTTGAAAGCTATGCTAAGTTTCTTAATCTCTTAGCCTCTACTTTCTAAACTGAAATTTTTCTCAAGAAGATAAAACTCGAAAGCAGAGTTCATCTCTCTTGAGTTTTCTACCACTGGTTACTCACCCCACCAACCCAGATCTTGGTTCTGCAATTCCCCATTGCCCTGATGGCTCTCCAATTTTTCCAAACTGATTTTTTTTTTCTTTTTAATGTTGAGCAGCTTTTCTCAGCAGAAGAGTTAATCAGAACAAACCTGATCTACTGTTGCTAAATGTATGCACTACCACTGTAAGTCAGGTGACCATAATTTATCAAACCAGGATGTTCTTGAAAATGAAAGCAGACAGGCCGGGCGCGGTGGCTCAAGCCTGTAATCCCAGCACTTTGGGAGGCCGAGACGGGCGGATCACGAGGTCAGGAGATCGAGACCATCCTGGCTAACACGGTGAAACCCCGTCTCTACTAAAAATACAAAAAACTAGCTGGGCGAGGTGGCGGGCGCCTGCAGTCCCAGCTACTTGGGAGGCTGAGGCAGGACGATGGCGTAAACCCGGGAGGCGGAGCTTGCAGTGAGCTGAGATCCGGCCACTGCACTCCAGCCTGGGCGACAGAGCGAGACTCCGTCTTAAAAAAAAAAAAAAAGAAAAGAAAATGAAAGCAGACACTACTAGTGATTACAAGGGGGCAGTAAGCATAAAACAAAACTATCATAAAACTATCATAAACATGTCAGACTATATGGTCATCCCAATAATTATGCATGGAGTGAATGAATTCTCTTAACAATCCAGAGGGATCAGAAAGGGCTCATTTCAACTCAACATTTCAGAAGAAACAATTGAGACAGATTAATCTGATGCCCCTTGGAAATGCCAGTTGTTTGTAGGGCCCCTTCTAATCTCCTTTAGGGATTTAGCTTTTTCTCCAAATTTTCATTTTGATAAATAAAACATAAATTTTCTCCAAATTTTTATTTTGCCTAAACAAAAATAATTTAAAAATCACATTGGCCACATCAAGTATATGGAGGTCTGGTCTCTTCCCTTTATGGTGACTGAATTATTTGGTTTTAAGGACAGAAGTAAACCCTTACTCACTGTGGGAAGAGACTACTCAGTGGCTCATTGCACTAACAGAGGAAGTGAACTATTAGAGCCTGCCAGTTCCTGGACCCTATATACTATTAATGCCCTTTAGCTGAGACTTGGTGCATTTGTGTAGTTGTGGGAACTCCTTCAAATAAGACAGAAATTTTTCTGAAAAAATAGAGAAACCTCAGACTTGAAAAGAAAGTGAGTACAATTCGCAAGAAGAGCACTGCACCATATTCCCTTTTCTATTTTATTAGAAATGCTGGATTTTGCTCTCATTTAGCAGAAATTCTATCACTTATTCCATGAAGGAAACAATATAATAAGTAAAGGGTTTTCCCTGTCTTGGCTTCTGAGAGAGCTAGATTTACCTCCTGGGTCATCTTCTTAAGTGAACTCCTTTGGGCTGGAGAGCTGTTCTCTGACTAATGCCAGAGTCAAGCCCAGGGAGACGCTCAATCAAATAAAATAGCGTTGATGCCTAATTATAAACTCACCATGTCTTGTATTTTGCAGCCTGACCCTTCCTGGAATTTTGACGATGCTATTCAGGATACCACTTCCTATTCTTAATCTGCATATTTTAGATGACTTGATTCAAAACAATGTTTTGGATACAAACATTCCAACATTTTTCCAAAACACAGGCTTTATCAGCATATAAAGTAATTTGCCACATGCATTGTGTTTGCATCCTAGCAAGTGGATAATAGATTAGAGTTACTAAAATGTCACTGTGTTTTCCCATCCATAGTACACTGCGGGAAGAAAGAAAAGTACTCAGTGAAAGGAAAACAAAATACGATTCCACAATTTAACTTAGGTCCATATGCCATTGTCATTTATTAAGACCAATAATAACAGAAAATAAAAATAAGGCATTGAAAACACTGAGCCTAGCAACAAAGCAATTAGTTAAACTCAGGTACAGGGTGATATCGAGGCCAATTTTAACCTAGGGTCTGGTTCAGCTAAGATTATCTATGGCCCTGGGGAATATTCAAGAGCTAAACTCCTCTGCTTGTTGATGTGCTCAACACTGGCCTGGAGACAGGTCAGCCTTCTTATGGGAGGCCTAAAACCAAAGGAAAAATGAGTACAAGTTCTTTTTTTTTTTCTTTTTTCCTACTTCTCTATTGTTTTTCTACTCTCCTTCATCTAATCCTCTCTGGTGGAGGGTCTTAACTCCCTACATCCAGCCCCTCAAAAGTACTAGCGCTCTAGAGACTTCAACAAATATTTCCAGGTGGAGTGAATGAATTCTCACAACAATCCAGATGCAGCAGAAAGAGCTCATTTCAAGATAACATCTCAGAAGAAATAACTGAGACAGACTAACCTGATGCCCCATGGAAATTCCACTATTTTTTGTGGGGTCCCTTCTAATCCCCTTCAGGGATTTAGCTTTTCCTCCAAATTTTTATTTTGGCAACTTTCAAACCTAAAGAAAACCTGAGCCTAGGCAACATAGAGAAAGCCCGTCTCCACAAAAAATACAAAAATTAGCTGGGCATGGTGGTGCACACCTGTGGTCCCAGCTATTTGGGAGGCTGAGGTGGGAGAATCAGTTAAGCTTGAGAGGTGGAGGTTGCGGTGAGCCGAGATCACACCACTGTACTCCAGCCTGGGTGACAGAGCAAGACTTTGTGTCAAAAAAAAAACCCACGAAAGAAACAGAAAGAAAACCTGAATGCATGGTCTGCGTCCCTAAATATGTCAGCAGGTATCTCCTTAGAACAGGAACATTTTCATTCATTCAGAGGCTTTTTTTTTTTTTTTTTTTTTTTTTACGAATGAGGCAATTTATTAACCCAGCATGGTTTGTTCTAATGCTTCTTGTTGGCAGCTGCCACCTGTCCGGCGATTCTGTCCAGATCTCTCTGTCCCTGAGGTGTCAGTTTGCGGCCCCCATCTTGGTCCTTTTCCACCATTTTCAGCCCCTCCAGGGCTTGGAGGACCCGGCGAGCCACACTCTTGGAGCCTCGGCTGAAGTGGCTGGGCATGACGCCGTTTCTCTGACGTCCCCCATAGATCTTGGTCATGGAGCCAACCCCAGCGCCACCCCGGAGGTACAGGTGCCGCGCTGTGGAAGCAGCTCGTGTGTAGAACCAGTTCTCATCGTAGGGAGCAAGCTCTTTGTGCTTGGCTAGCTTGACGGTGTCCACCCATTCGGGGACTTTCAGCTTCCCGGACTTTTTGAGGAAGGCTGCCAGAGCTCTGACGAACTCCTGCTGGTTCACGTCTTTTACAGTAACTCCAGGCATCGTGCGGCCTCCGCGCTGCCAGCCAGGGGAAAGCCAGAGGCTTAATTTTTTTAAAGCACACTGTGCATTCAAAACTGAGTGGTAGGTGACTTTTTTTTTTTGAGACGGAGTCTCGCTCTGTCGCCCAGGCTGGAGTGCAGTAGCGCGATCTCGGCTCGGCTCACTGCAACCTCCACCCTCCGAGTTCAAGCAATTCTCCTGCCTCAGCCTCCTGGCTAATTTTTTGTATTTTTAGTAGAGACAGGGTTTCACCATCTTGGCCAGGCTGGTCTTGAACTCCTGACCTCGTGATCCACCCGCCTCAGACTCACAAAGTGCTGGGATTACAGGTGTGAGCCACCGCACCCGGCAGGTGACATTTTCAAAAGTCCAGCACAACATTCACACCTCAAGGAACACATTCACACCTCAAGTCAAGCACAACATTCATACCTCAAGGAATGTATTATACAGTTGGTGGCTTAGATTATACAAACATAAAATGATTTGGGGTAATTGAATCCTAAGGTTGATAATGCTCTTTGTAAGTAAATTAAGAGCTCAGAGAAGTGAAAAGTAAGGGTGGACTGAGGTTTCCGAGAGGAAATATGTGGCAGAGATGGACTGGCTGTTCATCAAACCTGTTTCATCTTCTTCCTGGGCAAACACCGAGACCACCTTCCCAGCAATCTCCCTTGCAGTCAGATGTGGCCACATTACCAAGTTCTAGCTAATGGAAAGGGAAAAAAAAAACTGAGCCTCATCTGGGCCTAGCCAATATAACCAGCCCCAAATAAGCACCGTGACCTTGGAGCCATGTGTTGAAAATGACAGAGTCCTAAAATGCCAAGTAGTTGGCTCGCTAAAACCTGAAAGAGAGGTATCCACTAATCAGGTCACCTATTTGGGCATGTAAGAAACAACTTCTATTGTTTTGATTCATGGCACCGTTTTGGTTTTGTCAAAGAAGCAGGGATTACCTCAACTAATATGTTGGAACTTAAAATACCCCTGAATACCTGCAGAAGGAAGTGATAATTTGAAAATAAGGATTACACTTTTTTCTCTATTGCTTTCTGCACATATGATCTGTACCATAGTTGGCCAAAGGAATTCATGTGTTTCAGGATATATTAATATATTAATATTATTAAAGAAGAAATACAAAGAGAAAGAAGGATGTAAGTTTCTTTTCTGGTAGTATGGCAGAGTAAGTACCTGTCCAATCATCCAACTGAAAACAACCAAACATGCTGGACAAAATATTTTCTCAAAAATAGTTTGAAACATATTCATGAGTTCACACAAAAAAAATAAGGCACACTCTGAACAGAATGCTTATATTAGTTTTCACCTTGAAGGCATTTAACAAACTGGGAGAACCTGAGCTTCTGTTTTTACAACGTAGCAGGACACAGGGGAAAGCAGATAAACTTGGTGACATTTACAAAGGCCCACCAAGATAGAGTGTATAATAAGAGGCATCCAGCTACAGAGAGGACTTTAAACTGCCTGTCTCAAAAACAAGTGCTAAGTAGAAATGGAAAAGTCTTTACTAAAAATGTGTAACCACAAGGTAGTCCTCACGAGAGTTTACGGGACAAACTGATTACCTGTTTTGTCCCCAAAACCTCAAGTTGAGAATTTTAAGTCCTTGACTTTGCAGGTTGATAATGATCCCAGGAACCTGACAAAAAACAAATGCAAATTCTAGAGAAACTCACTTTCAACTCCAACCCACTGATAAAGAATTCCCACTAATAAAGTTTCCAAAAACAAAGCAAAACAAAACAGAGAGAGAGAGAGAAACAAAGCACCATGAACAACAACCAGGGAAAACAGTAGAGAGGAGAACCAGGCCAACAAACACTTCGAACTTTAAAATGATCAGACACAGAACATAAAATATTGTTTAAATAAATAACAGGGAACAAGTATATAAGAATTGAGCTAGAGGCCGGGCGCGGTGGCTCAAGCCTGTAATCCCAGCACTTTGGGAGGCCGAGACGGGCAGATCACGAGGTCAGGAGATCGAGACCATCCTGGC
>NW_012116265.1:3986167-3990848 GCF_000951035.1 Colobus angolensis palliatus | reverse complement strand
GAGGCGGAGCTTGCAGTGAGCTGAGATCCGGCCACCGCACTCCAGCCCAGGTGATAGAGCAAGACTCCGCCTCAAAAAAAAAAAAAAAAAAAAAATTGAGCTAGATCAGATAGATTAGACACAGGAAACCAGAGGGGAAAAAAAACTGAATAAATTATCTAGACTGCAGTACATAGAAATATAGAGATAGAAAAGATGACAGAGAAGCTAAAACACCGAAAAGACAGAACAGAGATCTAACATATGCTTAATCTCAAATCTGGAATTAGATGAGAAAGAGTACAGAGCAAGAATTGCAGTCTAAGAATCTTCCAGTGCTGATGAGAAAGCCAATCCACAAAATGATAAAGCCCCAAAACCCCTAAGCAAAATAAACACATAAAAATAAATTGGCATCTGAACACTTTATGATAAAATCGCCAAACACCAAAAACAAAGAAAATATCTTAAAAAACAGTCGTAAAGTACTCTTGAAGAAACAATACCTTCAACACAAATAGCAATAAGACTTAGCATTGATTTATCAGCAGTGGAAGTCAGAAAACAATTGAGCATCTTTAATATGCTGAGAGAAAATAACCGTAATTTTATACCTGGCAAAAATATATTTTATACCTAGCAAGATTCTATTTTAAGAACAAGGGGGAAATGGACATTTTTCCAGTGAACAATAGCTGAAAGAGTTTTCCATCAATTTATCCTCACTAAATGAAACCTAAGAGAAGTGATGAAGGGGTGGGTTGGGGGAAGGAATTATAAGCCAAGAATGTAGTAAACATACATATGGGTAAATCTGAACAAATATTCCTGGTTTAAAATAATATGTAATCTGTGAGATTAAAAAAAAAAGATAAAACTAAAACACTGGGCAAAATCGAAACCTAAATTGGTGGAGCAGTGACTGGAGTTAAGTGGTGTAATGTCCTTGCATTGTTTGAGAGGAGAGGAAAGATACTAATTGGCTTTAGGCTTTGATAAGTATGCACGCTAAAATTTCTAAAGAACTACTAGAAAAGGATCTGGAAATAAAATATCTAGAGGACCACTAAGTGAATCATAATAGAGAATAAAACTTCCAAACTACTATAGAACATATAAAACAAAACAAAATAATTCAAAAGAAAGCAAGAAATAAAGGAAAAGAAATATGGAAGAGGCAGGAAAAATGGAAATAAAATGAAGGAATAAATTAGAATATACATGTAACTACAATAAATATGAATGCATTATGTATTTCAGTTAAAAGACAATTATTTTTAGACTGCACAAAACAATATCCAGCTTAAATATTAGGACGCGAAGAGTTATTTATATTAGAAGAAATATATTATGTTTTTATTAACATATTAGAAATGAAAACTTCAAAAGTAATTAAGCTGTCAGAAAAATAGAAGTTTTTTACTCTATTAGACACAGAAGTGTAAGAAGAATAAAGATACAAACAGAAATTAAAAAGAGGCTGAACGCAGTAGCTCACACTTGTAATAACAGCACTTTGAGGGACTAATGCAGGAGGATCCCTTGAGCCCAGGAATTCAAGACCAGCCTGGGCAATATGGCAAGACCCCATCTCTACTAAAAAGTAAAAAAACTAGCCAGGTGTGGTAGTGCCCCACATAGTTTAAAATGAGAATATATAATCTATGAGATTAAAAAAAAAGTAAGCAAGCATATAAATGATATCACAAATGAAAAACTGTGATAGCATAGAGATTAAAAATAACAATTAGAGGCTATTATAAACAATCACTATGCCTCCCAGTGTTAAAACTGAGATGAAATCAACAAATTCCTAGAAATGCATAAATTGGTAAAATGGATTCAAAAAGCAACAGAACACCAGATTAGTCTTACTATAAAATAAATTGAATTAGTAGTTGCAATCTTCCTAAAAGAAAATACCACTTCCCGGCCGGGCGCGGTGGCTCACGCCTGTAATCCCAGCTCTCAGGGAGGCAGAGGCGGGAGGATAGCTTGAGCCCAGGAGTTCGAGACCTGCCTGGGTAATACAGCGAGACCCCGTTCTCCACAAAAAGGAAAAAAAAAAAAAGAAAGAAAATACCACTTCCAGATAAACAGATGACTACTATCAGAAGGTAACTACATTTTGAGGTATACATAATTCTAGTCTTATACAGACTATGCCAGACAATAGAAGAACTCTTTGACTTATTTTAAAAGGATAGAAAAACATTGATACCAAAATTTGATAAGATCAAGATTGAGCATTGAAGCCAGTAAAAAAAAAAAAAATTGATAAAGAGAATTATAGGACTTCTCACACCTGAACATATGTATCTAATATATGTGCAAACTTTGGAGTGTGTGTGTGTAGTATAAAAATAAAACTGTAGTCAGGCGCAGTGGCTCACACCTGTAATCCCAGCACTTGGGGGAGCCGAAGAGGGTGGAGCAGCTGAGGTCAGGAGTTCGAGACCAACCTGGCCAATATGGCAAAACCCTAACTCTATTAAAAGTACAAAAATTAGCTGGGTGCGGTGGTGCATGCCTGTAATCCCAACTACTCAGGAGACTGAGGCAGGGGAAGCTTGAACCTGGGAGGCGGAGGTTGCAGTGAGCCGAGATTGTACCACTGCACTCCAGCCTGGGCAACAAGAGTGAGACTCAGTCTCAAAAAAATAAAATAAAATAAAAAAATAAAACTGTATAGCTACCTCACACTATACACAAAAAACAATTCTGCGTTGACTGAAGACTGAAATATAACAGCCAAACAGGTATTTTGTAAGTGGAGAAACATGTACGACCAATAAACATAAGATGCTTAAGCTTATTAATAACAAAGAAAATTAAAATTAAAATGACAATGAGATTATTTCACACCTAATAAATTGGCAAAAATATTAAAGTCTGACAATATTTCTGTTGTTTTTTTTTGTTCTTTTTTTTTTTTTTCTTTTTTTGAGATGACGGAGTCTCGCTCTGTCACCCAGGCTGGAGTGCAGTGGCGTGATCTCGGCTCACTGCAAGCTCCACCTCCCAGGTTCACACTATTCTCCTGCCTCAGCCTCCCGAGTAGCTGGGACTACAGGCGCCTGCCACCACGCCAGGGTAATTTTTGTCTTTTTAGTAGAGACAGGGTTCCACCGTGTTAGGCAGGATGGTCTCGATCTCCTGACCTCATGATCCGCCTGCCTCGGCCTCCCAAAGTGCCAGGATTATAGGCGTGAGCCACTGCGCCCAGCCAAGTCTGGCAATATTAAATATCAGTAAGAATATGAAACAACAGAGACACTTAATGTTAGTGAGGGTGTTAACTCGTACAGCCACTTTTGCAAACAGAAGGCATTAAGATGCTGGAGAACAGTGAGCTTGCCTCAAGATCTGTTGTGGCCAGCAAAGGGGACCCCATTCAAATACTACCAGGTCAGTGGCTGGATAGAGGGAGTGGATAAGACTCAAGTTTGGGTGAGGCCCAGTGGCTCATGCCTGCAATTCCAGCACTTTGGGAGGCCGAGGCGGGTGGATCACTTGAGGTCAGGAGTTCGAGACCAGCCTGGTCAACATGGGGAAACCCTGTTGGGTTTCACTAAAATACAAAAAATGAGCCGGGTGTGGTGGTGCATGCCTGTAATCCTAGCTACTCAGGAGGCTGAAGCAGGAGAATCGCTTGGACCTGGGAGATGGTGGTTGCAATCAGCCAAGATTGCCCCACTGCACTCCAGCCTGGATGACAGAGCGAGACCCTGTCTTGAAAAAAAAAGACTCAAGTTTGCTGCCCATGGGCACAGAGGTGGGACCTAGTCAGCAGGCAGTGCCACATAAGTTCTGATAAAGCCAAGAGGATGACCAGGCTAACATATTTAGCAAACCGTGGATCACTTATTGGAACCAAACCAATCTTTCTTTCCCTAAAATAGAATGGAGTAGGTCAAGCTGGATTAAGTGTAGCAAGAATGACAAAATCTTGTAAAATTTATGCTTCAACTATACATGCTAGCTTTTTTTTTCAGACAGAGTATCACTCTATCACCACGCTGGAGTGCAGTGGTGCAATCTCGGCTCACTGCAACATCCGCCTTCCAAGTTCAAGCAATTCTCCTGCCTGGGCCACCCAAGTAGCTGGGACCACAGGCACACACCACCACATCCAGCTAATTTTTGTATCTTTAGTAGAGTTGGGGTTTCACCATGTCGGCCAGGATGGGCTCAATCTCCTCTTTTTTTTTTTTTTTTTTTTGAGAGGGAGTCTCGCTTTGGATTTACAGGCGTGAGCCACTGCGCCGGGCCAGTCCGATTTCTTCTTACCATCCTCAGCTGAGCTCTTTGGCGGCTGACCATGGTTTTGCAAATTGGGAACACAAAGGCCAATTATGTTTCTTTTTTTAGGCTGCCAGGAATAATCTCAAGTTTCTAGGTAACTTTCATATTTTCAAATACATTATTTCCCAAACTCTTATTATTATATCTACTTTAAGAAATTCCACTCTTGGCCATGAGGGTGATCTGTCAGCGGACTGGTCAGGGTACCTTTTCATCACTATGGTTTCACCCTGGAGTAATGGAATAAAGAAGACAGTGTTCGGGCACCATGGTAGGAAAGGAAAATGGAACTTTTATTATCCCCCACCCATAACTAAAACTCGTTAAACAATTATGTTTTATACTAGAATGTTAACTCCCACCCATAACTAAAACTCGTTAAACAATTATGTTTTAT
>NW_012116265.1:3954812-3986117 GCF_000951035.1 Colobus angolensis palliatus | reverse complement strand
CGAGTAGCTGGGACCACAGGCGCCCACCACCACGCCAGACAATTTTTTTGTATTTTTTTAGTAGAGACAGAGTTTCAACGTGTTAGCCAGGATGGTCTCGATCTCCTGACCTCGTCATCCCCCCTCCTCGGCCTCCCAAAGTGCTGGGATTACAGGCGTGGGCCACCTGAGCCACGGCGCCCAGCCTATATATGCTATATTATAAAAACTGTAGTTTCATCTATCCACAGTATACATACATATATCTGGTGTACACAATGTATCTATATCTTACTGTAGGTCTTTGAAAAGCACTAGACTAGACTATGTGTTATAAAACCACAGACTTCAACTTCTAATATAGCTAAACAAGCAGCTTCCAGAAGGCAAGAAACCTTGCCTCCAAGACCAGAGGCCACCGAGCCTAGGGACCCTGAGTTTGTTCCTCCTTCATACTAAATAAACGGAAGGGCAAGGTTGACATTCCTTCCCACACACACTATCATAGGCCAATAACTGGGGGTGGGGTAGGCAAGAAAACCTGGGGGAATAAGCATTGTTTTCCTAGGAAGACTAGAATTATCTTAAGGAACTGTTTGGATTAGCAGATCCAACTAAGGTTTTTAATGGGTGTGATCAAAAGTTATTCTTTCTCTTGACGATCAATGGCTGTGTGTTGGGGAGGAAGGCTCACTGTAGACAAAATGAACAAACTGCATTTTCTCTGCACATTGGAGTTTTCCAATGAATGAAAGTGGTGACCGTACAACATAGAGGAAGAAGGTTGTGGCCAGGGAACAAGATGCACAAAGGCTGGGGAGCTAGAAGGACCACAGCAAGTTCACGGGTGAAGAGACACCAACTAGATCCTGGGGCATTCTCTGAGCAGTAATAAGTGGGGCAAGATTCTAAAAGAACTTGAAAGTTAGGCAGAAAAAGAGAGACTTGGTAGACTGGGCAATGAGAAGTCATCAAGGTTCTTTTTTGAGACAGGGTCTCGCTCTGTCACCCAAGCTGGAGTGCGGTGGCACAATCTTGGCTCACTGCAGCCTCAACCTCCCAAGCTCAAGTAATCCTCCCACATCAAGCCTCCCGAGTAGCTGGAACCACAGGTGCACACCACCACACCCGGCTAATTTTTGTATTTTGTAGAGATGGAGTTTCGCCATGTTGCCCAGCCTGGCATCAAGGTTCTTAGTAGACAAGGAACACAACAACACTGACAACATAACAATAAAAACAGCTACAATAATTTGAGTTGCAACCACGAGCCAGGCTCCATGCCAAGTGCTTTTCAGGGACTCATGATTTAGTCCTCCCAATAATCCTTTCAGGATTTCCACATTACTGAGTTTTATTTCCATAGTACTTATGGAAATATTACCTAAGGCTTGAGTCTTAGATTAAGTAACTCGCCTAAAGTCACACAGCTGTTAAGTGGCAAGAGGGGGTCTGAGAACAGGAAGTCTAACTTCAAAGCCCGTATTTCAAGAGAGTTTTAGGGACAGAAGTCTTCCAGAGTACAATCAAGGTCACTCGTCGTTTTTTTGGAGGGAAGCGCCAGTAAAGGTTGTGGAGATGAAGAGGGGGTGGATTTTAAAGAAAGCAACAAGAAGCCCTGGGGATAAATTAGATACATGCGAGGGGGGGTCCAAGTTTTCTAGCCTGGGAAATAAGGATAATGGTTGTAACCAGGGGAGAAAAAAATGGCGGCCCTTATGGATAATGTCTGCCTGAATGCTTACCTCTGAACTTGTGCCACTCCTCTTGTTCCCATTTTTCAGACTGAAAAACCACTCTGCCAGGATCTTCATGTTGAAGCTTAAAGGGACTATTAAAAATGATTATTCTAAAACATCTATAGTTGCAAGACTGTAGAAGGAGCTGAAGAGGAAAGAGTGGTAGCAGAACCTGCTAATGGCCTGGCCACGTGGCTTTCAGGCTTTACCATCTCAGGGCACGCCAGCCCAACTGCCAGCTGCTACCAATGGCATCAAGAAGTCCCTGAGAACCTTCTCTGGCTGAAGACTACTCTGACAGCTTTCATAGATCTCAAGTACTGGGATCAACAGGCCCTGAGAGCAGTCTTCAACCCATGACCGAAAGCAGCGTGGCTGGCATAGGCGCCCCACGTGCCCCAGTGCGGCTGAGTTCCACCACCCACAGTGGATCTGATGGGATAACTCATGACTGGCTGCCTTCCCTTCCTCATTTCCCTCTCCTGCACCTACTGGTGTCTTCCTGGGATGGTCTCCCAAGTAAACCATCCACCCTTCAATCCTCCTTGCAGGGTCTGTTTCTAAATTAAAACCAAAGGCATAATATCTCCAGGAAGGATCTCAGGAAGGTGGCACTTCAGTCTGTCTATATCTGCTTAGAATATGAACTTCAAAAGAGCCACATTTGGAGATATTTCCAGTTAAGAAGCCTATGAGAGTTGCAGAACAGGGGATAGTCTGTCTGGGAATGATTTCTTCACCCTCATATCCCTATCATAGGGGCACAGTTCCTGGTATGCAGTAGGTGCCTGATAACTGCTCACTGAATGAACGTGAGGACGATTTGTTTCCCCCAATTTGTGCAGATGTTTTTGGCATTTTCCTTGATTAATTCTTTAAAATAATTTCATACATGCGAAATATGTGAAATCAGACCTGTGAAATATTAATTAGTTCCATCCAGTTCTGATCATTCACCTGATCTCTTTAAGAGAATGAGAAAAGCAGCAGACACAGGTTTCACTGAAAATGTCTACATCTGTTCCATTGCTAGTTCCAGCTGCTCACATGTATATGAGGCACAGTGGCAAACCCAGTGATGATTTAATTTGTAAGTTTCCCCCATACTCTATGAAAACATCAAGCTGAACCCCACCCTAACTTGGTCTCTGTAGACTTTGTATGATTTAGGGGTAGAGGCGAGCCCCTAAAAGAAGACTGAAAATCTTGCTGACCTGCTGACTGAAGTCAGTGTTTTCTTATTCTGAAAGAAATCAAGGAGATATCAGTGTATCTGCACACCTGAGTTTGTCGAGCCATTCAGACCAAGTGTAAAAGTGAGTGCTGTCGAGGAAGTCTGTTTTGTGTATTAGACATGCTGCCAGTTATACCCAGTTAGACTGGGTATAATCTTTGGGTAATTCTGGAATTAGGACTTTTCATTTACCAAGTAGGTAAATGTGCTCAGGGGTGGATGAAGAGAAAATCAAAAGGTGAAGACAAATAAAAATAATCACTGACAAGGGATCTGAAAAGCCCCTTCCATCACTAATGGTCAGACGTGAGAACACAGAATGTCAAGAAGCAAAATCCTATTTCCGGTGGGAATTACAGCAAATATTCCCCAACCCATCCTGCATATTTTTTCCCCCTTGAAGGGAACTCCATTTTCAGCGTGGAAGGGGAAGTCTTCAACCCTGGGATAGAAACAGTCAGAGGAATAGTTGTGAGGTGGTCAGTCTCAGGGGAAAGCCTGGGATTTGGAGTCAGGGGACCAGACAGTGAGAACTATTAATAGGCGGGTACCAAAGAATGTGTGACTCTGGGAACACAGTTGCCTTGGTTTCTTCATCTGTAGAATGGGACATTAATGCATCTTATCATTAGGTATTAGTGGCAGTATTATTACGTTAGTATGAGAACCAAATAAAATAATGCAGAGAGCAGCATCTGATAAATGAAGCCCCCTCGCTAGTATGATGTGATTTTTCTGTATCACCCAGTGCTGCCACACTTCCCCGGAAGTGTCAAGAGGCCATTCTAAATACTGAATCTAGTCACAAGAACCAACATGATGGCCTTAATTTAGAGATATTTATTAAATAGTCATTATAGAGTCACTGTTTTATTTTAAAGGCTGCAAAAGGATTCAGTTTGCTGAGTTAGGAAATTTCAGAGTGCAACAAGATCTCTTAAACTGGCTGGGTGTGGTGGCTCGCACCTATAATCCCAGCACTTTGGGAGGCTGAGGTAGGAGGATCACTTGAGTTCGGGAGTTTAAGACCAGTCTGGGGAGCATAGGGAGACCCCATCTCTACAAAAATAAATAATTAGCCAGGCATGGTGGTACACACCTGTGGTCCCAGCCACTCAGGAGGTCGAGGTGGGAAGACTGCTTGAGCCCGGGATTTCAAGGCTGCAGTGAGCCCTGACTGCGCCACTGTACTTCAGCCTGGGTGACAGAGTGACAGAGTGAGACCCTGCCTCAAAAAAAAAAAAAAAAGAAAAGAAATCCGGGGACAGTGGCTCACACCTGTGATCCCAGCACTTCGGGAGGCCGAGGCGGGCAGATCACAATGTCAGGAGTTCGAGACCAGCCTGGCCAGCATGGTGAAACCCCATCTCTACTAAAAATACATTAGCCAGGTGTGTTGGCACACGCCTGTAATCTCAGCTACTCAGGAGGCTGAGGCAAGAGGATCGCTTGAACCCGGGAGGCGGAGGCTGCAGTGGGCTGAGATCGCCCAACTGTACTCCAGCCTGGGTGACAGAGCAAGATTCTGTCTCAAAAAAAAAAACAAAAAACAAAAAACTCTTACATTATCTAAAATCTAAACTTGTATAACATACTAAAATTTGTCTCCAAGTGGGACCTGCTACTCTCTGAACCTTAAGAAAGTGGCACCTGCAAAGGCACTGCAAAGGTTCTAGGCACACATTTGGAGAAGCCATCTGTTAGCAACTTCAGCAAGGTCCTGGTAACTGGCATGTATCCTTCAGTTCAAAAAGAAAGTCCCCCAAACTATGGGAGCTTAATGCTCACTCCCAAAGAAGCACTGCTCCATTATCATGAATACGCCCTGGGACGGTTCTGTTGGTTACACACTCATTCTTCTTTGAAACGCAGGTGGGAGGAAGAAGGAGATAGCTCTAAACAGCCTCAACATGAAAAGCGTCAGTCAACACAATTCAATAGTTAACCACGATCATTTCGATCATTTCATCATTACCACAGCCAAGTATTTGGTCCTTATGCTCGTTTCATCTTTGCAAAGGAAATATTTTATATATATTTTTTTCCCAGCAAAATTGTTGGAAGATCTGTGGCTTCCTGGAAAACTTATTATTTTAATTGTGATCTCTAACCCCATGTAGGTAGTAGAAACATGGCAAGCACAATGAAAGTAACAGGAGAATGTACAGACGGGTCTGTCCTTTCTACTTCTATAGACTTCTCAACTGAGCTGCCTCTGAGAAACAATGCAGAGAGGTTGGCTGTGACCATGAGCAGCACAGTTCTACTATGGTTTGCCTAAATAGTCTCCTGATTTCTCACTTCCATACCAGGCATAGGTGAATCTAGTGATCGTGAAAATCAAGAGTGGAACTGAAGGGGATTCCTCTCTTTGCCACCCATAGAAATCCTCAATACTGACAGCTTCTGGGATGGAAGGGGGAAAACTGAGCCCGATCTCAATACTGCCATTTCAGAACAATCTCATCATTGAGGAGATAATGTGAATATATTTGATGATATGCAAATATCATCTGTGTGTTATCATTTTACTCAACACTCAAAACACTACTGAGTCTGCCAAGCAGATTTATATAGCTTGGCAAATTTTCATTTCATGAATGACACTTCATATGAAATTATTTTCACTGACTAATAGAATAACAGTGATAGAACAGATCTTGAGGTGGTGACAGAATAAAGCCATGTATTCCAGCAAAATTATAACCAACTAATCTCAAACATCCCCGTATGATGTTCCTATAATTTATAAATAAAAGGGGCCCTGGTTTATAAGTAACCCCTAAGAATATGCCTTCCCTCTTATTATAGACTGGGCTAGGGCTCTTTCATGCTTGTGGTCAGTCATCTTTTTCTATATGTACATAGGCTTCCTAGGGTACACTGTATCACATCACTAATTGCCATCTTTTCCCTACTCACTATGGGCACAAGCGGCCTCTTAAATTGTCAAGGCAAAAGTTCTCTCTTTCACTAACAGGTTCCAGGGCTCTGCAAGCAATTCCCCAAGGTCTTCTTTAGAGAACATTTTAGAAGCAGTGGTTTGCAAACTGTGTACACAGTGGTACTGGGTTCTAGAGTGTGCCCTGGGCATAACCCAGGTGACAACAGCAGGCTCTGGGCTCCTAGTTCCCTCAGAGCAGCTCTGTTTTTATTTGACTCATACATGAGGGTCTTGTATAAGATTCTATTTGGTGCTAAGTATAAAACAAAAATGATGTCTACGAAAATGTGTGCAAACCATTGCAAGAAATGGTTCTGTCTCCCTCAGGCACTCTTAACCTCCCTCACCAGGCTGCTCTCTGCAAATGGAGGTGGATGCATTTACTTTCCTTTAAAGAAGCTTACCCTTTTCTCCTCTTCCAGAATTTGAAACAACTAGGAATTGAAGCAATTAAATATACTCATTTTCAACATTCAGAAACTAATCCAGACTTCTGCACAGCAAATCCTTTCAAAGTTAAAATTCATTTTTCTCAAGTGTACTATAAACTGGATTTAGCCGACCCATCCCCAATTTCGATTTTTTTTTTTTTTTTTTTTTTTGTTGCTATCAGCGAGAATGGCATATACCTGACATGTATTCTTTATGGACCTTTTGTTATAAGCAATGAGAAGAATGAAGCTGCCTCTTTCTCTTTACCTCTCTACACTAATCCAAAATTGACACTGGCATTTGGTTGGTATTCTGGAATAATTATTAGAAATTTGGCATAGCCATCCAAAAACAGCAGCTTCAGTGAGTATGTGAGTAACTAGCTGACAACTGAAAATGAATTGAAATGCTATTGAACATCTTGTTCATTTGTATTAGGAAAATAAGTTGCACATGGTCGTACCATGATCAATTTTCCTAATTCCAAAATCAGAAAGAAATAAACCTAAATGCCACAGGTTTGCAGAGAATGAATTGTACCCCTCCAAAGCCCCTTTCAAAATGAAGTGTTCTGAGCCAACTATTTGAAAGACAATAGAGAATGAAGGTAGATTCTAGAAACCAACAAATCCCATTCACTTCCTTCAGTTTGTAAAAACAAGCAACCGACATGTTTCCTGCCAAGGAACACACTGGTAGATAAGAAAGCTCCCTACAGGAAATCCTTGCTAAAAGAGACCAGTTGTGCCATTAAACTTAATCTTCTTTACCAAGTTCCAATCAGTTAAATATCTGGGTGATTTTGCATATATTTCATAATCCCATGTTGTCAAATATTTAACTTCTAAAGTACATATTTCTATGGCATACATGCACAATATTAAATAAACATTAAAATAGAGTTAGGACTCTTCTCCGCCCCACTCCCCATGCAATTAGTTGATGAAAATAAGGGAAATTTCCTGTTTTTTAGAAGACCAAATTGTTAATTGAACAAGTTTTAAAACTGACCATTATTAATTAAGATAAAGCTATTCAATGCTTTAAATTGCCATGACTTGAAGGAAGACATTTCTAAATGAATATCAAGAACAGAAAATCTGAAGACTGCCATTAACAAGATTAGAAAAATATAAGGAATGTATTTGCTTTATATTTTACAAGGTTCAATGTTGATCCTCAAAATCAAAATTTAGGACAGGGCCTCTTTGGTTATTTTTTGCTTAGCAAAATGAACCGGGGGCGGGGTGGAGGCTAGGGGGAGGGGAGATCTCCAAACTTTTTTCTATATAGTCCTCATGGAAATCATTACCAAGATACTGGAGATATTTGCAATTTTGATACTGGGAACATCTCAATTATCCTAAAAACAAAAGCACTCTTCCCCATCCACAAAACAGGAAACTTTTCTATCATAAGTCAACTGGATAATAATAATGACAGTTATGAAGCAGTTCTTATTTTCATTTAGATTTTCCTTTCCCCGGTTAGCTTCTGAGAACACTCTCTTGTATTTCCCAAAGTACCAGGCAATCTTCATCCCTCCCCTTCACCCCCCTACCCCCACCCCCACCACCCCACACACAAACGCAGCCTTAGAGCAGGGTTCTAAAAGGCCACCAGTCTGTAAGTTCCATTGCTTGAGTTCAACTTTGAACCCTCTTGCAAGCACAAACACCTCATTATAACTTCCCCAGATGACTCCTCATCCACAGGTAACATTCTAACCTTTCTGACTCTCAAAAGAGTTTTGTTCTAATGGTAGACACACAAATCAGTTTGATTCCACAATTAAGTGTTCAAATACATTGTTCTCAGCCTTCCCTTGCACAGCTCAGAGGTGGCAAAATGCAAAGTAAGCCTGGGGGCTCATCCTTGGTTTAAGGCTGTTTCCTCAAATATTTCCAATAAAAATACAGTTATGAAATCTAGGAGACCACATTATGGGTTGTTGTTGTAAAATGACCTTGATTTGACAGGCACGATCTCAGGTTTCAACAGATGCTGTGGGAAAGCTTACGGAAGCCAACATGTTCTCCAGGCATCTGTGATGACATGCAGGTTTTGTTTTTGTTTTTGTTTCTTTTTAAGTGGTGGTCATGGTAGAGTATGTATGTGTAGTGGGGGTGGGGTGGGGTTACTCCTCTCGGTTTCCATGACAACCATGTCTCCACTCATCAGTTATTAGATACAATCCACTTCCTGTGTCTAAATTTTTAAGCCAATCAGAAAAGTGTTTATACATTTAACAACTTCTGGGACAGTGCTTCTTTAATGAAATCGCTTTAAAGGCTCAAATGAAGATGTTTACGGTTTGTACAGATACAACATTGCACAATGTTTACTAATTCATATTTTTATATGGTGCAGAATGCCCTTCTTCTTGGATGTGAAATGCATTATCCTCAAAGCAGATGCCACAATCTCTTAGAATAGTGTGCAGGCTGATTTTGATTGTTTTCTTTTCATTGTCTTTTCCTTTCACTGTCACAGTTTTAGACTTAGTGCATGAAACGTGCTAATGCCCAAGGTACTTAAATTATCAAAGTAATGATACAGTTAAGCATCCATCTACTGATGGTCCGCTTTAAAGACTCAGATCCAAAACCAGTTAGGAATCATTATTCTAAGTTGAACAACTTGGCATTCTACAACTTACGAGCAGAAATCATTGAGAATGTATTGTAAAGTGCAGTATCTATACGTGTAAGCTAGTAGCTTACATCTGCAAAGAAATTTGTCACCAAAATGGCCTACTTTATCTGGATAGAAACAACAAAAAAATTAAACATAAAGGTATCTCGAGCAAACTGCACCCGAATGAAAAATCGACCCTGCAGAAATCTGTGCACAAGAGGGCTATGTGAAACTACAGCACGATTTTAAAAGAAGGTTTTGGGTGACTGTTTTCATAAGTCTCAATCTAACTGACCAATCAGTGTGAGAGTTAAAGTGGGCTCCAGTCATTCTTGCAGCCTTCAGAGCTCTGCACCCTCCGAGCTGCTCTCCTCTCTAAGGCAGAGCCGGCGATCAATGAAAAACAGGGAACAAAAGGAATATAACAGGATGTCTTCCTTAGCTAAAGAAAACGATTCCCTTTTTCCTCAATGAGCCAGTCGCACCCTGCCTACGACAGCTCCACACGGGAGCTTCCAGCAGACCAGTCCTTTCGGGTGAGGCACATTTTACATTTGCAATCATGTGTCCCAACTGCTAGCAAATGTGTCACCTCAAGCACAGCCTGTGACGGAGGGCTCCCCGAGCCCAACCAATTGAAACTAATAAATTAAATAAATTTATAATCCCACAATTAAAAGCTCCCGAGAAAGATTGCATTTCCCTTCCCCAAACGTCATCCCGGGAGTATAAACAAAGCATGAAAAATAGTCTCTTCAGCCTTCCCAGCCGGCAATCATGGTTTTCCCCTCAAAACAATGTTTCTCCAAAAAGAGAAATCTTATTACCCTCAGTGGAAACTCATCTATAGATGTCATATCAGGATAACCCGTTACAGTATTGAAAAGAGGCTGAAACTGCCCATAGATTTGACACTGTTTATAATTGATAGCAAAACAGTTGCGACAGCAATGCTGTAAACTCTGCCCAGCCAAACAAACTCCACATTTAACACGTTCCTTCCTTGAAAATAAAAGTAACGCCCGGGGAGCCCACAGAAGTGGCTTCCCTAAAAGTAATTAACAGAATTGCATCAATTATTTGATTATTTTTATAAATATCCATTTGTCTGCAATTTTTTTAAAAAAATTTAAAAAGCGACTATCCACACATTCCTAAGAAACTTTTTTTTTTTTTTTAATGAACTTACTTTTGAGACAAAACTAATGAAAATAAGCAACTTGCCATGGCTGGATCTTTCCCATTTGGGCTGCAAGCTATAAATCAATCTGAAACCAGGTGGAAATAGGGGGGCGGACACCTTCAAAAAAATATCAAAGGGTGCCCCAAAATGCAGCAGCCTGAACACGGAGGGCTTCTCGTGGCAGTGCTAAACCCGAGCAGATTAGGAGGCAGGAAATGAGCCCCATTTTCGTTACCTTCGATCGCCTGCCCCCCCGCTGCTTCTCGCGGCCGCATTGGGGGGCTGCGGCGACGCTGGACTCGCGGGTGGCCCCGCCGCCGGGTCGCGCCGTCTCCCGGCCGAGCTGCAGCAGATCGCGGCCGGAACCCCGGCTCCTGCGCCCGGCGCCCGCCCGGGGTCGGCGGCGCGGCTCCCACCCGGGCCTGGAGCCCTGCTGGGTCCTAGTGCGCGCCGCGCGCCCGCCTCGCGGCCCGGTTTGCAGCCCGCACCGAGGGCAGGCAGCTCCCAGCGCCGCGAGTCCCCGGGCGAGGCCGCCACCCCCTCGGCCCCTTGCGAAAGCGGCCGCGGGGTGTGCGGATGAACTGGAGCTTAATTTCAAATCCTGGCACAAGATGTTCAAAAGAAAGACATTGGCTCCAACTGAACTCTTAGAAGGCAGATGCTAGGATCTGCAGCCCCAGGGTAAGCGTAGGGCAGTACCTGGCAGACAGAGGTTTGCCCGGTGCACTGGTGACATTGGCCGTTCACAGACGATGAGACGCGGTACGGGATCGATAAAGATAGATTTCAAAAATATAACGCTAAAAAGAAAAAGGGTTGAAAATGCGTGTGTTTAAAACAATGTTTTAAACTGTTATTCCCAATATTTTCCCCCTGTTGACAGGCCCTTTTGCATTTCGCTTTCTTTTACTTTATAATATGCTCTTTTAAATAACAAAGCCCCATATGGCTAAACATGTAGTCATTTGATTTTCAAAAGACCTCAAAAATTGCATCAAAATATGCACTCATGTATCTCCTAAGAAATCAACGAGAAAGAATTAATGGTGGCATATGGCGTGCCTCATAGAGAAAACTTAATTACAAATTAAAACAAATGCAAAAATTCACAAATTCAGTAAACTGAAAGTAAATTATGATCCTAGATGTATACACAAATCAGCTCATGTACAATTAGGAAGACTGTAAATTCCAGGTTTCTCTTTCACAAAGGGGAAAGGGTGTTTGTTACATGAACTCATATCAGATTCCTCTCGTTTGCCCCCAAAAGAGCTTTCAGCAACCTCTTGGCACATTCATTTACTGCAGCCCACCTGGAAAGCAACTTTTAATCTTGCAAGTGCTCATTTAAGAGGACAATTCTATTAGCCCTTAATTCAAGCTAAAAGTGCTTTAGTTCGAAAAGCCTGTTTGAAAGGCTTCAAGACTGGGAGCTTTTTTTCAGTCTTTGATATCACCAAGTTTGAAGGTCACAATTCTGTAAAACTGCTAATAACAATGGCACTGTGGTTTACACCATAAGGAAAATCAAATATGTGCTTTCTGATTTCTATTTTTGAAGCAGAAAAAGTCCCTTTGAAAAGTACTCTTGCCCTCCCCCTTTCCAATTTTAGCTAAACAAGTGTAATGGAAGATTTTTAGTATTAATTAAACATCAAAGGCACTTTCTCTGATGCCTTGTATCCACACAAAAAACTAGTTGTCATATGTTACATTTGTCAATCTTAAATTACTTGCACATACATCTCATGCGATCTTTACCACATCTCTGTGAGAAAGCAGATACAATAATCTGCAATTTTCAAATGAGAAATTGGAGGTCCCAAAAGGTAAACTGACTTGTTCAAAAATCACATGGCTGGTGAGCAGAGCAGCTGGAATCCCATCCTGTCTCTGCTTCCAACAAGCCCTGTTTTTTGAGTGCATCACCTGGCCTCCCAACTATCTCTCTGTAAGTACTGCAGAAAATGAAGCATCTGAAACAAAAATGCAGGTAGGTTTTTTTAGTCATCATTTCTTACCTGTCTCAGAGCAGCAATTTGCCAGCAAGGAAATATGAGGCTTGTTGGAAATATGTTAGTCTCTGCTAAAATGAGAAAGATGGCTAGGAAGACCCACCCACACTGGTCAGATTTCCGTCCTAGAGCTGCCCAGGGCAACCTGGCAGACAGAAAACTTCAAACTCTGAGGCTGAGCAATGCCTCATCCCCCGTACGTCTTTTTGCTCTTTATCAGAAATTAAGAACTGACTCCACTTGACACATGGAGAAGTAGCATTTTCTCAAATTGAACTTGGGTTGCTATGAGCAGTCCCAGCACCGAAAGGCCTCAAAAACTCTGGAAATTCATACATAAGGTGGCCTATTAGTGGGATCCAGGGTGTCTCTGTCCAGACCTGATGACCCCTGGAACTTTGATGGGTCTCTACCTTCTCAGCCCTCCTGCACCCATGGTAAAGTCAACACCCAGTTCTGTGTGTGGCCGACCCCTTCCTCCTCGCCTCTGCCAAAAGGAAATGTAACTTCTCTGATGATATGTCCTTAAATGCCAGCCAGGTGACGGGCTGGGTGACATTTAACTGAAAAAAAAAAAAAACAGAAACATTTCATGCTGAGAGGTGATTCATTCCTTTTCTCGTGCAGTTCACAAGGACGGGGCTAGGCATGGCTATACATTGGAAAATGTGTCTGACCTTCCTGGAAGGATTAAAGCAAAACTTACTTGATGAATTCATTTGATCCCTTTGTTGAAAACTGGTCTAATTACTTTATAGTCACACCATCCATGTGCCTGGCAAATATTGCAATGCTAGGCTCAAAGCAATCTTAGCCCCAGTAGCAAATGATGAGAAGCTGGGAAGAAATGCTGGTGGTGAGCTGAGTTCACCTCTATCTCAAAGCTAGAGCACACCAGAAGAGGTACTGGTCAGAAGAAACTGTCATTCATTCATTCATTTGTCCATCCATTCATCCAATTGTGTGTGTATCAAATGTTGAGCAAGGTACTGTTCTAGGCTCTGGGTAGAAAAAATAAAGTTTTCAAGCACACCTATCGTATGGAGCCCACAGACAGGCAAACAATTGCAGTGCAGTGGTACCAGTGGAGCCGTAAAATCATGACACCAGGGATATGAGGGCAATCTGGCTGCGACATCTGTCATCCCATTGATCTCCAGGGTTGATTCAGCTGATCTGGCTGGCTAGGCAGGTGTCCCCTTTCTCCTTCACCGCTCCATCTGCGTCCCTGCTGAAGCTGCGCACTCCATCGAAGAGGACGACCATCCCTGATAGAGGAGGACTGGGCTTTGGTCAAGGGTGTATGAATCGCTGTGCTCCCCTGCTAGAACCTCCAAACGGGCACTGAAATCACTGGGGCTCTCTACTCAAACACCAACTGCCCTGGTCCTGGGCCAGTTGTCTTCTAAGCATTCCAGGCCTGCCCTTTGCTCTGTGTTGCCAGGAGCTGTCTCTGGCAGGATGAGTTTCACAGACACTTGGGTCAGTTGGTTGGTGGCTGGATATGGCCAATGAGGGGCACTGGAGGAGTGGAGGAAGAAAAGAAGATAGAAGCCAGAGACCATCATTGTGTCCCTCCTGCCTTTCATGGCATCTCTAGCAGTGGCTGCATCTGGCGGAGGCTTCTGTCAGGTGACTAGGCCCTGGGCTCTGGTAACACTGCCACTTCCTGTTAACTGTCCAGCGTGAGGACGTTCTTGGCTCTCTGCTGGGATTAGTTTCTGGGTGACTTCCTTGAAATGCATATGAGAGTGGGGAAAAGAAAGTCCCCACTGGAGAGGATATCCTGGGCAAAGGCATGAGTGGATGCCAGCGCACTGCCTGGGGAGCAGTGATGCTAAAGTGAAGGCTTCGGATGAGGCAGCGTCTGTAGATCCTGCTGGAGGGGCCAGCAGGATCCAGAGTCTACCGGGCTTTGAACTTGATTGTGATTTCTACATGGGAAACCCCTTTATCTCCCTTTAGCCTTTGCTTAAATGTTGCCTTCCCAATGTCTCTTCCTCCTCCTCATCCTGCTTTTTTCCTTCTTCCCTTTCCCTTACCACTTTCTAATACATTACTATTTACTTATTATTTTTATTATTCATTATCTGTTCCACCACATACACACACACACACACACACACACACATATGAATAAAGTTCTACAGGACCAGGAATCTTTGCTCTATTCAATGATAATTTATAAGAACATAAAACAGTGACTGATACATAGTAGGTGCTCAATAAATGTTTTTAATGAATGAATAAAGTTAATTAATAAAAAGTTATTTATAGTAGAGTTCTCCAGAGAAACAGAAGCAGTAGGATGTATTTATTATAGAGAGAGAGAGAGAAAAAAGGGATTGATTATAAGGATTTGGGTCATGTGATTAAGGAGGCTGACAAGTCCTCAGATTTGCACCCAGCGAGCTGTAGGCCAAGGAGAGTCAGTGGTGTAGTTCCATTCTGAAGGCCAGCAAACTCCAGACCCAGGAAGAGCTGATGTTTCAGTTGAGTTTGAAGGCAGGAAAAAAACCAATGTCCCAGCTGGAGGCAGTCAGGCAGGAGGAGGTAGTCCCTCTTACTAGAGGGAGGGCCAGCCTTTTGTTCTAGTTGGGCCTTTGGCTGATTGAATGAGGCCCACTCACATTAGGGTGGGTGTCTGCTTTCTTAGTCTACCTATTCAAATGTTAATCATTATTATTATTTTCTTTGAGACAGTCTTGCTCTGTCACCAGGCTGGAGTGCAGTGGTGTGATCTTGGCTCACTGCAACCTCTGCCTCCCAGGTTTAAGCGATTCTCTTGCCTCAGCCTCCCAAGTAGCTGGGACTACAGACATATACCCTCATGCCTGGCTTATGCCTGGCTTATCTTTGTATTTTTAGTAGAGATGGGGTTACGCCATGTTGGTCAGGCTGGTCTCAAACTCCTGGCTGCCTTGGCCTCCTAAAGTGCTGGGAGTATAGGCATGAGCTACTGCACCTGGCCTCAAATGTTAATCTTATCTGAAAAACACCCTCACAGACACACCCAGAATAATGGTTACCCAAATATGTGGACACCCCATGGCTCAGGCAAGTTGACACGTAAAATTAACCATCACATTGTAAAAGATTGTGTTTTATCAGGATCATTCTAGAAAGTGTATGGAGGATTATTTAGATCCAAAATATTTTAGATATCAGAAGGCAGGGTGACTTATTAAGAGGTAACTATTATCCTAGTTCAGAAGCAGACCTGAAAGAATTCATCATTGGTGGCTTCAGATGACCCTTCAGTGACCCATGGGTGACGTGTGATGTTACACACACCGAAGGCATCACACAGACACAACTCTCGGAGGAATCCATCAGAAGTGCAATGCCTAGAAAAGAACACAGTGGATAACTACGGGGGGTCCTGGCTGCTCTTGCAACAGGCCGAGGACAACAGTGTCTTCTGGCCACTTTAACTGCTCAGTTGCAGTAGACACAAAGCAGGGTGGCAACCTGGCTCCTTTTGGGGGGATTTCTCATTCCACGCAATGGTCCTGGTGTTGAGTGGGAACAGGCTTCTTATAGCACGACCGTAGAATTGGGCCCAGGGTGGGCACTTGGCATGCTGGGCACTTGACCCCATGCCAGGACAATTAGGGTCCTCTGAAGTTCCCTAACTGAAGCCAGGGGAAGCGAGGATCCTTCTCTTCACTTGGATTGCCAAGCTTGGGTACCACCAGTAGCCCCACCCTCGGTTTGCAGGCTCAGAAGACAGATAACTGCGCAACTATTAGCCCAAGCATGACGTTAAAACACGATGAAAGTCCAATATAAACTTTGGATTATCCAAACAAACTTTTTTCCCCTCCATCATCATAAGCAGTTTAGAACAGGCTGTATATATCGCCACCGTTCATATACACACAGGGATGCACCAAAATCCTCACCGTACTGGGACGATCCCTGGAACACTCCCCAGCTTTCTAGATACAGGTGGTATCAGGTTATCCTGAAAGAAAGATTTTCCACTTGCTTCTTTGTATGCTTCCAATTGCAATAAAATGCCGCTCGTCTTCACCCTATGAAGTCACAAGCCTTAACATTCCCCATGAAACCGATAGCCTCACCCTTTTACTAATGCAGGCTTAGGAGATGGTGAAATCACACGTGACTTGGATGTCATTACTTTTACCCACCATTTTATAAGGGATTTATTGCCTCTTAGCGATGACAGCACTAAATCAGTCCTATGAATCTATGCTTGTCAAGAGGAATGGACAAAACTCACTTTGATTCCTTTGTCTCTCTGATATTTATCACATTTATTCCTTCGTTGACCAAACCCAGTAATCTGCCAATGGGCTTGCTTTGGCAATAGTGGCTAATGAGTGACATCTCATCCCCAGTTCTTAAAGATCCAGTCATGGAATTGCCCACAGTTTGTGCTTCTCAGACCCCCTTCTCAGTTCTGGCTCAGGCCCTTTAGGAATCATTTACCCTAGGGTCTGACTCCCAAGCAGGGCGGTGAGGAAGGCCTTGAGAGGAAAGCGTGGGGCAGAACGCTGCCAAAAAAACAGCCCAATCTGGCTCTCAGCCAACCAGCTGGCTTCTGCGCTAAGGCCTCTCCCAGCCTCTCCAGACCCTCCTTTGTCTCCCTTAGCCTCCCTTTCTCAGCTGTCTCGCCTCAGGTAATCATCCACACTCTGCACTTCCCCAGCTCTTTTTATTCCCGCATTTCAGATCACTTTACACACGTTAATTAAGCCTTAAACCACTCAGGAAAGAAAGCAAAAGGCGTGTGGGGATGTTTGCACTGCGCTCCTCCCAGCTGCTCTGGCCCGGGAGCAGGCCAGCCGCGGGCCGCCCCACTCCCACCCCGGGAGGAAGGAGAGCCGCAGAGGCTGCCGGAGACCAGGAGGGCTTCTCCTGCGACACGCAGGGTTGGGGTGTCAAGGGTGGAAACTGACTCCACACATCACAGAACACCCCGTCTCATTGAGAGGCACATGTCATTGTTATGGGACAACCTCCCATGTAGCGGTCACCTGCCACAGTTGATCCAGATGACCTTTGGAAGGTGAATCCTGGGCAAGACGGCTGGTGGAAAGAGGCGGTCTCTGCATCACAGCTGGGTTGGGTGCACTTCAGTCTGTACCGGTGTGGTCGTGATCGTGGGGTTTTTTTTTAATTTTTTTTTTTTTTTTTTTTTTTTGAGACAGAGTCTCGCTCTGTCGCCCAGGCTGGAGTGCAGTGGCCGGATCTCAGCTCACTGCAAGCCCCGCCTCCCGGGTTTATGCCATTCTCCTGCCTCAGCCTCCCGAGTAGCTGGGACTACAGGCGCCCACCACCTCGCCCGGCTCGTTTTTTGTATTTTTTAGTAGAGATGGGGTTTCACCGTGTTAGCCAGGATGGTCTCGATCTCCTGACCTCATGATCCGCCCGTCTCGGCCTCCCAAAGTGCTGGGATTACAGGCTTGAGCCACCGCGTCTGGCCAATCGTGGGTTTTTGAATCAGAGATGTCTTAGGTCACATCTGGGCTCTATTGTCTCCCAGCTCAGCTGTCTTCCACATGTTGCTTTGTATCCCAGGCCCCACGGTCGTATCTGCAAAGTGCATGTGACAGTATCCACTACCCTCCCTCTACCTGGATTTTTGTGGAGGATGAAATTAGATCGTGCATGCAAAGTATTGGCATGCCTAGTGGTAGATGTTAGAGCTTGTTTGAGCCATCTCTATGTGTAGTCCCAGCCAGTCGGAATTAATGTAGTTCTGCTGTGGCGGTTTGGACCCTCTAGCTCAAATTGTTGCTAAAGTCTGTCATTCACAAGAAATGGTGGGGAAATCCAAATGAAGTCTGTAGTTTAGTTAATAGTCTGTATCAGTGGTAATTTTTTAGTTTTGGTAAATGTGTCATGGTTATTTGAGACATTAACATTACAGGAAGTTGGGTGAGTGGTGTGAACTCTTCTGTTGTTGCAACAAATGCTCATCTAATAATAACAATAATCTTGGCCGGGCGCGGTGGCTCAAGCCTGTAATCCCAGCACTTTGGGAGGCCGAGACGGGCGGATCACGAGGTCAGGAGATCGAGACCATCCTGGCTAACACGGTGAAACCCCGTCTCTACTAAAAAATACAAAAAAACTAGCCGGGCGAGGTGGCGGGCGCCTGTAGTCCCAGCTACTCGGGAGGCTGAGGCAGGAGAATGGCGTGAACCCGGGAGGCGGAGCTTGCAGTGAGCTGAGATCCAGCCACAGCACTCCAGCCTGGGCGACAGAGCGAGACTCCGTCTCAAAAAAAAAAAAAAAAAAAAAAAATCTTATGAAAATACATCAAAGTTCGTAATGGCTACACAGCGGGCGTCATACTTCACCTGATATGGTCAGGCTCTGTGTCCCCACCCAAATCTCATCTTGAATTGTAATCCCCGTAATCCTCACAATCCCCACATGTAAAGGGAGAGACCAAGTGCAGGTAATTGAATCCTGAGGGCGGTTTCCCCCATGCTGTTCTCCTCATAGTGAGTTCTCACAAGATTTGATGGGTTTATAAGGTGCTCTTCTGCTTTTATTTGACACTTCTCCTTCCTGCTACCTTGTAAAAAAAGGTGCCTTGCTTCCTTTTTGCCTTCTGCCATGATTTCCTGAGGCCTCCCCAGCCATGCTGAACTGTGAGTCAGTCAAACCTCTTTCCTTTATCAATTACCCAGTTTCAGGCAGTCCTTTGCAGCAGTATGAAAATGGACTAATACATTACCTATATTTTTAGTGTACTCTATTAAGATACCTCCATAGTGAACAAAAACATGCCAACTCTTTGTTACCAAAAATAAGAGGCAATTTATGTTATCTCTAGTTGTTATCACCACCAAGAAAAATCCCTTGAGTTTTCAGCGTCTACAAGGTACCGTATTGAACCTTCAAATAGCAAATATTACTATCCGGTAAAACCATGACCTGTGTGGCAGTCATTTTAAAGTAGCTATTTGGATGTAAGATACTTGATAGCCTTACCATTCAAGCCCCCAGTGCTTCCCTTATTTCACAGAAAATGAATGGCTTGCCAGTCAATCAGCTCTGAGCCTTCCCTTTTGGTGGGTGGTGACTAGGAAGAGCAATCTTGTCAAACAACTCTGTAGATTATATGCGCTTGCCACTCTGAGTAGTTTTTGAGAGGTTCATCTTAAAATGCTGAGGATATCTTTTCTTTCCCTAACGTAATAGGGACCAGATGATTTAAATGCTTTTATGTCCTCATTTCTTAATACCATGCAAATTGTACTCGCAAAGGGTCAGAAGGAGATCTTTCTTCCTTTCTTCCTTTCTTTTTTTCGACAGGGTCTTGCCCTGTTGCTCCGAGGCTGGAGAACAGTAGCTTGATCATAGCTCACTGCAACCTCGAATTCCCCAGGCTCAAGTGGTTCTCCTGCCTCAGCCTCCAGAGTAGCTAGGACTGCTGGTGTGTGCCACTACGCCCAGCTAATTTTTCTCATTTTTTGTAAACACAGGGGTCTTGCTATATTGCACAGACTGGTTTCCTGGACTTAAACGAGCCTCCGGCCTCAGCCTCTCAAAGTACTAGGATTATAAGCATGAGCCACCACACCCAGCCCAGAAGGAGATTTTCATTGAGTGAATGGTGAGTTTTATGAAGAGCCTCGACATGGATCCCTCCCATCAAAGAATGTGAACAGACAATGGCTACATTAAGTGGGTTCTGTGAGACTCACAGCTTTAAAACGCAGACCCTCTGTCTTGTCAAATTGCTCAGGTCTCCAGGTGATTGGAATCTGTGAGGTGTGACTCCTGAATGTAGAGGAGCTACACCTGGACATTTGATTGTGCCTGTTGGCCGAGCATTCATAATCAACAGTTGGGTTGGCATCTGCTACCCGTGGGGCATTAATGGATCCGGGCCTGTGAAGAAGGTTAGGGCATAGCCCCAGTTCTCAAGTATGAGAATGACATTTGTCACTCTTTTTAGTTGCCCAGGATGTGACCCCTTCCTGTGCCCGGGGAATCCCCAATCTCAGGAGGCAAAGCCACCCCCGCTAAAACTGGAAATGGCACAGATCACATGCCCACTTTTTCTTGCAGTTGAGAGTACAAGGGACATAACCTAGGTTTCCCCAGCAGCTGGGGATAGGAGGGAGTAGGGTAGTGCTTCATTCAGCAGCCGTAGGAGTGCCAGCAGCCTCTACGGCAGAGCACAACAGCATTGGTGTCCATAGCAGGACCATCACCTGCCCCATCTGCAGCATGAATTTAATTTAGGCCTTGATCCAGACTGCATCCCCTTGGAGCTGATCCTCTAGCTCTCTTAAGGATCCTTGTGAGCCACCCACCATCCTGTAAATAAATGCCCTTCCTGCTGGGATCAGCCATGCTCAGCTTCTGTTGACTGACACAGGAGTCTCCTCTCAGAGTCTCTATCTTGGATACCAGTTGCACCAACAAGCCAGTATTCTTCCAGCAGTGGCATGATGTTCCTGCTGATCCCTCACTCGTCAGACTCCTCCTGTCATGACAACATACACTTAGGGATGGCGCATCTGTGGCCATGGAATGAGATTTCACTAGTTACCTTGGTTGTTGGTGCTAAGTGAATCAACCAGAAATGTAAGCAAATTTAATCTCAAGTACTTTTCTGCATGGGCACGATGGGGCATGCATTGATACATGTTTCTGGTAACACTGCTAGGAGTCTTTCTTATGACACCAGAGAACGTAATACAGTAGAGTTTTGGCCAAAAGAAAGAAACGACAATGACAACAACAATAACAACAACAAAACCCTCCATAGTTACAGGGAAAACATTTTTTGCTATTTTTTAATAGAAAAGGAACAGTTTCAATATTCAGTTTATCTTCTTTCTCCAGCCTCTTTTTTTTGTGTTGTAGAAATCCCATTGTGAACACTTATACTTCATCCATTGACTAGATGACACTGAACTTCATGATAGGAAACTTTCAGTGTGAGATGGATCATCTTGTTTCAAAGAGCAAAGAACTGATCCCTGAAAAGATTGCGAGAACGTGAGCTTCCATTGATAAAAACCAGGAATACAGGTTTTTCATATACTCCCAGCAACTTAAACGTGGAAGTAGAATAATTTCTTCCAAAACAAGAAGACAAAGATATCGTTAATCCTTTCAATTGCATTACTTTTAGCAGCCGTAAAAATAAGCCCAGCAACAAATACTCAGGGTCTTAAACGAAAGCAGAGTGGATTTAAGAGAATTGGAGCAGAGGGCACAATGAAAGTTCCTTTGCTTTCATTTTGAATTTTGTGTGTGTTCAGTTGTCCAGCGACTGTGACTCCATGAGGGAAGGTGATCATCCCTGCACAGCTGCAAAGGGTAGGGGCCATGGTTTCCACCTTTCTTCCTCCCATGTCTCTGTCAATCTGGCTTCCACTGAAATCACTTTCACTAATGCACTAATAAATCCCCAGCGGCTTAATCTACCTATCTATGCTGTGTCACACTGCTGCTTTCATTTTCTTGCAATTCTTGCCTTTACTGAGCTCTACATTCTTCCTGTTTTCCTTCCCCTTTCTGGTCAGTCCTTCTCCATCTCTCTCACTGGCTCATCCTCCTCCCCGCCGCCCCCCAACTTAGGCCATAGTTCTCTCATGAGTTATTTTCTCTTCCATTCCACATGCTTTTTCTTGGTGATCATGTCCATTTTCATGCCTTCTGACAATCACCAGTAACCAATGACCAGCACATACATACTTCCTGAATTTCAAATCCCTGTCTCCAATAAGCTCCTGGACCCCTCCACCTGAATATTTTGCTGTCATCTCAAATTCAAATTCAGTGTCTCAGTCTGGATTATTATCATTTTGCTCCAAACTTCGGCTTTTATTGTTTTTTTAGACAGGGTCTTGCTCTGCACCCCCGGGCTGGAGTGCAGTGGCATGATCATGGCTCACCGCAGCCTTTACCTCCTGGGCTCAGGTGATCCTCCCACCTCAGCCACCTGAGTAGCTGGGACTACAGGCACGCACCACCATGCTCAGCTAATTTTTTGTAATTTTTGTAGAGATGGAATTTCTCCACATTGCCCAGCCTGGCCTGGAAGTCCTGGGCTCAAGCGATCTGCCCTCCTTGGCCTCCCAAAGCACTGGGATTACAGGCGTGAGTCACTGCATCCGACCAAACCTTCACTTCTTATATTCCTATATTAACTGCCCAGAAAGCTCAAAATTATCCTCAGCATGCCCCTCCCTCCTGTTCCACACTCATTCACCAAATTCTACAGATTCTGCCTTAGAGATTAATCTTAAACCTGGCCCTCCTCTCCATCCTTCTGGCCTTTGCCTCAGTGAAGCCCCCTTCCCCTTCTATGGCTGCAGTCCCTGACACATCCCCACACTGCTTCACAGTTATCTTGCACCACATGAGACAGACTGCTTGGGCAGCCAAGGGAGGAGAGCTCAGGCAGATCTAGGAGGCCAAGCAGATGGGAGCCAGCAAAGGAACAAAGGTTATCCACGGGGTCAGGACCCTGGGGGATCCTGAGGCTTGAATAGAAGCTATAGTTCTGCAATTGTAGCAAGTCCTGCCTCCAGCAGCAACCAAGCTGATCCCTAACTCCTCAGAGGATTCCCAGGGTAGGAAGGAAGCTGCCCCTGGCCATAGAACTCATTACCCTAAAATACCACCTCAATTCCATCGCTTCCCAGTCCCCAGTCTGGTGATTCCCCATCATCCACAGAATCCACAGAGTACACTTTCCATTTCCCACCGAGTACTCCAGGACCCCGTAATTGTTCATGCAGCTTTGCTGTTGAGTATGTCAGTTACTCACCTAAATTAGCCATTCCCCTCTCTCACACTTAACTATTGACTGTGATTTTCCAGCCTCTGAAATTTGCCTATGCCTTTTCTCCTCCTAGAATCGTGTCCTATAAGTCCTCAAACCTATTTGTTTAGGTCTTATGTGGTTTTTCACTTGTTAAACCAACATATATTTAGAACCAACTAGGGGCCACGCCAGTTCCAGCAAGTAGAGCTCTCCCCTCAAGGAGCACTTAGTCTACTGGGAAAGGTGGACAAGGAAAAGGAATTTGCATTACAATGTGATAAATTCCACCGTGATGTTGCCGTATGATGTCCTGGGAAAACCTTTCTGGGAATCTCTCAAATCTCATCACCATAGAGATGTTCACATTAACTTACAAAGAAACCATTTCCTGTCTTCTGAACGCCAGGGCTATGATTCTCAACTTTGTTGTACAAAGATTCATCTGGGGCCTGTAGTCCCAGCTACTCGGGAGGCTGGAGAAGGAGAATGGCATGAACCTGGGAGGCAGAGCTTGCGGTGAGCCAAGACTGCGCCACTGCGCTCCAGCCTGGGCGATAGAGTGAGACTCCGTCTGAAAAAAAAAAAAAAAAACTCATCTGAGGGCTGGGCGCGGTGGCTCACGCCTGTAATCCCAGGACCTTGGGAGGCCGAGGCGGGCGGATCACGAGGTCAAGAGATTGAGACCATCCTGGCTACCACAGTGAAACCCCGTCTCTACTAAAAATACAAAAAATTAGTCAGGCGTGGTAGCGGGCACCTGTAGGCCCAGCTACTCAGGAGGCTGAGGCAAGAGAATGGGGTGAACCCGGGAGGCGGAGCTTGCAGTGAACAGAGATCAGGCCACTGCACTCCAGCCTGTGCGACAGAGCAAGACTCCATCTCAAAAAAAAGATTCATCTGGGGAAGCTTTCTTTATACACATTCTCCAAAGTCTCACTTTCAGAAATTCTGATTCAGTCGACCTGAGATTCGGCCTAGGAATAAACATTTTTCATAAACCCCTCAGTGATTTTAATATAGGAGAGGCCACAGGTCACACTTAGAACAACATTGCTAATGCATTTACTGTTTTTGCAACTCATATACCATACCAGATACTTTCTTGTAGCCTACATGCTTACATGAATGGCTTATGTAGTTTGCTAAATAATAGATCTTTAAGAGCAGAATATTTTACTTATACATCTTTTTTTGTTTGTTTGTTTTGAGACAGGGTCTGTCGCCCAAGCTAGAGTGCAGTGGCATGATTGTGGCTCACTGCAGTCTTGAACTCCTGGGCCCCAGCAATCTTCCCACCATAGCCTCCCAAGTAGCTGGGACTACAGGCAGGTGCCACCGTGCCTGGTGTATTTTATTTTATTTTTTTTAATAGAGACAAGATCTCACTATGTTGCCCAGGCTGATCTTGAACTCCTGGGCTCAGGTGATCCTCTCGCCTCAGCCTCCCAAAGTGTTGGGGGTTACAGATGTGAGCCACTACGCCCAGCCTCCTTATACATCTTTATACTCCTTCAGGGCATAAGAATAGTACATGAGTAATTGCATTTCTTTTGTACTTCATAAGTCCTTAACAATTTTAGTATAGTCATATTTTGTATTTACATTTTGATAACTATATATTGATTTCATAATTTAATTTTTTTATAAAAAAGATTGTTGTGAGGACATGTTGCTGCTGAGAGGCTAAGAGATGCTAGTGACAAGGTGGGGTGGGAATGGGAGGTGCTCCTGCACCCCAGGGGCCTACACTCTCAGGTGGGGGTGATGCAAGCAGGGTGCCTACTGCACAGACCAGCTCAGGGAGGTTCAGGCTGCACTAACATGATGCTGAGAGAATGTCTTAGAAAGGTGCCGTTGGGCCTTCACGGGTGGTGTTCTGTTTTCTTTTATTAATTTTTGTAGAGACAGGGTCTCACTATGTTGCCCGGGCTGGTCTTGAACTCCTGAGCTCAAGCCATCCTTCTGCCTCGGTCTCTCAAAGCACTGGGATTACAGGTGTAAGTCACCATGCCCAACCTAGAGGCTGTGTTCTTTAAAGTCAAATCTGAGGCTGGGCATGATGGCTTGCACCTACAATCCCAGCAATTTGGAAGGCCGAGGCGGGTGGATAACTTGAGGCCGGGAGTTCGAGATCAGCATGGCAAGACCCCGTCTTTACTAAAAATGCAAAAATTAGCCGGGCGTGTTGGCGCACGCCTGTAATTCCAGCTACTCAAGAGGCTGAGGCACGAGAATCTCTTGCAGCCGGGAGGCAGAGGTTGCAGTGAGCCAAGATTGTACCACTGCACTCCAGCCTGGATGACAAGAGTGAATAAAATAAAATAAAATAAAATAAAATAAAATAAAATAAAATAAAATAGTCAAATCTGACCTCCTACCACATCCCACAATTGTGACAAGCCATTCTCTCAAACGATGTTTCCAGTGGCATTTTCAAGAAAATTCGGAGGGAAGCCCATGAAGCCCAAGACTCCCGCCCAGCTGGAGGCTGCCTGCCTTTGCTTGCAACCTCCCTTAGGGCACCGTGCCTGACCACACCTGCCTGCAAAGGCTCTGGGGCTTGCAGGACTTCTGGAGCAGCTGTACTGAGATGTGGGTCTCAACCATGTGGGTTTGGTTCTGCCCTCTCTATGCTCGGACTAGATCTCTTTCTAGACGTAAACCTAACTTCCCCTGTGACGCCACATGCGCTGGGCCAGGGATTGTTGCAACCTCCACAGTTGTGTTTCCCGGACCACCCACTCAGCAGCATCCCAGACGGTGAACCAGAGCCCTAGTTGGGCCTGGAAATCACTGGAAGAGAAATAAAAGAGGATTAAGCTGGGATTACTTTTCCTTCTTATTTACCACTCCCTGAGAGCTCTTCTTCCCCAGCCTCTGCAGCTGGCCTCTCTTCACAACTGAAACTACCAGCCCCCTTTTGCCCCCCCCCACCATCATATAGCATTAGCCCTACTCTAATCTTTCTAGAAAGTTCTTGCTCTAGCGTCCAGAACAAGTCCAGATATTGAATAAGGCATATTTTGGAGCTCAGGACCCAGTAGGATGTAGCCTAGTAGCTGTAGCAAAACCGGGAAGATTGGTTAGAAGTGGACCCAGAACTAGAACAGGATGGAGCCCAACTAGTCCCAGGTGCTGTGATGGCACCCACTGCGGTAGTGCCATCATTGGGCATACTCATATGCTTTAGTCCATGCTCAGGGACAAATGGAGCAAAGCACCTGGGACCTAGAGATACAGTCAAATGGAGTTAAGCTAGTCCATTGGTGGATCAAGGGTCCCTAGCCACTGGGCTGAGTTTGAGGACCTTTTCTCAGGGGGAGGCTGCACTGCCAGGTAATTTAGCAGAATAGGGAAGCAACGCAAGAATCCAGCTGTCAGATCTGTGGGTCAAGGAGCGTACTATGACTTCTGAGCAAAACTAGTTTTGATATTTGAACAAAACAAGAGGGAAGAGGGCTGAGGCTTGGAGATAGGCTTCACGAATCCTGCCTGCCTATGATTCTCCTTATAGAATTCAGAGGAGTAAACAATGCCCTATGCCAGGACTGACATAGAATGCGGAGAGGGTAACCCAGGCAGCCCCAGGTACTCGCCTGGGTCCAAAGGCCAACCGTGGCCTTCAACACTGCAACATTTCTTTACTATACGAGTGGTATCCTCCATACTCACATGTCATGGTTTATGCTATCTAAAAATTAGATTGACCTGTAGTCCCAGCTACTGGGGAGGCTGAGGTAGGAGGATCCCTTGAGGAGCCCAGGACGTCGGGGCTGCAGTGAATCATGATCATGCCCCCACACTCCAGCTTATGCAACAGAGTGAGACCCCCATCTCAAATAAATAAATAGGCTGGGTGTGGTAGCTCATGCCTGTAATCCCAGCACTTTGGGAGGCTGAGCTGGGTGGATTACAAGGTCAGGAGTTTGAGACCAGCCTGGCCAATATGGTAAAACCCTGTCTCTACTAAAAATACAAAAAATTAGCCAGGCGTGGTGGTGGGCGCCTGTAGTCCCAGCTACTCGGGAGGCTAGGCGGGAGAATCACTTGAACCCAGGAGACAGAGGTTGCAGTGGGCCGAGATCCCACCACTGCACTCCAGCCTAGGTGACACAGTGAGACTGTGTCTCAATAAATAAATAAATATATAAATAAATAAAATCAGATTTGATCACCATGTGTGCCTCTTCAGAGTATCTATTAAGCAAAGTGGGGAAACAGGATTAGAAACAAAGTTAGTATCTTTCCTTTTTATAGGAACTTAGTGGAAGTGAGAATCTTTAGACGTTCCATCTAGTCTAACCTACCAATGTAAGCTGTGACTCCATAAAGTCCATTATTTTAATTTCTAGAAAAGAATTCCAGGGGCAGATCTATTGATATTGCCAAAGAAAATTTTAAAAATGAAATGCTTATCACTTCTTGGTAGATATTTGTGAAAACCTCATGATATACTTTATATTTTTTATTGGCAAGAGGTCATATAGGCTAGCTTATGTGGTGGGATTTGCTTTTGTTAACATCAAGGGAGGAATACTAGCTAATTTATTTGGATGGATGTGTTCTAACATTGCTCTAAAAATTATTGCTGGGCATAGTAGGATCATACTAGGATTTCTGGCACCAGAAAAGCCCAGCCTCACTGTCCTTGGTGGCTTACTCTGTGGTCATGGGGCTCATAGATGCAGAAAGGTACACCTACCTACTTTCCCACTGTCCATTTTTGCTCACTCTTTTATTTATTTATTTTTCTAATAGAGTCTCGCTCTGTTGCCAGGCTGGAGTGCAGTGGCACAGTCTTGGCTCACTGCAACCTCTGCCTCCTGGGTTCAAGCCATTCCCCTGCCTCACCCTGTGAGTAGCTGGGACTACAGGCACGCACCACCACGGCCAGCTAATTTTTGTATTTTTGGTAGAGAGGGGGTTTCACCGGGTTGGCCAGGATGGTCTCGATCTCTTGACCTCATGATCCTCTCACTTTGACCTCATGATCCGCCCGCCTCAATTTCTTGATCTCATAATCCGCCCACTGAGATTATAGGTGTAAGCCACCGTGCCTGGCCGCTCACACTACTTTATAGAAGCCACTTACTCCCTTCACCCCTTCCCTATTCAATGGCCATAGAAAGTGTCTGGTCATTCCTTTTCCTACTGTATCTTTAAAATTCTATCAATGCAGTTTTTACATTCCATTTTCTTTAAGATGTTTGTTTATGCTGAAGAACTCATACAGAGATTTTTTTTTCTCTCTCTCTCTCTCTCAGGGGATTAGCATTTTAGTAAGAGCTGAATAATAAAAGTAGACTGTAAAAGCCAGTCAGAAATGTAGTGGTGCATGGCTTACTTCTCATAATTGCCTGGGAACGATTAGGATGGAACTTTGTTGTTATTGTTGTTCCAGAGTGAAAAAAACAGGCCAGTTTTCTCTGCCAGGTCACAAGGATGGATGTCGAAGGGGAAATGACCTGTGATATCTTATAAAACATAAATTCTCATTTTCTAGATAGAAAGGAGGATGTAGCACAAAGTGAGATGGAGTTTTAATGAGTGGACCACCAGATCTGCTTCGAATGTTTTTCAGTCGCTGGTAGGTCTTACACTCTGTTGAAAACTTGAGGCAAACACATATATGCACAAAGACATGGCAGTGATTTCAAGGAAATTGTGGACTCCATGGCCGTCAGATTAAAGAAAATCCTTGTAGGTCATCAAAATATTTTCTCTATCCTTTGGGTTCAATTTTAATCCAGAAGTTAGAATAAATGGATGAAATTTAGATTCCAGTCAAGCAAGAAATATACACAGTTGACTGTTAAACAACATGGGTTTGAACTGCATGGGTCTACTTTTACATGGATTTTCTTCCATCTTTGCCACCCCTGAGACAAGAAGACCAATCTTTTCTCTTCCTCAGGCTACTCAAGGTGAAGACGACAAGGATGAAAACATTTATGGGGATCTGCTTCCACTTAATGAATAGTAAATATCTTTTCCTTCCTTCATGATCACAAAATATAACTCACAACATATGTGTTAATTAACTGTATTATCAATAAGGCTTTCAATCAACAGAAAGCTATTAGTAGTTAAGTTTTGGAGGAATCAAAAGTTATATGGAAATTTTTGATTACATGGGGGGGCCTATACTCCTAACCTCCGCATTCTTCAAAGGTCAAGTTAAATATGCTTAGTGTTGTGCTAGGTACGGAAGAACCCAGAAACATTGTGAGAGCTCATCCCTGCCTTCCAGGGCTTTGGGAAGACTGTGCAAACTCACATGGGGTATCTTTAAACAAGACAGTATAGAGTTCAGTGCTAAATTGTGTGTTATGGATGAAGAGTGCTACAGGCTCTCAAGAGAGGGAGGTCAATAGTTTAGTCAAAGAAAATTTCATAAAGATAAAAGGATTCCATTTGTACTTGATATAATCTCTAGGGCTTAAACAGAGGGGGATGTGGTAACATTCCATAGAGACAATATAGCTCAGGAGAGACAATACGGGTTTTGGCATGTGGTACATCTAGGTTTGAATCACCACTCTGTCCCTTATAGGCTCTATAACTGTGCTAAAGTTATTTAATATCCCTGAATTTTTGATTCTTCATCTGTAAAATGGGCATTTTTAAAGAACGGATGGGCTGGGCGCAGTGGCTCGTGCCTGTAATCCCAGCACTTTGGGAGGCCGAGGTGGGCAGATCACGAGGTCAGGAGATCGAGACCATCTTGGCTAACACGGTGAAACCCCATCTCTACTAACAATACAAAAAATTAGCCAGGTGTGGTGGCAGGCGCCTGTAGTCCCAGCTACTTGGGAGGCTGAGGCAGGAGAATGGCGTGAACCCAGGGGGCAGAGCTTGCAGTGAGCCGAGATTGCTCCAGCCTGGGCGACAGAGCGAGACTTTGACTCAAAAAAAAAAAAAAAAAAAGAAAGAATGGATGGGAGTAATCAATTAGATCATTTTGTGAAAGTACCTGAGACAGTGCCACGAAGATAAAAACGTCTCTTGCTTGTGAACACAATCCCCCAAGGGCATTACCCAGGGGCTGACACATAGAAGGTGCTTGACAAGCAGTGTGGCTGGGTCAGCCGCACAGGGTCACCCTGAGGGTGCAACTCCGCCGCGATGGTGACCCGGTTCCTGGGCCCACGCTACCGGCAGCTGGTCAAGAACTGGATCCCGACGGTCTACACGTGGGGCGCCGTGGGCACTGTGGGGCTGCTGTGGGCCACCGATTGGCGGCTGATCCTGGACTGGGTACCTTACATCAATGGCAAGTTTAAGAAGGATGATTAATTACACTGGCCCTTCGCACACCCCTCTGGTGCCTGGTGGCGCCAGCTCCTCCCGCCTCAGCGCCTGCTGCATCTGAAGCAGCCCAAGCCTCAGGATGGACATGAGGAAATCCACAGCTCAACTTCAGACTTCTTATGTTTCTGAAAACAGCTTGGATCTTTTAATGCACGTTGCATTAAGCCTCCCTGAAACCTGAAAAAAAAAAAAAAAAAAAAAGAAGGTGCTTGACAAATATCTGCAAGACAGGTTGAACGAATGAGTGAATGAATCAATGAATAAAAAATATGCTGAGGAGTAAGCAATAATGATGAATCTAATGTGTGGCAATATATAATTTCTGCTTTCAAATATATCGTGATAAAATCAAATTCTATCAAGAGAATAAAAAGATACTCCATGGACCAGGAGACAATAACCACAGAACACATATCTGTTAAGGGACTGTTGTCCAAAATATACAGAGAACTCTGAAAACTCAATCAGAAGAAAACAAACAACCAATTAAAGAATGGGGCAAAGACGTTACTATACACCTCACCAAAGAAGATACACAAATGGAAAATAAGCATGTGAAAAGATATGGCCGGGCGCGGTGGCTCAAGCCTGTAATCCCAGCACTTTAGGAGGCCGAGACGGGCGGATCACGAGATCAGGAGATGAAGACCATCCTGGCTAACACGGTGAAACCCCGTCTCTACTAAAAAAAAATACAAAAAAAACTAGCCGGGCGACGGGGCAAGCGCCTGTAGTCCCAGCTACTCGGGAGGCTGAGGCAGGAGAATGGCGTGAAACTGGGAGGCGGAGCTTGTAGTGAGCCGAGATCGCACCACTGCACTCCAGCCTGGGCGACAGAGCGAGACTCCGTCTCGAAACAAAACAAAACAAAACAAAACAAAAACAAAAAAAAAAGAAAGAAAAGATATTCCGGCTGGGCGCAGTGGCTCACGCCTGTAATCCCAGCACTTTGGGAGGCCGAGGCGAGCAGATCATGAGGCCAGGAGATCGAGACCATCCTGGCTAACACGGTGAAACCCCATGTCTACTAAATATACAAAAAATTAGCCCGTTGTGGTGG
>NW_012116265.1:3946727-3954762 GCF_000951035.1 Colobus angolensis palliatus | reverse complement strand
TGGCGGGCGCCTGTAGTCCCAGCTACTCGGGAGGCTGAGGCAGGAGAATGGTGTGAACCCGGGAGGCGGAGCTTGCAGTGAGCTGAGATCGCACCACTGTACTCCAGCCTGGGTGACAGAGCGAGAGACTCCGTCTCAAATAAAAAAAAAAAAAAGAAAAGATGTTCCACATCATATGTCATCAGGGAAACACAAATTAACAGTGAGATACCACTACACACCTGTCAGAATGGCCAAAATCCAGAACACTGACACCATCAAATGCCAGTGAGGATGTGGAGCAGTGGGAATGCAAAATGGTGTAATTATTTTGGAAAACAGTTTGGCAGATTTATTATTATTATTTTTTTTTACAAAATGAAACATACTCTTACTGTATAATCCAGTAATCACGCTCCTTAGTATTTATCCAAAGGAGCTGAAAACTTACGTCCACACAAAAACCTGCACACAAGTGTTTATAGCAGCTTTATTCATAATTGCCCAAACTTGAGAAGTAACTAAGATGTCCTTCAGTAGGTGAATGGATAAACTATCCTACAATGGAATGATGTGTGGCAACATATAATTTCTTTGTTCAGATATATTGTTATGAAAGCAAATTATATCAACAGAATGTTAAAAGATAAGCTACAGACCAGGAGAAAATATTTTGTGCATCTAGACAATGTAATAATACTCATTGCTAAAAAGAAATGAGCTATTAGGCCATGAAAAAACATGGAGGAAACTTAAATGCCTATTACCAAGTGAAAGAAGCCAATCTAAAAAGACTACATGCTGTATGATTCCAACTATACAACATTCTGGAAAAGGCAAAACTATGGAGATAGTAAAAAATTCAGTGGCGGCTGGGCACAGTGTCTCATGCCTGTAATCCCAGCACTTTGGGAGACCAAGGCGGGTGGATTGCTTGAGGTCAGGAGTTCAAGACCAGCCTGGCCAACATGGTGGAACACTGTCTCTACTAAAAATACAAAAATTAGCTGGACGTGGTAGCAAGCACCTGTAGTCCCATCTACTCGGGAGGCTGAGGCATGAGAATCTCTTGAACCTGGGAGATGGAGGTTGCAGTAAACTAAGATTGTGCCTCTACATGCTAGTCTGGGGGATAGAGCGAGACTCTGTCTCCAAAAAAAAAAGTTCAGTGGCCACTGGGTGTTAGGGAAAAGAGAGGGATGAATAGGCAGAGCACAGAGAATTTTCAGGAAAGTGATACTATTCTGTAAACTACTATAATGGTGAATATATGTCATTGTACATTTTTCCAAACCCACAGAATGTACAACACCAAGAGTGAACCCTAATGTAAAAACATTTTTATTCAAAAAATCAAATTATAGCTATAGCTATAACTAAAATGCATTCATATTGTATTCTAGGTTATTCAAGGATAAACTCCCCCATTTCTGGGTTATGTGGGTTTTTTATAGCTTTATCTCCAGCTCCATAACTCTGATTCTAGTATTATTTCCCTTTGTCTTTCATTTTCAGTTTTCAGTAGTGTAATATGTTGTTCCTACATGTGATTTTTCTGTATTTACCATTCGGGGTTCCTTGAACTTCATGAATCTGTGGGTTGATGTTGTTCATCAGTTTTGGAAAACACTGGCCACTGCTCCTCAAATATTTCTTCTATCCTATTCTCTCTCCTTTCCAAGTATCTAATTGCCTATATATTAGACCATTTCACTGCCTCGTATATCTTTTATTTTCTTGTCTATTTTTTCCCTGTTCTTCTTTTTTTTTTTTTTTTTTGAGACAGAGTCTCACTCTGTCGCCCAGGCTGGGGTACAGTGGCCGGATCCCCGCTCACTGCAAGCTCTGCCTCCCGGGTTCACACCATTCTCCTGCCTCAGCCTCCCGAGTAGCTGGGACTACAGGCGCCCGCCACCTCACCCGGCTAGTTTTTTGTATTTTTAGTAGAGACGGGGTTTCACCGGTTAGCCAGGATGGTCTCGATCTCCTGACCTCGTGATCCGCCCGTCTCGGCCTCCCAAAGTGCTGGGATTACAGGCTTGAGCCACCGCGCCCGGCCTCCCTGTTCTTCTTTTACCTGGGCTTCAGTTGATCATTTTCAATTAACCTGTCTTTCAATCACAAACATGTCTTCTTCTGTGTCTAATCTGCTATTAAACTCATTTAATGGGTAAGAGCAGATTTTTCCACTCAAGAATTTTCATATTATCCTCTTTTATAGATTCCAAGTCCCGGTAAAAATACCCATCTTTTTTTTTTCTATTGTCTTGTACATATTAACCATAGTGTTTTTAAAGCCTTTGTCTTTTATGCCGAATGTCTGGATTACCTGTGGGTCTGTTTCTATTGCCTATTTTTTCTCTTAGTTTTCAATCATATGGTACTTTATATGGGGCTTGTAATGGCTGTGTCATTTTATGAGACCAATCCTGTTAGATAAATCCTTAAAAGAGCTCTAGATATTTATGATATGTTCACAAGGCAGATGCTTCTTCCCCAATTCACAAAGATATCCACTTATAAACAAATATCTAAAGAGATAAACATCACTCTCTGGTTTACACCATTTGGGGTTCTTGAGACTCAGGGATTTCCAGCATTCAATATTCATTCAACAAGTACTTGAGATCCTATTTTGTGCCAGCACTGTTCTAGTGCTGGGGATTTTTGGTGATCAAGGTCTGTCCTTGGAATTTGCATTTCATTGAAGTCTCTGTCCACTGGAATTTGCATTTCATTGAAGAAAGACACAAAAAATAAACAGTAAGAAAATGAACAGCTAATCATGAGTGCTGTGCTGATAATTAAAATAGAATGATCTGATAAAAAGTAATGTGGTGACTACTTCACATTGAATGGTTAGGGAAGGATTATTTCGGGGAAGGTGACTCCAAAGATGATAATTTAATGACAAGAAGGAACTAGCCAAGTGATTATGGAAAAAGCAGTTGAGGCAGAAGAAAGAACTTGTGCAAGATCTTAAGAGAGGAATGAGATTGACATATTCAAGAAAAGGAAAGAAGGTCAGCGTTACAGGAGTGAAGAGGTTGAGACTCAAAGAACTGAGTCAATAGACAGGAATCCTGTCATGTGGGGCTTTATATGTCAGAGTAAGGAGTTCAGATTATCCTGAGTGTGATAAGAAGCCACTGAAGGAATTTAAGCAGGAGGGGAACAGGATCTGCTTTCTATTTTGAAAAAAGTAGTTTTCAGAAGAACAAGATTGGAAGCTGAGAAACAAGTTAGGTGCTAACTGTACTGGTCCAGGAGAAGAATGAGATGAGATTACCCTCATCCAAGCAGTGGAGATGAACACCTAGATTTGGAAATCATTGGCACGTAGATGCTATTTGCAGATGTCTCAGGACTAAATGAGACTCCTGTATTTCTTAGCCAAGTCAGTGTATAGAAACATGATATCCTGGAACTGGAAGAGACATTAAAGATCCTTTAGGCTGGCTGGGCCCCGTGGCTCACATCTGTAATGCCAGCACTTTGGGAGGCTAAGGCAGACAGATCACGAGATCAGGAGTTCAAGACCAGCCAGACCAATATGGTGAAACCCCGTCTCTACCAAAAATACAAAAATTAGCCAGGCGTGGTGGCGTTCGCCTGTAATCTCAGCTACTCGGGAGGTTGAAGCAGGAGAATTGCTTGAAGCCGGGAGGCAGAGGTTGCAGTGAGCCAAGATCACACCACTGCACTCCAGCCTGGGCAAGAGAGCAAGACTCCATCTGAAAAAACAAAACAAACAAACAAAAAAGATTCTTTAGGCCAATCCCATTGTTTTATAAGTAGGGGAATTGAGGCCTAGTGAGGTTAAGTGCTTTCTGCACAGTCATATAGTTCATCAGAATCTAGGATTTCCTTACTTAGTTCAGTACATTTTCATTACCTTCTGCTTATGAAAGAGTACAACTTAGCTTCAAAGTTATGGTAAATATTTGTTGAAAGAAATAATTATACTCTGTGCAATATTGGATTTTAAATGATCAAAAAATTAAAAAAAAGAAGAAACCACAAATGCATTGCTTAAAAATATTTCACTATCAATCAGAATTCAAATAAAGATGCAGCTTCGTTGGCAGACTAGTTGGCTCAGTGAAAAATGAATGAGCAGAAACATTTTTATCCAAATTATTGTAGCTGATGCAACCTTCTTTTTAAAAGAGTGTTTTAAATTAAAAGACCACTCATTTCTTCATCATCTAGGGGGGAAGAAACTTGTAATGTAAAATCCCATTTACTGAGTTGTTAGGACAGTAAAATTCCCCAGACCTGGGTTTACACACACACACATATGCACACACATTTACAATTGTATTGCATAGACAGCAAGTGTGTGTCTTGCTGCTACCAAAGCAATACAAAAGGAAACTGAGAGAGTCAAGGTAAAACCCTGTCCACGTTGTGTTGACACAGTTAGAGTAAAGTGAAAGAGTCAAAGGTTGAAACCGATACTAAGAACTACTATCAGATTTAGCAGAAAAGAGCTCATCTAGGTACTGCAGATAAAATAATATGCCAATAACTGATCGATCATTCCTTTTATGAAAGTACCACTGAGTTGTTTGTGAAACCCTCAGTAGCTTTAAAAGATACTCCAAATATCATATCCCAGATATCGTTCCACCTGTCTTTTCTGAAAAAGAGGCAACAACTGCACCTTTCTCCAGTGCCTGTGTCTGGTAAACTCTTGGCAACAACATTATAGACAACCACAAGGACTATTTAACCTCTTTGAGCCTCTATTTCCTGATCAGTAAAATGAAGCAGGTGATCACTTGGGAATCCCCTGGAGTCTTTGAAATCATCATTCTAAGCTTTGTCAAAGCCAAAATCAATAAGAAGAAGAAAATGAGTTTTAAGATAACGCAAGACTAGCTTTATTTTTTTTCTGTGCTTGGGCAGAGCTGTGACCAACCACCTGGAACATCATATTAGATTTTGACTCCCTTTCTTTCTGCCCCAAATTAAAGTACATTTTCTTTGGTATTTCATTGATTAAAGTAGTCAATAGTAAACACCATTTTGTAAATAAAGTTGTATCATCTGATAACTATAAAATATAAATCTATCTTTCAGACACGATCTCAGATGAATCCTTCTATGCAAATGGAAATGACTGTTTTCAATGTATTATTAAGAGATGGTAGATAACTAGTCTGATGCAAAGACTTGATCTAGTGTAAGGTCAGTAGACAAAAGGCCACCTATGAAAACCAAGGGTTGTACCCTTTTAGTAAGGGGAACTTTGTCTCCCCTTGGCCTAAAACCAGTTTGTGAGGTCTTTGCAGGAGCCGATGCCACACCAGTGAATGTCAATAGATGAGGAGAAGAAGTCTTCAGCTTGCTGATTGCCCACTCAAGACCAAGGCCTCTCTTCCTGCATCTTCCTTAGTTTAGCAAATTCTCTATATTTGGGGAAAAAGAAATCACCTCAACGTCAATCTTGATTCCCTCTATTGCCAATAAATGTTGACCCCATTTAAAGTCAACTCAAGTTTGACACATGTTATGGTAAGGAGCTTCTATATTTTCCAGGATTTTAGGATTTTGCTGTTACAACAGGAAACAGTCCTCATATCATTATTAGTTTTTCCTTTAACAACTATAGTTACTTTATTATTGTACCCCCAGCACCTAGCACAGTGCCTGATAGGTAGTAAGCACACAGTCTTTGTTGAAAGCTGAGCAAATGAATGAATGAACAGACCTCCTTATAGTCTGGTGAGAAACAATATGTGACTTGAAGGTGGGGAGTAGAACTATATTTACAGTTCACTTAAAAATTCCCCACTGGTTAGTGCTCTTATTATTAAAATAGTTCCCTCTCCATCCACAAGGTAGGTTCCAGGAACTCCCCTTCTTTCTCCCGTGTTTTGGGGCTTTTAAAAATCTTCCTGGCCAGGTGCGGTGGCTCAGGACTTTAATCCCAGCTCTTTGGGAGGCCGAGGCAGGCGGATCACATGAGGTTGGGAGTTGGCGACCAGCCTGACCAGTATGGAAAAACCCTATCTCTACTAAAAATACAAAATTAGCCGGGCGTGGTGCTGCACACCTGTAATCCCAGCTGCTTGGAAGGCTGAGGTAGGAGAATCACTTGAACCTGGGAGGTGGAGGTTGTGGTGAGCTGAGATCATGCCATTGCAATCCAGCCTGGGCAACAAGAGCGAAACTCTGTCTCAAAAAAAAAAAAAAAAAAAAAAAATCTTCTCATAGTTGGCCCTCCAGAGCTACCACTTTATCTTACCTTTTCTTTGTCACAATCTTTCTTTTGACTCTGCTCTTTTCTCTCTACTCACAGCTTTAGACTTGGGACTTCAAACTGTTTGGGGGATTTCAGAGCCCACCTTCATTCAAGCAGGTATTTTGTGAACATTATCTCATTAATTATTTTCTCCATTTTATAAGTAAATAAAATTGGACTATGAGATGTGCCACAGGAAGTAGAAAAGAGTAGGAAGTGGCTGTGCAGTGGCTGATGCCTATAATCTTAGCACTTTGGGAGGCCAAGATGAGAGTATCTCTTGAATTCAAGACCAGCCTGGAAAATATAGCTAGGCCCTGTCTCCATAACAAAACAAAAGAAAACAAAATTGGTCAGGCACAGTGGCACATGCCTGTAGTCCCAGCTATTCAGGAGATGGAGGCTGAGGCTGGTGTGAGCCCAGTGAGGATCACACCACTGAACTCCAGCCTGGGTGACAAAGCTGGGTGACAAAGCCTCTAAGTAAGTAAATAAAATAAAAAAGTAGAAAGCAAAATGATCAGTTTTGCTCCAAAGCCTGTCTTCTGTCCATTTCACCTTATCACCTCGATTATCCAGAAGCCCCCTAAAGTAAATTACATCCTCACCTCTTCTCAGATTCCACCTGAGACTACTGAACATGGTACAACCTTGATGACTCAAAGACATAATGAGAAACATGATTTCCAGGGTAATAGAGATGACTACAGTATGTAGGACTAGTTGACCAAACACAAAATGACACCTAGATGCTATAATTTTTGAATCTTTGTGTCTGGCTCTTTTTCTTTTTCCATTATCTCCTTCATTGCCAACCATCTTATCAATTTCTAGAAAGTTCTTGATCTCCTTTGAATTAGTTGTTTCTAATCTGTGGGCTAAGAAACCAGCTAACCAGATTTATTAGGATCGTGTCTAAAACGGGAGAAGACAGTTGCTGAATGACAAAGTAAGAAGATGGAAATAAAGTACATGAATAAAGAGCTTAGTGCATGAGCTCTATGGCATTTATTCTAACTTCTCAGGGGCCTTTTTCTTTGAACTGTGTTCTCTGTGGCTGAGATTATTGGAAAAGTGACCTCTGAGTAGGTGAGTTATTACTGCAAAAAGGCATTTTTTCCCTTCAGATGAATAAGAATGGCAGCTAATACTGTATTCTGTTTTCTTTGTTGAACGAATTCTCTGTTTAAAAATAAGGGTAACAGAAAACCAACAATAAAAAAAAGGTAGAGCAAGATATAATCTAGGAAAGAAGACCTAAAGTGAGTCATATTATATGAATAGCTAAGTTGATAGGAAAGTAAATGTTGTTTTGCTTATAACACTGAAAAGTCAATAAGCAGCAAATGAACTTTGGAGCAGCCGGGCCGATATTCATTCAGATGCCCTTCGTAATTAAAAAACAATGCCCAAACAAAACAAAGCAAGAGCAGTAAACACAATGCCTACCCGGGCCCCATCTGCAGGTGAGCAAATTGGTATACAAATACATTTGTAAAACTTATTCACAAGACCTCAATAGCTTATTAATGAAGAGAATAGGGGAGGGGTTCCTTTATTCAGAGTGGGTCTGCAATTTAAATTATAGTAAGGAATTTGAAATGGAAACTGCTGGTAAGAATATTTAGAACACCAACATGGCAAAACAAAAACAAACAAAAAAAACCCCATAAAGCCTCAGATCTTTATAATCTTGATAATTGTTCAGTAAAGATTTAATGGCCTTTATCTGGTTGTAACACTGCCCATTCTTCATCTGCCTCATGACAAATACATCTCCTTTACCTTTGCCCTTCAGAGCTTCTT
>NW_012116265.1:3941861-3946677 GCF_000951035.1 Colobus angolensis palliatus | reverse complement strand
TAGTCTTTTCTTTCTTTTTTTTTTTTTTTTTTTTTGGAGACGGAGTCTCACTCTGTTGCCCAGGCTGGAGTGCAGTGGTGTGATCTCGGCTCACTGCAAGCTCCGCCTTCCGGGTTCACGCCATTCTCCAGCCTCAGCCTCCCAAGTAGCTGAGACTACAGGCGCCTGCCACCACGCCCGGCTAATTTTTTGTATTTTCAGTAGAGACGGGGTTTCACTGTGTTAGCCAGGATGGTCTCGATCTCCTGACCTTGTGATCCACCCACCTCGGCCTCCCAAAGTGCTGGGATTACACTCGTGAGACACCACACCCAGCACAGAGCTTCTTAAGACTATCTTCAGGCACCCATGAAGGATAAAGAATATTTTATTGATGAATATAAACACCTCTGATATTTTAACCACTATCTTGGACTCTAACCCTAGTTTGTGTGCCAGAGATTCTAAGTCGGCTTTTTCTTGTGTGCCAGCTCCTGTCATTTAATTGTGCCTTCCAGAGTGTTATGTTGAGAAAGTTTCTGAACTCACATTTGTGTTCAACAGGAAGAAATGTAGTGGTTGATTGATGATGTCTGCCATTGGCAAGATAGAGGTGATGACAATATGTATGCCAAAAAATTACCATCCCTGTCCTAGATCCTGCCTACAGTGAGTTGAGAGACACCTGGTTCCTGTTGAATTTCTTTCTTTGGCACTGGCTCAGTTCCTTTTATCCAATTCCTACTTGTGGGATATCCAAGCATTTTGTTTCTGCATTGAAAGAGTGTGAAGTATATATGGATTTATTTGTTGGTTATGTGGTGGGTAAATTATATAAATTATGAAAATAATTTAAGGTGGTTGAAGAGGATTTAACACACATATGCTTTCAAATATGACCAACACAAACACACACTATCAGAGAACAAAAAATGATGTCCCAATAAAAGTTTTCTCAATTTCTCAACCTAGCTCCTGATAGAGTCAGAATCCCTTTTGTGTGAACATTTTTTAAAAATTAAAGAGAGCGGCTGGGCATGGTGGCTCACACCTGTAATCCCAGCTGCTTGGGAGGCTGAGGCAGGAGAATCGCTTGAACCTGGGAGCTGGAGGTTGCAGTGAGCTGAGATCGTGCCACTGCACTCCAGCCTGGCAACAGAGTGAAACTCTGTTTCAAAATAATAATAATAATAATAATAATAATAATAATAATAAAGAGAGCAATTTTTTAACCAGATTATAGAATGAAAAAGATTAATACATTGATCAACAGGAAATGCTATGATTTATGTTATAGCAACAATTTATTTATGTAATTCTATAAACTTGAGTATACTTTTGACTGAGAAGTAAATGGAAGGAGGGTAGCTCTTTAGAATAAATCAGAAGAGGAATAAAAGGAAGAAGAAATGTTACATTCAGATATCCAGTCATTCAAGGAGTGTTGGGCTCCTGCCCTCAAGGAGCTTGCAGTCTAATTTAGGTTGGTGCATACATGTACCTAGCCCATGTGTTTAGAGAACTACCAGCTAAGTGGATGCTGGCTTTTTCTGGTACGAAAATAAGTCAGGCATATACCATGATCTCATCTATCTCTAGTAAGTAGAAGTTCCTCCAGAAGCCTAGCAGGCTATTCTTAGTATCTACTATCACTGCATCTTTTGAAAGTAAAAAAAAAGTACAAAATAACTTCATAAGTGTACACGTATTAAAGCAAATTAATTTCTTCAGAAGAGGGTCTCTCTCTTACTTACCTTTGTACAACCTATGCAATGACTAAAGTGTAATGATAGTTGAATGAGGACATGAAAATAAACTTAAAAGAGTGTAGAAAACCATCACCTTTCCCTTGACTTTCGGCCTGCACTGTGCAGTACAATAACCACTGGCTACTTGTGTCTGTTAAACACTTGAAATGTGGCTAGTCTGAATCAAGGTGTGTTGCAACTATGAAATGCACCCTGGATTTTGAAGACTTAGAATAAAAAAAGTAAAATATGCCATTACTAATTTTGTCTTTTGATTCCATGTTGAAATGATGATATTTTTGATACATTGTATTAAATAAGAGATCTTACTAAAATTAATTTCACCTGTTTCTTTTTACTTTTTTAGTGTGGCTTCTAGAAAATTTAAAATCATGTGCCCTCAATTTTCTTGGCCAGGTGTGGTGGCTCATGCCTGTAATCCAAGTGCTCTGAGAGGCTGAGGTGGAAGGATTGCTTGAGCCCAAGAGTTCGATAGCTAGACCTTGCTTCTACCAAAAAAAAATTTAAAATTAGCTGGGGATGGTGGCCCATACCTGTAGTCCCAGCAACTTGGGAGGCTGAGGTAGGAGGATTGCTTGAGACCAGGAATTCCAGATTACAGTGATCTGTGATCAGGCCACTGCACACCAGCTGGAGTGAAAGTGAGACCCTGGTTCTAAAAAGATTTTTTAATAAAAAAATAGAATTTCCTAAATGGCTTGTACTATGTTTCTATAAAATAGTGCTACTACAGGCAATTCTTTCCTTAAAACATTCAAGATGGTTGGTGGTGTGGTTTATTTGTGAAGATTCAGACACAGGTAAACAGTTTATGTGAATTTATTCTTTGAGTCCGGAAAATTATTCCTCTATCTATCTGAAAGAACAAAAATGTCATGAGTGTCTATAGCAGGCAGGTCACAAACTTTTCCTCTACAGGGACAAAGAGTAAGTATCTTAGGTTTTGAGGATTAAATGGCCTCTGTTGCAACTATTCAACTTGTTCATATAGTGTGAAAGCAGCCACTGACAACACCTAAGAGTGTGACTGTGTTCCAATCAAACTTTATAAAATCAGGCGGCCTTGCAATTAGGCACTAAGAATTTCTCAGTACATAATCATACTGGCATGACAGAAATACACCAAAAGATAAGAGGATTTGACACAAGTGGTCAAATCCTGTTCAAAAACACACATTGTCATATTTACCAATTATGAGACTAATTTGGCATAAAGGGAACACAGCCTAAAATCATGAAAGTCTGCATTAAAGATGATTTTAAAACAAAATAATTTTAAAAGTTTATGCATACTGCATTTAGTGTACTGCCCCATATACTAATTCACTATAAAGCTATTTGCCTCTAAAATGATTTAATATTTGTAATTTTAAAGGAAAAACAAATCTGTCCATACACAATCCACTGCAATCTATCCTAATGTCTGTTTTCCCCATGGTCTGAGGCGATCATGAGCTCTCAGCCAATGAGCAAGAAGGATACAGACTATGCCCTATCCTCCTATCCAGTGAGTATTACTGTACTATATGGCATACACTATCAACCACCAATCAGCTCTTTGCTGTGTTACTTAAATAGATTTTGTAACATGTTGTTTAATTTGTAGTGGTGACCTCTCTTTTAGACGCTTATCTTGTGATCTGGTTAATAGTTTTGAACCATTAACGACTAACGAAAGTACACATGTGATAAGACTAGACGTGATTTCAAAGGAAGAATATCATGAGGGATTTTAAAAGTAAGTTTTAATGGCTAGGTGTGGTGGCTGGAGCCCATAATCCTGGCACTTTGGGAGGCCAAGGCAAGAGGATTGCTTGAGCTCAGGAGTTTGAGACTAGCCTGGGCAACATGGTGAGACCCTCTTCCTATTAAATTACATACATACATAAAAGCACAAAAAGTTTTATGATCGTTTGAGGCACCCTCATGGACAGCATGGACATAGTTGAGAAACAAGAGTGAAAGTCAGCGAATGCCTGGGATTGGTAGGACTTGTTGGACGTTGGGAAAGGCATCATGAGCACCTCTGCAGCCCAGCATGGGGAGAAACCACAGTGGGAAGCTTCTGCCCCTTTCTGGGGATTTGGAAATAGACACAAGATTGGTAATACAGCAATGTGGGATGCTGGGCACACAACCCCACAGGGATGGGGCTTTAATAGGCTCCTACAGTACTGGTTTGAGTAGTGGTCTCATTTCTGGAAATGCATGTCCCCCAACAAGTTTATGTGCAGTATAATAATTCAAACTAAATTTTTTCCAGTTTGTTTTGACAAACAGGATACCTTTGGACCTGCTTTAATGAGTCTTTTAAAATGTAATGTAATGTTCATGTTTCATTCATTATATATTAAACCAGGTAAATATCTTGAAAACAGTTTATTTTCTAAAGTAGGTTTAATCTTTTCCTCCAAAATATTTTTAAACCATTAATTTCCATGACAAACCCTGGAATACAAAAGTAATCTCTGAGCTGATCTCTGACCACATCATGACGAGTTCTAAATCGGCACCATCTAAATCAGAGCACCCACCAGCTAAACAGCAGTATCTGTCATTAATCTCTTTGTAAACTTATTTTTCTGTTCAAAAAGAGATATTAAAATTGTGCTTGTAAGTTAGGGTTTAAAATTGGAAAGGGATATATGATTCCTTTAAAGAAGATAGTCTGCTTCAGAAAGCCGTTTCTATTCCATTCTGGGTTAGAGATGGTTACCAAGGAGACCGCTCAACTTCATCAGTAGGCTTCTAGGATTGGGAATCTAGTGGGCTCTCAGGAAATATTTGTAGAAAGAAAAATAAAGAGAAAGAAAAAAGGAAGAATGAGAGGAAGGGAGGAAGGACAGGCTTTCTCCTATTAGAAAACAACACTGCGATGGTTCATTTTATGTATTAACTTGGCTAGACCACGGTACCCAGGTATTTGGTCAAAAATTATTCTAGATGTTTCTGTGAAGGTAGTATTTTTAAAGATAAAATTAACATTTGGCCGGGCGCGGTGGCTCAAGCCTGTAATCCCAGCACTTCGGGAGGCCGAGACGGGCGGATCACGAGGTCAGGAGATCGAG
>NW_012116265.1:3887747-3939042 GCF_000951035.1 Colobus angolensis palliatus | reverse complement strand
CACAGTGGCTCATGCTTGTAATCCCAGCACTTTGGGAGGCCGAGATGGGCGGATCATGAGGTCAAGAAATGGAGACCATCCTGGCCAACATGGTAAAACCCCGTCTCTACTAAAAATATAAAAAATTAGCCGGGCGTGGTGGCATGCGCTTGTAGTCTCAGCTACTCAGGAGGCTGAGGCAAGAGAACTGCTTGAACCCAGGAGGTGGAAGTTGCAGTGAGCCGAGATCGTGCCACTGCACTCCAGCCAGGTGACAGAGCAAGACTCTGTCTCAAAAAAAAGTGCTTTCTGTAATGATTACTGTTACCTAGAAAGATAGATGGTGTAACACAAAGCTGGAAGACAAGCGAGGTTCCTGGTGAAAGCAGCAGTAAATAGCCAGAGGTGAAGCTCTCCTGGTAAGAACATTCCAACCCCCTACTGAAGAAAATTCAGGATGGGTCTTTGATTTTTAAGCAAAGCGGAGATGAGCCTGATAGTCTCAGCCTTGCAGTGGGGAGGTGAGAGCAGAGGAGCCATCTGTCCTGGAAAGTCCATTTGCTTAATGAATCCCACCAGCCATACAAGCAGATCTAATCCTTGCGGCTCTGAAAGCCAGGAGCTTTGGGGAAAGTTACAGTGCTAGCCAGACAGCAGTCAGGGGCTGTGATTAGAAGTATAATGATTCCAATGCTGAAACAGTTTTTTCTACAAAGCTTTAAGAAAAAACAAAGATTAAACAATGACTGATAAGATTTAAGAATGGGTGACAATGTAGCAAATGTACTTACGCGTATATTTTCTTTAGTAATTTACTCGGTGGGGCTGTCTTCTTTGCTTTTTAATGTTTGTTATCTGTTTTAATAAAGAGATCTCTCCTTTGTAAAGGAAATTATAATTAGGCTGTAAAATAAATTAATCTTTCAACTAATCATACCTTTGGGAGATCCGGGTATTTTAGACTGTAAAGCTCTAATGTAAGAATCGTCACTTACTTAGTGGCCACTACCCTAATCATATGCAAATACTAACAGGAACTAAACAATCTCTTGAGTGCTGAGCTTACAAACTCAACCCCAGTAAAGAGAAAAAAAATATCAGAGGCCCAAAGCGATATTAAAATTTCCATATGCGTGTGAACCTCAAATGCAGTACAGAGTATCCTGACACTGTGAAACATCAATAATAATTATAACAAAGTGACATTCTAGGCACCCAATCAATGGTTTTGAATTTTTTCAAGATGAGAACTCCCTTATGGTATTTTCAAAACTTTCAGTATCCCCTTTAGAGTGGCAGTTGTATTTTAGTATCTGATGCAAAAATAATGAGAGAGCATTACTAAGAATTTGGAAGTGGTGGCCAGGCACAGTGGCTCATACCTATAATCCCAGTACTTTGGGAGGCTGAGGGGGTGGATCACTTGAAGCCAGGAGTTGGAGACCAGCCTGGCCAACATGGCAAAACCCTGTCTCCACTAAAAATACAAAAATTAGCTGGGCATGGTGGCGGGCGCCCGTAGCTCTAGCTATTCTGGAGGCTGAGGCACGAGAATCGCTTAAGCCCGGGAGGTGGAGGTTGAACGAGCTGAGATCATGCCATTGCACTCCAGCCTGGGTGACACAGCAAAACCCTGTCTCAAAAAAAAAAAAAAAAAAAAAAGGAAGTTATTATTTTAAATGAATGTGTAAAATATTACTCATAAAAACTGTATATGTTGAAAATAGTAGTTCACATGTATATGAGCTCCATGATTTATTTCGTCTAGGTGTGTACATGGAGTCATAAGTCCTTTGCATAATTCCTTGGCAGCCTCACAGCTCTTTAGCCTCTGGTTTAGATAATGGGGTGTGAAACCTCTCAACAACCTAAATGTCTTTAAGGACTCTGCATGTTAGAGCAAACAAAAGGTCATCCCTCTGGATGCCATGGCTAGCCAGTGTCTCATACTTTGTCACAATTTATCATGACTTACCATGGCCCCCACTGACACCGTAGCTTCCTAACTGTCTCACTGCCTCCGCTCACCTCTGCTCCTTCTCCCAATTCTAATTCACCCTCCATATCACGGCCAGAGCCACCTTTCTAAACATCTAGATGTGCCCACGCCACTTCCCCACTCAAACCTATTCATGGCTCTTCATCACCAAAAGCAGCCTTCTCAGATTTGAGCACGTGTCAGACTCCTTGGGAAGACTGTTAAAATGCACATAATGGGGCTCCATTCCTAGAGTTTCTGACTCAGTAAGTCTTAGATGGGGACTAATGATTTGCCTTTCCAACAGGTTTGCAGGTGATGGTTGTGGTGCTGGTCCAGGGGCCCCACTTTGAGAACCACTGCCCTAGGGTATAAAACCCAGACTTCTTAGTATAACGAAGTATGTCCTTCCTCGTCTGGACTCTGACATTTCTCAAATTTTGTCTGCTACCTGGTTCGCTCTTTACCCCTTATCCACTTGTCAATTTCTACTCTTCTTAAGCTTAAGCATCATCTCCCTCTCAGAGGGCCCTCCAGGCAAAATTAATTGATTCATCTTTCATGTTCCCATTGACTTGGTTCACATCTTCATCTTGTAGCATGCATCATATCTCTTTGCAATCATTATCTTACACATGTCTGCCTCACCCACTAGATTGAGGGCTCCATAAGGACAAGGATCTAGTCGTTCATCTTAGCATTCCCAGCCCTAGAACACAGTAGGTGCTTAATAAGCATTTCTGCATGCTTTTGAACCAGTACAAATAGCAAACACAAAACCTTTTGAAGACACATTCTCTAGGGCAGTTAGAAACCCCGTACCCTGTTGCCTCACATCCTTAGATTAGATTGTTGACAGAGTTCAAGACTCAAGAGTTCAAATGCTGCTTACAGCAAAGAGAGTAATATGCTAACACCCTGCAGCTGTTTGTGATCCTGATTAAAAAGGACACATGTGGCCGGGTGCGGTGGCTCACACCTGTAATCCCAGCACTTTGGAAGGCAGAGGGGGCGGATAGCCTGAGGTCAGGAGTTCGAGACCAGCCTGGGCAACATGTTGAAACTCCATCTCTACTAAAAATACAAAAAATTAGCTGAGTGTGGTGGTGCATGCCTGAAATCCCAGCTGCTCAGGAGGCTGAGGCACGAGAATCGCTTGAACCTGGGAGGCAGAGGTTGCAGTGAGCCGAGATCGCACCATTGCACTCCAGCCTGGGTGACAGAGCGAGATTCTGTCTCCAAAAAAAAAAAGGGACACATGTACATATATATGTCATGCATGCAAATAAAATTAAGAAACACGAAATTTTTACTGGAATCTAAGACTAACTAGACTGACAGCAGACCAAAAACTTGTGTTTGTCTCTGAAATTATGTGTAGTTCAATGAAAATCAGATGGTTTCACCTTCATCCCAGCAACACAGCACTAAAGCAAGGGCAACAATGATATTTCAGTGGTCCTTTCCTTAGGCCTTTTACAAACGCTGTTGAGGACTTCCCAACAACACAATAACTGGAGGATGGCCACGAGAGATGGTGGCAGGGGGTTAAATGTTTGAGAGTGTGCAAGGTCCAAGAGGTAAAGAGAAAAAAAAATAGCGCTTACAAGAACATTCAATGTGGCTGCAAATACAAAGTGGATGATATGTGTACTGGGTCTTTTTTTTTTGAGACGGAGTTTCACTCTTGTCGCCCAGGCTGGAGCGCAGTGGCGCGATCTCGACTCACCGCAACCTCCGCCTCCCGGGTTCAAGTGATTCTCCTGCCTCAGCCTCCTGAGTAGCTGGGATTACAGGCACCTGCCACCACGCCCGGCTAATTTTGTGTTTTTAGTAGAGACGGGATTTCTCCATGTTGGTCAGGCTGGTCTCAAACTCCCGACCTCAGGTGATCTGCCCACCTCAGCCTCCCAAAGTGCTAGGATTACAGGCATGAGCCACCACACCCAACACTGGGTCTTAAGATTATTTGTACAGTTGCCTCTGGAGAGATAACTGCACAATTAGAAAACAGCACCTTCCAAGGTAAACAATGCTGTGTTATGTTTACATAGTCTATCATTCTATTACTGGCTCCTACATGAGCCCTAATCTGGTTAATCACACATTGACTAGTAGAAGAGTTTGCATTATAGTTCCAAGGATCGGTCTTAGGATACCTGATCTCTAACTGCCAAACCTGTCAATTCTCATTTCCTCTCTCCCTTCCTCCCTCCTTTCCTCTCTTTTCTCTCTCTTCCTTCCGACTCCTCTGCCTTCATATATTCACATAAATTTTTACATGTATGTGTATACACACATCCTCCATTCTTCAGTTACTTCTCATGACTTTCGTAAATTAGTTTGTTAAATGATACTTCCTCAGGCTCTGATAATAGCTATCAAATCTTGCTTAAACTTTAACGATCTGTCATCAGATCCTGTTCAACAGAACACATTCAACTTTAAAAAATGTTCTTCAGACATTTTATTCATTCATTGATTCAGTAATTAAATGTCATAGGTACTGTGACACAACAGTGAACAAAATAAATATGAATAGTGACCTCATAGCTTTGTGGGGAGAACAGTAGGTAAACGATATGGCTTGGCTCTGTGTCCCCACCCAAATCTCATCTTGAATTGTACTCCCATAATTCCCATGTGTTGTGGGAAGGATCCGGTGGGAGGTAATTGAATCATGGGCGTGGTTTCCCCCATACTGTTCTCGTGGTAGTGAATAAGCCTCACAAGATCTGATGGTTTTATCAGGGGTTTCCGCTTTTGCATCTCTCTCATTTTCTCTTGCCGCCACCATGTGAGAAGTGCCTTTTGCCTCCTGCCATGATTCTTAGGCCTCCCAAGCCATGTGGAATTGTAAGTCCAGTTAAACCTCTTTTTTCTTCCCAGTCTTGGGTATGTCTTTATCAGCAGTGTGAAAACAGACTAACACAGTAAACAAGTAATCTCACAAGTAAATACATAATTACCAAGTACCAGTGCCTGGAAAGAAAAGTCTTCCCTATTTTTGAGTGGGGAATCTAATTTGAATGAAGGAAATATGAAAAATTTCATCACGGACCCCAATTCTTCACCCTTCCCTGTATCCAAGCCCTATGCCAGGTGACATTGCAGCCCCTCCCACAAAAGGGGTAGTGTCCTTACCTTCTAACTCTGGCTTTGGCCTTTTGACTTGATTTGACCAATAGAAGAAGGCAAAAGTGATGTTGTGCCAGTCTTGAGCCTAGGCCTCAATGGTCCAAGTGTATTTATCCCTGCCTATTGTACTTCTGCCATTGCCATGAGAAGGACACGTCCAGGTACTAGAATTTGGATCTGTGTCCCCACCAAATCTCACGTCGAATTGTAATCTCCAGTGTTGGAGGTGGGGCCCGGTGGGAGGTGATCGGATTATGGTGGTGGATTTTTCATGAATGGTTTAGCACCATCCTCTTGGTACTGTCTTCTCAATCATGAGTAAATTTTTGTGAGATCTGGTCATTTAAAAGTGTGTGGCACCTCCCGCTTCTCTCTCTCTTGCTGCTCAGGCCATGTGACATGCCGGCTCCCCCTTCATCTTCCACCACGATTGAAGTTTCCTGTGGCCTCCCTAGAGGCCAAGCAGATACCAGTGTCATGCTTCCTGTACAGCCTGCAGAACTGTGAGCCAATTACACCTCTTTTCTTTATAAATTACCCAGTCTCAGGTATTTCTTTACAGCAATGCAGGAATGACCTAATACACCAGATTAGCCTGTTGGTTTTGGGGAGAGGATGAGAGACACATAGAACTGAGCTGTCCCTGCTAATGTACTCCAGCCAATCCTGGGTTAAAGCACCTGTAGCCCCATCTACCCTAGAGGCTGAGGTGGGAGGATAACTTGAGCCTGGCAGTTTAAGTCTAGCTTGGGCAATATAGTGGGACCTGTCTCAGAGAAAAAAAAAAGGCAGAGCCTCCAGCCATTTCACAGGCACATATGTGAAACAGGCTTAAATGCAAGAACTCCAGTAATGCATGTTTTGAGCCACTGAGTTTTGGCATAGTTGGTTACACTGCGATAGCTAACTGATACAGGATACCAAGGAGTTCTTCTACGAGAGAGTGACATTTGGACAGAGATTTAAATGTTAAGTAGGTATTAGACAGATGAAGAATGCAGGGCAGTGTGTCCTGATGGAGGGAGAGGCATGTATGAAAGACTTCAGGTGAGAAAGAACTTGGTGCATTCAAGTGACTGGAAGAAACTGTGGTTTGGAGAAGGGAATGAGCTGAAGCTGGAGAGGGAGCAGGGCTGGATCACGCGTGGTTTCTCATATAGTCTTCTTAGAGATTTTAAGATTAAGTTTCAAAAATTGAACTCAGAAGAGAGCTATTCATGAGCAAAAGCATTAAAATCAAAGGACTGTTGTCTTCATTATTATTTATCTAGAACTGTGCTGTCCAACCGGGCTTGGTGGTTCATGCCTGTAATCCTAGCACTTCGGGAAGCCGAGGCAGGCAGATCATGAGGTCTGGAGATCGAGACCATCCTGGCTAACACAGTAAAAACCCCGTCTCTACTAAAAATACAAAACATTAGCCGGGTGTGGTGGCACGAGCCCGTAGTCCCAGCTATTCGGGAGGCTGAGGCAGGAGAATCACTTGAACCTGGGAGGCAGAGATTGTGGTGAGCCGAGACCGTGCCACTGTACTCCAGCCTGGGCGACAGAGTAAGACTTTGTCTCAAAAAAAAAAAAAAGAACTGTGCTGTCCAGTCAATAGCCAATAGCCACTATGGCTACCTAAGCTTAAATTAGTTAAAATTATTATTATTATTATTATTATTATTTGAGATGGAGTCTTACTCTGTCACCCAGGCTGGAGTGCAGTGGCACCATCTCGGCTCACTGCAACCTCCACCTGCCGGGTTCAAGCGATTCTCCTGCCTCAGCCTCCCACGTAGCTGAGATTACAGGTACCCACACCATACCCGGCTAACTTTTGTATTTTTAGTAGAGATAGGGTTTCACCATGTTGGCCAGGCTGGTCTTGAACTCCTGACCTCAGGTGACCCACCTGCTTTGGCTTCCCAAAGTGCTGGGATTAAGGGTGTGAGCCACCGTGCCCGGCAATTACAATAAAATAAGATAAAAAATTCAGTTCCTCGCTTACACTAGCCTCATTTCAAATGCTCAGTAACCCCATGTGGCTAGTGGCCACCATATTGGCAAAGCAAATATAGAACATTTTCATTATCACAGAAAGTTTTGTTGGAGAGGGCATTCGTTTCTTATTGCTGCAGCATGAATTACTACAAAGTTAGCAGATTAAAGCAACATAAATGTATTGTCTCGTAGTTTCCATAGGTCAGGAATCTGGGTACAGATTAGCGAGGCCCTCTACTCAGAGTCTCACCAGGTTGAAAGCAAGGTGTGAACTGAGGTCTCCTCTGAGGCTGGGGGTCCTCTTCCAATCTCAGCAGTTGTCGGCAGAATTCATTTCCTTGCATCTGTGTGGCCAAGCAACAGCTTAATGCTCCCAGAGGCCACTCTCAGGTCCTTACCATGAGACCTCCTCTTCTCACAACATGAAAGCTTGCTTCTTTCTTCCAGAGGCCAGCAGCATATATTCTCTCTGACCTTCAGTTTCTTTTAAAGGGCTTGCCTGATTCAACCAGGCCCACCCAGGATAGAGCTCCCTTTTAATTAACTCCAAGTCAACTGGTGAGTAGCCTAGTCAAGGGAGTGACATCTCACCACATTCCCTGATCCTGCCACACTCAAGGGGACGGGTATATCCACCAGGGGGGCAGGGAATCTTGGGGGCCATCTAACATTCTGCTTACCATAGACATCAGTGATCTAGAAAGTAGAGAAAGGTTAACTAAACGAATCAATGGGGAAGGCAAGTAGTGGGAGAATTTAGAATGATTAGTACAGGCTTAGAGTACAGGGGTAATTGCCATTCAAATAATCTCTACATGACTGAGGTCTATAACAGCATTCTTTTTTTTTTTTTTTTTTTTTTTTTTTTGAGACGGAGTCTCGCTCTGTCGCCCGGGCTGGAGTGCAGTGGCCGGATCTCAGCTCACTGCAAGCTCCGCCTCCCAGGTTCACGCCATTCTCCTGCCTCAGCCTCCCGAGTAGCTGGGACTACAGGCGCCCGCCACCTCGCCCGGCTAGTTTTTTGTATTTTTTAGTAGAGATGGGGTTTCACCGTATTAGCCAGGATGGTCTCGATCTCCTGACCTCGTGATCAGCCCTTCTCGGCCTCCCAAAGTGCTGGGATTACAGGCTTGAGCCACCGCGCCCAGCCTATAACAGCATTCTTTTTTTTTTTTTTGAGACGGAGTCTCGCTCTGTCGCCCGGGCTGGAGTGCAGTGGCCGGATCTCAGCTCACTGCAAGCTCCGCCTCCCAGGTTCACGCCATTCTCCTGCCTCAGCCTCCCGAGTAGCTGGGACTACAGGCGCCTGCCACCTCGCCCGGCTCGTTTTTTGTATTTTTTATTAGAGACGGGGTTTCACTGTGTTAGCCAGGATGGTCTCGATCTCCTGACCTCGTGATCCGCCCGTCTCGGCCTCCCAAAGTGCTGGGATTACAGGCTTGAGCCACCGCGCCCGGCCTATAACAGCATTCTTGTAATTGAAGGCTAGCCTCAGCTAAGATCGAGGTTTATCTACAGTACTTTCACTCTTAAAGAAGCTGTAACCAGTACCCTGCATGCTGCCATGGGAGCATAAACAGGACCCCTAAAAGCAAACACAGATAGAAATTACCTTCAGGGCTGACATGCCTACATTCTATTTCCTTGCTGTTACTAACCTCCTGGAGTTTCTGACCTTATACTAGTCTTGATCTCCAAAACCCAATTGCTGCTTCTCAGATTAACTGATTTACTGACTTGACACACCCTGGCTTTGGCCTGAACTCCCTGGCTTCCAGACCCTTGGCCCTCCTGACTGCAAACAACTGTGGAGCTTCCACCCTTGGCCAGATACTCCTGGGCATAATCCCCATGCCTCACAATCCCTGTTTGGCTGCCCCTGTGACTTGGGATTCAGGGAAGGAGAGAGTCTGAAGCACTGATTTTCAGGGGGAGGTGAACTGGTAAAAAAAATATATATATCATTTATACCATTAGACTTAGTTTTCTTGAATGTAAACTTCAACCACTGATTATAAGGACTCTGTAAGGCTAATTATTAATTTTAAAGAAGTGCTAATTGGAAATCATGCAATCAATATATTTATCATTTTGATAAATTATCAAAATGTAATTTTATAATTACATAATTTTAAATGTAATTTTATAACTACATAAAAAAGTATGTAGTTATATCTACATTATTTAAAATTTTACAAAGAAACTCTTCATTAAGTGGCATTATTTTATGGCATTCATGGCATTATTTTAAGAAATTCTATTTCAAAGCTATACCTGATTCTGAAATGGCCTCTATAGTAGCACTTTCTTTTTTTAAAAAAAATGGTTCTTTCTCACAAGTGAAGAATAAGTGTTTGCATTCTAACTATAATCAGTATTTCAACCGAGTGGAGATATTTTAGTGCCTTCGGTGGGCATTTATCTTCTTGCCATCAGCACAATAGAACAAAAATGTACCCATATTAGCATTAATAATAAAACCAAGTCCATTATGCAGACTTTCTTGTCAGTTAGATTTGTTGCAGCCACAGTTTTGGATTCAATTTCATCCATTTGGAAGTACTTTTGCTGTCAAGCAAATTTTTGTTTTATCATTTTAATTTTGGAGGTTTTTTTGCTCTCCTGTGTCTGAACCACCTTTCTGGAGGTTGGAAAATGGTTCTTCCCCGCTGATATAGGAAGGAATTGATTTGGCAAACTTAGATATTTTCCCTGCGATGTGAATAGAGTTAATTTTAACAGAGCTGTTTCATTTTAACAGCCTCAACTTGCACAGTGTGTGTCATGCCAAACAGCTTTGTGTATCATCATCGACTGATGTCAGCACAGTTCTAGAAATAGTATTTGATAGTTAACAGCTGCCACAGAGCCAGAAGGGGAACACGAGACATTGTGTTTCAGGAGGATTCACAAAAACTCGTGGCTATTGTATTTATTTATTTATTTAATTTCTTGACAACGAAAGAAGAGCTTAAAATACCAAGTGTAGGCTTTTAAAAAAAGACTAATATTCCTCAGTAGGTCAAGCGACTCCTAGAACCTTGATATCATAGGCAATATAAATATTGTGTTCTGAACTAAATATTTGACTAATATAGCTTTTACTCATTTTACAATCATGTATTTGGTCAACAGGTATAGAGCAAAGGTTTGTCTTTAAACCAAAAGAGATGGTGAAACCATGTCTTTTTTGTTTGTTTTTTTGAGACAAAGTCTCTGTCTGTCACCCAGGCTGGAGTGCAGTGGCGTGATCTCGGCTCACTGCAACCTCCGCCCCCCCAGTGCAGTTCTTGTGCCTCAGCCTCCTGAGTAGCTGGGATTACAGACATGCACCACCACCCCTGACTAATTTTTGTTTTTTTTTGTTTGTTTGTTTGTTTGTTTTTGAGACGGAGTCTCGCTCTGTCGCCTGGGCTGGAGTGCAGTGGTGCGATCGCGGCTCATTGCAGCCTCAACCTCTCTGGCTCAAGGGATCCTCCCATCTCAGCCTCCTGAGTAGCTGAGACCACAGGCCGACACCACCATGCCTGGCTAATTATTTTTATTTTTTAGCAGAGATGAGGTCTCACTATGTTGCCCAGGCTGGCCTTGAACTCAAGAGATCCCACCACCTTGGCCTCCCAAAGTGCTGGGATTATAGGCATGAGCCACCACACTCAGCACAAACTTTTCTTTAAAAAGCCAGATCGTAAATATTGTAGGCTTTGTGAGCCATTTACAATCTCCATTGCAATTATTCAGTTCTACTGTGGCAGGACTAAAATAGCCATAGACAATATGTAAATACATGGGTGTGGCTGTGTTCCAATAAAACTTTATTTACAAAACAGGTGGTGGGCCAGATTTGGCCATGGGCCATAGTTTCCCCACTGTCGCTTTGGATCATAAGTGGCAGATGCCACATACTTCCATGTAACATGTCATAAAAGTGAAAGGTACTGACATACTCTTATAAGCTTGTGAATCAAGTTCCACGTGTGCTCCCTGCGGAAACGCAGGCAGCCCTTTAATGGCCACAGAGGGGCACTTAATTATATACATATATGTGCCCTACAACCACTCTAATAATGGTATGAGAGTAACTGAGCAATAGATAAGCTTTTATGAACTGAGAGGATAAAGATCATGATCTCTGGTGTACAATGAACCTGATTTTTCTTCCCTTTCTTATTTTATTTAAGTTAATATCACCCTTAAAGTTTGAATTATCCTGCAAGAATGCAGGTTCATTAACTCCCGTTCAGCTTGTGCATCATCTTAATGGGACATATTTTGTAATGATGTGAATCACAAAACAGTCTTGGGCTCCAGAGGACCTAAATGTTTCATTGAAGTCGTTACAAGCATTTCATACTAGGAAGGAAAGAGATTTTATTATTTAAAGATAACTTGCACAGAGAAAAAAAAAAATTATCCTAGAAAGAAAAGTTGAAGTGTAGCCTGAAAAATAAAAAAATTTAAAAATCAAAGAACATGCTGGTTGTAAAATGCGATTGAGACAGCCTTTCTCTGGCCACTCCATGCCCACTCTCAACCATGAATTTATTACCATGAAAAGTACCAATCTGAGGGTATACAAAGGTAGGGGGAAAAATGTAAGAACAACGCCCTACATTTTTTGCATTCATGTATCACACTTGATACATTTGCCTTTGAGATGCCATTTTAACTCCTGGCATCTCAAAGGCAAAGTGATAGCCTCACACCCGGGAATACTTGCTTAAGTAGGATCCCATCCACTGGCAACTTCCTAAAAGGTGATCACTTTTTCCAAACATGCCTCTTGCTCTATGTTACATTTTCTTTTAACTGTCTTTTTTTTTTCTCTCTCTTTTTAAATTTTGTTTGTTTTACAATGATTATTTGTTTGACATCTTTCCTTCTCTTCATGTTACTGTTGGGGCTCAGAAACCGATACCCTAAAATATGGTGGTCTGATACACTGAACTGAAGAAGCTCAAGGTCTCTCTGACCTTCTCCACCCCATTGTCTCTCCCAAAACCTTTATCTGCCTAAGATCCAGACCCACAAAAAGGAACCGTTGTTCCTTCTTCTCCTCCCTGTAAGACCAAGAAGGTAACCACACCTGAACAGACCCTTTCACAAGAAAATGAACAAGTTAATCTCTGTTCCCTGATCAATCTTCCTAGTAATCCCCTCAACAGAGTTCCTCTGCACTCCCTTCCCATAACCTGTCTAGCCAGGATGGCATATAAGCTTCCAAACCCCATTGTGGGGTGGATAGTCACTGCATGGCTCTCTGTGTGTATGTGCTAAATAAATTGTATGCCTTTTCTCCCATTAAACTGTCTTTTGTGAGTTGATTTTTCAAGCGAACCTTCAGAGGGCAAAGAGGAAGCTCTCCTTTGACCCTACCTTGCTGTAATCTCTTGATTGTCTTGTCTGTCCTTGTTTCTCCTATTCGTTACTTTCTGGAGATGGAAAAGTCATCCATTTGTCTAATGGAGTTCAGAATGATTTTAATACTGTAGCCTCTCTTTTTAGATTGGTCTGTTACTGCCTTCAGTAACTACGCCGCATAACACCATAGTGTTGCATCATGCTAAATGTTTTAATGCCATCTTTTTCTTTAAGGGGTTATTCTCATAGCAATTTAAGTTGAATAAGTAAATCATTGTACTCTTAAGTTATTCCTATCGGTGTGCATAATTTATAAAAACTAGGCCTGCTATTGTGTTATTCATTTTCCTAATTGGGTTAGGTCCATCTGTAGATCTCTTTGGCTCCCAGTTATCTGGTTTACCCTCACACCATCATGAATAAACATCACTGGTCTCAATATTGATTGCTAGAATATCTCAGCCCTAACTTCATCATCATACTCTTTCAATGGCATGGAAGTGTTTTTATGGGCACTCTTTTCTCTCCCAAACCCCCCATTTCATCCTCTGGAATCCCTATAAAATGCTAAGTAAATTTCCTAACATATTCTATCCTTTACCAAATGTTCCCCCTGCTTCCTAATTATAACTGAAGCCTGCTCTCCCTTGAGGATGTGCAGGGAGCTGGAGTTGGGGTGAGGGCAAGAAGAGCTCCATATTATCTTCTCATTGTGCGGCTGCCAAACCATCTTTTTTTTTTACGATACGGAGTCTTGCTCTGTCTCCCAGGCTGGAGTACAGTGGCATGATCTCAGCTCACTGCCACCTCCACCTCCCAGGTTCAAGTGATTCTCCTGCCTCAGCCTCCTGAGTAGCTGGGATTACAGGTGCCTGCCACAGTGCCCAGCTAATTTTTTTTGTATTTTTAGAGGAGACGGGGTTTCACTATGTTGGCCAGGATGGTCTTGAACTCCTGACCTCGTGATCCACCCGCCTCGGCCTCCCAAAGTCCTGGGATTACAGGTGTGAGCCACCACACCCGGCCAAATCATCATTTTTTACCTTCACATGAATGTCTCTTTCTCTTCAGCCTCACACCATCTAACTATGCAGCATCTTATAGCTGCTCATGGTGTCATCTGCTGGGACAGACACTAACACGGTAGAAGTACTTCATAAATAGCCAAAGAATCACGCCTGTAATCCCAGCACTTTGGGAGGCCAAGGCAGGCAGATCACGAGGTCAGGAGTTTGAGGCCAGCCTGGCCAACATGGTGAAAGTCCATCTCTACTAAAAATACAAAAATTAGCCGGGTGTGGTGGCCAGTGCCTGTAATCCCAACTACTCTGGAGGCTGAGGCAGGAGAATTGCTTGAACCCAGGAGGCAGAGGTTGCAGTGAGCCAGGATCGTGCCACTGCACTCCAGCCTGGGCAACAAGAGTGAAACTCCATCTCAAAACATAAATAAATAAATAGTCAAGGAATTCACGAAATAATGCATATAATTCCTGCTCATTTTCTGTATTCATCAAAAATGGCTCAGCCTTCCCCTCTCTGACAGGTCCCTGAGTCATTTCCAGGGTCTTTGAACTTGTTTAAATCCTTGCCTCACTCTTCTTTTCACACCTCTATTCCAGTGGTTGTTGCCTCCTCATTCATGAGTGTACCAAGTTCCACGTCATCTATAGCACTATACTCACTCAAAAATCTTAAAATTCTTGAAGTTCATTCCCAATCAGTCTCTGACTATCTTTACTCTTCTGCCTATTAAACTATCTATCTCGGTGTTTCTCTGAATTTTGATATCCACAAACAACTTTATGGCTATTTAGAACATGTGGATTTTCCATTGTAGATAAATTGGCTTTTAAAAGATTATTGAAATTGCACGAGTTCCTCTGCTCCATTGAGGCAGAAATTGGCAGGCAGGGGATTTATTTGAGGAGTGCTTTTGAGATTAACATCTGTAGGGGGAAGGGAAAGAAGGAAGGTTGGGAAGAGGGAGAATTAAGCTGTAGTGTAGTCACTGCAAGGCCTCAGTCCCACAGGGAGCTCCTTCAGCATTGGTCTGAACTGGGGCATTGGGATTGAGCCTCCATACAATGGCAACTGGCCGTTGGTTGCAGGCTCTCCTGGAAAGGGGGTATGTCCTTGGACAAGAAAGCTTTCTTCAGCCTAGGCTATTCCCAAAGAGGATTGACAGCGGAGAGCTCTCAGCCTACAACCTTCCCAGCACGTAGGGCAAAGATCTCTTAAAGCCGGGAATCTGGGCTATGTAGCCCAACATCGACAGTGGACACTCACTCAGGTTCAGGAGGCACATTGTTCATCACCTACTGTGCTCTGTGGATACAGCAGGGCTGGGTCAGCCTTTAGACTTTCATCTGACTAGCCCAGCCTTTTCCTTGTTGTGTTTATAGGTAGTGATCCATTAATACTGAGTGCAAGTATTTGCCAGTCTACATCAGGGCTCATGGAGTGCCTTATCTGCGCAAATACAAGACAATTATGTACATAAGACAGTAGCTCCATGAAAAAAATTCAAAACAAAAGCCTTTTGGACAATTTGAATATTTATGCATATGATACGGTTTGGCTCTGTGTCCCCACCCAAATCTCATCTTGTAAGTCCCATAATTCCCACGTATTGTGGGAGGGGTGCAGTGAAGATAATTGAATCATGGGGGTGGGTCTTTCCCGTGCTGTTCTCCTGATGGTGAATGAGTCTCATGAGATCTGATGGTTTTAAAAACAGGAGTTTTCCTGCACAAACTCTCTTTGCCTGCTGCATCCATGTAAGATGTGACTTGCTCCTCCTTGCCTTCCACCGTGATTGTGAGGCCGCCTCAGCCATGTGGAACTGTAAGTCCATTAAACCTCTTTCTTTTGTAAATTGCTCAGTCTCAGGTATGTCTTTATCAGCAGCATGAAAATGGACTAATACAGCATATATGTATAAGTGTGTGTGTGTGTGTGTGTGTGTGTGTGTGTGTGTGTGTGTATTTAGAGATGGGGTCTCATTCTACCACCCGGGCTAGAGTGCAATGGTGTGATCATGGCTCACTGCAGCCTCAACCTCCTGGACTCAAGTGATCTTCCCACCTCAACCTCCTGAGTAGGTGGGACCACCGGTACACACCACCACATCTAGCTAATTTTTTTTTTTTTTTTTTTTGGTAGACACAGGGTCTAGATATGTTGCCCAAGATGGTCTCAAACTCCTGGGCTCAAGCAGTCCTCCTGCCCCTGGCTCCCAACATGCTGAGATTACACATATGAGCTACCATGTCTGGCATATATATAGATATATATGTAAATATATATATATATGAATGTAGATCAAAAAGCCATATGTCTACTTACAATATTTACTTAGTCATATAATGTTATGATATTTAAAACCTCATGTTATAAACTCAGATTTCATGCAACAATTTTATTGTTTTCATACGCTTTATCATGTGTCATTATTAGAGTCACTTTATAAGCTTTCTTTTTTTTTTTTTTTTTTTGACTTACTCTGTCACCCAGGCTGGAGTACAGTGGCACGATCTCGATTCACTGCAACCTCCACTTCCCGGATTCAAGCAATTCTAATGCCTCAGCCTTCCAAGTAACTGGGAATACAGGCATGCGCCACCACGCCCAGGTAATTTTTGTATTTTTAGTAGAGCCTGAGTTTCACCATGTTGGCCAGGCTGGTCTCAAACTCCCGATCTCAAGTGATCTGCCCACCTCAGCCTCCCAAAGTGCTGGGATTATAGACACAAGTTACCATGCCTGGCCTCACTTTGTAAGCTTTCTAGAGTTTTTCAGAACACATCATCCTTATTTCCATCTAAGTAGACTAAGATATAGCATCTTTGGAATCTTTATATGATAATGACCCTTGATTCTCAGTCAACAAGAAAAAATAAAAAGAATACTGACCTTGAAAACTATATTCTAAGCTACTTGTGAACTCCACAATATAATCACTTATTTTATTGCACCTTAAAGTGTTTTTAGAAGACTTGTTCTCAACAATTTCCAACTCTTGTAACTGAGAGGTCATTTTCCCATTAACAATTACTATATCTCTGTTAAAAGTTTCTTTTCTTTTCTTTTCTTTTATAGAGACAGGGTCTTGCTATGTTAGCCAGGTTGGTCTTGGACTCCTGGCCTCAAGCAGTCCTTTGGCCTCAGCCTCCCAATATGCTAGGATTATAGGTGTGAGCCACTGCGCCTTGCCTAAAATTTTCTTTTAATGGATGCCATAGCTTACTACTGTAAGAATATAAATCTAGCAATGTCTTCTCCCAGGGGAATTTATTGTTCAAAATACAGTAACTAAGAGGGCATCCTGTAACATGAATGACTTTGTAAAGATTTTAACTGAAGTCAACAACTTTTCTGAGAGACTATTTTGGGGCGGGGGTTTGGAGAGAGACTTTGCGTTATATTTGGGTATATGCAGCAACCACAATGAAAAAGTTTTCCTCTATATAATGATTTCCAAAGAGAAACAGGGTAAGAACTGACTCAATTTCCCAATCTCCACTCTTTGGTTTATCTGCATTATATCTTCTCTCTAGCATCGGATGAAAGTTACTAAAGGTAAGAAAAAGAAAATGCAGAAACATCTTCAAAGTTGCACGCGATGTGGCTGGGCACAGTGGCTCATGCCTGTGATCTCACACTTTGGGAGGCTGAGGTGGGAGGATTGCTTGAGTCTAGGAGCTCAAGCCCAGCCTGGGCAACATAACGAAACCCCATCTCTACAAAAATTATAAAACTAACTGGGTGTGGTGGCACACACCTGTGGTCCCAGCTACTTGGGAGGCTGAGGTGGGAGGATCGTTGGAGCCCAGGAGGCAGAGGTTGCAGTGAACCAAGATTGTATCACTGCACTTCAGTTTGGGTGACAATGCGAGACTCTGTCTCAAAAACATAGAAAATAAAAACCAAAGTGGCACACATGTAGCAAGGATAGATCCTACACACATTATTGCAGAGTAACTGGGAAGCTGGCAAAATCAAATTAAGCAAATGACAAATTGCTCAGGAACACAACAAAGAATGTGTGAGTGGCAAAAGTCCTTTATCAAAGAAATCAGTGGATGTGGTGTGATATCAGCCGCCCCCAGCATGGAAGAGTCTTGGTGACCCTGGCTGGGTTTAAGCCCATCACTCCTCCTGGGCCCAAATCCCTTCCACAGCTACACGTCCGCAGCATTCCTCTTGTAGCAGTCTGTGTACTGCCGACCCCCACCCCGATGCTGAAGCCAGTAGACATTTATCATCCCTCCTGCATTTGACCTCGCATGCCTCTCCTCTAGAAACATGCTCCTCCCTTGGAATGACTAACCCAACTTCTGCACGGCTTTCCTTTTCTCTCTCTGAACTCCCCCTTTTTAATCTTTAAGGAAATCTCTGCTCATGAATTATAGGTAAATGTTCTTGTTCTCTAGAGTTTCACTGTCTGCCCTCTGCTTAAACTACATCCTCTGCCTAAGCAAACTGACTTATCCCTGTTGCTTTATTTGTTACCTAGAAGCCAAAAACTTCCAGTCAGACTGTTTGGGTTGAAATCCCAAATTAGCCACATTCTAGCTGTGGAGTCTTAGAAAAGAGTATAATAAAAGGACTGATCTCACAAGACTGGCTGTTCAATGATTAAATGAAATCATACATGTAACATGCTTAGTACAGTTTCTGGCACATGGTGTAACACACTGAAATGTTAGCTGCTTTTCTTAGCATCTCTATTTCCAGCCTGTATCTGAATTTGGAATTACCTTGTATAGATTCATTTAGATTTCCTATAAACACTGCAAACTCCACAGGCCCAATTTTAAACTTGCTATCCTACCCTATTCATCCCACTACCCCATACACACACACACACACACCCCTACAGAAAGAGATTTATTTTAAGGAATTGGCTATGTGATTGTGAAGGTTTGATAAGTCCAAAATCTGCAGGGTAGGCGGACAGACTGGAGACCCAGGGAAGCATGAACAGTTCAAATCCAGAGGCTGTCTACTGGCAGGATCCCTTCTTGCTGCGGGCAAGTGAGTCTTCATTCTACTAAGGCTTCCAACTGATTGGATGAGGCCCATCCACATTATGGAAGGTCATCTGCATTACTCAAAACTCACTGACTTGAATGCTAATCTCATAAAAAAAAAAAAAATACCTTTACAAAAACACCCAGAAAAATGTTTGCCAAAGTATCTGAGCACCGTGGCCCAGACAGGTTGACACATGAAATTCACCATAACGTTGTCTTTGTTTGGGCAGAAGCTGAGATGAGGATTCAGAGGCAAGTGGTTGATATGGAACTGCAGGAGGCCAAGGTGGGGGTGCGGAAGGTGGGGGTGCGGGACGTGGTGGAGGAAGGGAAGGAAGCCATGAGGGGGACTTCACCAAGCAGTTACCGCTGTGGACAGCGGGGAACACGAGGGGCCCAGCGGAAAACCCACATCCGCATGGGGCTGCCAGTCATTCCAGGCTGCCTCCTGAGCAAGAGTGGGCTCTTGTGACCAAAGAAAGCCCTCAGGCCACGGGGTACAGAGGCTGGAAGAAGAATGTGGTCGAACATCAAGAGCACCAACTGCACCGACAACCTCTTCACAGAGAGGAAACTCAATGTCTTCTGGTGTCAAGGCCTCTCCCAACATCCTGCAGGCTGATGGTCAGTAGGATCCTCGGGGGTGGAAGGCTCCTTTTCAATATGTAATTCGTTAAATAAGTTATGTGGGAACAAAAGTTGACAGCAGTAGTTCAACCAACTCTTATCAGTGGTGTGAAATATTGTCATACATGGAAGAGGGATGTGAACCTTCAGGAACATGCTGGGGCCTTCCAGGAACCAAGCAGGATTCCAGTCAGTAACCAGACACAACTGCAGGGTTAAGTGTTCATTGGAGTGGGCAATCAAGCCTACAGAACCTCAACTTGACCTGCAGTAAGAAGCAATCAGGGCCAGGCGCAGTGGCTTAAGCCTGTAATCCCAACACTTTGGGAGGCCGAGGCGGGCAGATCACGAGGTCAGCAGATCGAGACCATCCTGGCTAACACGGTGAAACCCCGTCTCTACTAAAAATACAAAAAAAATTAGCCGGGTGTGGTAGCGGGTGCTTGTAATCCCAGCTACTCGGGAGGCTGAGGCAGGAGAATGGCGTGAACCCGGGAGGCAGAGCTTTCAGTGAGCCGAGATCTCGCCACTGCACTCCAGCCTGGGTGACAGAGTGAGACTCCATCTCAAAAAAAAAAAAAAAAAAGCAATCAGAAAGCTCAGACAGGCCAGGCGCGGTGGCTCATGCCTATAATCCTAGCACTTTAGAAGGCCGAGGCGGGTGGATCACTTGAGGTCAGGAGTTTGAGACCAGCCTGGCCAACATGGTGAAACTCTGTCTCTACAAAAAATACAGACATTAGCTGGGCGTGGTGGCGCATACCTGTAGTCCCAGCTACTAGGGAGGCTGAGGCAGCAGAACCACTTGAACCTGGGAAGTGGAGGTTGCAGTGAGCTGAGATCGCCCCATTGCACTCTAGACTGGGCAATGCAGTGAGACTCCATCTTAAAAAAGAAGAAGAAAGCTCAGATAGGCTCCTCAAAAAGTTAAACACAGAATTATCCTATGAAGAGCTGGGCATGGTGGCATGCACCAGTAGTTCCAGTTACTTAGGAGGCTGAGGCCAGAGGGTTGTTTGAGCCCAGAAGTTCGAGGCTGCAGTGAGCTATGATTGCATCACTGGGCTCCAGCCTGACAGAGCAAGACCCTGTCTCTAAAAACAAAAATAAAAAATAAAATTAAGTTGAAATTTAAAAGAATTATCATATGACCCAGGAGTTGTACTTCTAGTTATATACCCAAAATAATATAAAAGAGGGACTCAAACAGATACTTTACACCAGTGTTTAAATACTCATTGCACCATTATTCACAGCAGCCAAAAGGTGGAACAATTCAAGTGTCCATTGACAGATGAAGGTATAAACCACATGTGATATATCCACACAATGGAACAATATTCAGTCATTAAAAGGAGTAAAGTGGCTGAGTGTAGCGGCTCATGCCTGTAATCCCAGCACTTTGGGAGACCCAGGTGGGCAGATCACCTAAGGTCGGGAGTTCAAGACCAACCCCATCTCTACCAAAAATACAAAATTAGCTGGGCGTGGTGGCACACACCTGTAATCCCAGCTACTTGGGAGGCTGAGGCAGGAGAATTGCTTGAACCCGGGAGGCAGAGGTTGTGGTGAGCCGAGATCGCACCGTTGCACTTCAGCCTAGGCAACAAGAGCCAAACTTCGTCTCAAAAAAAAAAAAAGAGTAAAGTACTGATAACTGCTACCATATGGGTGAACCTCTGAAACTTGATGCTAAGTGAAAGAAGCCAGGCACAAAAGGCCATATATTGTATGATTTAATTTATATGAAATATCCAGAATCGGGAAATGTATATATAGAGAAAGTAGATTAGTGGTTACCAGGGGCTCAGTGGAGAAGGAAATGTGGGTAGCTGCTTAATGGGTATGGATCTTTCTTTTGGGTGATGCAAATGTTTTGGAACTAGATAGAAGTGGTGGTTGCACAACATTGCGAAGGTACTAAATGCCACTATGTCTCTAGTTCCTAAAGTCGATGTAAATCAGTTCCTTGCATTTCCGCCCAAATACCACATATTAATAAAATGTACAGTTAGCAATTGCATCAATATTGCTAATGCATGTACAATAAAGAGTATACACTAAATTTGTTTATCTTATTTTTATGTATAAACATATACATAAATTGATTGTGTCTACATGTAAATGAACAACAGTATGACCATTTCCTGAAAGTTTTTTGTGGGCAAGAATTTTTTGTTTCTAATAAAAACTCGGCTGGGCGTGGTGGCTCACGCCTATCATTAATCATTCACTTAAAAATGATGAATTTTATGTAATGTGAATTTTGCCATAATAATAATGATAACTAATAATTTTTTAAACAAAAAAAAAAAGAGCTCAGGGATAGAGACATGAGCAACAAGAAGTCAAGGCAGCCCACAGCACCAACCCAGGGGCAGAAAGCAGGATCTCAACGTGAACCCCATGCATCCTCCAGTCTGTGTCTTCTGGAGATGACTCTAAGACAAACAGGCAAACAAACAAACAAAAAAAAACCCTCTCAAAACTTCTTCTTTTTTTTTTTTTTCTTGGTAAAGATGGGAACTTGCTATGTTGCCCAGGCTGGTCTCGAACTCCTGGGCTCAAGTGATCCTCCCGCCTCCACCTCCCAAAGTGCTGGGATTACAGGTATGAGCCATCTCACCCTGGCTAACTTCTTCACTTTTACATCAGTTTTTCTTTAAATGTTCCTTCCCGCCCCCCACCCCCCACCAAAATGGAGTTTCGCTCTTGTGGCCTATCCTGGAGTGCAATGGCGAGATCTTGGCTCAGTGCACCCTCTGTCTCCCGGGTTCGGGTGATTCTCCTGTCTCAGCCTCCTGAGTAGCTGGGATTACAGGCATGCACCACCACATCCGGCTAATTTTTGCATTTTTTAGTTGCTACTAAAAATGTTGGTCAGGCTACTCTCGAACTCCTGACCTCAGGTGATCCACCTGCCCTGGCCTCCCAAAGTGCTGGGATTACAGGCGTGAGCCACTGCGCCTGGCCAAAATGTTCTTTTTTAACAAGTAAAGCATGCTCACTGATAAAAAGTCTGGATACAGAGTTGATACAACAGTATCAACAGTTCATCAATAGTAAAATCGGAGTCTCACCCCTCCTGCCCCATGTCCCACTGCCAGTCCTTGCATTAGGGAAACTATGAATGATTTGGAGAGTAGGACCTGCCATCTGATTTCCATTTCAACTTCCATTTCCCAGGTGTCCTGCCCAGGAGTTTCACTCTCTTTCTCACAGCTTATCCCCCCCAGGCTCCCTCCTGCCTGACCTCCCTGGCCCTCTGCCAGATCCCCCTAGACATTCTCCCACTTCCCCAGAATGCTTGCGTGTGCTATTTCCTCTCCACCCCCCTCACCCCCACTCCGTCAGTCATATGGATCCTTTGAATCCACTGAGAAGTTTTCCTTGACAACACTTCAGCCCCTGGCCACATCAGACCCCCTCTTACGCCCTGGGCATGTTTTTCTTCAGAGCTTAAACTGTTTGAACTTTGCATTTATGTGAGTGATTATTTGACTAAGGTCTGACACCCAGACCGTTATAAAAGTTCTGGAAAGTCAACAGTCATGTCTTCTTTAGGTTGCTATATCCCCAGCACCCAACGCCACATTTGATCTAAAGGTGTGTCCTATTGGTTGGACCTTCACAATAGATCCAGGATCTAACCATTTCTCATGACCTTCCCAGGGATCTCCCGAGCTGGCATCGGGACTATAACTATAATGCCCACATGCTCTCCGTGGTCTATGTTAGGGGGACAAGGACCCTGTGTGTCGTAGGCTTCATTACATACCCAGTGCTTTATCTTTGCCCAGCACATGGGCACATGATTTATATTTGTTGAGCTGAATTAACCAGAATTTTTGCTTTATTTTCTTAATCTCTATTTCAGCCATAGTTATAAAACTCACTCACTTCCATACATATTCCTACCACATATCTGAGCAAAGTCGAAGTCTAAGTAATAATTTATACGTATTCCAGCACAAAGATATTGCAGTATTTAGTAAATGACATTATCGCTATTTAAAATGACCAATTCATCGTTTTTATCTTTACACTTTCGCCTATATTTTTATCTACCATATACACTAAGGATAAGGCGCATACCTTTTTAGAACACCAGTTTCTTATCTGCAATAAAAGGGAGTTTGGAGCTGGGTGTGGTGGCATGCACCTGTAGTCCCAGCCACTCCGGAGGTTGAAGTGGGAGGATTGCATGAGGCCCAGGAGTTTAAGGTCAGCCCGGGCAACATAGCAAGACCTGTCTCTTAAAAAAAAAAAAAAAAAAAAGTGTGGGCAGGGGATGGTGCCTTTCAACTCTATTTCTGGGTCCCTACGTGATAAGCTGCATAAGCACCCACCTCTTATTCATCTTTGCATCCCCAGAACCAGCCCAGGTCTTGCAGGCAGCAGGAACTCAAGAGCACAGCCCTGCTGTGGGCTATCTACATTCAAACGAGCCATGCACCATGTTGGCTGTACAAACCTGGAAATTACCTTAATCCCTCAAAGCCTCGGTTTCCTCCTCCGAAAAGTGGAGACTGTAAGATAATGCTTGCAAAGAGCTGAGCACAGGGTCTGACTCACAGTCGGCTCTCATGGAATGTGTACGAATGTATGAGCCAGTGAATCCAGGATTCTAGACAAATTGCCTAGATTAAATGGCAAAGTGTGCATTATTTCTTTGGTATCGTGTTCTCTAAAATACCGAATGGTTAACATAACTGTTTCTACTCTCTAGTTCATAAAGTAGATGTAAATTAGTTCCTTGCATTTGTGCTAGAATACCCAATATTAATAAAATGTACAGTTAGTGATTGCATTGATATTGCTCACGTATGTACAATAAAAGGCATACACTAAATCTGTTTCTCTTAGTTTTATGTATAAATATGTACATAAACTCATTATGTCTACATTTAAATGAACAACGGTATGAACATTTCCTGAAAGTTTGTTGTGGGCAAGAATTTTCTGTTTCTATTATAATAAAAAGACTTGGTCAAGTGTGGTGGCTCACACCTATAATCCCAGCACTTTGCAGGCTGGGCGCAGTGGCTCACGCCTGTAATCCCAGCACTCTGGGAGGCTAGGTGGGCGGATCACAAGGTCAGGAGTTCGAGACCAGCCTGGCCAACATGGTGAAACCCCATATCTACTAAAAATACAAAATTAGCCAGGTGTGGTGGCACGTGCCTGTAATCCCAGCTACTTGGGAGGCTGAGGCAGGAGAATTGCTTGAACCTGGGAGGCGGAGGTTGCAGTGAGCCGAGGTCACATCACTGCACTCCAACTCGTGTGACAGTGAGACTCCATCTCAAAAAAAAAAAAAAAAAAATCCCAGCACTTTGGAAGGCTGAGGCAGGTGGATCCCTTGAGCTCAAGAGTTTAAGACCAGTCTGGACAACATGGTGCAACCGTGTTTCTAGAGAAATGAGAAAAATTAGCCAGGGATGGTGGTGCACACCTGTGGTCCCAGCTACTCGGGAGGCTGAGGTGGAAGAATGGCTTGAATCCAGGAGGCAGGGGCTGCTGTGAACTGTGATCGCGCCTCTGCACTCCAGCCTGAGTGACAGAGCAAGACCCTGTCTCAAAAAAATAAAAATAGAAAATAAAAGAGACCACTTGATTATCATATTGTTACCTAATTATGCCCTGAACAAAATTAAGTCTGAACTTTTATTGGGTTAAATCAGAGCTCGGGAGTTACATTATCTTGCAAACAAAGTTTCTGACTGTCTCATTAAATAAGAGAAGGTGTAACAACAAATTTAATTATCAAATGTGACTTTTTCTGCCAGATTTTTGCCCTCAACTGTTTATGGTGTTGGTTTAGCCCATCTGGTTTTTATTTGAGAATAGAAATCACAAATCCCACAAACCGTCCACTGATTCCTAATCCTAGAAAAGACTGGTATTACTTTAGCAGCATAATATGTTTTTCTTTCCTCTGGTGGAAATAAATGTGCAGCTTTATAGTGGATTAAGAAAGACAATTGAGAAATTTCCTATTATAAACATGTATGGTATCTTAATTTCCTAGTATAATAGCAGGCCGACTAACATAATTAATTATATTTTAAATGCAAATTGTTGACAACGGTTCATCTGGTTGAAATTATTTAAGCCACATCAACTCTAAAGAAAGTCCTGCTTTCTAACTCCTAATTCTCTTTTTAGAAAAGTAATTCCATATTCTCTCCCATGCCCGGCAATCTCTTAAAAATTTCACATGATATTTAAAGCACCATCGCTGCAACCCCATAGAGACAACTAGGCAAATATAAGTGATTTATATGCAGATTTCAACCTATTTACTGAGCTTAATAGTAAGAGACAAAATATTATATGCAAAATGTGTTCATTTAAATTTTTGATCAGATCTTTCTGCTGCTTGGTGGAGCAAGCAAGTTATATTGGTATAGGAGCAAGTACATTTCAGAATAGAAGTCTCAAGCTAAGTTTACATGTAGTGAGAGACCTGGACAGCAGTATGGCTAGATAATCCATTAGTTTCACTCATCTTGACTGACAAGTATCCCTAAAATGTGAATCAACCCTGAAATTTCCACAGGAAGTACTAAAGTAGCTGAGATAATGACAGCTCTCAGACCAACAGTGCTGTGGGACCTACAGGGATCACTTCGCTCTATTTTTCTGAAAAGGCAGGATGCTAGCCACGTGTGGTATGCAAGATAATTTTAGGAAGCGCACGCACATTGGTTACGTTTACAGTTCTGTTTGTAGATCAACGTGCATTAGAACAAACAACAAACATTGAAACTATGATTGAGGCTGGGTACAGTGGTTCATGCCTGTAATCCCAGCACTTTGGGTGGTCAAGGCAAATGGATCACTTCAGCCCAGAAGTCTGAGCAACATGGCAAAACCTCATATTTACCAAAAAAAAAAAAAAAAAATTAACTGGGCATGGTGGTGTGTACCTGTAGTTTTAGCCACTCAGGAGGGTGAGGTGGGAGGATCGCTTGATTCTGGGAGGCTGAGGCTACAGTGAGCCATGATTGGGCCACTGTGCTCCAGCCTGGGCAACAGAAAGTCAACAACAATAACCACCCCCTAGGATTTTATGGATGTTACTAATAGTTAAGTAAAAAGAGGTGAGTTGATTAAAGAAAAATATTAAGAAAATAATAGGGCAGGTAGCATATGCAAATGATGAAAATAGTGATGGTTGCACATAAAGATGATTAAAATTTGGACGACACTGACCCAAATTTTATAGGTGAGGAAAATGAGGCCCTGAGTTGTTTTTTTGTTTGTTTGTTTGTTTTTTTGAGACGGAGTTTAACTCTTGTTGCCCAGGCTGGAGTGCAGTGGTGCAATCTTGGCTCACAGCAACCTCTGCCTCTTAGGCTCAAGCGATTCTCCTGCCTCAGCCTCCTGAGTAGCTGGGATTACAGGCATGCACCACAATGCCCAGCTATTTTTTTGTGTTTTTAGTAGAGATAGGGTTTCACCATGTTGGCCAGACTGGTCTCCAGCTCCTGACCTCAGGTGATCCACCCGCCTCGGCCTCCCAAAGTGGTGGGATTACAGGCATGAGCCACCGCGCCCAGCAGGCCCTGGGTAGTTTTAAAGGTTTGCCCAAGATCCTATGGCTTGTCGGAGGTAGAACAGACCCCACAACTGATTGTTCCACATTCTATGTATTGCATTTAGACTATTTGAGCCTCACAAAGCATATAGGCTTTTTTCTAGACACATGGGTCAATAAGAAGTTCAGATACATTCTCAAGCTATTTGTGTATTTGCTGTTGTTTCTTTTTATGGAACAATGGTGGTATAGTTGTCATTTGGCCAGAATACAAAGGTGCTAATGACAGCTGATCTCATGTTCAGCTGGGTTTAAACAGAGTAATATCGATTAGATCTGTATTGTTAATTATAGGTATAGATGTTAAATAGAAGAATGATAAATTAATAATCTTTATATTTTGTTAAGCTAACATCTGCACCTTCTTAGTAAATGCATCTATGCTTACAATGACACTTTCATGCAAGACACTGAGGCCTCAGGACACTTTTTTTTTTTTTTTTGAGATGGAGTCTCGCTCTTGTTGCCCAGGCTGGAGTGCAGTGGCACAATCTCAGCTCACCACAATCTCTGCCTCCCAGGTCAGCTCACCACAATCTCTGCCTCCCAGGTTCAAGCAATTCTCCTGCCTCAGCCTCACAAGTAGCTGGGATTACAGGCATGCAACATCTCACCTGGCTAATTTTGTATTTTTAGTAGAGATGGGGTTTCTCCATGTTAGTCAGGTTGATCTCCAACTCCCGACCTCAGGTGATCCGCCTGCCTCAGCCTCCCAGAGTGCTGGGATTACAGGTGTGAGCCACCGTGCCTGGCCGGTCATTTTTGCTTTTTATGTGAAAGATATTCTATGATATATTCTATAGCAGGGGTGTCCAATCTTTTGGCTTCCCTGGGTGATATGGTTTGGCCATGTCCCCACCCACATCTCATCTTGAACTGTAGCTCCCATAATCCCCACATGTTGTGGGAGGGACCCAATGGGAGGTAACTGAATCATGAGGGTGAATTTTTCCCGTGCTGTTCTCATGATAGTGAATAAGTCTCATGAGATCTGATGGTTTTATAAAGGGCAGTTCTGCACAGACTCTCTTGCCTGTCACCATGTAAGATGCGAATTTGCTTCTCCTTTGCCTTCCACCGTGATTGTGAGGCCTCCCCAGCTATGTAGAACTGGGAGTCCATTAAACCTCTTTTTCTTTATAAATAGTATGTCTTTATTAGCAGCATGAGAACAGACTAATAGGCTGGGCCACATTGGAAGAAGAATTGTCTTAGGCCACATATAAAATACACCAACACTAGCGAGAGCTGATGAGCTCCAAGAAAATCACAAAAAAACTCATAAAGTTTTAAGAAAGTTTACAACTTTGTGTTGGGTCAATTCAAAGCCATCCTGGGCCACCTGTGGTGTTTGGGCCATGGGCTGGACAAGCTTGTTCTACAGATTCCTGGAAACAGAAAACAGAAGTCCACATATACTTCCCTATGCTCCAGTAATGAGGTGGAGCCATCTCCCACCAGATTGCAAGCTGCTCTTCCCACCGCCTTGTTCAGTGACTTCACCTTGGTAACCTGAAATCACTGGCTGTGGCAGGAGTATTTACACCACAGAAATAGGCAAATGCTACAAATCAGGGCTTCTTCCTCCAGAGAGCTGATTACTGAACACTTTACCAGTACACCGCTTCTTTGAGCAGTTTTGAGGGTGGAGAGAAGGCAAGCCCTTTTTAAATGAGGCTTGGAAACTTTAAGGAATAATATACAAATTAACTTTGATATCAGTAGAAAGCTTCCCAAGGGAGTACAGAGAGGCATCCCAGAGGCTCTAGGGAGCAGATAAGCTGCGGAATGCAGAAAGCATTTGGCTCTGTTTTCTTGCTTACCAGGGACTTTAGTACAGTTTGAGTTTGAGCCTTAAGGAAAAACAGTTCCAAATAGTTAGAAATGGGCTTTCTTGTTATTCTGCTGACTAGAAAGATACTGCCTAAGGCTCTTTGGAAAGTTAAGATGACAGGTGATGCCTTCTTCAGAAAGACAAATTTCTATATAAAAATTCTCATGAATGGGCTAGATATGTGCTGTCCAACAGGACTTTCCATAGTGATCAAAATGTTCTTTATTTATGCCACCAGACACATGCTGCTATGTAACCCATGAAATGCAGGTAGTCTGAATTGAGATGTGCCATAAGGTAAAATACACACTGGATTTCCAAGACTTAAGAATAAAAAAGAATGTAAAATATCATATTAACATGTTTGTATTGATTCCATGTTGAAATGATCATCTTATTAAATAATATACATTATGAAAATTAATTTCACTTGTTATCTTTACTGTTTTTTTTATTATTAGTTTTTGAGATGGAGTCTTTCTCTGTTGCCCAGGCTGGGGTACAGTGGCATAATCTTGGCTCACTGCAACCTCTGCCTCCCAGGTTCAAGCAATCCTCCTGCTTCAGCCTCCCGAGTAGCTGGGATTACAGGTGGACACCACCACACCCGGCTAATTTTTTGTATTTTTAGTAGAGACAGGGTTTCACCATGTTGGCCAGGCTGGTCTCGAACTCCTGACCTCAAGTGATCCATCCACCTCGGCCTCCCAAAGTGCTGGGATTATAGGCATGAGCCACCTCGCCTGGCCTCTCTTTACTGTTTTTAATGTGGCTACTAGAAAATTTAAAAGTACATGTGCACAGCTCTGGGCAACATAGGAAAACCCCATATCTACAGAAAAAAAAAAAAAAAAAAAAAAAAAAAAAAATTAACTGGGCATGGTGGCATGCGCCTATAGTCCCAGCTACTTGGGAGGTTAGGTGCGAGGGTCACTTGAGCCCAGAAGGTCAAGGCTATAGTGAGCTGAGATTGTGCCACTGCACTCTAGTCTAGGCAACAGAGTCACAAAAAAAAAAAAAAAAAAATTACATATGTGGCACACACTATACTCTTATTAGGCATCACTGGGCTAGATCATGTACAATAGAACTTTCTATCTGTAGTGATCAAAATGTTCTATATTTATGCTGTCCAGCGAGGTAGCCACTAGACACGTGCTGCTATTTACCGCTTGAAATGTGGGTAGTCTGAATTGAGATGTGCTGTAAGGTAACATACAGCTACTTTGGAGGTTGAGGTGGGAGGACTGTATTCTGAATCAGGATTCAGAATATTCTGTATTCTGCTGGAGAAGGCAGAAGAGTACAGGGAATCAAAAGAGATGGGCAAGCTACAAACACAGCTCAGTTTTGCACAGCTCATAAGACAAATTTCATAATGCAACTCTTCATCTACATGGAGAGTTAGAATGCCAGGAAAATGCATAACAAATGCCCAATATGTTGTCTAGGTAGAGAGGACGACACACCCAAATATTTGAAACCATGAGCTATAAATCTGAATCTCAAGCACAATCTATATTTCCCTCAAACTTTCTCCCTTGGGTAGGCAGGATTATGACACTGTTGAGAAGGTGCTCTGGAATTCTGTGAGAAACTCGGGTCAAATTTTTAGTCCTGCTTCCAATATATATGTCCTCCTTCCAGACCCAGCCAGAAAAAGAACATTATTGTGCTTGAAAATTTATGTTAGATCACTACGCACCTTGAAATCCAGCACCTATTTTCAGATAGAGAGCCATAAGGCATAGATTAAGGTGTAAGCAGCCCCTGTAAATCAGAAGGATGGCTAAGCCTGGACAGGACTCAGATTTCATTATTTTAATTTCTAGTCTTCAGTTTCTCAAGGAGCTTTAAAAAACGCAACATAATAATTCAAATACACTCGATGTTGAAAATAGTTTTTTTTTTTCCATTTCTCAGAGGTAGGCTTGGCTTCTGAAGCTATCACCAAGGCATCTCATTGAGGTCAACTGCTGTAGCCAGTGGGAAAAAAAGGGCTTGTTTTCAACATAAAAAAAAAAAAAAAGAGGGGAGGAAGAAATTCATTTTTCCAAACCTCCAAGCCTTCACTTGGAGGATACCCACTTCATTGGCATCATCTGGGTTAAGGAGACGAAGGTCATGTTCTGATGAGAAAACTCAGATCAAGCATAAGTTAAGAAAGTTTCCACCACCCACGTCACCTGCAAAACCACCACGTAGGAAGCACACTGTGAACCCCTGAGAGGGAGCGTGGCTGGTACATAAATCCTTGCTTTCTATGCACGCGCCTTCTGGGACTTTTGCATTCACCACAGAGAGTGGGAACTGTAAAAATAGACAATATGTTTCTGAAGAAGTGAAAGACTTATTGCATAATGGTGGTAAACTGTGTCTACTAGAACAGAATGACTGTGCATGCAAACATAAAACTCAAAAAATAGCTACCATTCCAGACAAATTTATTTTTTTAAATATTCAGCCTAAGGAAAAATATGTGGCTCTATGAGTGTAGTGAAAGCTTTGATCCCTGACATTGGGAAAATGGAGTGACATGAGGTAGTCCAAAAATCTGGCCAACATATCGGGCTAATTCACACTGACCTCTCCTCAGCTGTAAGTTCTAGGTTATTTCTCTCCTCTTTACTTCCTTTTCTTTTTGTAAGACCTACACAAAAATGGAAAGGAAATAATTTGGAAACAGAAAGTATCGATTTTTGCAGAAACCCTGTAAGGCACAAATCTACCACTTCCTTCCTTTTCATCCCTAGGAACAAGAAGAATGAGAAAAACATTCAGACAGACACAGCTGTCAAGTAGAAGAAGAGGCGTCTTCTCAGCCCTCGCCTTTGCTCCCTGCCTTCCCCTTTTCCCACTCTCCCTCTTGTACTTCCATGGGGACTCTGGATCGCTGCTGAACCTGTTCTCCCTTAACAACTTCTCAACTGTGGATTTGCCAATCCATGCAACAAATATTTATTAAGCAACTAGAATATGCAAGCCTGGGCTAGGTACTGGGGGATGGGAGACCATGGCAAGTGAGAGAGAGATGCAATGACAAACAAGACTTGAGAACTTTCTTAAAGAAATTTAAAATCTAGCAAACAGACTGGGAGTGATGGCTCACGCCTATAATCTCAGTGCTTTGGGAGACCAAGGCAAGAGAATGACTTGAGTCCAGGAGTTTGAGACCAGCCTGGACAACATAGCAAGACTCTGCCTCTAAAAAAAGTTTTTTTAAATTAGCAGGGCGTGGCGGTGCACATCTGTAGTCCCAGCTACTTGGGACGCTGGGGCAGGAGGATTGCTTCAGTCCAGGAGTTTGAAGCTGCAGTGAACTGTGATCATGCCACTGCACTCCAGCCTGGGGGACAGAGTGAGACTCTGTCTCTAAAAATTAATAAATAATAAAATAAAATCTAGGGTTGATACACTGAGTGTATTAAGTGTTATGGTAGTGTGGCATGAAACCTGAAAAATGTCCTTAGAAGAGGCCTTGTCTCGGAATGCCTGGAGGTTTCTGTGGGGTACACCTGGTAGAAGTTGATGTGCCTTTTGGGAAGCAGAAATTATGAGGGAAATGAGATGCAGAAGATCATTGCCAATTCAGTGCTTCAGGTCAGAGTAGATGAGACAGGTTGAGACTACCTGACTTTCAGCCACATCCCTAATTCTTAAGGGAAGAGGGCCAAATGGACAAAATCTTTCCATCAGTAGCCTGTCCACTGGGTATCCAGTACCCAAGGTCTCATGGTTCCCTTGCTGGTAGAATGGGTTCCTTCTCTCTTTGGTTATTTTTGGAATCCATATGGACATGGCACTAATATAGTGTTTTAAGCAGCTGGACATTCCAACCAGAAGTCGGATCAAAGAAGACATATGAGAGGACAACATATGTCTGCCATTGTGACCATCAATAACATCCTGGTGGCCTCAGAAATTAGAAGCTCCTTTGAAAGGCTTCTCTTCAGAAGATGTTGGCAATCTCATCCTCACAGCAATGGGGGCATTACAGGTTGCTGAACATGAGGGAGGAAAATGAGACACACTGAAGGTAGAGTTTATGTGGATCAATGAGCCTGAGGTGCTTCATGGAGCCTGTGTTCATTTATGCTCCCAAGGTTTGTTGAGTATTACCTACCTATGTGCTGGGCACTGGGCTAGAGGCCAGACGTACAATGACCAACCAGTCAGACACTGGTCCCTGCCCCAAATGTCTTTGGTCTGCTTGGGGCAAACAGAGATTAACTGATACTTGCATCAGTGATGACTTCATTGGGTAAGTCCTATGAAGGAAAAGTACAGGATAGAGAAAGCATAAAGAGGTGTTAAGGTAGTCTGAGGAGTTATAAAATGCTTCCCTGGGCAAAGGGAACTGGATGGAAATGTTCTTACAATTGCAGGTATGGAAAGGACTAGAGAAAAGCTCTAGTCCTGTGATGGCTTTTGTGACTCTGTTATTACTCCAAGTCTGTGTGCCCTGGAAAAACCTAGGTTACAAAATATATAAATAGAGAGCGGTGGGAACTCACAGGAAATTGACTTTCAAGACCTGGGAAGGCCTGGTGCCCAGCATATAGGTGAAGCCCAATAAACACTGGGGTATATTGGCTTCGTGAGGTGCCTCAGGTTTGTTTTGGGGCAAGGAAAATATTTGCTGGCTTTGTAATTGGGCTTTGAAATATGAGTAGGGATTCTTTATTCCTTTACTTACTTATTTATCTTATTTGATTTTTTTGGCAGAGTCTTGCTCTATTGCCCAGGCTGGAGTACAGTGGTGCCGTCTCAGGTCACTGCAACCTCTGCCTCCCAGGTTCAAGTGATTCTCATGCCTCAGCCTCCCAAGTAGCTGGGATTATAGGCACACACCACCATGCCTGGCTAATTTTTGTATTTTTAGTAGAGATGGGGTTTCACCATGTTGACCAGGCTGGTCTTGAACTCCTGACCTCAAGTGATCTGCCCACCTCAGTCTCCCAAAGCGCTGAGATTACAGGCATAAGCCACCACACTTGACCTCCTTTACTTTCTTAATAAACTTGCTTTTGCTTTACTTTATGGATTCACCTCAAATTCTTTCTTGTGCAAGTTCCAAGAACCCTCTTTTGGGGTCTGGATTGGGACCCCTTTCCGGTAACATCTTTCTGGCAAACCCTGAAGGGATGATACTAAGGAGACCCCCAACTGAAAGAGCTACACTGTAGCACTGATTGGCCAACTTTGGAGTCAAGGAAACTTTTCTTTTGAGCTATTGACAGCATTTAACAATTGAATAAAGTACAATTCTGTCAAAATTTGAAGCATATTTGTTTCTGTCTACCTAATTTCTCCAGAATTGAAAACTGTTTGTGAGTATTCTTAACTTATGGCAACACAGTTATTTGCATAAATGCAATAGGAATCTGTTTTCTTTTGCAACAGGACAGAATTGGAGAAACTAGCTATTTTACCAAGGCTTAAACTAGAATGGTATGCTTTCCTTTTAAGGAATCAGATTTGACTTATCGAGCCAATAAAAGCCTCTTGGGAAAACTGGCCTCATACCTTGACTACACAGGCCCTGTACAGGGGTTGCTGACCTGTGGTAAGTAAATAATTACCACAGGGTCAGAAGCCTCAAGTTATCTTAAGACCTCAAGAGGAGAGGAATTTATTCAACTCATAGGTATTCAAGGGTATAAACCTATGACTGGGCTCAGCTTTAAAAAAAAGTCTTATTTAAGATTCCTTATGGAACAGAGTTCCATCAAAGCCAGTTTTAAAAGCCTATATGAAAAATAATTATTCTCACTGCACTTTATACAAATAGTCAGGCCAAGTATAATAAAGCAAATCTGTCTTACCACAATTTGTCTTTAGTAAAAATAAGAAACTGGAAAGAGAAAATTATGTTTCAAGAACAGGTACACCTGTTATTAGATGCGAGTCTCATTAGTTGTTTTTGAGTTTTTTTCCTGCGATTTAGACTGACCCTGCTTATTCATGTGAACCAGTCAGTGATCTGTGATTGCAGCTTAGAAGAAACAAGGCGGTTGTGTAATGTAAAAAACAAAAACAAAAACAAAACGGAATCAATATTCTAATTTTGGCACATATTGGAATCAGCTAGCAACCCCATATCAGCATGGTTCCAACAGTTGTCCAGTTCATGAAAAGCCTTCTTATTTAGTTTGCTTGGGATAATATTACTTATTTTGTTTTACTGTTGTGGAATATGTTGCTGTTGTACTTTCTGTGTAGGAATGCAGGATAAGTTTACCAAATGTTTTCTTAAATTGAACATTTATTAATCTTCTGGATATCACCTTTGTTCAGAACTCAAAGTTATGAATGGCCCTCATACTGATGCTTTCTGACTGAGCTCCTCTCTACCCTGAATACAAAAGACCCAATAGTTAGGCAGAAATATCATTGCCCCTATCAGCCTGAGGAAGTTACAGAAGATGGACCTCCATCCTTCTGAGTCCCAGCTACTCGGGAGGCTGAGGCAGGAGAATGGCGTGAACCCGGGAGGCGGAGCTTGCAGCGAGCTGAGATCCAGCCACTGCACTCCAGCCTGGGCCACAGAGCAAGACTCTGTCTCAAAAAAAAAAAAAAAAAAAAAAAAAAAAAAAAAAAAAAAAAAAAAAAAAAGAAAGAAAGAATTATTTTATAAAAGGGAACAGGGAAAGGTCAGAGGCATTTGAACCGAGCAACTCCAACTTGAATAGGGGCTGGGGAAAATGAGGCTGAGACATAGTGGGCTGCACTTCCAGATGGTTATGGCATTCTAAGTCACAGAATGAGATAGGTCAGCACAAGATACAGGTCATAAAGACCTTGCTGATAAAACAGGTTGCAGTCAAGAAATCGGCTAAAACACACCAAAACCAAGATGGCAATAAGAGTGACCCTTTTTTAGGTCACTATGATTCTACGAATTCTTTCGGATTTTTAAAGAAGACATTGAATAAACCAGCATGGTCTTTGTCCTCACGCTGTAAAAATGCTTGAGAGAATGTGCTTTCTAACCAGAGGGTTGGAGCGAGACAAGATAGGACAGAGAGCATTCCTGTTTGGGTAAGCCAAATAAATATCCCTTGCATTAAGGAATTTGATTATTATTCCATAGGAGATAAAAAGTTATCAAAAGCATTTGAGCAGGGGTGTGATATGATTGGCTCTGTATTCTAGGAGAATTTCAATAGCAATGTGAAGGAAGGTTTAGACCATTCATACATGTTATTTCATCAAAACCTACCTGCTTTTCTTTAATTAGTATAAGGGTGATATGTATGATAACATAATAGCTATCTAAGTATATGTAGTCACTAACAAAAGTTAATTTAATGAACTTTAGTTGAATATGAACAGTTCCTAGAAATGTAATGACAACCCTCTTAAAAAACCCTGGCTTTATTTTGGAAATGAGGTCTTGCTCTGTTGCTGAGGCTGGAGTGCAGTGGTGTGATCATAGCTCACTGCAGCCTTGAACTCTTGGGCACAAGTGATCCTCTTGTACCAGCCTCCTGAGTTGCTGAGACTACAGCATGTGCCACCACACAAGACTATTTTTTTTTTTTTTTTTTTGGTAGAGACAGGGTCTTACTGTGTTGTCCAAGCTGGTCTTCCCACCTCAACCTTCCAAAGTGTTGGCATCACAGGTGTGAGCCACCACACCAAGCCCAAAGCTAGCTTTCTTATGGAGGGTATTTCAAGTTCTAGGAGAAGGGAAAGAGGAGAAACCATTTTGGGGGAAGGAGAACATTTGGTGCCAAAGCCACCACCCAGTAAGTCAGTCTTTGCTCTTGCCATCCACATGCTTTTCCACGCTACAGATCCCTCAGATAGATTAGATTCTGTATGGGACAGCGTGTTCACTTGAAAATTTCCATTTAAAAATAACAAAAATAGATTTTTTCCTAGAACTTTTTCTGGGTTAAGTTTCTGGAAAACACGGCTTTTCCTGTATTTAAATCAGGTTGCTATAACTGAATGCTTAGATGTGGCTCTCAACGCTTCCACATTTCACAGTTTTAACTGGGACTGTGACCACTCAGCACTGACATATACTTTGGGCAAGAATCTCCACAGCAGCTCTCTCAGTGAAGACTGAAAAATAGGTTTCACTTCAGGGCTTCTCCCTGTTTAAATTGTTTGGATGTGTTGGCTCTTCTTGTTTCTTACTTTGTAAAACCTGCTTACCACCTGCTACATTTTTCCCTTTCCTTCTTTGAATATCTACTTCATTCTTTCATTCAGTTGTTCATTTAGCAAATATTAATTGAGTTATACCATATGTCAGTTACTGTCCTAAGGATAGAGGTAGTGTATTAGTCTGTTTTCATGCTGCTGATAAAGACATACCTGAGACTGGAGGTGATTTATAAAGGAAAGAGGTTTAATGGACTCAGCTCTACATGGCTGGGGAGGTCTCACAATCATGGCAGAAGGTGAAAGGAACGTCTTACATGGCAGGCAAGAGAGAGAAATGAGAACCAAGCAAAAGGGGAAACCCCTTATAAAACCATCAGATCTCATGACACTTATTCACTACTACGAGAACAGTATGGGGGAAACTGTCCACACGATTTGATTATCTCCCACTGGGTCCCTCCCACAACACATGGGAATCATGTGAACTACAAGTCAAGATGAGATTTGGGTGGGGACACGGCCAAACCATACCAGGTAGGGAAGGGCCAGTACCTGTCATCAAGAGCTGTGCCGTCTCATGGGGGAGAGGATGCAATGCAGCCATAGACAGGTTGCGGAAACTCAGAGGAATCAGGGTGGGGGGCGATTTTTGGAGGAAGTTGCATTGAGCGGGGTCTTAAAGATGAGTAGATGCTTGGGATGTCAAGAGGAAGGGGGAATTCTAGGCAGAGGCAAGGAGACACATTTCCTCTAGTCCCTTTCAGCCTCTTATCTCCCCCGCATCCATAAATTCTATTTATCTTTTTAAAAATCAATCACCCAACATGGATAAAGATGGAGGGGGGAAAACACTAGAAAGTAGCAAAAGAAAAATATTTTTGAACATGCTTTTGTCAAATGCTGAAAGAATATGTAACTCTCTGTGCACCTATAAAGACTGTAAGTGGGTGGAAGTTTGGACCTTATCTTTCTGTATCAAGAGGAATTTCTGGACCTGCCATGAGTTTTCATTTCTCAATCCAGAAATTTTTGTATGTGTGCCCAACTGATGACCTGCCTTGGCAGTCATGACTTCTTTGTTCTACATCTTCCATGAATGCTTTGATTTACCATTCAAGGTATTTTTCATGTGACAGCGAAGACATAATGGAAACCATAAGGGAGATGGGCAGGCTGGCCGGCCAGGTGCAGTGGCTCACACCGGTAATCCCAGCACTTTAGGAGGTCGAGGTCGGTGGATCACAAGGTCAGGAGTTCAAGACCAGCCTGGCCAATATGGTGAAACTCCATCTCTACTAAAAATACAAAAATTAGCTGGGCATGGTGGCACATGCCTGTAGTCCCAGTTACTTGGGAGGCTGAGGCAGGAGAATCACTTGAACCTGGGAGACAGAGGTTGCAGTGAGCCGAGATCATGCCACAGAACTCCAGCCTGGCAACAGAGTGAGACGCCATGTCAAAAAAAAAGAAAAAGAAAAAGAAAAGAAAATGGTACTGCCTTCTCAGCACAATTCAACAACGTACATATGCTCTAAAGCCATTAGAAAGATCAGCTGGGTTTGGGGGAAGGTGTGGAGGGGTGTGGAAGGAAGGTAGATGTTATTTTTGTAAAATGAGCAAGGCATTTACTGTTAGTGAGTTCCAGAATTGACCCTGATGAGAACCCTGTGTCTAAGGCTATTAGAATTGATGATAAACCACACAGCACTTTAGGGAGTGACCAGCCATCGATTTGCATACGTGAGGCAACTTCACTGTCTAAAAATTGTTTTTGAAATACACTACCTCTGAGGTGTTTTCTTTAAAGAAACACTAACTGATATACATGAATAATTATTTTAAAATGCTTTAAAAAAAACAGTTGTGATGCTTTTCACCATCAGCCTATACTAAAAGATTCATAGCCTGCATTGATTTTCTTCCCCCAAAGACATCTCAATTTTCAATAAGCCTTGAGGCCTCCCTCTTTCCATACAATCTGCTCCTTGCTTCCTCTGCTATCTCTGCCCTCTGGCCACCTTCCCAGACAGTCCATTTTCTAAACATGTATATTATTTTAGGGAGGATAACTGGTTTGAAACATTTTATTGCTCAGTTCCTCTGTGAGGTTGTATTGTAGACATTTGGGCAATTGTAACAGGCAACATTAGCCATCTCTGTATATGAATAGACTCAAACATGCCCACAATAACTAACTAACGTGGTCCAAGGTTCTGTTAGAATTAGGGAGAAAAGCAGGGAAATTGGGGTGTCTTCTTAGAATGTCCCCATTGACAGAACAAAGAGGTAAAGTTTGTCTTCAAGACCTTCTTTCCTCCCTACTTGGTGTCATTTTGTCTCTCTGGATTAGGCATTTCTTTTTCTTTTCTTATCTTTCTTTTTTTTTTTTTTTGAGATGGAGTCTCGCTCTGTCGCCCAGGCTGGCTGGAGTGGGAGTGCAGTGGCGCGATCTCAGTTCACTGCAAGCTCTGCCTCCCGGGTTCATGCCATTCTCCTGCCTCAGCCTCCCGAGTAGCTGGGACTATAGGTGCCTACCACCATGCCTAGCTAATTTTTTATATTTTTAGTAGAGAGGGGGTTTCACCATGTTAGCCAGGATGGTCTCGATCTCCTGACCTCGTGATCCACCCGCCTCAGCCTCCCAAAGTCCTGGGATTACAGGTGTAAGCCACCATGCCTGGCATCTTTTTTTCTTTTTTCTTTTTTTTAAGATGGAGTCTGGCACTATCACCAAGGCTGGAGTGCAGTGGCACGATCTCGGCTTACTGCAACCTCTGCCTCCCAGGTTCCAGAGGGTCTCCTGCCCCAGCCTCCTGAGTAGCTGGGATTATAGGCACGTACCACCAAGCCCGGCTAATTTTTTGCATTTTTAGTAGAGACGAGGTTTCACCATGTTGAGCAGGCTGGTCTCAAACTCCTGACCTCAAGCGATCTACCTGCCTCGGCCTCCCAAAGTGCTGAGATTATAGGAGTGAGCCACTGCGCCCGGCCTGGATTAGGGATTCTTGTTCCCCAACCCTAAACATCTAAACCATTTCAGAGAATTGATCTTGTTTCCTAACGTATCAGGTTGGAAAGCAATTCCTGATAAGGTGTTAATAAAACAAACAAATAAACCACAGTAAATACAAAAATCAAAACCACCACCACAAAAATCTCCTAAAGGTATCCGCAATGTGATTCATTCATTCCCTCCACAGACGGCTGCTGAGTGCCTATGGCGTGCCACACATGGTGCTAATTAATGAAGATGAAACAATGAATGTTCAGAACTCAGTATGTTAATGCTACGATAGAGTGCATGAGATGCTAGGCAAGCTAAAAAAAAAGAATAAATGAGCATTTTGTGCCAAGCTTTGTGTGCATTGTCTCATTTCTTTCTCCCAACAATCCTAAGAGGCAGATAGTATCATTACTCTCGTTCTACAGAGGAGGAAATGAAGGTTAGGGAGGATACATAGGTTGCCCAAGGTCACATGATTAGTACATGCTAGAACATGGACTTGAATCCTTACGTGGCTGACTCCAAATCCACGTATCAAGCTTTAGCCAGGTTGTTTCCCTGCGTCCAGCAGAAGACACACTCAAAGTCAGTTCAGTGAAGAAAGGGAGGCACATGCCAGGTGAAAGGAACAGCATGTTAAAGGATTCAGAGGCAAGAGTCATGGCGTGTTCAAAGAACCCCATCTAGATCATATTGTTGAGAGCGATCTAATGTAAGGAGAGACAGGTCAAGGGCAAGCCTGGAGAATCCCCACATTTTAGGATACAAGGGCAAAGAGGAGGAAGCAGGAAGGAGAGACTTAGCAGAATGAGGAAGGAAAACCTTCAAGCCACCAGGGAGTGAAGGGCGGGATGTCAGGCACATGAATCCCAAGGTCCGGAAGAGATGTTTTAGAGCATCTTTTAGAGACTTACATAAAGACTCACTGCATAGGTCACCATCTGTTTCTCCCACACAGCCCAGTGAAAGGACTGACCATAGGTGAACTGGCTGATGGATGGAATCACAAAATTGTAGAGCTGGGTCATGGGATCATTTCATGTAACCATCTAATTTTCCACAAGAGGAAATGGAGATCCAGAAGTCTACGGTGGTTTTCCTAACATCGCATAGCTGATTAAGAGTTGTGATTAGAATTCAGATAATCTGACTCTAGCTCAAAACATTTCTGACATATAGTCTATGCAAAGGATATGAACAGACAATCCACAAAGGAAATGCGAAAGGCCAATAAAACACGAAAAATATTGCTTAACTTCACTCATAATCAAAGAATCCACAATAGTATTGGGAAACAAACACACTTGTGTATTACCGGGGGGAATCTAAATCGTAATAATCTTAGATATTTTGGCAATATGGAAATGGCAATATAGTATAGTGATTAACAATATCAGCCTTGAAGTCAGACAGTCAGGTTCAAAGCTAGGTCTGCCAATCACTCTCACTTATTTACCATTTTCTGGGCACAAGTCTCAGTTTCCACTGGAAAGTGTGTACATTAATAGTACTTACCTCATAAATTTGTTGTGAAGGTTAAATGAGATTATTTTTATAAAGCATTTAGCACAGTGCCTAGAATATAAACAGTCCAATAAATGATATCCTCCTGATCAGTATATACAAAATGTTGTACAAGTATTCACATTCGTCGGCCTGGCAATTTCATATCTTGGAATTTATCTTACAGAAATGATTAGAACTGAGCACAAAGATTTATGTACATGGACATTCATCACAACATTATTTATAATAGTGAAAAATTGTAACCACAAATTCCCAACAATAGAGTGGGTAAATAAATGATGGTTCATCTGGTTGATGGAATACCATGTAGCCATTAAATATCATGCTGTTAAAGAACACTTAATCGGCTGGGCACTATGGCTCATGCTTGTAATCCCAGCACTTTGGGAGGCCGAGGTGGGTGGATCACGAGGTCAGGAGATCGAGACCATCCTGGTTAACATGGTGAAACCCCATCTCTACTAAAAAACTACAAAAAATTAGCCGGGCGTGGTGGTGGGTGCCTGTAGTCCCAGCTACTTGAGAGGCTGAGGCAGGAGAATGGTGTGAACCTGGGAGGCGGAGCTTGCAGTGAGGCGAGATTGCACCACTGTACTCCAGCCTGGGCGACAGAGCGAGACTCTATCTCAAAAAAAAAAAAAAAAAAAAAAGAACACTTAATCATCTGAGAAAACATCCACATCAAGGGACCAAAGCAGGTTATACAGCAATACATGAGCATAATGCCAGTTTTATAATAAAACATATATACATGCATGTATCCTACACACATAGAAAAGAGCGAAAGGCAACTTGGTGGGAAGGAAAGAACTCTGACATAAATCCATGCTGGTCATACAAATGCATGTCTATAGGAGACCCCCGTTCCCTGAACTGAGGAAAACCCAGTTCAGTGGATTGTGTTGTAAACTCTATAACAAGATTAAGATAAAAAAAAAAAAATCAGCTCCTTTTCCTGATATTATCAAAAACTATATAAATATTTGAGTTTAACAAGCCATTCTCCACTTTTTGGGTTTGAAAAGACCTGAAAGGAATTTATATTTTATGGTTGAAAATGTATCTCAGCATATTGGGATTTCTATATTTAACTTCTATTAACGCTTTTCAATGTCAGCATGAAAACATGTACCTTAGACAATCGTCCTCAGTGGTATTTCTTATGAGAAGCTGATTAGACTAAATAAAATAACGTAGCAAACTAAACAGGCAAACCTCTGTGGCTAGACACCGAAAAAGAATGTTAGAGTTGATTTCTTTACTATTTTCTTCCATCAATATGTCTCAGGAAACCTACAGAGGAATTATAGTACAAATGAGAAAAATAAAGAACACAAAGGAATAAGTGATCATTTTTCCACCCATATGATTCCAAATTGTTCACTCTAATAGACTTTGAAAAGAGTAGTTTGCATTCTCAGTCATAAATCACTTATCTACTCTTTCTAGCTGTCCATTATTTGTGTAAGGTTTGGAACATACACGTCAAACAGGTCTTACAAATATAAAGAATCCAACATTATTCTGTTTTGCGGTTTTTATTTATTGATTTATTTATTTTGAGACAGGGTCTTGCTCTGTCACCCTGGTTGGAGTGCAGTGGCATGATCATGGTTCACTGCAGCCTCCACCTCCCTAGCTCAAGCAATCCTCCTATCTCAGACTCCCGAGCAGCTGGGACGACAGGTGCATGCCACCATGCCTGGCTAGTTTTGTTTATTTTTTGTGCTTTAATTTATAGGGCAATTAAATTATAAATGTGTTTCTAATAACATGCTCTTGGACAAGTCACTTAACTTATCAAATCCTCAGTGTCTTCATTTCTAAACATATAGTATTGAACACAATGATTTCTAAGATTCCTTCTAACTCTAAAACTACACAGCAAATTATGGCACAAAATTAAATTAAAATTTAAAAACTGTGCTTCTCCTGGGAAAGAGGTTGGCCTTATCAAGAATTCGTGTTGAAATTGTAGAAATTATAAAATGTCTACGTTAGCATTTTCAATGTTAAAGAAACACATTTCTGAGTATTATAGTAATTTTAAATCTGATTAATAGAACACCATAGATTAGTTACAATCAAGATTTAAATTATTCAAGTGATAAGCATGATAAGAAATTATTTTTAAAAAGATTTTTTTTTTTTTTTGAGATAGGGCCTTGCTCTGTCACCCACGCTGGAGTGCAGTCATGGGTGCTGTCATGGCTCACTGCAGCCTTGACCTCCTGGGCTCAAGCAATCCTCCCATCTCAGCCTCCCAAGTAGCTGGGACTACAGGTTTGTACCATCATACCCAGCCAAGTTTTTAATGTTTTGTGCAGACAGTGTCTTCTTACTGTATTGACCAGACTGGTCTTGAACTCCTGGGCTCAAGCAATCCTCCAGTATTGGCCTCCCAAAGTGCTGGGATCACAGGTATGAACCACCACGCCTGGCCTTCAAAGTTCTTGTTACGTTTTGTGGACCAACAATTTGCGTAAATGGCTTTATACTTTGGTTTATATAAGAACACTCTAGTTTTGAAAGATAGTTTATAGTTTCACTGTACATTTTTATGTCTCATATGAACATCATAACAAATCTATGAATGTAGGCTTGATTATATTTTTTTATTTACAAAGATAAACTATTTCTGTAATGATAAACTATTTTCCCCAAGTAGTAGTTATTTGAGTAGGAGAGCCAGGACTGAAAACCAGATCTCAGACTCGAAAACCCCTCCTGTTTCCGCTATATCACATTGCCTCCAAGGCCACAAGGCTCATTTAAAAGCAAGTTTTTAGATATCTTTGCAGGTGGCTTTTGTGCACAGCTAAGATTATTCAGTGGTTACAATTTTTTGTTTTGTTTTGTTTTGGTTTTGAGACAGGGTCTTGCTCTGTCGCCCAGGTTGGAGTGCAGTGGTGGAATCACAGCTCACCGCTACCTCTGCCTCTCGGGCTCAAGCAGTCCTCCCACCTCAGCCTCCTGAGTAGCTGGGACTACAGGTTCGTGTGCACATCACCAGGCCTAGTTAGTTTTTGTATTTTTTGTAAAGATGAGGTTTTACCATGTTGCCCAGGCTGGTCTCAAACTCCAGAGCTCCAGTGATCCACCCACTTCGGCCTCCCAAAGTGCTAGAATGACAGGTGTGAGCCACCATACTCCACCAACAATCATTTTTAAGGAGGCTTTTATAAGTTCAGTTGAGGCCGGGCGCGGTGGCTCAATCCTGTAATCGCAGCACTTTGGGAGGCCGAGACGGGCGGATCACGAGGTCAGGAGATTGAGACCATCCTGGCTAACACGGTGAAACCCCGTCTCTACTAAAAATACAAAAAAACTAGCCGGGCGAGGTGGCGGGCGCCTGTAGTCCCAGCTACTTGGGAGGCTGAGGCAGGAGAATGGTGGGAACCCAGGAGGCGGAGCTTGCAGTGAGCTGAGATCTGGCCACTGCACTCCAGCCTGGGCGACAGAGCGAGACTCCGTCTTAAAAATAAATAAATAAATAAATAAGTTCAGTTGAAACTCCTTTAAACATTTTCAACTACATTTATATATTTGATGTGTTAGATTTCCTTTTAACATAACTCAGGTGTCTATCTTAATAACAATTTCAAAAATTTCCCAGATATCTGCATTATTCTCGTAAGTCTAATAAAGCATGTTGAATCATATATATATATATGATATATATATATATCATATATATATATGATATATATATATCATATATATATATATGATATATATGTGTTACTATCGGCCGGGCACGGTAGCCCACGACTGTAACCCCAGCACTTTGGGAGGTGGAGACGGGCTGTTCACCCAAGCTCAGAGGTTCGGGACCACCCTGGCCAACATGGCAAAACCCCATCTCTACTAAAAATACAAAAAAATTAGCTGGGCATAGTGGCGGGCGCCTGTAATCCCAGCTACTTGGGAGGCTGAGGCAGGGAAAATTGCTTGAAACCAGAAGACGGAAGTTGCAGTGAGCCGAGATTGTGCCACTGCACTCCAGCCTGGGTGACAGACTGAGACTCTGTCTCAAAAAAATAAAAATAATAAGAAATAAAATAAAATTTGTTACTATAAATGCATAACTATGCTGTCTTGATTTCTCTTAAGTGTTCCAATACTTTGTATGAATATGGAAAGATTTCTATATAGAAATCACCAGCCTAAATCAATTATGATATTTATTTAGAATAACAAGACTGACTTATTTAATCTAGATGTGAAATTCTCTTAAACAAAAGTCACAAATATAAACAGATTCCTTCTTGACATCAAATAGAAATATTATAGGTTTGATCTTCTTAAATGTTTATGTGCTTAAGTTTAAATCACCTCAAACTTTGGGTCTGGGTTGATTTCGAGGTTTGTAGCCTCAAGGGAGGTCTCTTTCCATCAGGGAGCACATGGGTGCAATGGGCGGGGGGCTGAGCCTGCTATCTGATCATTGGGCTTCTCACGGTTACTCCTGAATATCAGGGAGAATGAAAGTTGCTGCTTTGCATCAAAGACAAGTAGATTCTCTGGAGTCCCTCTTGGTACTGCCACATCCAGTGGCTAGAGTTAGAAAAGACTATCATCCCTAGAATTCAGACACCTCAGGAATGAAGGTTGAGGCCATGTCCCCAGGCAAAGAAGTCTAGCCCACTGAACAACGGGCTGGGAGCAAAGACTACACGGAATGGATAGTAGAGGAAGGAAGTTATGAAAACCAACTTTGAGTTGTGAACAATAGCAAAACTGAGGACTGTGGTAGCTACTCATATACCTCTATTTATATAGGTATATGAGTGTCTACCTATCAATCAAGTATCTCTATACATAGGAGTAGCTCGCTCTCTCTGTACATATATATACACATAATTTTTTTTTTTTTTGAGACAGAGTCTTGCTCTGTCACCCAGGCTGGAGTGCAGTGGAGTGGTCACCGCTCACTGCAGCTTCACTTCCCCAGGCTTAGGTGATCCTCCCATCTCAGCCTCCTGAGTAGCTGGCAAAACAGGCACATGCCACCATGCCTGGCAAATTTTTTTGTATTTTTTGTAGAGATAGGGTTTTCCTATATTGCCCAGGCTGGTCTCAAACTACCAGGCTCAAGAGATCCGCCTGCCTCAGCCTCTCAAAGTGCCGGGATTACAGGCCTGAGCCACTGTGCCTTTGCCTTTTTTTTTTTTTTTTTTCTTAACATATATTAACTACCTTCCTTTTTATTCCTTTCCCCTGGACCCTAATATTTTATACAATGGTTTTTGGTCATGATTTACTTGAATTTAGCCCATAGGTTGTAGGACATCAAGACTGGGTTGTGACTGCGCTAAAGAAAACAAACATTACCTATAGATAGATACAGTGTTGGTCTCCCTGTGGGGAGAGGACAAGTGCATTGGAATGTTACTGAGGATCTGTTGTTGTTTACTGCTGTTACCTAGAAGCTTAAATTTAGAGAAAAGAATGTATATGAACACTCAGCCAAAGATGTTGTCTGCAGTGGACAAGGTGGGTTAGTGCTCAACAGCCATTCTGACACATTTGGTGTGTCTTCCACTACTGCAGAGGTGGAACAGCACACACTCCCTTTCACACTTCTTTGAAGCAAGGTTCTGAATATAATTTAGGTTCTCACGATGCGCCAGCTTGGTTCCAGCTTCACTTCTGCCGCTTTTGCTATTTCTACTGGCAAGCTTGGTCGAGGAGTCATTGAGTGTTTCTTCAATAGAGTTAACAAATGTCCCAGTGTGCAGTCACTAGCCTTGTAGGTATCCAAAGAAATCACAGGGCATCCATTTCACCAGTGTAGATTTCATGAGGGTGTCGTGACACTGGTGCTCGCAGCTGTAGGATCATAGGGCCTCCCTAATGGTAGTGGTTTCCTAATGGTGGTGGATTTCTGATCATGACTGTGGCAGTATGGCTCCCAAGCTAGCAACTGTAGTGGCAGCTTCACAATGTGGCAGGCAGTTTCCTGTTACACAAAGGCCCTGATCTGGTTCCATGTGGTGGTTTAGAAAGTCATTTTCAAAGTCAACTTACAAGGGTTTCCTCAACCCTAAAAACAATCCAGAAAGCCATTTATCATCCTATAACAAATTTCCTTCTGCATAAACTCCCTAGAGTAGTGATATGGTTTGGCTGTGTCCTCACCCAAATCTTATCTTGACTTGTAGCTCCCACAATGGGATGGACCCAGTGGGAGGTAACTGAATCATGGGGGCGGGTCTTTCCCGTGCTGTTCTCATGATACCGAGTAAGTCTCACGAGATCTGATGGTTTTATAAGGGGGAGTTTACCTGCACACGCTCTCTTCTTTGCCTGCTGCCATCCATGTAGGACGTGATTTGCTCCTTCTTGCCTTCCACCATGATTGTGAGGTCTCCTCCCCAGCCATGTGGAACTGTGAGTCCATAAAACTTTTTCCTGTATAAATTACCCAGTTTTGGTTATGTCTTTATTAACAGCGTGAAAATAAATTAATATGAGTAGATTCTGACCTCTGCCAGGAAACCCTAATTCATTAAAAAGATCTTCCCACCTAGGTCTAAGTCTTTGGAATTCATCAGAATTCTCCCTTTTAAAATATTTTTCCATATGGCAGGTTCACAGTCTTACATGTATTTAAACACCTTATCTCTCATGGCTTTGTCTGACTATGTCATGACTAATTTTATGAAAATTATTCTACTGTCAGCTCTGACTATTTTTCATTCCACTTTATCATCTTAGGTGCCTAATAACCTATGCTATGCATGAGCTTCCCGGGATGCCCATGGACACTTCCTTCTAGCTGCTGGCCTGTGCTCTGAACTGTTCCCTTCTCCTTGCATCCCTCTCCTCCTTGGTCAGAATCCTGTTCCTCTGTGGACAGTTTAATCTAACAAACGAATTTAGGCTGAGGTAAGTGGGGGACCATAAATATAATATTCTAATATTGATAATAATAATAATCATAGCCACTGTTGGTATTTTTTGTTTACTGTGTGCCACGTACTTTTCAAGAATTGTCTCATTTACCTCTTAAAAATACCCAAACTTAACAAGTTAAGTCCTGTCATCCCCATTTTACAGATGAGGAGCCTGGGGCCTAGAGAAGTTAAAAAAACATGATCAAAGTCTTAAAGCTAGTAAGTGTTAGAAGCAGACTCAAATCCCTGGTTGAGTTCAGAGCCTATTCTCTTAACTACCGCATACTATTTCCTCTTCAAATGCAAAGGAGTGCTTTGAGAATGTTAGGTGGCCTTGTAACCTGATGGGAAAAAATTATTTTAGGATTTTAGGATTATGGAGTCTTCTACCAACAGAAGCATTTGTATTTTACTGAGATCAGGAGAGCTAAATATAAGACAGTAGGAGCTAAACAAGAAGATTCCATATTTTGTGGGAACACAACCATTTCTGTGGTAACAAGAAAAGCATTTGGGCTTATTTCATTGTATATAAGGAATGAAACTCGGAAACATAAATATTTCAAGAAGGGGAAAGGCATATAGGTAAATGAGCAAAAGTAGAGAGATCTGGGAAAATAGAGAAAGGTTATTCTTATGATAAAAATATTTCATTAAAGAGTCCATATTATGATAAGCTTCTAAAAGATTAAAGTGGTATAGATAAAGCAGTAAATCGAGTTTAATGCAGGATTAGATAAGAGGCTGATAGTCTGTAATAACGATAAGATGCTTAAAGCTTAAGGTCACTGATTATTTGAAAAAGAGGAAAAGGTGAGCATGGAAAATGGATCTGGTGTTTGATAAATATTAGGTTCCCGAGGTAACAATAACCATAAATGATAAGGCAGAAACTTTGCGATCCTGGCACCTAACTGGAACGGCTGTATGGAGATCATTTCCACATTAGGAAATTATGTGGAAAATCTAGTGAGGTTGTCAACATTCCAATATTATTAATAAAGGCATGCATAAATCCTATGGGCTTCTCTGGTGTCTACTTAACTTTCCAAAGTGGTCAATGAAGTATAGGGAGTGAAGGTTGGGCTAACTCATGTGTGTAACTAAACCTCTGTCTAGAGAGATCAACCAGTTAAATAGCTGATCTGGGCAATTCTATTTGCAGACACTTATGGACCCTTACCAATATTCTGTGGTCAAGTTGTTCTGGGCTCAATATGACAATAACCTCCATGGAAAGAACTTTAGGATAATGAATCATCAGAGAGGCTATGAAAGTTTCCAAATAAAAATTCACGTATGCAAATGCCCTTATTTTATTGTAAAATTCACTTTTATTGTTGTTGCTATTATAACATTAAAAAAAATTTTTTGACACAGGGTCTTGCCGTGTTGTCCAGGCTGGAGTCTAGTGGGATGATCACAGCTCACTACAGCCTCAACTTCCTGGGCGCAATTGATTCTCCCACCTCAGCCTCCCAGGTAGCTGGGACTACAGGCACATGCCACAACACCCGGCTAATTTTTGTGTTTTTTTGTAGAGATGGGGTTTCACCATGTTGTCTAGGCTGCTCTCCAACCCCTTGGCTTCAGCAATCTGCCTACGTCAGCCTCCCAAAATGCTGGGATTACAGGTATGAGCCATTGTGCCCATACATTTGGTACATTTTAACTGCCAAATGTAAAGCAAATTAATTTAATGATTTGCCCTTTGCCCAAAAAGTCATTAGGTATACATAGTTTCATCTTTTTGTTTTTCCTCCATAGTGCTAAATATAAAACTGTTCTGTTCAGACTTTTGGTTTAGCTTTCTGAATTTATCCTCTACTCTCCACCATGCAAATTAAAGGTTCTGTTTTGATTCTGGGAAAAAATGATCTAAGATTAAGAGGACATTGTGTATATGTGTGTGTGTATATAAATTAATTTTATATGATCACTTGTCCAAGCACAACCACATTTTCAAACTAAAAAGCGTGTCACAGTGGTTTTAGAAGAAATTAAATAATCTGGCAAGATGAAGAATGAAAAAGTTCCAAGTGAATGATCCTCTGGAGTGCAAAAAGGTTAGCTGTGAATATGCTTTTGAAATATACTACGGAGGATTCTCATCCTAAGATTATGGTCGTTCATGCCTCTAGGTTTAAGTGTTGCTCAATCAGCAAGGTGCTCAATTCACAGTGATTGCTGTGCATTTCCTTGTTGATCAAGAAAATGCATAATCTCAGCCCAGACACATTTACCAGCACATTTACCATAAAAATGAATATAAGAAATAGGATTTTGATTTAAATTTTCCAGTTGCAGCAGATCAAGAAAAATATATGCAGGAGAGGATTCCATTTGAAAAGCTCTGATTCAAATAAGTCCAAAGAGAATGCATCTCTATATACCTAATGTTGTCTTCGAATTAGATAGTAAGCTTTTCTAGCTCAGAGCCCTTGTCAATTTGATTAAACTCACAAACATGTGACTGACTCCGCCTCTGTTAAAAACACTCAAGCCAGAGAACGACTGAGAAGCGTGTGGCTTTGTCTTTGTGAGTGGGTCTTTTGGCCAAGCGATCATTACACTAGCTAAAAGGGTGTACGGTTAAATTTAATACCCCACAACTGAATTCTCCAATCGCAGTTCACTGCAAAAAGTGATTTAAACAATGCGAATTTGAGTCCAGAATCTAGAACACCCTTCCAGGCACGGAGGTTTTCCGTTTAAAATGGCCCTCGGGAAATACACCGATTTTCAACGTCGTTTTAAAAAGGCAGCTTTTGGAAGCTGCTGTCTCTTGCATATTCTCTTTCCAAGATTAAAGAACCTTCAGGTGACAACACCTAGGGTAAAAGGACGGGACATCAGGCCGCAGACGTGCGTGTGCGTGTGTGCACGCGCGTGCAGTCTCGCCTAGGTGTGGAAAAAAGGTTCGGAGATTCCAAAATCAAAAAAATTCTCTCGGCCTACCCCCGGCCCCGAAGACCAACTCAGACCCCACCAGACAAACTGGAAAGTCTCCAAGCCCTCAGCCAGCCCGCCTCAGTCGGCGGGGGAGTGAGTGGAGCCGACCGGCCTTACGGCCCTGCCACGTTTGGGGGCGACTCGGTTTCTCCACGGATAACCCCGGGCGCGAGGTGTGGTTCATGCCGGAGTGGGAGCTGGACAGGGACGCTACCCGGCCGCCCACTCGGGGCCCCTGGCCCGCGTTTCCCGCA
>NW_012116265.1:3873047-3887597 GCF_000951035.1 Colobus angolensis palliatus | reverse complement strand
TAGGAAACCGGAGGCGGGCCGCCTCCGCGGCGCGGTCTCTCGGCTTCCACCCTTCACCTACTTCCCCTGCGGGGCCGGGGTGGGGGAGGGTCGGGGGAGGCCATCGGGAAGCCACGTGGTGGCCCGGGGCTCCTTTGCCGTCGCGCCGTCCCTTCCGGGTCGAGATGACGGCCTTTTTCCCCCTTGGCGTACAAGCATTGAGTCCCGCGCCCTGGGAGGGAGACAGCGCTCAGCAAATTTAGATGAAGGCAGCACTTCAACATGGGCTGTCTATCCTCATCCCCTGCTGGCTCTTATTAGGACAGTAAAGTCCCCAAACTCCACTGAGGGCTCTTCACCCACTCTTCTTCCCCGTCCAAAGGAACCATCTCTTGAACTTCACGAAATCCAGGAGCAATGCTAAGCCTTTTGTATACATCACTGAAAATAGTCCTGTGAGGTGGGAGCTGGGAACTTCATTTTAACGGGAATAAAATGTGGCCTACAGCTGGTTGGGGTGGAGCCAGGACTTGAGGTCCAGTTGTGCTTATTAACTTCAAGGTCTCCGCCTTTTTATAATGCTCAAGTTCATCCTCTCAGCTGCCTCTTGGCTAGCTCAGCATCTCCCTTTGCTGTCCAAACACCCACACCAGCCAGGACACACTGTCTGGAACATGGTCTGACAAGGGGATTAAAAACTTGAAATCAAGGTTGTCCAAAAAATCTGGGGCATACGGTTTATGTTGATGTATCATTGATAATTTACAGATGTCCCACTCTGTAATGCACTACCAGAATAACCACTTATGATCATCAAATTCTTAGGAAATAAAATCCAAACCAAAGAAAATTGACTCATGGTAGGTACTCTATTCTGGGATTTAACATTTTTTTTTCTCTTGTAAACCATAGCTGTTCACTAAGAGATTTCTTTCTTTCTTTCTTTTTCCTTTTCTTCTTTATTTCCTTGTCACTGACTTGAAGCTCAAGAGTGTATTTTCTACTAGGAAACTGTCTTGGGTTGCCAAGGATTTGTGTGCAAACAATTTATTAAGGAAGTGCTTCCAGGAGAAACTAGAAAGGGAAGCAGAATAGGAAAGAAGCAGCCAAGCAAGGGAGCAATTTAAGGTGAAGTTCCAGCCCCAGCGAGATCCCCAGCTAGTTCTGGAGCATAAATTAGAATTTATCCTAACTCGAAGCAAGGGAGCTGGGGTTTTCATAACCTGCACCAATTAGTCACTGGCTATAGTCTTTCCTGGAAAGGGTCGGGGGACAAAAATACCTAGCACTTCTGGTTCTGGGGTGAGTCTGGATGAGTCTAGGCACTTAATTTAAATGCGTTAAGTGAGTCTAGGCACTTAATACCTCTTCTGCAATGAAGTGGCTCCTGTAGATTAAGGGAAGGAAGTTCTCTGAATGAAGTTAGGGGTATGAACCTTTAGGACTAAACCACTTAGAAGCTGGGGGCCAGGGGCAATGAACTGGAAGGGGGGATATGAAGGGATCTGGGCAGAGCACCAACAACACCCATGACAGTCCACCCCTTGCACTACTTAGATCCACACATGCATTAGTTCGTTCTCAGGCTGCTATAAAGAAATACCTGAGGCTACAAAATTTATAAAGAAAAGAGGTTTAATTGGCTCATGGTTCTGCAGGCTGTACAGGAAGCATGGTGGCTTCTGCTTAGCTTCTGGGGAGATTTCAAGCAACTTTCAATTATGGTGGGAAGTGAAAGAGAAGCAGGTATATCCTACATGGCCAGGGCAGGACCAAGGAAGAGAAGGGGAGATGCTACACACTTTTAAGCAACCAGATCTCACCATAACTCATTCATGAGAACAGCACCAAAGGGGAAATCCATCCCCATGATCCAGTTACCTCCCACCAGGCCCCCACCTCCAACACTGGGGATTACAAATCCACATGAGATCTGGGTGTGGACACAAATCCAAACCATATCAACATGCTTCTCACGTCACTTTCACTTCATCATGTCACAGCTTATTCAAAATTCTAATTGGTTACAGATCTAGTAGGACAGACCATAGATAGTCCTTGTTGCTGCAGCTGTTCCTAAGACAATAACGTATTCATTCATCATCTCTATTAGTTCCCTCTCATGGTGCTAACCTGAGACTGGGTAATTTATGAAGAGGTTTAATTGACTCACAGTTCAGCATGGCTGGGGAGGCCGCAGGAAACTTACAATCATGGTGGAAGGGGAAGCAAAGAAATCCTTCTTCACATGACCGCTGGAAGGAGAAGAATGAGAGCTGAGTGAAGGGACAGGCCCCTTATAAAATCATCAGATCTCATGAGAACTCACTCACTATCACTTGAATAGCATGGGGGGAACCACCCCCATGATTCAGTTACCTCCCATGGGGTCCCTCCCATGATACTTGGGGATTATGGGAATTACTATTCAAGATGAGATTTGGGTGGGGACACAGTCAAATTATACCATCATCTTTCTTCCCTATCATCCATTCTAGATTCTCCTCAACCTCAACTAGCACCCTCCACCCGCCCCCCCCCCCCTTTTTTTTAGATGGAATCTTGCTCTGTTGCCAGGCTGGAGTGCAGTGGAGCAATTTTGGCTCACTGCAACCTCTCCCTCCTGGGTTCAAGTAATTCTCCTCCCTCAGCCTCCCAAGTAGCTGGGACTACAGGCGTGCACCACCACGCCCAGCTAATTTTTTTTTGTATCTTTAGTAGAGATGGGGTTTCACCATGCTGGCCAGGATGGTCTCTATCTCCTGCCCCTGTGATCCACCTGCCTCGTCCTCCCAAAGTGCTACGATTACAGGCATGAGCAACCGTGCCTGGTCTTCAACTAGCCCTGCTGCCAGTGTAGGTGGCTTGCCCAATAAAGTGACCCAAAACTTCATCTTTGAGGGATCTGAACTCTGTACTACCATGTCTTTATTAGGCAATGGTTTTTGAGTGGAAAAATATTCCTCCTTGCCCCATTATATAGCAGCAGCCCTACCTCCTTATAATAATGGTCAGTTACACCTACGCTTTTTTTCCCCCCTTCGTGGAGTCCAAAATAGGACAGTAGCTGTAGTTTTGTTTAGTGGGACTCTTCTTATGTCCACTGGTGCAAAGCATTTTCCCTTCGGGAACTAGAACCTCTAGACCCAATGCTCTACAATTGTGAGGACAGGAAGCATACATTCCCCTAAGAAGGTCTCTGGGAGTGAAGGTGAGCCAGGCTACTCGTATTTCCACCCTTTGCTTCCAAGACTCATGCACTCAACTCACTAGAGATGCAATATAGTATAATGGTTATTGGTTTAAGTCACATACTGCATCCTGAAGCAGAGTGCCCCAACCTCACAGAGTATCATTTCTAAGTTAGTGCTTAGCTATGCCTTCAAAAAATGGTTATGATATTATCAGGATAGATGTTTCTGAATGGTGTGATATGTTGTGGGACCAGTGGATCTCGCAGGTATGTGACTACCGACGTACTTCCTTTACCAAAAAGCGAGGAAAAAAATGCTTTGTGGATTCTGTTAGTAAATCAGATATTCTGAGTCCTATATTAGTAGATCTTGTCAAAGCACTGCAAGCAGGAAGGGCAAATCCATACACAGAATTTGTACCAATCCCAGTCAGAACAAAATGATGTCCATTCTTTCCAGGATGAAAGAAGTCCTACTTAATTAACTTGCCACTAAGTCTCTGGTTGGTGTTCTCAAGGAATGGTCCTATACTGGGCACTCAAAGAGTCAGTCTATGTTGTTGATAGATCAGACTTTTTCGGGGGAGAGAGGAACAAAAAAAAGTCTGTCTTGCTCTGTCACCCATGCTGGAGTGCAGTGGTGCCATCTTGGCTCACTGCAACCTCTGCCTCCTGGGCTTAAGTGATCCTCATGCCTCAGGTTTCAGAGTGGCTGGGATTACAGGTGCGCACCACCATGCCTGGCTAATTTTTGTATTTTTAGTAGAGACAGGGTTTTGCCATGTTGACCAGGCTGGTTTCAAACTCTTGGCCTCAAGCAATCTGCCTGCCTTGGCCTCCCAAAGTGCTGGGATTACAGGCATGAGCCACTGCACCTGGCCAGATCAGACATTTAGCAGTGGCAGTGGCTACGTTAGCTATGGTGAGAAGAAGTTCATGCTTTTGGACTCATGCATAGCCTCTATTTCTGTCACCATAGATACTACATTCATGAACCTATTAGGCAAGAACTAGGGTAGCAGCTAAAGACAAAGGCTGGCTGATACCTTCTGGATTAGTCATCATGTTTACCTGGTCACTTAATGCCGCTTCTGCAGTGAATGCTCTCTGGTAGGCATTAATGTGTGATGCAACAATCTGCATCCCCATTGTGCCCACTCCTTTAGGTCTTCTTCCCCCAAAACTCCTTGCCTCCATTTTCTTATTGTGCACCTTCCAGACCCAAGACCAACCAGTGGAGTCATTTGCTACTGGTATATTAGTCCATTCTCACAGTGCTATAAAGAACTACCTGAGACTGGGTAATTTATACAGTAAAGAGGCTTAATTGACTCACAGTTCTGCAGGTTGTACAGAAGGCCTCAGGAAACTTACAATCATGGTGGAAAGGTGAACGGGATGCCAGCACACCTTACATGGTGGGAACAGGAGTGGGGAGAGAGCAAAGTGGGAGGTGCTACACACTTTCAAACCACCAGATCTCATGAGAACTCTTACCATGAGACAGCACTAGGGGGATGGTGCTAAACCATTAGAAACCCACTCCCGTGATCCAGTCACCTCCCACCGGGTCTCACCTCCAACCCTGGGGATCACAATTCAACGTGAGATTTGTGTGGGGACACAGCCAGACCATATCAACTGGGAAGTCCAAGATCAGCCCCAAGGTGCTGGCAGATTCAGCACCTGAACCTGAGGGCCTGCTTTATAGGCAGCCATCTTCTCACTGTTACCTCACATGTTGGAAAAGACTAGCTAACTCTCTGGGGCTTCTTTTATAAGGGCATTAATCCTAGTCATAAAGGGGAGCCCTCATAACCTAAGCACCTCCCATCTTGGGACTGGGATGTCAACCTGTGAATTTTGCGGGGCACACAAACATTGAGTCTATAGCACCAAGCAAGGTTGTGAATTAAAGTGAGGTTCCAGCCTCAACCTGACCCCTTAGGAGCTTTTGAGAATAAATTACCAAGGAGTCTGTCCTACCTGAAAGCAAGGGGGCTAGGCTTTTATACTGCCACACCAGTAAGGAGTATATAGGCCACCATGGGGGTTTGCGAGTTCCCAGACATTTTTGGTTCTGGAAGCATCTGAGTGAAGAGGTTCCAGGGTACCAAAAGGAGTCCTCTGAAGAGAATTGCAGATATGAACTCTTGGGAGTAAAACCTGTAGAAACTGGGGGATGGGTACACTGAGCCAGTTAGGGGGAGACTTTAGGGGATCCAGACAGAGTACCATAACTACTAAAGAAGCTAAGATTAATATATAGGTAACTGACATAGAGCTTCTTGCAACTGACAAAATGGTAAACTAACCTGGGTTTCTGGCTTCCCGCTCCTCCCCAGAATCTAGCTCTGAGGAAACCACTGGGGGAGACATAAAGACGTTGGGTCCCCTTGTGTGGGTTGGTGAGGGCACAGTGCATGACAGCTCTGAGCATCAGAGAAACAGTTGCAATGGAAAGATTCTAAGTAGCCCATTACCTGCTGTGTCTGGGTTATAGAAGACTGTGACTTCCATGTTGCTAGTAGACTCCCTCTATTGTGTTGTTGGGTTGCATGCTTTGATATAGCAAGCAGCTTTACCAAAGCATGCAACCCCAGAACACAGTGCTGCAGAGTCCCACATGGCAAGGCGATGCAGGAGGCCTCTAGTCAACAGCCTGCAAGGAACTGTGCCCCTCAGCCCAACAACTCTCAGGAAACTGAATTCTGTCAACATGTGTTGGGAAGAGGATCCTTTTCTGGGTGAGCCTTCAAATGACAACACAGTCCTGATCAATAACTTGAGTGTGGCCCGTGAGAGACCCTGAAGCAGAAGATCTAACTAAATCATGCTCAGATCTGTGATCCATAGGAACTGTAAGATAATACCTGTATGTTGTTTCAAGCCACTAAGTTGTGGCAATTTGTTAAATAGCAATAGACAGCGAATACAAGCTTTCTGCAGCTGGTCTTTAGGCTTGAGCATACCTACCCTGTGTATGGTTATCAGTGTACAGGTCTTACCTACCTGCTAGAATATAATGCCCAACTTTGGATCTCCCTGCAGCAGCTAGGGTCTTGCCCTGCACATTGGAAACACAGAGTAAAAGATTCCTTTGCAGAAACTCCATGCCTAAATACCAGGCATTTATAATAATAATAACAAGAAATGATTTACTTACTTGCTATCTGCCAGATATTGTTCTAGGTCATTTAAAATCTTAATTAATTAATCAAAAAAAAATTTTTTTTAAGATAGGGTCTTGCTCTTTTTAAAGGTAGGGCCAGGCTAGAGTGCACAATCATAGCTTACTGTAACCTCAAACTCCTGGGCTCAAGTGATCTTCCTGCCCAACCTGCCGAGTAGCTAGGACTACAGGCATGTACCAAACACTGGGCTAAATTTTTAATTTTTAATTATTTTGTAGAGATGGGTCTCGCTATATTGCCCAGGTTGGTTTCAAACAGTTCTCCTGCCTCAGCCTCCCAAAGTGCTGGGATTGCAGGCATGAGTCACTGCATCCAGCCAAATTTTCACATTATTTAATCCTCACAGCCATCATATTAAGTAGGTTCTATTAGGACTTCCATTTCTTTCTTTCTCTGTTTTTTTTTTTTTTTTTTTTTTTTTGAGACAGGGTCTCACTCTGCCACCCAGGCTGGAGTGCAGTGGTGCGATCTCGGCTCACTGCAACTTCCGCCTCCTGGGCTCAAGTGATCCTCCCGCCTCAGCCCCACAAGTTGCTGGGAGTACAGGCGTGATCCAACACACCCAGCTAACTTTTGTATTTGTTGGTGAGACACAGTTTCACTATGTTGGCCAGGCTGGTCTCAAACTTCTGAACTCAAGCGATCCATCCACCTCGGCCTCCCAAAGTGCTAGGACTACAGGCATGAGCCATCGTGCCCAGTCAGGACTTCCATTTTTATGAGAAACACGATGCTTACAGCCAACAAAGAACTCGCTAAAGTCTGACACTGCCACTGACTGAGCCGGGACAGTCGGTCTGAAACCTGGACAGCCCAGTTTCAGAGTCTGTGTCACCTGTTAGAATTGAGAAGAGATGGCGATCAGAACCACATAAAGATTGTCATTTTCTGAAGCACCATTAAAAATTCCAACTCCTCAGTGTCAGCTGTTGGAGGGCAGGATTGTACCTTGTTTGACATGAAATCCCACCATTAATATTCAAAACACAGAAGTAGTAGGAGCCTTTAAAAATCGGTTGAATTAGTGAATAATGAATGAATGAATGTGACGCCTTGAGTAGGATGTGGGGTGGGAAGAAAAGGAACATAGAGAATGTTCTATTTCTAGATATTACAGTAGCAGAATCACATGGCTCATTCCAACATGTTTCTGTACAGTTGTTATCAATATTAGCTCTCCCAGTACTTATCTGATAGCATGAGTCGGAAATATAGTGCATTTTTCTTGATTTGAAATTGAGAGCAGAAATAATGCATAAGAGGTAAGTGAAGTGGAAGGCGGTTATTGTCCCTAACAAATGTGTCTATTTCTTACTGGTCTATACACATGTGCACACACCGAGAGCCCTGGATAGATCTAATTCTGCATTCATGCTAGTCTATTGCCTGCAGGGATAAGTGAGGTTATATAATGGGCTGGTTCAAAGAATGTGCTTGCTTGTATATGCAAATATCTGTCTAAATTGCTTAAAAATAACAAGTTTCTTAACACCCTAAACTGGTGGAATTTGGTTTGAAATGTTTAGACATTACCCCTCATTAGGCCTGCCTACTACAAATATATGAAATGAAAAATGGCTCCTTTCAATGCTGAGTTCCTTAGCCACACGACAGTTTTAGAGTAAAGGAAGAAGTTTAAGTCTTTTCTTATATTTCATTCATATTTTAAGTACTTGGGTCAGGATAATAATTTTATCTGTTAACAATTTTTGGCTGGGCACTATGGCTCACGCCTGTAATCTCAACACTTTGGGAGGCCAAGGTGGGTGGATCACCTGATGTCAGGAGTTTGAAACCAACCTAACCAACATGGTGAAACCCCGTTTTTACTGAAAATGCAAAAAATTAGCTGGATGTGGTGGTGTGCACCTATAATCCCAGCTATTCAGGAGGCTGAGGCATGAGAATCACTTGAACCCAGGAGGTGGAGGTTGCAGCAAGCGGAGATTATGCCACTGCACTCCAGCCTGGGTGACAGAGTGAGACTCTGTCTCAAAAAAACAAAAAATAAAGAACAAAAAAAATTTGATGATTAGGCTGCTTTGGTTATTTAATACAGACACAAAATGTATGGTAGAGTTTCACTAACTATGTTGTCATCATCTACTTAGTAGAAGTAGACTCTGCTGTTTTTATTTATTTATTTATTTTATTTTATTTTTTTGAGACAGGGTCTCACTCTGTCGCCTAGGCTGGAGTACAACGGCGTGAGCTCAGCTCACTGCAACCTCTGCCTCCGGATTCAAGCAATTCTCCTGCCTCAGCCTCCCAAGTCGCTGGGATTTACAGGCACACACCACCATGCCCGGCTAATTTTTGTATTTTTAGTAGAGATGAGGTTTCATCATGTTGGCCAGGCGGGTGTTGAACTCCTGACCTTAGGTGATCCACCCGCCTTGGCTTCCCAGACTCTGCTGTTTTTGGTGGAGCTTTCTGCTCTCTAGGAAAACTAGGTGCAGCTAACTGACCTGCATTTTCTTGGGCTCTCTTTTGCCTTTCTCTTTTCTTTGATTGCCATCCTGACTGTGACACACAAAGCTGGTCACATCGAGCCCTGGTTCACACCTTTGACTGACTCTCCTGGTCTCCTCAAAATAAAGGGTATAGTCCTTGGCCTGGCCTTCCCGGCCTTTATCATCCAGCCTCTACTCCTATCACTGACTTCATCTGTCAAAAGTTTCTCCCACTCTCCAGCCTCCATCTTTCTTCTCTCTCCTCCATTTTCAGTTTCTCAAATTTTCTATAATTTCCAAAGTCTTTAGGCCTTTGCACACATGATTCCCTCTGTCTTGTTCACCTTTCTTGCCCACTCCCTGGGTCTTGACTGACTCCTGGGCTTCCTGCCAAGATGTCAGCACTGTTGAAGCACTCCCTCAGCTGAGGTGGGGTGCTGCATTAGTCTGTTTTCACACTGCTGATACAGACATACTTGAGACTGGGCAATTTACAGAAGAAAGAAGTTTAATGGACTCACAGTTCCATGCAGCTGGGGAGGCCTCACAATCATGGTGGCAGGTGAAAGGCACATCTCACATGGAGGCAGACAAGAGAAGAGAATGAAAGCCAAATGAAAGGGGTTTCTCCTTATAAAACTATCAGATCTCACAGACTTACTCACTACCACAGGAACAGTATGGGGTAACCACCCCCATGATTCAATTATCTCCCACAGGGTCCCTCCCACAACATGTGGGAATTATGGGAGATACAATTCAAGATGAGATTTGGGGACACAGCCAAACCATATCACGTGCCCTCCTCAGGGCTCCTGTGGATCTGAGAAGACCCCCTGCTGAGGGTCCACTTCATTAACATTGTCCAACTCCCTGTTGGCCCATGAGCTCCTAGAGGGCTGGGACCCTGTACTGTTTGCTTCAGTACCCTGCACAGGTGCCTGGGTCATGGAATAAATTTTAAAAACATAAAAGGAAAAAAATCTGTTAATGAATGTCCTCATTACTCTCCTGTAACCTTCATTTTCCCCTCTTTGGGGGGATCTAAACTGCATTTAGTACAGTTAGTCGAGTTTGTAAATTTCATTCCAATTGAATGACAGTTTCAGTAAAATAAAAGCTGTTAGCACAATAGAAAATTTTTTTGAAAGCAAAATTAAATTAACTTTGGAAATTTCAATCACATGAAATTAATTTCTATAATTTAAAGCATAAATTTGAAAAACAGCTTCTCAAATCTTGGACTCAAGCACTGCTTCTAAATCAATCTATTTTCAATGCTTGCAGACCCCCATCGCTGTATGAGAATATGGCCACAAAGGCGATGCTGCCTCTCACCCTCCCTCGCAACTTTTCTTAGAAAGCGTGACATGCATTTTTTTTCTGCTGGCATTATAATGAAAGGAAGGGTAAATATAGTAAGATTTTGCTTCATGTAGTGCTATAGGACATAAAAATAGAGAGGAAGGTCTAAAGAACTGCCCTAAAATATAGTGTTTATGAACCAAATTGATCTTTATTTAGAACAGAATTCTCTCTGTGCAGTGCACACTGTTGCCTTTGGTATCTCCCCTGGTATTATTGGCAGTAATAACAGTCTCACCAAAGAGAAGGGATGTAACTTTGATAATTTAGGAGTGTTCTCAATCAGGCCTCAATGCCCTGCTAGATGGAATTGTCTTTAAAACTGGTGCTGGAAGTTGATAAAATCAAGGCTTTATTTTTACCATAAAGGTTCTGATGGGCCTTGTTCTAAACTCTTTGTAAACTATAAATCACTGTTAGAATTTTGTTTAGAGTCTGAAACTGCCTTTATCGGTTTGAATTTTTAGAGCTGGGGGCTGAATTTCCTGTTGGTGTACATCATGTAGCTCTTATTCTAGGAAATACTCCAGTGACATTCTTGTTCAGTAAAGTGGAGTAGGCCTGACCCTATTTATCAAGACTGACTTCTTAGGTTTACTGAAAAGACATTCAGTGGCTCACCAGGCAAGTCAAGAAATGAGAACACCACCAAAAGAGAGCATAAGATAAAGGGGGTGTCTCAGTCTGTTTGGGCTGACTGATACCATAGACTGGGTAATTTGTAAACAACAGAAATTTACTGCCGACAGTTCTGGAGGCTGGGAAGTCCAAGGTCAAGGCAGCAGTAGATCTGGTTTCTTGTGAGGGCTCATGCCTCATAGACGGCACCTTCTGTGTGTCCACACATGGTGGAAGGGACAAACAAGCTCCCCAGGCCTCGATTGTAAGGGCATTATTCCCATTCATGAGGGCAGTATCCTGTGGGGCTTAGGTTTCCGTGTGAATTTTGGAGGGACACAAAAATTCAGACCATAGCAGAGGATGTATTCACTTCTTAGGGCTGCCATAACACAATGCCATAAGCTTGGTGGTTTACAAAAACAGGTACCTATTCTCTCACAGTTCTGGAGGCCAGAAGTCCAGAATCAAGGTGTTGGCAGGATTGGTTCCTTCTGGTGGCTATGAGGAAGAATCCATTCCACATCTCTTTTCTAGCTTCTGGTGGTTGTCAGCGATCGTTGGTGTCCTTTGGCTTATAGAAGCATGACTCTAATCTCTGCCTCCATCATCACAGGCCCTCCCACTTTGTATCTTCGAGTCTGTGTCCCTCATCTCCCTCTCCTTTCTCTTAGAAGGAACCCAGTCATTGAATTTAGGTCCACCCTAAATCCAGGATGACTTTATTTAAAGATCTTTAATTACATCTGCAAGGGCCCTATTTTTTTTTAAGTTCTGGGGTACAAGTGCAGGACATGCAGGTTTGTTACATAGGTAAACATGTGCCATGGTAGTTTGCTGCACCTGTCAATCCATCATCTAGGTATTACGCCCCACATGCATTAGCTATTTATCCTGATGTTCTCCCTCCCCCCAACCCCATGATGGGCCCTCGTGTGTGTTGTTCTCCTTTCTATGTCCATGTGTTCTCGTTGTTTAGCTCCCACTTATGAGTGAGAACATGTGGCATTTGGTTTTCTGTTCCTGTGTTAGTTTGCTGAGGATAATGGCTTCCAGCTCCATCCATGTGCCTGCAAAGAACACGATCTCATTCCTTCCTTTTTATGGCTGTAGTATTCCACGGTATATATGTATCATATTTTCTTATGAGGTCACATTCACTGGTACCAGAGGCTATGACATGGACATATCTTTTTGGGGGACATAATTCAACCCATATTAGAGAAGGAAAATTCACCAAGGTAAAAAAAAAATCCTTGCTGCTTTGACCCTCTCAAGAGCCATCTATATTTTGACCTTCTGAATTTTCTCCTCCAACCACTGAGGCTAACCCCTGCCTCTTTTACACAGTGTTTACAATAAAACCAGAATATGAGATATCATTGTGAGGAGAGCTTGAAGACTGAAAAAGAGAAAAAATAACCAATAAGCAAGGAAGGAAGACTCGTCTTAAAATCCTAAAAGATCAAAATATAGAACTAGCGACATATAACATGATCTCATTTTTTGACAAAAAATAATTGCATATATGCTAAAAGGATATATGCCAAAAGTGCATAGGGATTCCCTGGGTTTTGGGAGTATAGAATCTTAAATTCCTTCTTTATGTGTATTTATATTCTATAACTTTATGTAATTTAAAAACATATTTTTAAACATAAGAACTAATTGTTTATTAAAAGATATGAAATCTGCTGGGCATGGTGACTGACATTTGTAATCCCAGTGATTCAGGAGGCTGACATGGGAGGATCGCTAGCAGCCAGGAGTTTGAGACCAGACTGGGCAACATAACAAGACACCATCTATAAAAAAAATTTAAAAACGTAGCTGGGCATGGTGGCATGCACCTGTAGTCCCAGCTATTTGGGAGGCCCAGGTGGGAGGATTGCTTGAGTCCAGGAGCTCGAGACTGCAGTGAGCTATAGTTGTACCACTGCACTCCAGCCCCGGCAACAGAGCGAGACTCTGTCTCAAAAAAAAAAGATAATGAGATTCTAGTATCTTAGTCCATTTAGGCTGCTATAACAAAATATCATAAACGGAGAGACTTTTAAACAAGGAAAACTTATCTCTCACAGTTCTGGAGGCTGGAAGTCCAGGATCAAGGCACCAGCAGATCTGACATCTGGTGAAAGCTCACTCTCTATTTCATAGATGACTTCTCTTGCTGTGGCCTCATGTGGTGGAAGGGGCAAGGCAGCTCCCTGGGGCCTCTTTGATAAGGGCACTCATCCCATTCATGAGTGCTCTGTCCTCACAATCTAACCTTCCTCCAACAGCCCCTCCTTTTAATGCCATCATGTTGTTGATTAGATTTCCAACATATGAGTTTTGGGAGGACACATTCAGACCATAGCACGCAAGATGGTAAAGGATTACTCACCTGGTCTGGTCTTTCCAAGAGGCAATTACTCTGAGTCAAGTAGAGAAGGTGGGACAGGAGTCACTTGGCACCTTTCCCTGAATCTCCCTTTACAACTTCCACACACCATATCCCGGTTTGGCCACTGTCTAGATGATCTTACTGAATTGTAGATGTGAGAGCTGGAAGAAACCTCACAGATCAACCTCCTTATTTTATAGACCATGAAAGAGAGCCCTAGAGAAGGTAACAGGCTCTCCCAAGGCCGCACGGACAGACATAGAGCTGAGACAAAACCCCAAGAATTGCGTTTCCCAAGTGGAACTTCTTCCATTAAATGCAGGCAGGTCCATGAACCAGTGAACTAACACAAATTATAATGCCCATTTCCAGTTCAACTTCTAATGAATACACCACATATCTGTGCCACTACTAGGTGTACAACATTTGTTAAGACTTATTTGTAAAACTATTACTAACTACCTGCACCCCATCCAGTCACTGGGTAATAAAGACAGTTAGGCACATCTTCAGGGTGCTACCTAGTTAACAAGAAACTAACCTAAATGTCCCAAGCCTGGCTAGGTCGTGAATACAAATGAGACCATTTTAATATAAAGACATAGCTCTCTGTGACTGGAGTTCCCAACTGCTGTCTTAGAATTTTAACACCCTTGCAAATCCCTGCCCTGGTTATTTTAGGGAGTCTCAGGTCATAGGGATGTAAAGGTTTGGGGTTTGCTAGTGGTGTCTCACAGACATTCAGCAGTAGCTCTGCTCATGGTCCTCCCAGGGCCTCATCTGGGAAGTCAATGGTCCAAAAACTATTTGAGGAGATATGTTTGTTAATTTTAGGTGTCAACATAGGTATGTCACAGTACTCAGATATTTGGTCAAACAATTCTAGATGTTTCTGTGAAGATTTTTTTAAAGGTAAGTTAACATTGAAATCGCCAGCTGTGGTAGATCACACCTGTAGTTCTAGCACTTTGGGAGGCCAAGGCAGGCAGATTGCTTGAGCTCACAAGTTCAAGACCAGCCTGGGTAACATGGTAACTCCCCATGTCTACCAAAAACAAAAAACAAAAATTAGCCAGGAGTGGTGGTACGTGCCTGTAGTCCCAGCTACTTGGGAGGCTGAGGTGGGAGAATGGTTTGAGCCCAGGAGATGGAGGTTGCTGTGAGCCGAGATCATACCACTACACTCTAGCCTGGGCAATAGAGCCAATCTTCTCTCAAAAACAAAACAAAAACAAAAACAAAAACAAAAACAAAACAAAACAAAAAAAAACCGAGACCAGATTAATATTGAAATCAGTAGACTTTGAGTAAAGCAGATGACCTTCCATAATGTGGGTGGGCCTCATCCAGTCAGTTGAAGTT
>NW_012116265.1:3862773-3872514 GCF_000951035.1 Colobus angolensis palliatus | reverse complement strand
TGTTAGCCAGGATGGTCTCGATCTCCTGACCTCGTGATCCGCCCGTCTTGGCCTCCCAAAGTGCTGGGATTATAGGCTTGAGCCACCGTGCCCGGCCTGAAGTTCTTAATAGAAAAAAAAGACTGACCTCCCTGGAGAAAGAGGGAATTCAGCCAGTAGACTCGGCCTTTGGACTCTAACTGCAGCACCTCTCTGGGTCTCTAACTTTGCTGGCCTACCCTACAGCCAGTCGCTGTAGTCATTTTAAGGGCTAATTCCTTAAAATCAATCAATCTCTCTCACATCTATACACTTTTTACTTTTTACTTTTTTTTTTTTTTTTTTTTTTAAGTAGAGACAGGGTTTTGATATTTGCCCATGATGATCTCAAACTCCAGGACTCAAGTGATCCTCTTGCCTGCCTCAGCCTCATAAAGTGCTGGGATTATAGGTGCAAGTCTCCATGCCTGGCCTACATACATCTCATTGGTTCTGTTTCTCTGGAAAACCCTGGCCAGTGTGGAAGACTTAACCATCACTGTTAGTGCCAACCTAGAGAACCCTGTTTCCTTGACAGTCTAGTCACCAAAACTTTGTGGCTTCTTCACAGCTGCCATCAGACCTGCTGTTCGTCCTGAGAAGGAAATGAGAGGACCACCATCCTCAATTCTGTGTCAAACTTGCTAGTTAGAGGTTGGGCTCAGTGGCTCACACCTGTAATCCCAGTACTTTGGGAGGCCAAGACAGGTGGATCACTTGAGGCCAGGAGTTTGAGACCAGCCTGGCCAAAATGGTGAAACCTTGCCTCTACTAAAAAAAACAAATACAAAAAGTAGCCAGGCATGGTGGCACATGCCTGTAATCCTAGCTACTCAGGAGGCTGAGGCACGAGAATTGCTTGAACCCAGGAGGCGGAGGTTGCAGTGAGCCAAGATCACACACCACTGCCCTCCAGCCTGGGTGACAGAGTGACTCTGTCTCAAAACAACAACAACAGCAACAAAATCTTGCTAGCTAGAGCCCTGAAGCAGCTAATAGATGATAAAAAACCATAATGCCTATGGAAAAAAGGACTCATAAATAACTTAAAGACATTTGTTACTAAAATAAAAGCACAAGGATAGCAAACTAAATAAACATATTACTAACTATATATAGATTGAAAATGAGTAATACATAGTACTGGATATTTTTCCATTTCCCAACTTTTACTACCTGAACAGTTTTCAGGATTTGCCTTCCCTATGGTTTCAAAAATAAGCTTGTAAATCATAGATAACACATACGCTAAATTTTTTTCCCTCTTTTTGGGGGGGGGAGGGGACAGTGTCTTGTTCTGTCACCCAGGTTGGAGTACAGTAGTTGCAATAACAGTTCACTGCAGCCTCCACCTCCCAGTCTCAAGCAATCCTCCCACCTCAGCCACCATAGTAGCTGGGACTACTGGCATGCACCACCATGCCCAGGTAAATTTTTGAATTTTTTTGTAGAGACGGGGTCTCCCTATGTTGCCCAGGCTGGTCTTGAACTCCTGGACTCAAGTGATCCACCCACCTCAGCCTCCCAAAGTGTTGGGATTACAGATGCGAGCTCCCGTGCCTGGCCCAGTTTTTTCTTCTATGTCTGATTCTTTATGTGCATATTGCATGTGCTTTCTACTTTTTGGAATGGAGTTGTTGGTTGTCTTGCCTCTCATTTTTCTACTGTGGTCCCAGAGGTGTGGAATAGCTTGAATAAAACAGTACCATCATCGCCTATTATGTGAGGAAGGCATTATTATCCTGATGGTGCAGAAATGGAAACTGAGGCTCAGAGATGTCAAATAATTCTCTTAGTGTCACTCAGCTAGACTGTCCCAAAGCTGGCCATAAGCCCAGGGCTATGTGAATCCAAGTTGACATTGCCTTTTTGATTGAGATGCTTTGAGTAATTTTTATCAAATTGGCTTAATATAGCTGAGTAGTGATTTGCCAAATTTGTGCCACCATGTAGAAGGTTATATAGGTCCGTATCCATAAGCACTATAGACTAATGTCATTGCCTGTGCCGCCTGCTCCTCCCACAGGTGACCCTATTTCTTCCCTTCCATCAACACAGCTGGATGTTCTCTGGCCCTTGGCTACCAGCTCTCAGCTTCCTTGATCTTTTCCAAGGCTTCATTGCAAAGCATCTGCTTCTCTGCCTTCTGTTGCATCTCAGTTTTCTATTCCCCACTCCTAGGTAGCCCCCCCACAAATTTAAAAAATCTAATTATTCCTAACACAAGTGAGTTTAAAGCATATGAAGCAAATTTCTCACAGTTGCAAATAAAGGCACTGTACTCATTAGTACAAGTCACAAAAATCCAATTCAATCAGCTTTATGGAGTTAATTGGCTCATGTACCTGGGAAGTCTGGGGGTGACCACCTTCAGGCATAGCTGTATCAAGTGCCTCAAACAATGATAACAGGGCTCTATCTTTTGACTTTGATTGACTTCACGGTCAAGCAGAATCTCTCCAACTTGGCTTCAAGGACCCCTGTCTGGCATCTTCAGGCTCCTGTGTTCTTTAGATCTCTGCATCCTAGGGCAAGGGAGAAGGACACTTCCCTCTACCCCCACCCCTACCCCTAGCTCTCAAGCAAACTCCCTATAATGATTTTGATTCACTTTGCTTGGGTTGCATTACATCCCAGCAATGGGGTGGGGTCACACTGTTGACAGCCTTGCCAACATTACACAAAATGGGTGAAGAGTCATTACCTTCAGATAGAAAAACAGGAGACAGAGTAACATTCCACCTCATCAAGAACTTTCCCTGAGGGACTCTCATGACAGCAGAAAGAGGAAGCATCTGTCCTCTATCTAACAACCACAACCACCATAGTCTCATTCAGCAAGATTGACCCCCACCTTCCAGTTGGCCTGGGCTGAACAGGTGCCCAGCATTAGATCCAGAGACCAGGAGAAAACAGCCAGATGCAACAGGCACACCCAGTCCCTGAAGCCCTCACTGGTCCCAACTACCCCAGGCCCTGCCAGAAGTATCTGTGGAGAAGAGGGATGGAGGCGTTCAGCCCCCTTCTCCACTCCTAGACCCCAGGGCAACTTCAGGGACTTATTTCAACAAGTATATTCCCTATTTCTATTTTTTCTCCCAGATCTAAATGATCATCATGATGGTGATGAAGGAAGCAGTGATAATGATGATGATGATGTCATAAAACTAAAATTATTGAGCAGTGAGTACTGCTCAAGATGCTTTTGATACATCAGTTCATCAAATTCTCTCAAAAACCTTGTTTTACAGGTGAGCGTTTGAGGATGGGTGATAGGGTTTGACTGTGTCCCTACCCAAATCTCATCTTGAATTCTGGCTCCCATAATTCCCATTTGTAGTGGGAGGGACCTGGTGGCAGATAATTGAATCATGCGGGTGTTTTCCCCCAGCTGTTCTCGTGGTAGTGAGTAAGTCTCACGAGATCTGATGGTTTTATAGGGGAAACCCCTTTTGTTTGGCTTTCATTCTCCTGCCTGCCGTGCTGGCTTCCTCTTCCTCCATGATTGTGAGTTTCCTGAGGCCTCCCTAGCCACACTGAACTTGAGTCAATTAAGCCTCTTTCCTTTATAAATTACCCAGTCTGGTGTAGTATCTTTGCAGCAACATGAGAATAGATTAATACAATGGGGAAATTAAGAAATGTACCCAAGGTCACATCCAGTAAAGGAAGAACGGGGCTTCGCATTCAAACGGTTTCTTAACCAGTTGTGAAAATTCTTGTTAGTGGGGCACTTATGATGTGCCACATGCTTTCCATGAATTATCTCCTTTAACTTTCACAGTGGCCCAACAACACAGTGCCGATTATCATCCTTGCTTCATGAAGAAGAAAGCGAGGTTTAGGAGAGTTCACTGACTCAGTCAAAGTCCCTGAAGTGCAGAGCTTGGCCAACCCCACAGTGGACTGGCTTCTACTAGGCAGTTGGGAGCCACTGCCATCTCCAAACAGCAGGAAGAGATGCTCAAAGCTGTGCTTTTGGAAAATCAATCTGGCAGTAGTGGAGAAGATAGACTGTCTTTTCTCAGCTCAGCATTACCAGTTGGAAGGCCTAAACACGGAGCCAGCAGGCAGCAGAGCTGGGGGTTAGATCCCACATCTACCTGATTCCAGCACCCTTGCTTGAATCCCCCAAACCTAGCTGCCTGAAGCCAGATGAAGCCTTCCGGCTCCACAAGTGCCCTTCCCTCACGGCGGGTGCATTGGCACCTCACTTCCTTGCCACACTTCCTCTTGTTTTGAACCACTATATTGGCTCATCTCAGCAGCAGACAGTTCCTCTGAATAGAGTATGCCCTGAAAAGTCAAAATCTACCACCAGCTGGAGCTGGTAAAGCTGCAGTACTTCCTGTTGAATCGGGTCCTGGGGCCAGAAACCACATTGTTATTTATACCCGAAGCTCTTTATTCATGGTGCTTTACAAAACAAAGAAGGGGCAGCCCCCTGTCTTATGGAGCCAGCAGACCGCAGAGATACAGAAGACAACAGACAATAATAAGCCCTCTCCCCTCTCCTTAAGCTGTAACTTCCATCCTGCCTGCACAGTCCGCCACTTCCCCTTTTGTTTCTTCTATTACCTTCCTCTGAGCAGTCTTATTATGGAAATAGACCCCTAATCAACACATCAGGTTTCCGCTTTTCCAAAAAGTCTCTGAAATTGGCCCATTTCATGATGTTGTTCACTCCAGACACCCCCTGCTATCTTTATTTTGTTCTGCTTTTCGTCCTGGCTTATATCATTTATTTCCTTGTATTGAAAGCTTGTCAACTCATGGTACCTGGCATGTATTAATTAGGAGGATGGTCTGGAGCCCGACACAGCTTGATGGAAAGCCAGTCTGAGTGGGGAATTGGGCAGAGAATCAGAAAGAAGCTGAACCAAGCAGCAGAGGGAAAGATGGCTTAAGACCATGACCCAAATTTCAGACCCGACCGTCAGCCTTCCGGGCTGGGATTCTTCCCTTAAGCTAGGACAGTCTTCACTTTGTGCCATAAAAGCACATGTCAGGTCTCACCTCTGTGCCATTTGCTCAGTGTGTACCCCCCTCCCAGGATGCCCTTCCTCCTCTTTTCTACCTACTAAGCTCTGCTGCTTTTCAAGGCCAAAAAGCCTTCCACGGCTCCGCCAGTCCCGAGCAACCTCCGTTTTCAAGACACTCATAGGATTTCTAGCACAGAATTTAGGCCTTGATTATGTAGTCTTCTTAATGAGAACAGTCTCAGTCTCTCCAGCCACCCGTCAGAGAGAAACAGGGTTCAGGAAGACATAGGTTGAATACGAAAGAGGCTTGTTTGCTCCTCCGCGGACAGCAGGAGGAGAGGGAGAAGCCCAGCAGGCCTGTGCGATTGCACAGAAGCCGGCCTCCAGCGTTGCCCAGGACAATCCCCAGCTGTTTTTTTTTTCTTTTTTTGAGACAGAGTCTTGCTCTATCGCCTGGGCTGGAGTGCAGTGGCCAGATCTCAGCTCACTGCAAGCTCCGTCTCCCAGGTTTACGCCATTCTCCTGCCTCAGCCTCCCAAGTAGCTGGGACTACAGGCGCCCGCCACCTTGCCCGGCTAGTTTTTGTATTTTTAGTAGAGACGGGGTTTCACCATGTTAGCCAGGATGGTCTCGATCTCCTGACCTCGTGATCCGCCCGTCTCAGCCTCCCAAAGTGCTGGGATTACAGGCTTGAGCCACCGCGCCCGGCCCCCAGCTGTTTTTTAAAAACATTACCAAGTACACAAATCTCTGCTGCTACCAGCTGGCTAGAGTTGCCCATGTGAGAAGCAGCTCAACTGGAAACCAGTGTCTGCAAGTTGGAGGGTGCGTCCTTGGATTTTGGACTCATATCTGAAACATTTTTTCCTTGTTCTGCCCACAGGTCTTAATACATATGGGGAACACTGTGTTGAGGGGCTCTGTGCCCTCCCCTCAAAATCCTTTGTCCATTTCTTAGTGTCCTTCCCTTGGCTTCTCTCTTTTTTTTTTTTGAGACAGAGTCTCGCTCTGTTACCCAGGCTGGAGCGTAGTGGTGCAATCTCGGCTCACTGTAACCTCCGCCTTTCGGGTTGAAGCAATTCTCCTGCCTCAGCCTCCTGAGTAGCTGAGATTACAGGTGTGCGCCTCCACACCCAGCTAATTTTTGTATTTTTAGTAGAGACGGAGTTTTGCCATGTTAGCCAGGCTGGTCTCAAACTCATGGCCTCAGGTGATCCATCTACCTCAGCCTCCCAAAGTGCTGGGATTACAGACATGAGCCACCAAGCCTGGCCCCTTCCCTTGGCTTCTATGCCTGCTTCTAATGACTCTCTTCTAAAGGCTGGAGATAGATGTACCTGGAAACTTGGGTCCTCCCTAGGGGGCCACTGGTTAATGGCTGACTGGTGCAGAATATGCAAGCCCAGCTCTGGCATGCCTGGAGTTGGGATACAATGAGAGGTGTAACTTACACTCCACTGCTCTTTGTGGGGCCATGCTGAGGCTGGGACTTGGCCTGAAGTGGCTGTCTTGCTGGGCTCCTTCCCCTTCCCCATCCAGCCTGTTCCTCCTCCCACCCCCTCATTTCCCCTGGAGCATTTCGTTTATAAACCCTGGCATACTAGTCCCCATCTCCGGGACTGTGTCTGCGAGACCCTGACCTGAGATAATGCATATGGCCCATCTCTTCATTGGTAGTCAGCCCACCATTAGTCCCCACAAGCCCAAATTTTAAGGCCATTTTATAAATTCAAATGTTGCCTCCAATACAGTGAAGTTCCATCCATTCTCAGGTGATGTGATGATAGATACCTAGTCGGAAACTTATTTTTATTTATGTCAGTTACAAATAAAAATCATCGTTCATCCTCCTAGCACGGTAGTATCTTGCCCCTCTGTGACTCTGGATGCTGCCGAGGTAGTCATGAATAGATTTCATTCATCTTTCTAGATCCTGTGTTTTTGGGACTTGTAGCTCAAGAATGCTTCTGCACCACTGGCCCTGCCCCAAATCCTCCTGATAGGCTACTCTGAGTAACCAAGCAAATGAGAAAATGACTTTTCTGTCGCAGGCCACACAGATCACTAAATTCTAAGTTTATTAAAACCTCTGTCTAGACTGGGCACAGTGGCTCACGCCTGTAATCCCAGCACTTTGGGAGGCCGAGGCAGGTGGATCACTCGGGGGCAGGAGTTCGAGACCAACCTGGCCAACATGGTGAAACCCCACCTCTATTAAAAATACAAAAATGAGCCAGGAGTAGTGGTGGGGACCTGTAATCCCAGCTACTTGAGAGGCTGAGACAGGAGAATGGCTTAAACCCGGGAGGCGGAGGTTGCAGTGAGACGAGATCAAGATTGCACCATTGCACTCCACTCTGGGTGACAGAGCAAGACTCCATCTCAAAAAAAGAAGAAAAAAACCCCAAAAACCTCGCTCTAAACCCACCAGCACACTGCTATGTTTGCTGCTGCTGTGCATATTCTCTTTGAACCCCCATTCCCCACCCCCGAGCCCCAAACCAGGTCTTATAATTCTTTGCCCCTTCATAGCGGTCAGTTCAGGGCCAGGGGCAAACTTGTCAAATTCATCAGTCACATAGGATATAAAAGTCACAGACAACTTTGAACCAAGCCAGGTAAATAGGGCTTGTGCAAGAGTCAACCTATCCCTAGCACCAAGTACATTTCCAAGCTAGAGACAAAATTGGCCACTGAAACATACTTTTCTGAAATGTAATTTCTCCAGCTCCTTTAACTATCTGCCCTCAGGTGCATTCGGTTTTTCTTTCTAGAGCTATTGTTCCGCAACTTGATTCCTTTTCCTGCCTCTCTGAGAAATTCAAGTTTTCCTGAGCTTAGGGTTTTTAGTGCTTTAGATTTCTAAGAAAGGCAGTTTATTAGGAAACTTTGTGTTTACTCAAGTTTGCAGCAGGTCCCGGTTGGCCAGCAGGCTAAATGTGATTCCTTGAAATTCTGTTCCAGGCATGGACTCCCGGGAGCTAAATGTAACATTTAGTCATCAATAGGATAATTTAGGTTCATTCTTTCTACTTGCCTCCTTAAGAAGGCATTGGAGTTCACGCTGGTATTCTCTAGAAAACGGAAGTACCTTCCCACCCTGTAGAAGTATGTTATGATTGAAAGAGCCACCTATTTCCTGCGTTGGCTTCTTCTCTGCTTTCGGATTTAGGCACGGTGTCTTTTCAGATGTGCTGACTTTTTACGGCTTCAGCAAGGTAATACTGTATAAATGCCATTGGCCGTTTACCATTTGGGATTCGACACCGTGTCTGGATCTTGTTATGTAGGCATTTTCAGAGCATTACAGCTCAGCTGTGAAAGCACTCTGGCTTAAAGCGAAAATGCAGTAGAACCTTGCTAATCTAACAACTTAATCACACTTGCCACTCCTTCACAGCGAGGACTTAATGGTAAGACTCAAAGTGAGGCTTCATGTTTTAGAATGCACAGGAATGCATCCCACAGATGACTGTGTTATCATCAATAATCACTATCTTTGCTTATGAAATCACATACAGCAACGTTACTTTAACACCACGCTATCCTTTTAATTCAGCCACCAAAGATAGCCTCAAAATAACAAGAACCTGACTGAGACCGTCTGAGTTATGCTTTACCTTCTCTCCTTCAGTGCCAAGATTCTACGAAAAATGTGTTGTGGACCTAGGGATTTTCTTTTCTTTTCTTTTCTCTCTTTCTCTTTCTCTCAACAGAGTTTTCCTCTGTCACACAGGCTGGAGTCCAATGGCATGACTCAGCTCACTGCAACCTCCACCTCCAGGATTGAATCCATCCTCCTGCCTCAGCCTCCCGAGTAGCTGGGATTACAGGCATGCACCACTATGCTGGGCTAATTTTTGTATTTTTAGTAGACATGGGGTTTCATCACCTTGGCCAGGCTGGTCTCGAACCCCTGACCTCAGATGATTCACCCGCCTCAGCCTCCCAAAGTGCTGAGATTACAGGTGTGAGCCACTGTGCCCAGCCAGGCTTTTAGTTTCTTTAGGTGTCTTTAGAGGAATGTTCTAAACACATTTTAGGTACAGGTATCCAAAACCCAGGTTAGATTATCTGCTTTTCTAAGGATTTTATTTTCACATAGATAAGTCTAATTTTTGGTTAGAATGGGTTAGTCCATTTTATTTCCCTGTGGGGGCAAGGGAAGCTTTCATATTCAAATTTAACTTGTTTCTGATGATCTCTAAATGATTTCTATGGCATATACTAGTTAAAATTTGTTTTCTATTTATATTTCTTCCTTCATAAAAATAGATACTGTCTTTAAAAAATAAGCAAGACTAAAGAAGTGACCTATTTTTATTTCTGAACTGTAACTGATCTCACCTAAAATCTTACTAACTCTAATAAAGATACTACAGTTGAAATTTCCCTGTGTCTGTGTGTCTAATATTGTTATACTCTTCTATAGGATGAAACTTTTTACAGATCTTAGAAAGCAGCCCTCAGTAACAAAGTTTAGTGGAGATACACAAGGGAAAATTGATGACCTGAATGTATTTACAAGTTCCCATGAAAATGACTACCAATCTATTCAATGACTATGTTTTATGTTGAATATGGTGCTTGTAACTGAATACAACATAAATACCCTGTAAACACGAACACAACCATTTTAAGCAACTTGAAAAACACACTGATGGTTCACGTGATGCCGATTTCCTGTATGTGGGGCTGCAGAATGCCAAGTCTTTGGTTAATTCTTTTTTTTTTTTTTTTT
>NW_012116265.1:3858660-3862077 GCF_000951035.1 Colobus angolensis palliatus | reverse complement strand
CGCCCGGCCCATTTTTTTTTTTAATGTATTTTTAGTAGAGACAGGGTTTCATCATGTTAGGAAGGATGGTCTTGATCTCCTGACCTCATGATCCACCTACCTCGGCCTCCCAAAGTGTTGAGATTACAGGCGTGAGCCACTGCGCCCAGCTGGTTAATTCATCATCTTTTTTTTTGAAACAGAGTCTCTGTCACCCAGGCTGGAGTGTAGTGGCATGATGTCAACTCACTGCAACCTCTGCCTTCCAGGCTGAAGCGATTCTGGTGCCTCAGCCCCCAGAGTAGCTGAGACTACAGGCGTGAACAACTATGCCTGGCTGATTTTTGTATTTTTAGTAGAGATGGGGTTTCACCATGTTGGCCAGTCTGGTCTCGAACTCCTGACCTCAGGTGATCCACCCACCTTGGCCTCCCAAAATGGTGGGATTACAGGTGTGAGCCACTGCACCCAACCCAAGAATGCCAAGTCTTTGGTTAATTCTGAATAGGGTCTAGGTATGATCTGTATGAACTGCTTTGTGGAGATACTTTATCTTTTGGCAACAAATTGCTCAAAGCTTCCAAAGTAATTGTTACTTGCCCTCTCATTACTTTATGTGAATCTAGAGACAGCGTTTGTCAAAGGTGGAAAAGATGCCTCAGAGTCTGCCCTGGCCCAAGTTGTCCCAAAGTCATGTCAGTTTAGCATCACTTCTTATAAATAAGTTACCACACACCAGACTATTCTAACCCAAAATTGTCTTCAAGAAAAGGATGTTCTTCCATAGGAATATATAAACACAGGTATTTCTCTTGTCATAAACCCAGCATCACCGAATGTGGCAGGAGAAACCTGAGCAGTAATACAGTATTCCAAGTAATTGTTAGCTGATCTCTTAATCTTCAAGGGACAGAATTCCTAGAAAACCAACAGAGCATCTTAACTATTCTTTTTTTTTTTTTTTTTTTTTTGAGACAGAGTCTTGCTCTGTCGTCCAGGCTGGAGTGCAGTGGCTGGATCTCAGCTCACTGCAAGCTCCGCCTCCCGGGTACCTGCCATTCTCCTGCCTCAGCCTCCCGAGTAGCTGGGACTACAGGCGCCCGCCACCTCGCCCGGCTAGTTTTTTGTATTTTTTAGTAGAGACGGAGTTTCACCGGGTTAGCCAGGATGGTCTCGATCTCCTGACCTCGTGATCCGCCCGTCTCGGCCTCCCAAAGTGCTGGGATTACAGGCTTGAGCCACCGCGCCCGGCCTGCATCTTAACTATTCTAAGAAATTTTTCTGGGTTTCATGCTCAGTATGACCTTGCCTGCCAAATTCTTGGGAATCTACAGAAAATCTGTCATAAATTTTAAAATTATCCCTTAAAAATATGTGTGAGATTATGTCCCCCGCCTTGCTCAAAACACTCTAATGACTTCCTATGACAACTGGAAGAAAATTCAGTCCTCACCATGCCTCCAAGGTTCCTCATGGGCTGACCCTGCCTTCACGGGTAGCATGCTTGCACTCCCTCCCTGGGCTGCGGCCTCCCTCAGACTCCAGTCTGGAGCCCATGTCCTCACTGTGCCCCTGCTGGGAGCACCCTTCCACCGCTGACTCACCTACAGCCACGACTTGTTCCCTTATTCAGAGCTCTGCTCAGATGTCTTCCTTCCTCAGAGGGGTCTTCCCTGACCCCCTTGCTAGGGGCTGAATTATGTTCTCCCCAAATTCCTATGTTGAAGTCCTAGCCCCTGCTACTTTGGGATGTGACTGTATTTGGAGACAGGGTCTATAAAGAGGTGATTATGTTGAGTTCACTTGGGTGGACCCTAATCCAATAGGACTGGTGCCCTTTTAAGAAGAAGAGGTTAGAACACAGACTCTGATGTACACCAGACATGGATGTACACACAGAGACAGCCAAGTGAACACACAACAAAAGGCAGCTATACACCAAGGAGAGTCTCAGAAAGAATCAAACCTGCCGACACCTAGATCTCAGACTTCTAGACTCCAGAACTGGGCGAGAATAAATTTCTGTCATTTAAGACACGTGGTCTCTGGTATTTTGTTATGGCAGCTCTAACAAACAAATACACCCCTCAGCCTGAGAGCTGCTTCCCTGACTCTACCCTGAATCCCGCCGTTGTCTCCTTATAGCACATGATAATACGTTCCTATTTATTTATGCATGATCGTCTCTCTCCCCGTGCACAATGAAAGCTCCTTGACAGCAGGCACTTGGTCTTGTTCTCTGCTGTATTCCCGATGTCTAAAGCAGTACCTGACACACAGTAGGCATTCAATAAATATTTGATTAACAAATTACTAAATATATATTAAATAATGCACAGTAGCCAACTTCACAATAACTCTAATAGGAGCTTTGAGCAGCATATGCAGATACTGAGGTCTCATGTTTAAATCAAATGAACCAACTTATTCCCTAAATGTATAGTAACTTGTATTGAAATGACTATAATCTTGGCAGGCACCTTGTAAATGACATTGAAATAAACCTAATAACTAGAGAGGCACTAAGAGGAAGCTGTGAACATGAAATCAAATTCAAGAGTATATATATGTATATATATTGCTTTCATGGTCATTATGCTATATTTGGAATAATTAGGAAAAAACACACCACAAAGAAGCTAATGTTCAAAAGGCAGAGATACTTGAAAGTCTTAGAACACCTCACTAGAAATAATTTAACCAAATAAGATTAAAATTCCAGATCAAAGGTAGCAAAAATAAAGGGAAGAAAGGCAGTTGTGAGACTTCCCATTCCCACACATGTTTAACACTATGCAAATGATGAATAGACATGAGGTTCCTATAGCAAATAATTCCATTTCCAACATCTATAATAGCGTTGCATCACTGTTCTTGGAAATATAGCCGGTAGTTTCCATCACTCATGATCTGAATGATCCAGGAGCACATAAACAATAGAGAAAAAGAATGATACAGAAGAATGAATCTTTACTGTTGTGTAATAAATCAGCAAATATGTATTGACTACCTGCTTCTATTTGAAATTCTATCCATGGTGTTATAGAAAAATCTACCATTATATTCAACAGCTTCATGCAATTTATAGTCAAGGAAATCTACACTGAATGGCACTGGGCATTAAGCCCCTTGCTGGAATGTAAGCTAGGGTCACGACACTGACTCACCTGTGTATTTCAAGATCCTTACACATAATTAGTGCTCCATTAATATTTTTTGAATGAATAAAATGAATATCAAAATAAAAGTCAGCATACGGCTGCACTTCAGAAATATAACAGCAATGGCTCAGTTTCTTTTCTTTTTTTTTTTGAGACCGAGTCTCGCTTTTTTGCCCAGGCTGGAATACAGTGGCGCGATCTCGGCTCACTGCAAGCTCCGCCTCCCGGGTTCACACCATTCTCCTGCCTCAGCCTCCTGAGTAGCTGAGATTACAGG
>NW_012116265.1:3847127-3858610 GCF_000951035.1 Colobus angolensis palliatus | reverse complement strand
CTGGCTAATTTTCTTTTTCTTTTTTTTCTTTGAGACGGAGTCTCGCTCTGTCACCCAGGCTGGAGTGTAGTGGCGCAATCTCGGCTCACTGCAAGCTCCGCCTCCTGGGTTCATGCCATTCTCCTGCCTCAGCCTCCTGAGTAGCTGGGACTACAGGCGCCCGCCACCATGCCTGGCTAATTTTTTTTTGTTTTTTTTAATGTTTTTAGTAGAGACAGGATTTCACCGTGTTAGCCAGGATGGTCTTCATCTTCTGACCTCGTGATCTACCCGTCTCGGCCTCCCAAAGTGCTGGGATTACAGGCGTGAGCCACTGTGCCTGGCTGAGTTTCTTGAGTCATGAATTGGAAGCTGTTAAACAAATGAACAAACAAAAGCAGGCTACTGGTCATCTAGTTCAGTGATATAGATTCCCTGCAACCTTGAGGTCAGATAATATCCAGTGTCTACCATGGATGGCTTTCCTGGCAGTGACAGGGAATGTCTGTCATTTTTGTCTGCCTTGTATGTGCTCTGTCCTTCAAACTGAGGTGTGGGAACAGCATCTTGATCTCCCTTTCCACATTCTCTGGTCACACAGTTTGAGTGGAGCTGGACCCCTCCTCCAACCCAGGGCATGAAGACGGACACCTGGCACAGGCCGGGCCACCTCAACGGTTCCTTCCACTTGACCACAGGGGCCTGGCTTTAGGGATGTTAAGTAGCCCAAGACAAGCCCATAAGACTCCATCCCAGGATTCATGCTGGGACTTTTAAGGGGACAAACGCCCTCTCTTTCTACCAGACTTTAAACTTCTGGATATAGGCCTGATGCTACTCATTTTAACCTTGTCAGCAGGGATGTGAACAGACTCTGTAGGTGGATGATGTGTGTGTGTGTGTGTGTGTGTGTGTGTGTGTGTGTGAGAGAGAGAGAGAGAGAGAGAGAGAATGAATGAGGGAGAATGAATGAGAGAGAATGAATGAGGGAGAACCACCACCTTGTCACTTGGATACAGTTGTGCCTGAAACTGGAGATTCCCAGTGACCCCAGTTACACCAACACCAATTTCCTTTCCCATAATCACTTCGGCAAATTTGAGTTGGCTTCCCCTAGCTTGCTAGTAAAATAATTCGAACAATACAGCAACACAGGGCAAGCCTCAAATTAGTCTGTTTCTCAGTGGAACATTGCATGGTGAAAACAGTTGTCAAAAAAAAGGGGTAGAAATTTATGGATGGGCCAGGTGTGGTGGCTCATGCCTATAATTTCAGCACGTTGGGAGGCTGAGGCGGGAGGATCGCCTGAGCCCAGGAGTTCCAGACCAGCCTGGCAAGGGTGAGACCTTGTCTCCACTAAAAATAAAAAGTTACCCGAGCATAGTGACATGCACCTGTGGTCCCAGCTACTCGCCGGCTGAGGCAGGAGGATTGCTTGAGCCTGGTAAATCAAAGCTGCAATGAGCTGTGATCATTCCACTGCATTTTGTGCATTTTGGCCTGGGGAACAGAGCAAGACCTTGTCTCAAAAAAAAAAAAAAGAAAAGAAAAAAGGGTCGGGCGCGGTGCCTCAAGCCTGTAATCCCAGCACTTTGGGAGGCCGAGACGGATGGATCACGAGGTCAGGAGATCGAGACCATCCTGGCTAACACGGTGAAACTCCGTCTCTACTAAAAAATACAAAAAAACTAGCCAGGCGAGGTGGAGGGTGCCTGTAGTCCCAGCTACTCAGGAGGCTGAGGCAGGAGAATGGCGTAAACCCGGGAGGCGGAGCTTGCAGTGAGCTGAGATCCGGCTACTGCACTCCAGCCTGGGCAACAGAGCAAGACTCCGTCTCAAAAAAAAAAAATTATAGATGAACCCGTAACTGATTAGTTACCTTTGGACTCTCTGTTCCTCATCTGTGAAATGGGGATAATAATAAAACCTGCCTTGTGAAGGAGTAAATAAATCAATATATCAAAATACTCCCAATGTTAACCAATATTGTTGTTACTGTTGTTAGCCCCATTTAAAAAATTATGTTCATGCAGAGTTCTGTTGTTCTATGTGAGGGTACTGCTTTGGCATCAGATATGAAATAGTACCAAGTTGAAATAATTATCCGTGAGGTCTCTTCATTACTGGATACATTGATGATTCATTCTGTCTTTCAAAAAGGAAGTCCATATCCGAGTCTGGGATCTGGCCTGACACCCGAATCCACAGGGAAGACCCATGGATAAGCAATAGGCCCCTGAAGGACAGGGTCCCTCATCACTGCACAGAGCCTATAAGGACCAGGGAACCTGTGGCTCCATCTGCACCTGTGGAACCAACCAAAGTTCCAGTCTCTGTGGAATCCAATAGGGAGATGAGTATTTTTAGCGGAACCGAGGGAAAAGGATAATGGTAGCTTTAGCTTGAATCTTGAAGCTGTCGCAAGAGAAAATAACAGTGTTGGTAATTTCTCCTTCCTGTTTAAGCACTTCAGCAAAGTGCCTTCCCTTAAATTAAACTGGGAAGTAAAGAAAACCTAGTTCCCATGCCAGCTTACAGACCCACAGGCCCACCTGACCACAGACTTCTAGCACACAGGAGTTCTCTTAGAGAGTAACTGGGGAACTGGGCCAGACTGCAATGTAAGAATTTCCCTCTGATGTGGAAAAAAAAAAAAAAAGAAATTTAATCATCCCAAAGACATGTTAATGTCTCCTTCCCCAAACCCTTTTTATTATTTCTTCTTCCTTCTTCTCCTTTCTATTTTTTTTTTTTTTTTGAGATGGAGTCTCACACTGTTGCCCAGACTGGAGTGCAGTCGCATGGTCTTGGCTCACTGCAACCTCTACTTCCCAGGTTCAAGCAATTCTCCTGCTTCAGCCTCCCAAGTAGCTGGGATTACAGGTGCCCACCACCATGCCCAGCTAATTTTTTGTATTTTTAGTAGAGACAGGGTTTTACTATGTTGGCCAGGCCGGTCTCGAACGCCTGACCTCATGATCCACTTGCCTCAGCCTCTCAAAATGCTGGGATTACAGGCATGAGCCACTGTGCCCAGCTTCATTTTAACCATTTTTAAGTGTACATTTCAAAGGTATTGGATACATATACATTGTTATGCAACCATCACGGGCAACCATCTCCAGGACTTTTTCCCCTTCTCCAACTGAAACTCTGTACTCATTAAACATAATTATCTCCCAGTTCCTCCCTCCCCAAGGTTCCTGGCAACCACACTTCTACTTTCTGTTTCTTTGAATTTGACTATTCTAGGAAACTCATATAAGAAGAATCATGCAGTATTCGTTCTCTTGTGACAAGCTGATTTAACTTAGCATAATGTCTTCAAGGTTCATCTATGTTGTATAGCTTTGTCAGCATTTCCTTCTTTTTTAAGGCTGAAGAATTAACATTCCACTGTATGTATGTACCATTTTTGGTTTATCCATTTATCTGTTCATAGACACTTAGGTTGCCCACCTTTTGGCTACTGTGAATAATGCTGCTATGAACATGGGTGTACAAATACATGTTGGAGTCTCTGCTTTCAATTCTTTTGGATAGACACCCAGAAGTGGAATTACTGGATCATATGGTAATTCCATGTTTAATTATTTGAGAAACTGCTCAAATAATTTCCATAGCAACAGCTTCATTTTACATTCCCACCAGCAATGCAAAATAATTCCAGCTTCTCCGCATTTTTATCAACACCTGTTATTTTGTGATTTTTTAAAATGATGACTATCTTTTAAATGGGTGTGAAGTGGTTTCCATTTTCATTTCCCTAATGGTTAGCAGTGTTGAGCATCTTTTTATGTGCTTATTGACTATTTGTATATCTTTTTCAGAGAAATGGCTATCCAAGTCCTTTGCTCATATTTTAGTTGGGTTATTTGGTTTTTTATCATCGACTTGTAGGAGTTCTTTATGTAGTCTGGATACTAATCCCTTATCAAATATATGATTTACAAATATTTTCTGCCATTCCATGGGTTGCCTTTTCACTCTTGATAGTGAGTGTCCGTTTGTGTCTGGAATTGGTGGGTTCCTGGTCTCACTGACTTCAAGAACGAAGCCGTGGACCCTCGCGGTGAGTGTTACAGTTCTTAAAGATAGTGTGTCTGGAGTTTGTTCCTTCAGACGTGTCTGAAGCTTCTTCCTTCTGGTGGGTTCGTGGTCTCGCTGTCAGGAGTGAAGTGCAGACCATCGTGGTGAGCATTACAGCTCTTAAAGGCAGTGTGTCTGGAGTTGTTTGTTCTTCCCAGTGGATTCGTGGTCTCACTGGCTTCAGGAGTGAAGCTGCAGACTTTCACCGTGAGTGTTACACCTCATAAGGGCAGCATGGACCCAAAGAGTGAGCAGCAGCAAGATTTATTGCAAAGAGAGAAACAACAAAGCTTCCACTGTCTGGAAGGGGACCCGAGTGTGTTCCTGCTGGCTGGCTCGGGCAGCCTGCTTTTATTCCCTTATCTGGCACATCCTGCTGATTGGTCCATTTTACAGAGAGCTGATTGGTCCACTTTACAGAGAGCTGATTGGTCCGTTTTGATAGAGTGCTGATTGGTGTATTTACAAACTTTGAGCCAGACACAGAGTACTGACTGGTGTATTTATAAACCCTGAGCTAGACACAGTGTGCTGATTGGTGCATTTATAATCCTTGAGCTAGACACTGAGTCACAGAGTGCTAGTCCTCCAAGTCTCCACTAGGTTAGCTAGATACAGAGTGCTGATTGGTGCACATACAATCCTCTGGCTAGATATAAAAGTTCTCCAAGTCCCCATCCGGTTCAGGAGCCCAGCTGGCTTCAGCCAGTGGATCCTGCACCCGGGTGGCAGGTGGAGCTGCCTGCCAGTCCCGAGCCACGCCTGCACTCCTCAGACCTTGGGCTGTCGATGGGACTGGGTGCCATGGAGCAGGGGGCAGTGCCCGTCGTGAGGGCTGCTAGCACATTGTCACCTCTCACTTTCATGCACACATTTTTAGATTTTGATGTAGTCCAATTTATCTATTTCTTCTTTTGTTGCCTATGCTTTTGATGTAATATCCAAGAAATTCTTTCCAAATCCAATGTCATGAAACTTTTTCTCTATGTTTTCTTCTAAGATTTTTATAATTTTAGCTCTTACATTTAGCTCTGTGATACCTTTGAGTTAATTTGTATATATGATATAAGGTAAGGGTCCAATTTCATTCTTATGATGTGGAGATCCAGCTTTCCCAACACCATTTGTTGGGCAAGAAAACCATTCAGTTTGGAAATAATCTATAATTGTGAATTAAAAATTTATTCTTGGCCAGGCACAGTGGCTCACTCCTGTAATCCCAGCACTTTGGGAGGCTGAGGCAGGCAGTTCACAAGGTCAGGAGGTCGAGACCATCCTGGCTAACATGGTGAAACCCCGTCTCTACTAAAAAAAAATACAAAAAAATATTAGCCAGGCGTGGTGGTGGGAACCTGTAGTCCCAGCTACTCAGGAGGCTGAGGCAGGAGAATGGCGTGAACCCGGGAGGTGGAGGTTGCAGTGAGCGGAGATCACACCACTGCACTCCAGCCTGGGCAACAGAGTGAGAAAGACTCCTTCTCAAAAAAAAAAAAAAAATTTGTTCTCTTCTCAGTTCTGTCAGTGTTTGCTTTATGTGTTTTGAAGCTCTGTGAATAAGTGCATATACATTTAGGACTGTTGTGTTTTCTTAATGAATTAATCCTTTTATCATTGTGAATTGCCTTTTTAAATCCATGGTTATATTGTTTATCCTGAAGTCTACTTTGTCTGACATCGATACAGCCATCTCTGTTTTCCTAATATTAGTGTTTGTATGGTATATCTTTTTCCATTCCTTTATTTTCATCTATTTGTTGTCTATATTTTGGGTTTCCTTTTAGACAACTCTGAATTGGGTCTTGCTTTCTAATCCAGTCTCACAGTATTTGGCTTTTAATTTAAGTGCTTTTATTTAATGTAGCTACTAATAGGGATGGATTTAAGTCTACCACTTTACTATTTTATTTCTACTTGGTTATCTGTTATTATTTTTTCCCCTCTTTCCCTGCTTTCTTTTGGATTGAGTATTTTTAGGTTCCATTTTCTCTCTGTTGTCTTATCACCTATATCTACCTGTTTTATTTTTTAGTGGAGTACAGTATAGGGTTTACAATAAGCATCTTTAACTTATGGCAGTCTACTTCCAAATTATAGTATATCTCTTATTATATAACCAAGAATCTTACAGTAGTATATTTTCATTCCTCCCCTTAGGTCTTTTATGCAATTGTTGACATATGTTTTACTTCACATAGATAATAAATCCACAATATATTATTGTTTTGGCTTTAAACATTCAACTCATTTTAAAAGAAATTTGTAAATAAGGGGGAAACATATTTTAGATTTGCTCACATATTTACCACTTCCAGTGTGCCTTCCTTTATGTAAATCCAAGTTTCCACTTGGTATTATTTTCCTTCAGTGCAAAGAGCTTCTTTTAACGTTTCTTTTTCTTTTTTTAAGAAAATTATGTTTATTCCAGGGTAAGGCATTGCAATGAAATATGTAGGCCATGATAAACTATATGCATATTCGGGGAGGTAAAGAAAGACAAAAGTTTTTTTTTTTTGTTTGTTTGTTTGTTTGAGACAGAGTCTCGCTCTGTTGCCCAGGCTGGAGTGCAGTGGCGCCATCTCCACTCACTGCAAGCTCTGCTTCCCGGGTTCACGCCATTTCCTGCCTCAGCCTCCGGAGTAGCTGGGACTACAGGCACCCGCCACCACGCCCGGCTAAGTTTTTATATTTTTAGTAGAGACGGGGTTTCACCATGTTAGCCAGGATGGTCTCAATCTCCTGACCTTGTGATCCACCCGCCTCGGCCTCCCAAAGTGCTGGGATTACAGGTGTGAACCACCATGCCTGGCCGAAAGACAAAAGTTTTTAAAGAAAAAATGAGGAGAATTGCATAATTGCTTGAAGATACTTATCTTTGGCTATAAAGATCAAGAATAAGAGTGACACTCATCTGATGCTAGACAGGCAGTTGTTGGGAAGATGTTCTTGCAGAAGTCTTTTTTCATGTATAAGGTTGTGATGGCCTTTGTGCAATCCTTTAACATTTCTTATCGTGGAGATCTCCTGGATGAAAAGTGTTATTTTGTTTATGGTTTTTTTTTTAAGATTATTTTTGCTGGATATAGAATTCTGTGTTGAAAAAAAAAACCAATTTTTTTTAAACATTTAGCTCTAGGACAATGCATATTTATTGTCTTCTGGCTTGCATTGTTCTTGACAAGAAGTCTGTGAATATTCTTGTCTTTGTTCCCTGTATGTAATATGTCTTTATTATCTGCTTCTAAGAATTTCTTTTTTATTGCTAGCTTTCAGCAATTCACTATGACGTGTTTTGTTTATACATTTTTCTGCTTGGGGTTCATTGAGCCTCAGAGCTATATGTTTATAGTTTTCATTAAATTTGGGGAAATTTTGGCCATTATTACTTCAAACAAATTTTTTGTTCTCCCTTTTCTGGGACTCCGACTTTTTATACATTAGACCATTTAATATTTTCCCAAGTGTCATTAATGCTCTTTCTTTTTTTTTTTTTTTTTTTGAGACGAAGTCTTACTCTTGTTCCCCAGGCTGCAGTGCAATGGCGTGATCTCGGCTCACTGCAACCTGTGCCTCCCAGGGTCAAGCTGTTCTCCTGCCTCAATCTCCTGAGTAGCTGGAATTACAGGTGCCTGCCACCATGTCTGGCTAATTTTTGTATTTTTTTTTTTAGGAGAGACGGGTTTTCACCATGTTGGCCAGGCTGGTCTCGAACTCCTGACCTCAGGTGATCCGCCTGCCTCGGTCTCCCAAAGTGCTGGGATTTCAAGCGTGAGTTACCGTGCCCGGCTTCTTTTTATTTTTTTTAAGAGAAACAAATCAATAAAGCATTTTTTATTAACTGATAGTAAAACATATGCTACCTAACAATAACTGTGTCCCTTTATGTATGAGTCTAAGACAAATATAATTCAGATTTTTATCTGGACAACAGATTCAAAGGCTCCTTAAGAAATAAGGAACAAAATACCATGGTTACTAATGTAACCAGATTAAATATAAAAGCTATATAAATAAGTGTGTGTATATATATTCTAAAAAATCAATGTTTTGATCAATGTAACTAATCTGAGGTTACAATAACTCACTGCTTTAAATAATATTTCAATCACATATATCAGATTAAGATACTGTTTAGGGGAAAACAGCCTCAGAAGGAAGTATTTTTTAAAAAGGTGGCCTGGTGCCGTGGCTCACGCCTGTAATCCCAGCACTTTGGGAGGCTGAGGCGGGCGAATCACAAGGTCAAGAGATGGAGACCATTCAAGCCAACATGGTGAAACCCTGTCTCTCCTAAAAATACAAAAATTAACTGGGCGTGGTGGCATGTGCCTGTAGTCCCAACTACTCAGGAGGCTGAGGCAAAGAGAATCGCTTGAACCTGGGAGACGGAGGTTGTAGTGAGCCAAGATGGTGCCACTGCACTCCAGCCTGGGCAACAGACCAAGACTCTGTCTCAAAAAAAAAAAAAAAAAAAAAGGTATATTAATCATTACTTTTAATCAAACAAAGTATCAACCTTTCCCCCAACCTATAAAGACTTCATGCCCCTAAATGGTTCCTAAATCATGAAAGATAACTTGAAAATTTTTAAGTAGATCTCAAGGTATTAGATACTTATACGCACTGTGTGGGCCTAACTTTTACTGCCCAGACTTTCTGGTCATGGTAATGTAATGTCATGAAAGTCTGGTCACCAGATCTTTTTATTTTTATTTGTAACAGAGCTAAGCCTTTTAACAATTATATTAACTACATCTAAGTTATTTGCTAATGGTAGTAGAATGATATATATGCTTTTTAACAAAAATAGTACTTCTGGAAATTTTTCTTTGTAAGAATTTCATAAATACCAAGGAAAAGAAGACTCAAGGGGTTTGAGTCTTTTTATTTTCTTTTTAAATCTATGTAAGTTTAACTTATTCCCGAACTTCCTAAGTTCTTCCAGAGTTCTGGACTTCATAATATTTCCTAATTTTTCTTCTTGAGTTCTGCACTGCCTCAAAACCTATCCAAACAATCTAATTCTGTGTTACCTGCATTTAATATAAATAAAGTACAATACATAATCAACATTGTATCACTAGAATTGTGAAGCTCTTCAAGAATTACTTTTAAAAAACTCCAAAAGAATTAAGCTATTTTATCTAACATGTAATAGATAGTCATAAAGCAAATCCGTATATTTAGTTTTCTGATATCCTAATGTATTTCTGCAAACATTTTAAGTCTACAATTTTATATAGTTTTCCATCAGGGAGGCAAGATATATATATAATTTCTTTTTATATTTAATTAAAGGTTTTAAGAGGGTTTAGTCTCTAAATAAATAACAATTAGTCAGAACACCATACAAACACATGTAAACATTCAGGAAAGAGGTTTTTAAGATTATTGCTTAGTCTTATAAAATGGTGAATTTTAACCAAATTGATACCTTGGCATTCTTATTTATGCTTCCTGTACTCTTACATCATACTGCTTGGCAAGTAATGTAAGTTTTGCCGTAATTTAAAAATTCAAGTAGTTGTAAACAAATTCTAATTTGTTAAACAATGCATATATTCCCCTTTACTTACTACACTACCTCGGAATTAATCCTCCTTAAAAAAGTAATCATCCCACATAGAAAAAACTGCAGGGCTTCTCATCTCTTCCTTAAATATTTTCAAGTACTGTAAGAACACAAATCCATGAAAAACTGATTAAAATTTGACATTTCATCTTGCTTTATTAATCACGGAATAATATAAAGATGTAAAAAACATGTTCCTTAATATTTCTGTGCTCAACAGAGAAATACAAAGAAATACTGCAATTATGGTTATGGGCTATTTTCCAACCTCTTCAAGTATAGGACACAACTGTGGTTCCTACCAGTAAGGAGAAATTAATAATCAATCTTCCATAACACAAAAGAAAGAAGAGAGGCACAAAAAGACAAACTGACTTTGGCTTTTAAGAACTTAACGTTAACCCTGAAATGCCACATTCAGTAACACAACAACAAAACAAAAGATTACAGCAGCAAGCCACCACTTCACACAGTATTAAAGATTCTGAAATACGGAATGGTCTTCCTCCCGTCTCCCAATCTGTTATGTCATCTTTCCGTTTTTCCTGTTTTTTCACTGCAGGCAGTTCAAGGCTTGCACACTGCATTGGTTCAGCTTTTCTCATAGTGATCTCAATCTTTGTTGTAGTCATAGTTATGTAACTTCGCTTTTCATCAATCACACCCCATAATTTCACATTTTGATCAAATTCCTTCTCTTCTTCAAATACAATGTGCACATTTAACAATGTGCTGTTGCTTCCACCTGACTAAGTTCTGGAAGTGAATTTTTAGCATATGCTTGAAATGGTAAGCGCACCTCCAGTCTGATCCCCGTCATGTCTACATGGAACAACTTTTTTCCCAGAATCCTTTTTTTTTTCTCTCTCTCTTTTTTTTTTGAGATGGAGTCTTGCTCTTGTTGCCCAGGCTAGAGTGCAATGACGGGATCTCGGCTCACTGCAACCTCCGCCTCCTGGATTCAAGTGATTCTCCTGCCTCAGCCTCAGGAGTAGCTGAGATTACAGGCATGCACCACCATTCCCGGCTAATTTTGTATTCTTAGTAGAGACAGGGTTTCTCCTTGTTGTTCAGGGGCTTGAACTCCTGACCTCAGGTGATCTGCCCATCTCGGCCTCCCGAAGTGCTGGGATTACAGGCATGAGCCACCGCGCCTGGCCTCCCAGCATCTTTTTAGTCCACGTGTGTTTCCCTGTTGTACAGCCCTCTTGGGCTAAGAATGAATTAAAATCAGAAGTTTTTCTTCTACAACAGCTCCAGTATTTCATCCCCTCATGGAAAATAGCTACTCCAGGATGATATACACAGACTTTTTTTCTAGACTCTCTAGACCCTGATACATCTTTGAACACCCTCCATTCTTACATGAGGTGCCAATCTTAATTTCATCATTGTCTTCTTTCTTATCTTCTTCATTCCCTGATGACAGTTTATCAAGTCCTTGCTTTAGGGAGGCAGATAAATTTTTAATTCCAAATTTGTCATTGGCTTATCTGGGCTTGGCCATTTTATTGCTTCTACTGGTTTAGGGGCTTGAATGATGTGTTTCTCAAATTTTGGTTTCAGTTCAGATAGTTCCTTCTTCTCAGTAGTCTTGACTTTAGGTTTGACTGGCTCAGGCGGCTTCTCACTATTATGTCTACCTTTTGTACAGTCTATAATACTTAAGAAATCAGAAAAATCAGTTGTTCTTCTCTTACAGCAAGACCAACCCTTTAAAACATTGTGGAAGACTGGAACACCTACGTGGTATGTGCAAGCATCATCAGAATTGGTCTGAGGATCCAAGCGCTGACCTCTTTTTTTTTTTTTTTTTTGAGATGGAGTCTCACTCTGTCACCCAGAT
>NW_012116265.1:3844583-3846306 GCF_000951035.1 Colobus angolensis palliatus | reverse complement strand
CATAAGAACTATTTTAAAGTCCCCATTTGATCATTCCATTATCAGTCATTATGGGACGATTTCTATTGATTAATTTTTCTTCTGGTTATGAATCATATTTTCCTGCTTCTTTGAATGTCCAGTAACTTTTTATTGTGATTATTAATGTCACATTGTTTTGTGACATTTGTGTCTGGATTTTGTTGCCTTTCTTTAAAGAGAATTGAAGTTTATTTTGACAAGCATTAATTTACTTGTGGATCAGCTTAATCCTTTCAAGCTTGTCTTTAGGCTTTGTTAGGTTGGGTCTAGAGTAGCCATCACTTTAGGACTAGTTTATCTTAATACTATGGCATGACTGTTCTGGGAAATGCCTCAGTGGTTATAGTAAGCAAAATTATTCCACCAAAGATGTTCACATCCGAATCCCCAGAACCTGGGAATACGTTAGACTACATGACAGAGGGGAATTAAGGTAGAAGCTGGAATTAATGTTACTAGTCAGCGTGCCTTAAAATAGGGAACTTATTCTGGGTATTCAGGTGGGCTCAAGGGTCCTTAAAAGCAGACTAGGGGTGCTGAAGAAAGAACCAAAGAGACAGCAGCATGAGAAGGACCTGGCTCAATGTTGTTGGCTTTGAAGATGAGGAAGGAAGCCATGAGTTAAGGAAAGTAGGTGGCCTCTGGAAGGTGAAAAAGGCAAAGAAATGGATTCTTCCCTGCATCCTTCAAAAAGGACAGCACCATGCCGTGATCTTGGCCCGGTGTGATGTCTGTGTCAGACTTCTCATCCACACAACTGTAAGATAATACATCTGTGCTGTTTTAAACCACCATATTTATGGTAATGTATTACAGTAGCCACAGAAAACTAATACAGTGATCAGTGAGATTTCTCCACACTGACTGGGTTGTCTTCCAGATCATCATGAATGCTGAGAATGTTCCAGTTTACAGCTCCCTGGTGGTTCTTTCACTCTGTTTTGTTTCCTTTCTCTCAGGAATTATGCTTTTGCTGTCTAATATCTGAAAACAATTGTATCATATAATTTTCCAGTTGTCTAGCCGTTTACAGATAGGAAGGAAACAAGTAGAACTGGTTATTCCAACATCACTAGAGGCAGAAATACTATGTTCACTTTTGCATATTGAGAAACAAATTTATATAGTATGACTTTTAAAAAACTTCCTTCAACACAGAGCTGAAGACTAAACTCAGTTCCACCCTCCCCAATTATAGCACTGCCTTCTTTTGGTCTTAGCAGCCACCACTGAAGATAAAAGTAATTCCCTGTGTCTTCACAGCAGCCTTCCCTCTAAGTGTGTCTGAGTATTAATCTCTTCTTTTAAGGAGGCCAGTTACACTGGTTTACGGCACACCCCTGATGACCTCATTTAAGCTTAATTACCTCTTTAAAAATTCTATCTCCAAATATAGTCACATTTTGAGGTATTTGGGGCTTTGAATGCATGAATTTTGGAGGGACATAATTCAGCCCATAACAGTGCCCTTCCATCCTTAAAGTTACTGTTTTTTTGTTTGCTTGTTGTTGTTTCGTTTTGTTTTGTTGTTGAGATGGTGTCTTGCTCTGTCACCCAGGCTGGAGTGCAATGGCGTGATCCTGGCTCACTGCAAGCTCTGCCTCCGGGGTCCACGCCATTCTCCTTCCTCAGCCTCCCAAGTAGCTGGGACTACAGGCACCCACTACCATGCCTGGCTAATTTTTTGTATTTTTAGTAGAGA
>NW_012116265.1:3819379-3844277 GCF_000951035.1 Colobus angolensis palliatus | reverse complement strand
GGGAAGCAGAGCTTGCAGTGAGCTGAGATCCAGCCATAGCACTCCAGCCTGGGTGACAGAGCGAGACTCCGTCTCAAAAAAAAAAAAAAGAACACTGGGGATCTTTTCTTCCTTTTCTGTGGTCCATTGACTGTTCTTCCTCATTTAAGAGCAGCAGGAAATATTGAATAAGAAAAACTTCATTTGGCCTGGTGCAGTGGCTCATGCCTGTAATCCCAGCACTTTGGGAGGGTGATGCAGGGATCACTTGAGGTCAGGAGTTCAAGACCAGCCTGGTCAACATGGTGAAACCCCATCTCTAAGAAAAAATACAAAAATTAGGTGGGCATGGTGGCGTGCACCTGTAATCCAGCTACTCAGGAGGCTGAGGTAGGAATCACTTGAACCCAGGAGGCGGAGGTTGCAGTGAGCCAAGATCGCACTACTGCACTCCCACCTGGGTGACAGAATGAGACTCTGTTTCAAAGAAAAGAAAAGAAAGAAAAACTTGATTTGCTGGACAGGGTACCAGGATATGGTCAGGATACAGTTCTTGCCCTCAAAGGGCTTACTTTTTGTGGTGGCATTATATTTTTTATAGATAAAAAACTTGGCTGTTTTGTTGTTGTTGTTGTCCTTAGTACTTTCTTCTACCCATTGACCCACAGACAGATTCTCATATACCCTGGACTCTCACACAAGCCTCTTTATATTTACATACCTATAAAGGGAATTGGGGCAGCTGAGTCCTGAACCAATGGAAGGGCCTTATAGCAAAGAATGAGTAAAAATCTCACAGTTAACTGACAATGAAATATCAAAGAAGTGAGGACGTCTCCAACAGATGATGACATTAAAGACCAGCTATGCCTCCACAAACCAGAACTTGGGCTCAAATAAAAAACATTAGAAAACCCCCAAACTAACTAAAATTTCGTTTCTGCCATCCTTGTGGCATAGAAACTCAAGAAAGAAATTCAGTAAGGAAATGCATTTCTTGCACCCTGAAATCCATACCCACAGTATTGTCTAACTGGGGAGATAGGACATTTCCATAAAAAAGAGATGCACTGACTTGGCTTTTAGATGCTGAGGGTAAGTAAGTTGCGTAGGAGACACTTTCTACAGTAGGTCAAAGCCTGTAGAGATGGAGAGGACATTGAGAATGTGAATGACCTTCTTGCAATATTAACTGACCATACTGTTTAGGGTAATGCAAAGTATCTCTGAAGCTAGCTGCTAGAACAAATGCCAAATGTCAAAGGCTAACCACAGAAGTTTACTTCCTGCATATGTAACAGTTTGACAGGCAACCCTGGTTGGTAGATGGCTTCCTCCACACAGTCATTCAGGAACCCAGGCAGCTAGATCTCCCCAGAGCAAGGGGAGCACTTTAACAACACTACAGGGCAGCAGTTCCCAACCTTTTTGGCACCAGGAACTGGTTTTGTGGAAGACAATTTTTCCATGGACTGGGATCAGGGGATGGTTTGGGGATGATTCAAGCACATTACATTTATTGTACACTTTATTTCTATTATGATTACATTGCAATATATAATGACATAATTATACAACTCACCATAAGGTAGAATTAGTGGGAGCCTTGAACTTGTTTTCCTGCAACTAGAGAGTCCCATCTGGGGGTGATGAAAGATAGTGGCAGATCATCAGGCATTAGATTTTCATAAGGAGCATGCAACCTGGATCCCTTGCATGCACAGTTCACAACAGGGTTTGCTTTCCTATGAAAATGCTGTCGCTGATCAATAGGAGGTGGAGCTCAGGTGGTCATGTGAGTGATGGAGAGTGGCTGTAAATACAGATGAAGCTTCACTTACATGCCCACGGCTCACTTCCTGCTGTGTGGCCCAGTTCCTAACAGGCCATGAACTGGTACTGGTCATGGCCTGGGGGTTGGGGACCCCTGTTATAAGGCATTGCTATGAAAGGAGTCATCCTAGTTCGCATTCCCTGAGCACTTCCCAAGGAGCAGGCAATGTTTTGGGGCTCCCCATTCAATCCTCGCAATAACCCTGTGCTGAGAAGTCAGGTCCCGGAAAGGTTCACACCAAATTTTGGCCAAACCCAGCCAGTTTCTTAATCTCTCTGCTCTACATCAGCCTCTGGATTGATGCCGATCTCACATTCCTGAGTTGTGCCAGTTAATTCAAAAACATGTAGAGCAAAAATGAATTTTCTCACCAGACACAAAGGGACAGCAAAGCAGGAGAAATGCTCTAGTGGGCTGCAAAAGACTCTAGCCATGTAAATGATTTTGCCATATTGCATTAATATGAGCAGTAAATAAGCAGTTGATGGGGGAAAACTGAATACATTAAAATTTATTCATGGAATAAAACAAGAAAAACACCGCCATTGACTGATGGTGTACTGGCCAGGGTAGCCTGTAGACGATCGTGTGCAAGTCTCCATTTGCTACCGCAGCAGAATTCTAACATACCGAGTCTCTCATCATATTCGTGGTGTTCCCAACCAAAGGCCCCTGTTATTCTTGGTGGTCCTGCTGAAACTTGTTCTTAGTATTGTCACCTGGGTGAAGCCTGGGGCCAAAGCCTGAGATGATAACAAGAAAGATCAAGCCCTGAGTGCTGAATGTAGGCGCTGCTGTTAGCACATGCATCAACTTGTTTCATCTTCATGTTCACCCAATAGGAAGTTTCTGTTATTATCTCCATTTTATTGGCGAGGGAACTAAGGCGCTAAAAGACTGAGTAACTTCCTGTGATGGTTACTTGTATGTGTCAGCTTGGCTAGGCCAGATGTCCAGATATTCTGGATGTTTCTGTGAGGGTGTTTTTAGATGAGATTTACATTTAAATGGGTATGCTTTAAGTAAGGAAAATTACTCTCCATAACGTGGGGGAGACTCATGCAGTCAGTGGAAGGTCTGAATAGAACGCAAAGATGACCTTCCGTGAGCAGGAGAAATTCCGCCCACAGACAGCCTTTGAACTTCCTCTGCTGCACCCGCTCTTCCTGATTCATCAGCGGACAGCCTTTGGACTTGAATTGTGTCTCTTTCCTGGACCTCCAGCCTGGCGGCTTCCCCCATCAGACTGTGGAGATTCTAGACAGGTCGTACATCCATCGTGATGTGAGCCAATTACTTGAAATAAATTTCTTCCTACGCGCGCGTGCGCGCACACACACACACACACACACACACACACACACCCTATTGGTTTTGTTTCTCTGGAGAACCCTGATTAATACAGATTTTGGTACTGAGTGTAGAGGGTGGTCAATGGTTTGGTTGGAAGGAAAATGATTAAGAAATTGATGGCAAAGAAGTCTAGGAAAGAGTTATGTGGATAGACCTCTAAAGGGGCAAAAAATATGAAGGTACTTGTGTCCCATGTGGGTGCTCACTAACGGGTGGTTTCAGCAGAGGAGAACTTTAGTAATCAAGCAGATAGGCTGACTGGTTCTGGGGATACCAGACAGCCTCTTTCCCCAGCAACACCTGTCATTGCCCAATGGGCTCATGAACAAAGTGGCCATGGTGGCAGGGATGGAGGTTATGCATGGGCTCAGTAACATGGACCCCCACTCCCCAAGTCCAACCTGGCTATCACCATGGCTGAGTGGCCAATCTGCCAGCAGCAGGAACCAACACTGAGTCCCTACTATGGCACCAATTTTCCAGGTGATCAGCCAGCTACCTGGTGTCAGGCTGATTACATTAAACCTCTTCTACCCTGAAAGGAGCAGCATTTTGTTGTTGCTAGAACAGACACTCTGAATGCAGATTTGCCTTCCCTTCATGCAGGGCTTCTGTAAAAGCTATATTCCACAGACTCACAGAATGCTTTCTGCACCGTCATGGTACTCCACATAGCACTGCTTCTGATCAAGGAACCTGCTTCACAGAAAATGAAGTGTGACAGTGGGCCCATGCCCATGCAATTGGATAGTCCTGCCATGTTCCCCACATTTTTGAAGTAGCTGGCTTGATAGAGGGTGAAATGGTCTTTTGAAGACTTATAGCACCAGATAGGTGACAGTACCTTGCAGGGCTGGGGCAAGGTTCTTCAGAAGGCTGTGTATGCTCCGAATCAGCCTCCAAAATACAGCGCCGCTTCTCCCTATAACCAGGATTCACGTGTCCAGAAACCAAGGAGTTGAAAAAGAGTGGTGCCGCTCACTATTACCCCTAATAACCCACCAGCAACATTTTTGTTTCCTGTCCCCACAACCTTATACTCTGCTGGCCTAGAGATCTTAGTTCCAAAGGCAGGAAAGCTTCCACCAGGAAACATAATAATGATTCCATTGACCTGGGAGTTAAGACTGCCACTCAGCTACTTTGGGCTCCTCAAGTCTCTAAATATCAGGCAAGAAGGGAGGGACTGTGCTGGCTGGGGTGATTGATGCTGGCTGCCAAGGCAATTTTGACCTGCCATTCCACAATGGATGTAAGGAACAGTATGTCTGGAATACAGGAGATCCCTTAAGGCATCTCTTACTCATGCCCTGTGATTAAAGTCAATGGAAAACTACAACAGCCCACTCCAAACAGGGCCACTAATGGCCTAGACCCTTCAGGAATGAAGATTTGGCTCATCCTACCAGGTAAAGAACCACAACAAGCTGAGGTACTTGTTGAGGGAAAAGGGAATATAGGTAGCCATAAATAACCATACAGTCAAGTGACCAGTTATAGAGACAGGCACTCTAATTGCCCTGAGTATTTTTTCCTGATTTTGTTATGAATGTGTGTGTTTTCCTCTCTTATCCACTTATCGTGTAACATAAGCTGTATTGACTTTGTATCACAGTATTTAAGTATTGTTAGCTTTACATCATATACTTAAGCTACAGGATCTCAACATGAAGGAGAAAGATCATTCATGGACTTTGCCCCTCTTCTGGGGAAAAGATTAGTGGGTTTTTGGCTGTACACAGGATAGTTCTATCACGTTAGGCAGAGCTATAACCTTACGATTGTCTTTACTTGAAGATTAAGTACAGTTTAGGGAGATGTGTGTGAGTGCCCAGTCGACAGGAGTGGACTTGGGATGGTTAACTTTATGGGTCAGTTTGGTGGTCCATGGTGCCCAGATACCTGTTCAAACATTATTCTGAATGTTCCTGTGAGGGTGTTTTTGGATGAGCTTTACTTTTTTTTTTTGAGATGGAGTCTTGCTCTGTTGCCCAGGCTGGAGTGCAGTGGCGCGATCTCCACTCACTGCAAGCTCTGCTTCCCGGGTTCACACCATTCTCCTGCCTCAGCCTCCCGTGTAGCTGAGACTACAGGCGCCAGCCACCGTGCCCGGCTAATTTTTTTAAATGCATTTTTAGTAGAGATGGGGTTTCACCGTGTTAGCCAGGATGGTCTCGATCTCCTGACCTCGTGATCCGCCCGTCTCGGCTTCCCAAAGTGCTGGGATTACAGGCGTGAGTCATCGCGCCCGGCCGAGCTTTACTATTAAATCAGTGGACTTTGAGTGAAGCATATTGCCCTCCATATGAGGCTCCTGCAGTTAGTGGAAGGCCTGAATAGAACACACAGATGACCTCCCCTGAGCAAGAGAAACTCCGCCTGCAGACAGCCTTTGAATTTCCTCTGCAGCACCGCTCTTCCTGGTTCCCCGACGGACAGCCTTAGGACTTGAACTGTGACTCTTTCCTGGGCCTCATCCATCAGATTATGGACATTTTAGATGTGCCAGGCCTCCACTGTGATATGAACCAATTGTTCTCTTGTGTGTGTGTGTGTGTGTGAATCCTTTTGGTTCCATGTCTCTGAAGAACCTTGCCTAATACACTTGCCTAAGATTATATAGATGGTAAATGGTAGAACTAGCTTTAAATCCTGCAGTTTGGTGCCAGAATCCACATTCTTGATGTATACCATTCTATTAGCTTTTATCAGTGTAATAGGTAATGTCCATATGAGGCCAATAGTGAGAGCTTTCTCCTATGTCTTCATATTAACTTCATATTGGTTAAGGAGATTCCAAGTGGCTAAGAAGCTAGCTATTAGAATTTAAAAAACCCAAATGTCAAAGGCCAATCACAATAGAAGCTTACTTCTTACATATGTGTCAGTTTGATAGAGGTGATCCTGGTTGCTGGCTACATCTTCCACACAGTCATTCAGGGACTCAGGCTGCTATAGGCTCTGCCTCCTTCAACATGTAGCTTCTAAGATCACCCTGGGCTTTGATTCCACTCTAGCCAGACAGAAGAGGAAAGGAGAATGCTAGATCAGGCATGGAAAGTTTTTATACTTACTACTGCTAAGGAATTTGTTTGTTTAATTTAAAAGGAAGGCAGTTTAAATTATTTTATACTGAAATTATTTTGTGTGTTTGTGTAGGTATGTGTGTAAAGTTTCCAATTTCTCATTTTATTTCAAACTCCTTAAATTAACAGGGTATAAACAGAGAGGCAGGTGTATTTCTTCAGGAATCCACCAAATTGACTAGAAGAGCTGTTTTACATAGAAGATATTAAGAGAGAAGATTGGAGATAAAGTTGAAGCCAGATTGTGGAAGGCCTTGAAATGCTAGGCCAAAGGGCTTGGACCTTATCCTCTGAGAGATCTCAGGTGCTTTCTCTCTCTCTCTCTCCTCAACTAACTGCCCTTTTTCTCTACACCAACGAATCACAGGCTATATTCACCGCCATGTAACGTGGTAATATTTAACTTGTCCTTTGTTTATTTCCTTTCTTACCCCACACCCATCACCTGGATAAACTGTGTGCATCTCAACGGCAAGAACAATGACTTATATTTTTCTCAGTGCTGCACAAGCCTAGGAGAGGGTCTCATATGTAATGTTTAAGGACTACATTCTGTTGACATTCAAGAGGTATATGTCCCTACACCTTCAAACGCCCTACAAATTGTTGAATATAACTATAGCATATCGTTTCCTCCCCAAATCTGGCATATTTTGACTGAAGAATGTGAATAATATCTTGAAGCTTCTAATGCCTTCATAAGCTACCACATTCTGATCAGAGTTCTTGGCAAAATGGCTTAATGAATTATGCTTCCTTGTTTTGAGATCACATCCTCCAACTGTTTTCATATCATAAAGCAAGTCATCATCACATTTGACATTCTGTTCCTTGAAATTTCTATTATTGGGCTAGGAATGTCTTTCTCAGGCCTCTTTATTTTCTCTTTATTTCGAACACTAGGACTAGCAGAACTGGTTTTTTGACAAAGGAACAAAGCATTAAGAAAAAAAAAAAATCACATTAAGCCAGGTGCGATGGTGTGCACCTGTAGTCCCAGCTACTTGGGAGACTGAGGTGGGAGGATCACTTGAGCCAGGAGTTCAAATCCAGCCTGGGCAACATAGCAATATCACTTCTCTTTAAAAAAAAAAAAAAATCACATCATAAAACAGACTGCATAAGGAACTACACATAGAGAACAAAACTCTGTTTATCTGACAGTCAGCTAGGATCACTCACTAGCTGAGAAATTCACTCCCGCCCACAAGCCTGTGACTCAAATTCATGGTTCAGCAAAATTACAAATGACCGTATATTGTGGATCTGGGCTTTATAAACAACACCATACATGGTGACCATGGGGAAGGCAAGCGTTTATGATATAGTAGGTAAATGTGACAATAGTGTTGACCCTCCTAGTTGCCAAGCCTGAAACAGAATACATGTCTGTATGAATATGTATGCCTACAAATGTGAGTTTGGAGATGTATATATTTTCACGTTCTCTATGGTTACCTAAGATGTTATCTTAAAACAGTGGCTTACAACAACAACAAACATTTCTTCTTGTGTCACACAGTTCTAGGAGTTGACTGAGCTCAGCTAGGGGGTTCTTGCTCTGGGACTGGCCATGGTTGCAGCCAACATGTGGGCAGAGCTAGAATTATTTATTTATTTATTTAGAGATGGAGTTTCACTCTTGTTGCCCAGGCCGGAGTGCAGTGGCGTGATCTCGGCTCACTGCAACCTCCACCTCCTGGGTTCAAGGGATTCTTCTGCCTCAGCCTCCCGAGGAACTGGGATTACAGGCTTGTGCCAGCATGCCTGGCTAATTTTTTGTATTTTTAGGAGACAGGGTTTCTCCATGTTGGATGGTCTCAAACTCCTGACCTCGTGATCCACCTGCCTCAGCCTCCCAAAGTGCTGGGATTACAGGCGTGAGCCACTGCACCCAGCCACTAGAATCATTTTAAAGCCCTCTTCATACACATGTTTGGGGCCTGGATTAGGAAGACCCAAATAGTTGCAGGCTAGAGCATGAAGACAGGTGACTCCTTGGGCATCGCTGTCTGTTTCTATTTGGTCTCTCCATTTGGTTGTTCCACTACGGTGGCTTCAGGGTAGCTGGACACTTACACGGTGGCTGGTGACTCAGGGCTCCAAAGGCATGTGTCCCAGGAGACAGACATGCTGTGCTCTAACATAATCACGTGCTTCCCATCACCTTTGCTGCCTGCCGCTGATTGGAAGCACGTCACAGGTCCCACCCACACTTGCGGGGAAGAGCATGACACGAGCTGTGAATACAAAGAGGCAGGGATGGTGGTGGCCACTTTAAAGTCTATCTGCCACACTTAGTAAAATTCAGTAATGTTGCCCCAGGTCACGTAGCTAGTGAGCAGCACAAACAGGATTCAACCCCACGCAGTCTCACTCCAGAGTCCCCATTCTCAAATAGTAGCCTATAGGGCCACTCAGTGTGAGTGACAATTTTTCAATAGTTCTCATTTTAATTTTAAATGAATACATTCTCCTCTGTGTCCTCAGTTAGTAAGAGACTACACTACTCCCGCCACACTGGCAGAATCATGCTTCTGGGTCTACAGAGCTGAAGACCAGACTCTGACGCATGGCGACTTCATGCAGGTAATGCCATACCCATCAACGAAGCTTCCCTCCTGGCACCTGTTCCATGGTCATCCCCACGAGTCACAAGAATATAATTAACATATTTTTACAAACAGAAAAAGCAACCTTGTCAGAAGACTATGCATTTCTTTAGAACATCATCAGGCCGGAAGCCCATGGGCAGGAACAAATGGGTAGCGGAAAAATGGAAAACAAGTGGGAGAAAGTCCTGTAGATGCTGGGGCTTCAGCTTTGGAAAGGCCCCTGGCCACAGCTGACTTTCTACAATGCAACAGGCTGAAAAAATACATCTCTGCAAAAATAAAGAAAAGCCTAACTGAGTGCAGCTGCCATCCTCCCAATAATTAGATTTGGAGGATTATTGCTGAGATGAATGGAAGATATCATATGGTCACTGCTAGAAATATTTGCCATCCCTGTCTAACTACATGAGTAGACACTAGAGTTCTGAGCAGACCCACATATGTTTGTTTTTAATTAAAATGTGCTGAATGAACTGTTAGCAGCACTGAAATAATGAAGAAAAGCAACATAAGACAAATCGGCTAATTGACAACTGCAAACATTCTATTTTATAGCCTTCAGTTATGTTAATGGAGGTTTCCAATATGTTCTAGCTGAAATAATCATTACACAAACACAAATACATAATAATCTAAGGGGTAGATAAAAATATAAATAACTACAGCAGCAAAAACCACCAATGGGTCAAAGGATTACAAATTCATTTTCTCAGTCTTTATTCCGAAACAATTTATTGAGTGCTTATTGGTTGTTATGTGCCAGGCACTCATGGGCTAATGCCTATGATGAAATCATCCTAGTGTTTCCAAATATACATTTTTGTTTAAGATAGTGTGTTCTATGAGTACCAGGGTGCTGTGTAGAGTGTATCTCCAACCACATGATGAAACAAAACAGCAAGCGACTTTTGAAAGGGAGCGACCATAATTTTAAGTCATTTCAAAAGCTAGTTCATGTGAAGGCAGAGACTCTGGCCAAGATCTTAACAAATTACATTTTATTCAGTGCACAAGAAATTAGCACAGCTGCCTGAAGGAAAATATGTCCTGGGATTGCATACACAGTGCAAGGCCAAAGGGCAGCCGTATTCCAAGTAGACCGTAAACAGGAGGTTTATTGGAGGCCTTTCCAAAGAACGTGGCCAAATTTCAGCCGTGAGATAACCAGAATTCCAGCCAAAATTGGGAGTGATGGAAACTGTCAAATGTCTTTGGATCTTTTGTGGAGATTAATCCCTTGGCTGTGCAGTCTCTGATGAATGAAGGAGAATAATTCAGAATCACTGAACACCCTTGCTTTTAACTGGAGGGGCAGGATATCAACGAGGTAAGTGAACACCAGTGCATTTAGAGTTTATTTACAACTAAACTGCTAAAGTCTCAACTCATCCATATTCAATTAGAGAAATTTGTGGTTCATCCAAGACAAGATGTGAGCCAAAATTTGGGGTGAGGGTGACATAATCTGAAAGGGCTGGAAATAAAGTGTAAATTTGAGTATCATCTGTATATAAGTGATAATTAAAGCTGTGCAACTCAACACATGCCAAGAGAGAAAGTCAATAAAAATGAAGAACAACAGGGTCCCAAACCACGTGTTACTTCTAAAATGGAGATTTTTTTTAAGGTGGTGGGGGTGAGCTTTTCTTTCCTGCTACATGATCTCAAAACAGATACAATCACTTGCAAAGAAGACTCACTTCCTCTGCAGAAAGTCACTGAATTACTTGAACATTGAGCTGAGGAGAGGGGCTTTTCGGTGTGATCTATACTGCAAGGAAGTAAGAAGTCATTCCATTTAGTTTGGGGAAGACCTCCCCAACCCCGTAAAATAGATCACTGTAGTAAATAATGTCTAAGAGAACCACCAATTCAAGCTGATACTTGATTGTCCTTTTCAAGTCTGGTGTTGAATTTGGGCAGGAAACACAAGTTGCTTTTATCTGGGTGCTCGATAATTTCATTCATGCAGTGAAGAAATAGGTTCTTTATTCTCATCTGTGTTTGAACACTTTAACAATAGGATAACTGAAGTCAGATGCAGCTTGAATCAAATGAAATGGAGACTTGTCCACAAGGACTTATTCATTATAAAAAGGGCAGCTCTTGTCTTAATCATTCCTCTGGAGACCTATGACTTAGGGCTCTTTTTATTTTTGACTGTCAGCTACCTTTCCAAATCATGGAAGCTTTCTAAAAATACCAAGTTCCTCAGTAGCTGGAGCTGAGCAGGGAGTGAACCTAACCATAAATGATGGGTGTTACGGGTTTAAATTGTATCCCTCCCAAAAGTCATGTGTTGAAGTTCTAACCCCCAGTGCCTCAGAAGGTGACCATATTTGGAGATAGTGCCATTAGAGAGGCAATTAAGTTAAAATGGGGTCACAAGGATGGACCCTAATGCAATATGGTTGGTGTCTATATAAAAAGAGGAAATTAGAACAGACATGTACAGAGGAAGGACCATGTACAGACACAGGGATATGACGGCCATCTCAAGCCAAAGAGGGAGGTCTCAGAAGAAGCCAATCCTGCCAACATCTTGAGCTCAGACTTCCATCCTACAGAATTGTGAGGAAGTACATTTCTGTTGTTGAAGCCACCCAATCTACAGTACTTTGTTATGGCTGCCCCAGAAAACTAATATGATGGGGCAAAAGACATAGAGCCAGGGCTGGGCATGGTAGCTCATGCCTGTAATCCCAGCTCTTTGGGAGGTTGAGGCAGGTGAATCACCTGAGGTCAGGAGTTCGAGACCAGCCTGGCCAACATGGTGAGATCCCATCTCTCATGAAAATACAAAAAGCCTGGCACGGTGGCACGCACTTGTAATCCCAGCTACTTGGGAGCCTGAGGCAAGAGAATCGCTTGAACCTGGGAGGTGGAGGTTGCAGTTAGCCAAGATGGTGCCACTGCACTCCAGCCTGGGCAACAGAACGAGACTCTGTCTCCAAAAATGAAAAAAAAAAAAAAAAGAAAGAAAGAAAAAGAAAAGAAATAGAGTCAGGCTGAGCACAGAGGCTCACACCTATATAATATTCTGTGTATTTTTCTTTTTTTTTGTATATCTTAAATTTGTAAAGCAGTTTCTAAAAGCAAAGAGAATGGTCAATTCATCCATTCCTGGAGATACTTTATTTAGATTTGCTTTTGAGTGAAGTCAAACCATGAATGAAGGAGCTACACTGTGGGACTTCATTTCACCTTAAACTCCCTAGAAAGGCCTTGCTCCTTCTTGCTGCATTTGAGTTTATGCAACTGTGGGGGCACTTTAGCGATCAGTCCTATGAGCCCCTCCTTGCATTTGTTAGAGAAAAGTGGTCAATGATCTTGTCTACTACTTTATACAATTTTTCCCTTACTAGGCCTTATTATTCTGAAGATATTTTTTATAAGCAGACAAAAATCCTTTTAGAATAAGGAGGAGCATAAATAAATACATGATTATTATATCAAATGCAATAAACATCTCTCTGCTGGTGGATAACAGGCTCATGGCTCTGGAAGGATGAAAGCAACTTTTACTGAACTCCTACCATGCGCCAACCTTCTGCTAGAGGCTTTAGACAATTGTCTGCCGAATTTTAATTTTCACAATCTTATGAAGCAGATTATGAGAAAGTGTAGGTAACTTGTCCAAAGTCACATTATAAATGACCAAACCAGGAAACCATGGTATTTTATGATCATACAAAGAATGGAAGAGGGGAAGGAGAAAAGCTTGTGTTAATTTGTTAAGAACCTACTTCCGATGAACCAAGTATTTTTCATCCCAATTTAGAAATGAGGAAACTAAAGCTCAGAGGAATATATAAATGTACAAATATATGCAATATATATATATTAAAAATATATGTTATATATAATATATATTGTTCAAGGTGACATAATAGATGAATATATTGGATAGGTCTATTTCTAGAATGAGAGGAGACATTTAAGATAAGGAGATTCTATGGAAAATACATAAGCTGGTTCTATTTCTTTCTTGTTTTTATTTTGTTTTTTTAGAAACAGGGTCTTACTCTGTTACCCAGACTGGAGTACAGTGTCACAATCATGGCTCACTGCAGCCTCAACCTCCCCAGGCTCAGGTGATCTCCCATCTCAGTCTCCCAAGTATCTGGGATTACAGGCACATGCCACCATACCCAGATAATTTTTGTATTTTTTGTAGAGATGTGGTTTCACCATGTTGCCAATGCTGGTCTTGAACTCCTGGGCTCAAGGGATCCACCCACTTTGGCCTCCCAAAGTGCTGGGATTACAAGTGTTAGCCCCGGCCTCTGTGCTCAGCCAATTCCAGAGCATTTAAATGTTTACCCACATATAGAAGGGATTTCTGTAGGTCTGTGGGTATGTTCCATGCCTCTAAGTGGTAGGTGGTATGATATGGTATGCACCATTATACCTCATGCACATTCAACTCAACATTGCTTTCTGAGATGGAGACACTTTGTTATGCATGGATCTTACTCATTCCATGTAGGGGCAGGGTTATGGGCTAAATTGTGTTCCCTTCAAAATTTGTATGTTGAAGTCATAATCTCCTAGTACCTCAGAATGTGACTGCATTTGGAGACAATGTCTTTAAATAGATAATTAGGTTAAAATGAGATCACTAGGGTTGGCTGTAATCCAATGTGACTGCTGTCCTTATAAGAAGGGGAGATTAGGACACAGACACAAAGAAAAGCCATGTGAAGGCTAACAAAAACAAGCAACAGGGAAAGGACTCCCTATTCGATAAATGGTGCTGGGATAACTGGCTAGCCACATGCAGAAGATTGAAGTTGGACAGTTACCTTTCACCGTATACAAAAATTAACTCAAAATGGATCAAAGACTTAAATGTAAGACCTCAAACCATAAAAATCCTAAAAGACAACCTAGGAAATATTCTTCCTGATATCTTGGCAAAGAACATTTGGCTAATTCCCTGAAAGCAATTGCAACAAAAACAAAAATAGACAAGTGGGACCCAATTAAATTAAAGCACTTCTGCACAGCAAAATAAACTATGAGCAGAGTAACCAGATAAGCTACAGAATAGGGGGAGATATTTGCAAATTATGCATCCAACAAAGGCCTAATATCCAGAATCTATAGGGAACTCAAACAAATCAACAAGCAGAAAATAAATAACCCCATGTATTAGTCCATTTTCACACTGCTATGAAGAAGTACCCAAGACTGAGTAATTTATAAAGGAATGAGGTTTAGTTGACTCACAGTTGGGGAAGCCTCAGGAAACTTACAATCATGGAGGAAGGGGAAGCAAACACGTCCTTCTTCACATGGCGGCATCAAGAAATGCCGAGCAAAAGGGGGAAGGCCCTTATAAAACCATCAGATCTCATGAGAATTCACTATCACAAGAACAGCATGTATCTGCCCTGTGATTCAATTACCTCCCACCAAGTCCCTCCCACAACACATAGGGATTATGGGAACTACAAGTCAAGGTGACATTTGGGTGGGGATAGAAAGCCAAACCATATCATTCCACCGCTGCCCTCCCCCCACCGACAAATCTCATGTCCTCACATTTCAAAACATAATCATGCTCTTCTAATAGTCCCCCAAAGTCTTAACTCATTCCAGCATTAACCCAAAGTCCAAGTCCAAAGTCTCATCTGAGACAAAGCAAGTCCCTCAGCCTAGGAGCCTGTAAAATCAAAAGCAGGTTAATTACTTCCTAGATACAGTGGAGGTACAGGCATTGGGTCAATATACCCATTCCAAATGGGAGAAATTGGCCAAAACAAAGGTGCTACAGGCTCCATGCAAGTCCAAAATCCAGCAGAGAAGACAAATCTTAAAGCTCTGAAATAATCTCCTTTGACTCCATGTCTCACATCCAGGTCACACGGATGCAAGAGGTAAGCTCCTCATGGCCTTGGGCAGCTCTGCCCCTGTGGCTTTGCAGGGTACAGCCTCCCTCCCAGCTGCTTTCATGGGCTGGCATTGAGTGTCTGAGGCTTTTCCAGGCACACAGTGCAAGCTGTAGGTGGATCTACCGTTCCGGGGTCTGGAGGATGGTGGCCTTCTTCTCATAGCTCCACTAGGCAGTGCTCCAGTGGGGACTCTGTGGGGGCTCCCACTCCACACTTCCCTTCTGCAATGCCCTCGCAGAGATTCTCCATGAGGCTCCATCCCTGCAGTAAACTTTTGCCTGGACATCCAGGCTTTTCCATACATCCTCTAAAATCTAGGCAGAGGTTCCCACACCTTGATTCTTGTCCTCCGTGTACTGGCAGGACCACTACACCATTTGGAAGCTGCCAAGGCTTGAGGCTTGCACTCTTTGAAGCAATGGCCTGAGCTGTAGCTTGGCCCCTTTTAGCTATGGCTGGAACTGAAGCAGCTGGGATGCAGAGCACCGTGTCTCAAGGCTGCACAGAGCAGGAGAGCCCTGGGCCCCGGGTCCAGGAAACCATTCTTCCCTCGTAGGCCGCCAGGACATTGATTGGGAGGCTGCCAAAGGTCTCTGACATGTCCTGGAGACATTTTCCCCATTGTTTTGGTGATTAACATTTGGCTTCTTGTTATTATGCAAATTTCTGCAGCAGGCTTGAATTTCTCCCCACAAAATGGGTTTTTCTTTTCTATCACATCATTGGATTGCAAATTTTCCAAACTTTTATGCTCTGCTTCCTCTTGAATGCTTTGCAGCTTAGCAAATTCTCCCTCAAGAAACCCTAAATCATCTCTCTCAAGTTCAAAGTTCCACAGAACTCTAGGGCAGGGGCAAAATCCCGCCAGTCTCTTTGCATAGAAAGAGTGACCTTTACTCCGGTTCCCAACAAGTTCCTCATCTTCGTCTGAGACCACCTCAGCATGGACTTTATTGTCCATATCACTATCAGCATTTTAGCCAAAGTCATTCAACAAGTCTCCAGGAAGTTCCAAAGTTTTCCACATCTTCCTGTCTTCCGAGCCCTCCAAGTCTCTAGGAAGTTCCAAAGTTTCCCACATTTTCCTGTTTTCTTCTGAGCCCTTCAAACTGTTCCAGACTCTGCCTGTTACCCAGTTCCAAAGTAGCTTCCACATTTTCGGGTATCTTAACAGCAGTGCCCCGCTCTCTGTGTTACCAATTTACTTATGCAAATTAAAATTTAAAAATGGGCAAAGGACATGAACAGGCACTTCTCGAAAGAAGGCATACAGTTGGCCAACAACTATATGAAAAGATGCTCAACACCACTAATCATCAGAGAAATGAAATCAAAACCAAAATGAGATACCATCTCACACCAGTCAGGATGGCTATTATTAGAAAGTCCAAAAACAACAGATGCTGGCAAGGCTGCAGAGAAAAAGAAACGCTTATAGGCTGTTAGTGAGAATGCAAATTAGTCCAGCCACTATGCAAAGCAGTCTGGAGATTTCTCAAATAACTTAAAACAGAGCTGCCATTTAACCCAGCAATCCCATTATATACTGGGTATATACCCAAAGGAAAATGAATCATTCTACCAAAAAGACACACGTACTTGTATGTTCGTCACTGTTCTATTCACAATAGCAAAGACACGGAATCAACCCAGTGCCCATCAGTGGTAGACTGGATAAAGAAAATGTAGTGTACATATACACCATGGAATAGTACACAGCCATAAAAAGAATGAAATCATGTCCTTTGCAGCCACATGGATGCAGTTGAAGACCATAATCCTAAGGGAATTAACACAGGAGCAGAAAACCAAATACTGCATGTTCTCACTTATAAGTGGATGCTAAACACTGAGCACCCATGGATGTAAATATAGGAAGAGCAGACCCTGTGGACTAGTAGAGAGGGCAGGGAGAGAGGGGCCAGGAATTGAAAAACGACCTATCAGGTACTTACCCCAAGTCTTAGCATCACACAGTATTCTCTAGTAACAAAGCTGCACGTGTACCTCTGTGTCTAAAATAAAAGTTTTTTTTTGAAAAGGCCATGTGAAGACACAGAGAGAAGACAGCCATCTCTACCCCAAGGAAAGGGGCCTCTGAGGAAATCAGCCCTGCTGACACCTTGACCACAGACTGCTAGACTCCAGAACAGTGAGAAAATAAACTTCTGTTGTTTGAGTCACTCAGTCTGTGGTACTTTGTCACAGCAGCCCAAACAAATTAACACAGGCAGCAAAGTATTCTACAGACCACAGACACCACAGTATTTTAGACGGTCTCATGGTGGACTTTTAGATTGAAACTAAACACAAATACACATCCTCGGACAGAGTGAGCACCTGTGGGAATAAATATGCAGAAATGAAATTGCTGTTACAGGGGACACGTATTTTCAAATTTACAAAATGCTGCTAAATTGTTCTCTCAAATATCTCCGATGATTTACACTCCCAACAACAGTGAATGAGGGCACCATTTCTCTCACAGCTTAGCCAACATTTGATATTCTCAGGCTCAAGGTTTCTGCCAATGTGATTGGCCAAAAAAACCCACATTGTTTCAACTGCGCTTTCCTGAGTTTGCATGAAGTTGAATATTTTTTAATACACACATTGCCTGTTCTTATTTCCTCTTCTATACATTCTCAGTTCATATTTTTGGTCTGTTTTTCCTTTGGGGTTGTATGGCTTTTTTCCACCTGATTTGTAGGGATCACATACATTCTAGCTCACAATTCTCTGTCTGCTAGATCTTCTGCAAATACCTTCTCCCAGGCCCCCACTTGTCTTTTAATCTAGTTCATGGTGTGCTTTTGACAAAAGGTTTCAAATCAGGTATAATCAGATGGACCTCCATTTATAGTTTGTATTTTTTTGTATTGTCTTAAAGAAAATACTTTCTGGCTGGGTGTGATTACTCACACCTCTAATCCCTGGAGGTTGAAGCAGGTGGATCACTTGAGGCCACGAGTTCGAGACCAGCCTGCCCAACATGGTGAAAATCCATCTCCTCTAAAAATAGAAAAAAATAGCCGGGCATGGTGGCACATGCCCGTAATCCCAGCTACTTGGGAGGCTGAGGCATGAGAATCACTTGAACCCAGGATTTGGAGATTGTAGTGAGGTGAGATCGCACCACTGCACTCTAGTCTGGGCAACAGAGGGAGACTATCTCAAAAGAAAAGAAAAAGAAAAAACATTTTCTCTCCAAAATTCAAAAAGGTGTTCTCTTATAATTTCTTCTGACAGTTTTAGTGTATTTTCCCCATGTTCCAGTCTTTAGTACCTCCTTAATGTATTTCAGTGGTGGCAATAGGTAGGAATTTTATTTTCTTTATGATTTTTTCTTTTGTCTTTCATTTGAGAGTGAATTGTCCCAACGCTACTTACTGAAATATCAAATGCTTACTCCAGTCATTAAAAATACATATTCAGCAAAGCACCCACAGACCATCTCATTTGGAGTAGTGTAATTTCCTGATAAATCCTCCATAATGTATTAGGAGAAGAATGTACTGCTAGGTAAGTAAATAAGCAGATCTAAATGGGTATTTGGCTATAAGCCAAGCAAATGCTAGCGGTTGTCTGCCAAAAAATGGTTTCGATATTAGAAGAGTTGATGTTAAGCCCTTCTTCCTGACAGTCATTGGACAGTGGGGCCACGTGTCTTCTGAGGCCACTCTGAGTTTGTAATGATTAAACCACGTCCACAACATGTAGGAGAAGACTTGTCCTTCCATTGTCCCCACCAAGTGAATGTGCTTCCTGCCCAGCAGGGCAGTGACCCCTGCACAGAAATCTCTGGAATGACGTGCTGAAGACAGCCACAGCGTTGTCTCTGGAGGATGGAAACAGGGTGTTTGTGAGAGGGTAATTTTTCACTGAATTCCTTTTCTATCTCTCTTAACTTCTTTTGACTGTATGCATATACAATTGATTCAAAGTAATAATTTTTTTAAAAGCCAAAACAAAACAAAACAAAAAAACCCTGCCAAGTATGTCACTAAGACACTAAGGAAAATCAAGAAAAAATACATTCCTGTGGCAGTCAGCAAAACAAAACAAAACAAAACAAAAACCAGACATATGAGAACTTTTTTTGCAGGGATAATTAACCTGGAAATTATGTTTCACCTTGTTTGAATAATTTAGAGAATTGTTTTTAATATATTCCTTGATCACAAGACACTTTAGACACTTTGTTCAAGCTAGATCTTTCTCAAAGACCAACATATACAATAGATGAAATGAAAGGGTTCCTGTTTAAAAGTGGGGATCCCCATCAGCAGCCTTTGAGGCAGCTCTGTGGGGGTCCCCAGGGCTCCTCTGAGTACATTGAGAACCTTCTTTTAAAGTCAACGTGTTTGAGAATTAGATATAATTATCTTTTGCACCTTCTTCATGTAGTAATACTACACCCCACTTTAAAATTTACAGTATTGTGTACTTGCTCATTCCGTAAACATTGCTTGAGCACCTACTGTTTGCCAGACCCTAGAATAGACAGGAGGAGGAGGTGACTTAAACGTGGTAAGGTCTGAGCAAAAGGTTGAAGTGTGAATAGAAAACAACCAGAAGGGCATTCCAGGCCCAGTAGACTGCAGGGGAAAGCTAGAAAGCCAGGAGGAAGCAGGCTGGCAGATCGGGAAGAAGGGGGTGGGCGCACTCAGTGTGCTTAGATGCACGGGGCATCTGTTGGTCCTAGCAGGTGCTGAAACTGGAGAGGGAGGGAGCAGTAAGTTATTATTGCCTCGTGGATCTTTCTAAGTTTGGACTTGGCAGGCCATGAGGAAGCGATTGACGGGTCTTAGACAGGAGATTGACACAGTCATATTTGTGCTTTGGAATGATCGCTCTGACCTAAGTGAGTATTACCTATGTCCTAAGGGGACATGATTAAGGCAGTGAGACAGGTAGGGAGGCCATCGCAGCCACCCAGGGAGGAGATGATAATGGACAGACTTGAAGGTCTGGCAGAGATAGAGCAGAGGGGGTGACTAAGATGGAATTAACTGGATGTTGGTGGGAGGCAGAAAAGGGATGTGTCTAGGAGATTTCTGGAGTTCGGGTTGTATAATTGAGTGGGGTTGGATAACTGGGGCCATTCAACAAAGCAAGGAAGACGGGAGAAGGGGTTTGGGCACTAGATGATGAGCTTCATTTGGGGGAAGGTTTTCATTGAAGTACCTGTAAGATATCAGGTGGAAATGTCCAGTAGGCAATCAGATAGCCGATGTGGGATGGAGGTGAAGGCCTGAGGCCATCCTCAGTGAGCTGATAATAGCAGTCAAGAAGGTACTTGAAACCCCCAGGAGAATGTGAGCGATGAGAGAGGAGAGGCCCATGCGGGCAGATCTGGGATGAAGAGGAGAGGCCCAGGCAAACAGCAGATGGTTCGCGTGAAGCCGGCTGAGACGGCTGAGCAGGGAGGAAGGAAGAGAATCAGGGAGAATGGGGATCAAAGAAACCAAGGAGGGGATTTGAGCATAGGAGGACTTATCAGCAGGGTCAAACCCTGCACAGAGAAGACGTTTAGGGACTGGAGAACTCACTGGACATAGCAACTAGCAGCTCACTGGAGAGAATGAGGAAAGGCAGTTCCCAGAGACATGGGCAGCAGGGGAGCCATATGGCAGGGCTTGGGCAGTGAATGGGCAGTGAGAAACTGGGGAAAAGTCGGGTATGATCACTCTCTAAAAACGGCGATGATGAAGGAAGTGTGGGCTACCTCCAGGTGAGCCTGCTTCAGTCGTCTGATGAGCAGCACAGAATGACTGGACCGCGCCTCTCAATTGCAGCTGCGCTTCTAATTCCAACCGCACAACAGAAGCACCTGGGGAATTTTTTAAACTAAAAAAGTACCAAAGCCGGGGCCGCAGATTTAATTGGTCTGGGGTGGTGCCTGGGCAAGGGTATATTTTTAAAGCTCCACAAGAAAGTCTAATGTGCTGCCGCCATTAGGACCATGGCTCCAGTTATTCCCTATTTTGAGCAACAAAGGAGTGAATGAGCTAGCTCAGGGAGAAGCCAGAGGTGGACGGTCCTCTGACGTTGATCTGTCTTGTCGGGACACAAAGCAGAGGTTCGTGAAAGAGTCCCGCACATTTAAATGTGTCTGTGTGGACCCACTTCTTTTCAGTAGAGACAGGCCCTGAAATTAGGAGGAGCACCAAAAATGTGTTCTCCATTGCTGGAGAGTAGGATTTCACCGGGATTTTCTAGAACATAAGAGACCTATCCCCTAAATCTTTCTGAGTCTATACTTGCCAAACCTCCTTTTGATTAGTAATTAAACTCTGCCCAGTGATTTTTAAAATCATACCTGTTTTCCGTAATTTGCAAGAAATACATGCATAGGATGAAAAAATAAAATGCTACAGAAGTAACCTTCTACCTCCCATATCGCCTCCACCTGCAGCTGCTTTCCAAAGCCAACCGCTTGACTGCTTCCGTTTTTGTTTTTTCTGATGGTTACCTCCATAACCTTAAATCATATGCTTAGTCTTCTGCTTCATAATTTACCAATAGTATACATGGTCTACCTATTTTGAAAGGTAAACGTCTACTAACTCTGCCTCCACTTCCCCTTCTCCATTGTAAAGTTTGGTGGTTTTAGTATTATTTTTAATCCTTCCATTGGTTACTAACATAATTTTAAGTAATACACTTAAAATTCCAGTTCTCACTCCATGAACTTATTTATTTATTTATTTTGAGACAGGACCTCGTTCCGTCACCCAGGCTGGAGTGCAGTGGCGTGAACATGGATCACGGCAGCCTTGAACGCCTGAAAACAAGCAATCCTCCTGCCTCAGCCTCCCAAGTAGCTGGGATCACAGGCACGTGTCAACACATCTGGCTAATTTTTAATTTTTTCTTCTTGGAGAGATAGGGTCTTGCTATATTCCCCAGGCTGGTCTCAAACACTTGGCCTCAAGTGGTCTTCCTGCCCCAGCTTCCCAAGGTGCTGGGATTTCAGGCATAATCCACCATGTTTGGCCTCATTCCATGAGCTTTCAGCAGTATTTCTTAACTCCACACAGTATGAGGTGGAGATATCAGCTCCCCCACTTTCCCCTTTCAACTTCTTTCAGCTTGATCTTTGTCTTTCCATTGTTCTAACTGGTAACATTTCATTCTGTTCTGCAACCGTGATGAGTCCTCTGTGCTTGGTTTACGGGTTAATTCTACTAGTTCAGAGCCAATGAACTGCATTAACATTATTGTGAGCAGGTAAATATTGTTCCTTGGAGAGCCAAGGACTGCGTTAGGACCACACTTCTTCCTCTTGGGTTCAATGTCACCACCTTTTGGGTGGCTCAAAGGAGTATGTTCCCAGGAGCACAGCCAAATTGATTTTCTTTTATTACATCCCTGCAGTTACTCAAAATTACGATTCATTTTATTTTGCCTCTATTTGGACCATGATTTTCTTGTACCTTTCTGAGTTTCTCCTAGACTTTTTTTTTTTTTGTAGAGAGAAGAAACATATTTTGTCCTTGCCACATCACGAATATTTTCTCGCTTCTTATTCCTTCCATCTGAAGCATCGAATACCTTAGAGTTTTCTTCTGACAGAGAGATTTCTTGGACCATGCTGACTTCCTGCTTTAACTCGGACTTAATGACTTTTTTTTTTCTTTTTGAGACAGAGTCTCGCTCTGTCTTCCAGGCTGGAGTGCAGTGGCCGGATCTCAGCTCACTGCAAGCTCCGCCTCCTGGGTTTACGCCATTCTTCTGCCTCAGCCTCCCGAGTAGCTGGGACTACAGGCGCCCGCCACCTCGCCCAGCTAGTTTTTTTGTATTTTTTAGTAGAGATGGGGTTTCACCGCGTTAGCCAGAATGGTCTCGATCTCCTGATCTCATGATCCGCCCGTCTCGGCCTCCCAAAGTGCTGGGACTACAGGCGTGAGCCACCGCACCCGGCCAACTTAATGACTTTTAGACCTCTACACTGCTACCATCTTTCCCCTGTGTCGATGCTGGGAAATGGATATTAGAGATAAAGAACACAAACTTTCTTTTCCATCAACTTTTATTTTAAGTTCCAGGCTACATGTGCAGGGTGTGCAGGTTTGTTCCACAGGTAAACGTGTGCCATGGCGGTTTGCTGCACAGATCAACCCATCACCTAGGTATTAAGCCCAGCATCCATTAGCTATTCTTCCTGATGCTCTCCCTCTCCATACCCTTCCCACACAGGCCCCAGTGTGTGTTGTTCCCCACCATGTGTCCGTGTGTTCTCATCATTCAGCTCCCACTTGTGAGAACATGTAGGAACACAAGCATTTTGATTGCCGCGAAGAGACAATCTCATTGTAAACAAATCCATTTGTCATGTATTCATTTGTCTTGTCTAAATTTAATTAGTATGATTTGTCATAGAAAGACTGATCAGCTATGGACATATAAGGAAAATTCATGTTCTGGGCCTCGGAGATGAAGTATTAGACCCTGTAGGTAGCCACCCAACCACCCTGAGAAGTCTCACCATAACCAGCCAAAATCCTTCAATGCATCTGTAGTGGGAACTGGAATGTGCTGCCTGGAGACACAAAGGACTCAAAGGACTAAGGCACTCAGTCCCTTGCCTCAATCCCAGACATCTCTGAAGGACCAGCCATCTTTGGAGGTCCCCGTGGGGTGAGCTGAGCCCTCTCTCACAATTGCCAAGAAGTTCAACTTCTTGAACTATCCAGTCCTTCTTCCTTCATTCTTGTGCAGGTTTCCCCCAAAACTCTCCCCCAGAAACATCTATCTCAAAGTCTATTTCCTGAGGATCCATTCCTACAACCACACCTTTATGACATACCCCAGAATTGTGGTATCAACAAACACATGATAAAAGGTTAATTGCTGATGGGGATAATGAATGGTTGCGGGAAGTGGTTGTTTTACAGGCAGGAAATGAGATGAGGATTGGGTTTCAGTCCTAGGGGAGGCAGGAGAGGCTGGGATTCAGGGCACCTAGGGCGGCGAGCAGGAACTAAGCTTTGTCAGAGGTAGGAATGGAAGACAGAGTGTGAGCAACAGATCATCACTGCAGGTATTGCAATGGAGTACGAAGCTGAGGAAGTGGTAATGATGGCTGTGACTCTGAATTTTCTTGGGGAGAAGAGCACTCTATTTGTAAAGTAAGTTTTTCCTTCTATTGTACATGTACCTTAAGACCCTGGTGGGTGGGTGGGAGGGTGGATGGGACAGGAGTGGATGAGGACCTGAACTGGAACAACTGCAGCAATTACAATATGTTCTGGAATATTTAGGTTTGTGAACGTGTTTGCGCTCATTCACTTAAAGTAATTTTAAATTCCTATTAATTCAAACTAGAATGAGTTTATATAGAATCTATGCTATAGGAAGGGAGTTGGGAGGGGGAGCCAGCTTTCTAAGGCCAGCATTAGAAAATGTCAGTCCTATTAACGCAGAAATGGAAATCCAAATACTGCATGGTCTCACTTATAAGTGAGAGTTAAACATGGGGACACACAGACATAAAGATGGGAACAATAGACACTGAGACTCCAAAAGAGGGGTGGGAGGAAGGGGGAATGGCTGGGAAGACTTCCTATTGGGTACCATGTTCAATATTTGGGTGATGGGATCAATAGAAGCCCAAACCTCAGCATCACGCAATATACCCTTGTAACAAACCTGTGCATATATCCCCTGAATCAAAAATAAAAACAGGCCAGGTGTGGTGACTCATGCCTGTAATCCCAGCACTTTGGGAGGCTGAGGCAGGCAGATTACCTGAGGTCAGGAGTTTGAGACCAGTCTGGCCAACATGGTGAAATCCTGTCTCTACTGAAAATACAAAAATTAGCCGGGTGTGGTGGCAGGCGCCTATAATCCCAGCTACTCGAGAGGCTGAGACAGGAGAATCTCTAGAACCCGGGAGGCAGAGGTTGCAGTGAGCCAAGATCGCACCACTGTACTCCAGCCTGAGCAACAAACAGTGAAATTCCATCTCAAAAAATATAAGAATAAAAATAAATAAATAAAAACAAAGAAAATGTCAGTCCTTGCCAAGTTAGTTAAAATTAACTTCAGCTAGGCCGGGCGCGGTGGCTCAAGCCTGTAATCCCAGCACTTTGGGAGGCTGAGACGGGCGGATCACGAGGTCAGGAGATC
>NW_012116265.1:3814634-3819329 GCF_000951035.1 Colobus angolensis palliatus | reverse complement strand
TCTTTCTTTCTTTCTTTCTTTCTTTCTTTCTTTCTTTCTTTCTTTCTTTCTTTCTTTCTTTCTTTCTTTCTTTCTTTCTTTCTTTCTTTCTTTTCAGGGTCTTGCTGTCTCTAAAAGGAGATAGGCTGGAGTGTGCAATGGCACCATCATAGCTCACTGCATCCTCAAACTCCTGGGCTCAAGCAATCCTCCTGCCTCAGCCTCTTGAGTAACTGGAATCATAGCTGAACATCACCATGGCTGGCTAATTTTTGCATTTTTTTTAGAGACAGGGTTTTACTATGTTGCTTAGGCTGGTCTCAAACTCTTGGGCTTAAGCTATCCTCTTGCCTCAGCCTCTCAAAGTGCTGGGATTATAGACATGAACCACTGTGTCCAGCCAATTTCAGTTGGTTTTGATTTATTTTTTTTCCTTCCTTCCTTCCTTCGTCCCTTCCTTCCTCCTTTCCTTCCTTCCCTCCCTCCCTCCCTCTTTTTCATTCCTTCCTTCCTCCCTTCCTGCCTCTCTCTTTTTCCTCCCTCCCTCCCTCCCTCCCTTCCTTCCTTCCTTCCTTCCTTCCTTCCTTCCTTCCTTCCTTCCTTCCTTCCTTCCTTCCTTCCTTCCTTTTTTTTTTTTTTTTTTTTGAGACAGGATGTCACTCTGTCACCCAGGCTGTAGTGAAGTGGCTCAATTATAGCTCACGGCAGTGCAGCCTCAACCTCCTGGCTCAAGCAATCCTCCCACCTCAGCCTCCAACGTAGCTAGAACTACAGGCACACACCCCCATACCTAGTTTATTTATTTATTTATTTTTTGTAGCGTCGGGCTCTTGCTATGTTACCTAGGTTGTTCTCAAACTCCTGGGTTCAAGTGATCCTCCCCTCTCAGCCTCCCAAATTGCTGGGCTTACAAGCATGAGCCACCACACCTGGCTTTCAAAATTCTTATTACATTCTGTGGATCAACAATTTCTGTAGATGCATTTATACTTTGGTTGCCCAGGCTGGTCTCAACTCCTGGCCTCAAGCGATCCTCCCACCTTAGTGTCCAGAAACACTGGGATTACAGGCATGAGCCACCATGCCATACCCACCTCATGGTCTCAAATGACTGCTGGAGTTCTGGCCATTGCATCCCTACCAGAGGAAGGATAGCAGGAGAAGAAGGGCATGGTCACACTGAGCTGCAAGGGAGGTTGGTGGCCATGTGCCCAGTTATTAATAAGATTTGGGAGCTCTAGTACCAAGGCAGAAGGGAAGAACAGGCATTGGGGGCCATCCACAGCTTCTGCCACACCTGCCTTCCCTACTCCAGACACCTGGCATCATCTCTACCCTTCATCTGCCAGCTCAGCCCTGCTCTGGGGCTGACCGACTCCCACACAGTGCCGTCAGTGAGTTAATGTCCATGGTCATGCTGTAGGGCTGCTGCTTGGCACTTCTGTGCCTGCACACCAGAGAACTGCACTTCTGAATCAGTTTCCCTCCCATGATGAATCAGTTTCCCTCTTCCATGATGGCGGCCTGTCCAGCTCTTGCCAACGCCCTCTCTATGGAGTCTAGTCTCTCTCTGCCATGCCCTCAATCTCTCCAGACACTGGCTGGGGCCCTTTTCTCATGGACCCACCACCCAGATTCCAGTATCAGGCCACCCAGCTTTGAGGGTCACTTCCTGCCTAGACCTTTGCCTCACCTCTCTCCACCTCTTCATTAAGTTGTTCAAACTACACTTGAACTTGACACTCTTATTAGCTTCTCACCCATGACGACAGTGAGCAATTTTTTTTTTTTTTTCCTGGGAAGGACTAATTCCAAAAACCGTAATTCTGAGGAATTATATATTTTTCATTCAAAATAAGAACTTGAATCCCAAGAGAAAATGTACACCCTTGTAGTTTAGATCACAGGGGCATGACTTGTCAACTCAGAGTGGCCTACAGCCTTGGTTCCATCTATTGCTAGCTGTGGCTCTTAGGCATATAACTTACCATCTCCGAGCTTCGGGTTCCACAACTGGAAAGCTATCCTACACAGCACATACCTTTCAGCACTACAAGGAAGATTATGGAAGACTAAATGAGGTACACTGCCCGGCTCATGGTAAGCACAAAGTAAATGTTACTTATAATAATAATTGATTTATAATAACATGAATTTTAAATATCAGTAAATTGGCACTGATTTTTTAGCTGCTAAAATGTTACTGCCGGGCTTTTCTGAGAAGTAGTTCAGTGCAGTCAGCGTTTTAATTTTTCATTCTGAAACCTTGTCTAACTCCTTACTTCCTCCTTTCCCTGGTGGACTCAAGCAGGGGAGGTCCCAGCGTGCCTTACACCTCAGGAGGTGTGGTGTGTGCATCAAAATCAAGCCTGCTTCCTTTCGGTAAATAGTTACACCACACCAAGCAAGGGCCTGCCTACTCCAGTCTGACAGATGTATTTTTCCAAACCCATCAACTCAGAGATCGGTTCACTGGCCCAACCACATCTGCTGCCCTTGATATTACATCTTGCGGTGGCAGTTGAGGGCCTGGCCAAGTAGAGAACTTGTCTTCTGGAGATGGAGTAGCATTCTCCCCCAACTCACACTTTCTTTTCTACATGTGGATTTATTTCTGTAGTCTCATTTTATCTTTGTCTTTTTGGCTTTCTTTTTCTACACAATTGTTTTATTTATTTATTTGCCCCTCTCCCCCTACCTTTTTTGCAGTGGGATTTCTCTATGTTGCCCAGGCTCATTTGGAACACCTGGACTCAAGCAAGCCTCCCAGCTCAGCCTCCTAAGCAGCTGGGACTACAGGCCTGAGTTACCACACCTGGCCCCACAATTGTTTTTTACATATTAAATAAATAACCTATGCTTAATTTAGAAAATGCAGAAAAATGAAAAGACGGGGAAAAAAAGCAAACATGTAACCCCTGCACCTTGGTGTGTACCCATCCAGAACACTACACATGCACACAATTTTTGTTTTCTCGGAAACCAGAGCATATGAGCTAGACCAGTGGTTCTCAATCAGGGTGATTTTTCCCCAGCAGAAGACATTCAGCAATGTCTGTAGACATTTTAGGTTGTCAAAACCAGGGCAGGTGGTGATACTGGCATCTAGTGGTTGAGGCCAGAGATACTGCTAAACATCCTAAAATGCACAGACCAGCCCTCAGCAACAACAAATTACCTAACCCCAAATGTCAAAAGGGCCAAGGTTAGGAAACTCTGGTCTAGACTATGGTTAAGCAAACTATAGCCCTCTTGGTTGGCTGTCTGCTTTTATAAATAAAGTTTTATTAGAACACGGTGATGTCCATTCATTTCTATGTCATCTATGGTTGCTGTGACTTACAAGGCAGGTGAGCAGTTGTAACAGAAACTATGTGGTCACAAGGCCTAAAATAAATATGAGCCACATATGAAACTTTAACTTTTTCTAGTAGCCACATTTTTTAAAAGTACAAAAAAAGCAGGGGAAATTAATGTTAGTAATATGCCCCAAAATATTAACATTTCAACCCTGCAATCAATATAAAAATTATTAATGAAATATTTTCATATTCTTTTATTTCCATACTGCCTTCACTTACAGCACTTCTCAGTTCCGACTAGTCATATATATATATATATATAGATAGATAGATAGATATAGATTTTTTTTGAGACGGAGTTTTGCTCTCACTGCCCAGGCTGGAGTGCAATGGCACAATCTCAGCTCACCACAACTTCCTCTTCCCAGGTTCAAGCGATTCTCCTGCCTCAGCCACTCGAGTAGCTGGGATTACAGGCATGCGCCACCACGCCCGGCTAATTTTGTATTTTTGGTAGCGACCGTGTTTCTCCATGTTGGTCAGGCTGGTCTCGAACTCTCTACCTCAGGTGATCCGCCCGCCTCGGCCTCCCAAAGTGCTGGGATCACAGGCATGAGCCACCGCGCCCAGCCCAGACTAGTCATGTTTTAAGTGCTCATGTGGCTGGCGGCTATTGTATTAGACAATACAGGTCTATGCTGCATTTTTCACTAAACTGCTTTTTTAAAAAACATTTTATTTTTATTTTTAATTTTATTATATATATATATTTTTGAGACAAAGTTTCACTCTTGTCACCCAGGCTGGAGTGCAGTGGTGCAATCTCAGCTCACCACAATCTCTGCCTCCCGGGTTCAAGTGATTCGCCTGCCTCAGCCTCCCTAGTAGCTGGGACTACAGGCGCATGCCAGCATGCCCGGCTAATTTTTTTTTATTTTTAGTACAGACAAGATCTCACCATATTGGCCAGGCTGGTCTCAAACTCCTGACCTCAAGTGATCCCCCTGCCTCCGCCTCCCAAAGTGCTGAGATTATAGGTGTGAGCCACTGTCCCCTGCCACTAAGCTGCTTTTTTTATTTAATGGAAATAAAAGTCTTCTCATGTCCACCATATATTTTTATATCACTTTTAAAGTGTTCAATTTTTTTTAAAAGATTCCCATTTTCTGGATGTTTATATTGCTTCTGAGTTTCACAGTTATGAACGATTCTGCCACGAGCATTCTTAGATAAAACTTTTTCACTTCATCTTTAATTATTTCCTCAGGATAAACTCCCAGATCAGCAGACGCTGCCGCCGAGGAAATTCTTGTACTACTAGCCATGGTCAACCCTACCGTGTTCTTCGACATTGCCGTCGACGGCGAGCCCTTGGGCCGCGTCTCCTTCGAGCTGTTTGCAGACAAGGTTCCAA
>NW_012116265.1:3808347-3812699 GCF_000951035.1 Colobus angolensis palliatus | reverse complement strand
CCTCCCTCCCTCCCTTCCTTCCTTCCTTCCTTCCTTCCTTCCTTCCTTCCTTCCTTCCTTCCATCCTTCCTTCCTTCTTTCCTTCCTTTTTTAGAAACAAGGTCTTGATAGGTTGGTCAGGCTGGTCTCAAACTCCTGACCTCAAGCCATCCTCCTGCCTTGGCCTCCCAAAGTGCTGGGATTACATGTGTGAGACCCTGCATCTGGCCTCAGTTTGTTTTTGTTATTCACGACCTAAGTGACTAAGAAGCTCACTCAGAACTCCTTAGGAAAAAAGAAGAGTACAATGCGGGTGCTTCAGGGTATAAAACCTCCAAGATCTCTCCATCCTGCTGTTCTGCTCTTGTCGTTGTGTGGTTGAAGCTGGGTTGCCTCAGATTTGGGTTCCTGCTGATGGGAAGGGGAAAAGCACGTGGAGGAGTGTGCAGCTGGAGTCCACAGGTGCAGCTCTGGAGCTGGCACACCCACTTGCCCAAACGTGCATGTGATAAGTAGCAGTGACATGGCCACCCCTAACTGCATGGGAAGCTGGGACGTGGCTCTGTCTGGGCAGCTGTGTGTCCAGCCACAACTCTATTTCTGAAAGAAAGATGTGGATGCACAACCAGCAGTCTAAAGCACACCAGGTGTTTGTGGATTAAAACAATTGCAATAGCACATCCAATTTCAATGCATGCAAAGTCTGGAGTGAGATGAAGAAAACACTGCTTCACAGGTATAAAGTGCTGGTGAGCAGAGAGCCCCTCAGGTCTACTATGGGGGGCTTGGACTATGGCAACTTAGTGAATCTGGAACTACATTTTCTAGAGTTCCTTCCCTGTAGGGTTTCAAGTTAGGGCTGACCAGGAGAGAAATTTGCATGAGATATGGAAGGTGGAAGTGAAGCAGCAGCTCTCATGTTCTGCAGGTGGGTGCGGGGCACTGTGCATTGTTACTGTAGCTCCAGTGCGATGCCACTGATCTGCTGACTCACCCAGTGGCTTGGGGCAGCCAGCCCTGCAGTTCCTCAGTAGCTGCCCCATATCCCTCTTCAGCATCGCCAAATCCTCCCAGGTGCAAGTGTTGCTCAATGATAAGGGATGGCAACTCCTGCTTCGGGTTATCCCATCACTGAGGGGGCTGCAAGAGGCAGACATGGCTTACAGGTTGTGGCCTTTCTTCACATAAGGGTTTCTCAGCCTCAGCACTGTTGCTCTTTCAATCCAGATAACTCTTTGTGGTCAGAGGCTGTCTCGTGCACTGCAGTGTTTAGCAGCATCCCTGGCCTCTTCTCACTAGATAGTAGTCACTCTCACCTAAGTTGTGGCCACCCAAACTGTCTCCAGACATCATCTCCAGATGTCTTCTGGGGGACAGAAAATCATCCCAGGTTGAGAACCACTGCCTTCACATCTGGCTTTTTTTCTCAACTGCTGGCTTTGTGACCTAGGGTAACCTCAAGCCCATCTCCAGAGGCAGAGGTCTAGCGGCTCTGCTGAGACCTCTCCATCAGCTTCCACAGTCACAGAAAAGCCAGTCCTCAAACTCAGTCCCTTATTCCATGTTAATCACAGCAGTTCTGCTCAGAGATGAATTACGACTTCCATGCGTTAAGCCACTTTGCCTTCATGGACCTTCTTCTACTGTTAAAACATTAAAAATATATATATTATAGTTTAGGCCAGGTGTGGTGCCTCATGCCTGTAATCCCAGCAATTTGGGAGGCCGAGGTGGGTGGATCACGCGGTAAGGAGATCAAGACCATCCTGGCTAACATGGTGAAACCCTGTCTCTACTATAAATACAAAAAACTAGCCGGGCGAGGTGGCGGGCGTCTGTAGTCCCAGCTACTCGGGAGGCTGAGGCAGGAGAATGGCAGGAACCTGGGAGGCGGAGCTTGCAGTGAGCTGAGATCACTGCAAATAATAATAATAATAATAATAATAATAAAATAGTAGTGCCTGGCACATAAAGGCACTCTATCAATACCATCTCTTACTGGTATCAGTACTGCTCCTGAATTTATCTCCAGCATCGTGGTTCTAATTCTACCTCCACTAACAATGTCTAAGAATGCTTGTTTCTGGTATACTCTTCTAATGCTATTATTTTTATAGCCTTTGCAAATTTTATATACAAAATTGGCTTCTTGTTACTGTTGGTTTAATCTGACTGTAGTTTGTTCGTTTTCTTTGATTTAGGATGTTTTCTAGAGTTGTTACAAGCTCAGTCTATAGCCACACGTTTAAGAGTTTGACCATTTTTCACAAGAATGACCAGGACAATAAGTGACCATTTGTGTCAGTCAGCTTTCACTAGGTTATGTGTTGTAACAAGTGGCCCTAATATCTCAATGGCTCACAAAAACAAGTATGTATTTCTCACTCACATTGCCAGGCTGAAAGAGCGGCACCCATCGGGACATGCCATTCCCATGGTAGAGGGAAAGGAATAAACGAGAAAGCAAGAGTGAAGCCTCCAAAGCTTCAACTCCTACCCACACAGACTCTTCTGCTTGCATCTCATTGACCAGAGCAAGTCATGGTGCCAAGTCCAATATAAATGGAGCAGAGAAGTATATTCCCGCCATAAGAGACACTGAAAGCTACACGGCAATGTGTGGGAACTGAGATAGGGAGCAATCCACCGGTAAAATCGATGCAATTAACTAATTGTGTGCCTCTACTCACCTCAAGTCAGGATTCCCCCTATATGATTCATTACAGTTCTCATAGAAAAGACATGCCCCATCCCCGTGGCCCACTGTGGGAACAGATGACAGATACTGAGCTGCTGTCCTACTTCCAATGGGCTCTAAAGACAAACCGGTCTGAAGAGACTCAGCCTAAACCAAACATGAGGATATCTCCCACTCCCTGCATGAAGGGGCAGACTTGCCCATCAGTGAAAAGAGCTTTGTGCCTAAAGTCATCATTACATCACCAACAAGTAGGAAACAATAAATCTCTGATGTGATCTAACCATCATCAATCATCCATCATACAAAGAGAGTGTAATGGTTCCCTTAGAATAAAGAGGATGGGGTTTATATTGTAACTGCCTCACCTGTGAGATGAATAGTTGCTATCAGCAGCAGCAGTAGCATAGTCACCACCATCACCTCCAGCACCTTTTAAGGTCAAACCGGTTACCACACCCCTGAACCCAGACAACAGCACCCTGGTTGGCACAGGACGTTTACAGACAAAACGACCGACCCCTGTCCTAAAGAATTGAGCCCTTGGCTCTGCTAGCCTGGCTGGTTGGAAAATTATTATGCAACTTGAATCCTCATAAAAACGTATTCCAAAATCCCAACACTAGACAGGTTTAGAATTAATAAATGTATATTAAAATTACAAGCTATTCTACCCCAAACCTGAAAGAAACCATTCTAGGAACATGAAAAACCAAAAAGAGCGAGGCATGTTTCCTCAGGTAAGTCACTTCCTATTTGAATCATTTATTTATATAACAAGCCTTTCTGGACTGATTAAGGAAACTGCCAGTTACACTTACCAGCTGTTCCTCAGGTTGGGGAGAAGCACGGCGTTTTCCTCCTGCTTTACATGTGAGTGCTTGTGCTGGAGATTTTTATCCAAATTCTCCCCCTTTCTGTCAGTCTCTGGAAGAACTCGAAGATCAAAGAAAAACGCTTCTCGTCCTGAACCAGTGGCAAAGGGAAGAAAACCAACACGATCCTTTACTTCCCCCTGGGCTGCTAACTTCCTTGAGCCTTAGAAAATGATCAGGAACGAAAGTACGGTATTTTCTTCTTTATCCATTTTTAAACTTTAGGCCTCCCAACGCCCAACTCAGATCCTACCTCTCCTACAAAGGCATTCCTAACGACCTCAGCTGAGAATGGTTTGCCTTCTCCTGAACCTCAGCTGCAGCTTCCTGATTTTAACCCCCACCAGCACTGTCTTCACTGCCTCGTAATGTTGGTTAACTTCCCAAGTGGGCCATAACAGCTACTGATTTTACAGGTTCATTCTAATCTCCCTTCTTCTGAAGTTTGCAGTGATTGGTTCAGGGTGAGCCTGTAACCCCAGAGGGACCCTCCCGCATTTCCTCTTCCTAGTTAAGTATGCCTTGAGAGAGAGAAGCTCCTGCTTTCTCCTGGGTCATGAGCTAGAAGGAAATTGTGAGCCTGGAACTTCTCAAAGCCATCTTCCTTGGACTCCTGCAGGAAGCCAATGTTGGGAGACAGAATCCTAATGACATACTTTGAACCCTCACATCCAGTTATTCCTGAAACTCTTAGCCTGAACTTCCCAATTACAGGAAGCAATACATTCCCTTTTCTGCTTCAGTGAATTTCAGTCTTTCTATCTTTCTTTCTTTCTTTCTTTCTTTCTTTCTTTCTTTCT
>NW_012116265.1:3780309-3807723 GCF_000951035.1 Colobus angolensis palliatus | reverse complement strand
CCTCCCTCCCTCCCTTCCTTCCTTCCTTCCTTCCTTCCTTCCTTCCTTCCTTCCTTCCTTCCATCCTTCCTTCCTTCTTTCCTTCCTTTTTTAGAAACAAGGTCTTGATAGGTTGGTCAGGCTGGTCTCAAACTCCTGACCTCAAGCCATCCTCCTGCCTTGGCCTCCCAAAGTGCTGGGATTACATGTGTGAGACCCTGCATCTGGCCTCAGTTTGTTTTTGTTATTCACGACCTAAGTGACTAAGAAGCTCACTCAGAACTCCTTAGGAAAAAAGAAGAGTACAATGCGGGTGCTTCAGGGTATAAAACCTCCAAGATCTCTCCATCCTGCTGTTCTGCTCTTGTCGTTGTGTGGTTGAAGCTGGGTTGCCTCAGATTTGGGTTCCTGCTGATGGGAAGGGGAAAAGCACGTGGAGGAGTGTGCAGCTGGAGTCCACAGGTGCAGCTCTGGAGCTGGCACACCCACTTGCCCAAACGTGCATGTGATAAGTAGCAGTGACATGGCCACCCCTAACTGCATGGGAAGCTGGGACGTGGCTCTGTCTGGGCAGCTGTGTGTCCAGCCACAACTCTATTTCTGAAAGAAAGATGTGGATGCACAACCAGCAGTCTAAAGCACACCAGGTGTTTGTGGATTAAAACAATTGCAATAGCACATCCAATTTCAATGCATGCAAAGTCTGGAGTGAGATGAAGAAAACACTGCTTCACAGGTATAAAGTGCTGGTGAGCAGAGAGCCCCTCAGGTCTACTATGGGGGGCTTGGACTATGGCAACTTAGTGAATCTGGAACTACATTTTCTAGAGTTCCTTCCCTGTAGGGTTTCAAGTTAGGGCTGACCAGGAGAGAAATTTGCATGAGATATGGAAGGTGGAAGTGAAGCAGCAGCTCTCATGTTCTGCAGGTGGGTGCGGGGCACTGTGCATTGTTACTGTAGCTCCAGTGCGATGCCACTGATCTGCTGACTCACCCAGTGGCTTGGGGCAGCCAGCCCTGCAGTTCCTCAGTAGCTGCCCCATATCCCTCTTCAGCATCGCCAAATCCTCCCAGGTGCAAGTGTTGCTCAATGATAAGGGATGGCAACTCCTGCTTCGGGTTATCCCATCACTGAGGGGGCTGCAAGAGGCAGACATGGCTTACAGGTTGTGGCCTTTCTTCACATAAGGGTTTCTCAGCCTCAGCACTGTTGCTCTTTCAATCCAGATAACTCTTTGTGGTCAGAGGCTGTCTCGTGCACTGCAGTGTTTAGCAGCATCCCTGGCCTCTTCTCACTAGATAGTAGTCACTCTCACCTAAGTTGTGGCCACCCAAACTGTCTCCAGACATCATCTCCAGATGTCTTCTGGGGGACAGAAAATCATCCCAGGTTGAGAACCACTGCCTTCACATCTGGCTTTTTTTCTCAACTGCTGGCTTTGTGACCTAGGGTAACCTCAAGCCCATCTCCAGAGGCAGAGGTCTAGCGGCTCTGCTGAGACCTCTCCATCAGCTTCCACAGTCACAGAAAAGCCAGTCCTCAAACTCAGTCCCTTATTCCATGTTAATCACAGCAGTTCTGCTCAGAGATGAATTACGACTTCCATGCGTTAAGCCACTTTGCCTTCATGGACCTTCTTCTACTGTTAAAACATTAAAAATATATATATTATAGTTTAGGCCAGGTGTGGTGCCTCATGCCTGTAATCCCAGCAATTTGGGAGGCCGAGGTGGGTAGATCACCTGAGGTCAGGAGTTCACAACCAGCCTGTCCAACATGGTGAAACCCCATCTCTACTAAAAATACAAAAATTAGCCGGGCATAGTGTCAGGTGCCTGTAATCCCAGCTACTAGGGAGGCTGAGGCAGGAGAATTGCTTGAACCTGGGAGGCCACTGCACTTCAGCCTGGGCAACAGAGCGAGACTCCTCCCTGCCCCCCCCAAATTATATTTTATAACTATGTTGGTGTAAAAAATACTATCTAGGCTGGATTCATTATTATGTATTCACTATTATACTCATTTTCCTCCAATCGTAAAAGAAATTATAATTAAAATTGGGCCCTGCCAGTATCTGGGGCTGCAGACATCGTGTGTCTGATGGAGAAGTCAGTCTTGGGTCTGCTCCTTTTGCCGAAACCCTAATGACACCTGCATTCACTTCACATGATTATCGTCTCTGTAATCAGAACAAAAACTCATGCAACAATGATTTGTTGCTTTCAAGGCCAACCTGAGTCTGGGGAAATCACTCCAAGTACTCGGTGCTATATTCAATGGCAGCAGAGCCAAAGCGAGCGAAGACCCTTGGTCAGCTGGCGATGAGCTTACCAGCTGGGTCAATAGGAAAGATAGTGGCTGTATAGGGAATTCAAGGGAAAAGATGAGTGTGAAATAAAACTCCCTTTAAAAAATAGATCAAAGAAAACAAGCATGTCTCAAAATGAAATGGCAGACATGTGTTTTCGATGTATTTCCCATTAGATTCTTAATAATAAGATGTAAATCATCAACTGCAGTCAGACGGACCAATCCTGGGGCCCCAGTCCCCACCAGTGATGGCTGTTTCTGATTAGCTTGGAGCCTACTATTCTCAGGAACAAGGAGTCTTCTTGGGGTCTGTGAGGGACAGGAAATTAAGTCATCAGGCTTCTTACCTATTATTTCCACATTTTCCTCAAGTTGGAAATCCATCAACTTTGAAAGAAAGACAAATAAACTGGACAAAGTGGGAGGAAGTTGGAGATGTGGTTTTATTCCACACTCCCCTTAACAAGGTTGTCCACAAGTGCTAGATATTCACTCCAGAATTAAAACACCTGCCTTACACCAGATGTTTTATAGAGGGGTACCATAGTAGATGGTAGAAAGTTTGTATCAAAACACTAATTTTTTCCTGCAGCAAAAACTCTGCTTTTTCTTATATGGAAATACCAGGAAACCATTTTGCAGTTGAACAACCAAACCAAAGGCAGTGGAGTTTAAGATAAATGTTATGAAAATTGCATAAAACATATCAAAACCCTTGGCAGTGTCGAAAAGCAAGATTTCTGAATCCAATGAGTAGCCGAAGAAGAAAATTCAATTCCATTTTTTCACTTTGTCTGCCAATTTTTATAGCACTTCATTTAAAATGGAATCTCTAAAGAATCAATTCAAATTAGCTTTACAGTTTTCCCCAAAGAATCGCTTTAAAATAAATTGAATTGGAGCATGTGACATAATAAGTGAGCATAAAATTCATGTTAACTAGAGTCTGAAGGAAAAACTTCTCATAATAAGGAAACAAATAATCTCACTTGACTGAGCTAAAAATAGTCTTTAGATTGTCTGTTTCCAAACTGAACAAAAACAGGGGGAGTTGTTGTAATAATGACACGGCGTGTTTCTCCCAATGAAATGGCCTTGAATTTTGTAATAAATTACACAAAGAGAATTCTCTGGGTGAAAAGGAGATACCAGACATGAGTTACTTTCATAAATATAGTGACAGTAATGAAAATACCCTCCGTCTGGGACTGAGCAGCTCTGCCCATCCTCCCCAGAGGCCCCACCATCGAAGCCAGGGCAGAGCTGGGGTTAGAGTGGGGTTGAACCGTAACAGGCTGCTTCTCCTGTTCAGAAAACAGCTTTTGCTTCTGCATTTGTTTATTGTGATCAGGTAGAGCTATCATAAGTTTTTACTTACGTTTTTTATAAAGTTTATTTAGATCTTAAGCACCTTGAAGACAATGACAATATTTTTGTTTGTTTGTTTGTTTTTGTTGGTTTTTTTTAGGTTTTTTTTTTTTTTTTTTTTTAGAGAGGCAGGGTCTCACTCTGTCATCCAGGCTGGAGTGCAGTGGCATGATCACAGCTTAGTGCAACCTCAAACTCCTGGGCTCTAGTGATCCTCCCGCCTCAGCCTCCGGGTTAGCTAGGACTACAGGCGTGTGCCACCATGCCTGGCTAATTTTTTATTCTTTTAATTTTTTGTAGAGGAAGGGTCTTGTTTTGTTGCCCAAGCTGGTCTTGAACTCTTGGGCTCAAGTGATTCTCTCACCTCAGCCTCCCAAAGTGTTGGGATTACAGGTATGAGCCACGGTGCCTGGCCTGACAATATCTTATTTGACTTTGTAACTACCCAGTACCTATCACAGTGTCTGACACACAGTAGGAATTCCATTATCATTTGGGGGAGAAACACGAGACTGAATAAGCCAATGAATCAATTGATTGTTTAAATCAGATTAAACTCAGCTTTTAGATTATATCTTTTAAAAAAACTCAGTTAAATTGGTAAATGCACAGTTTTTAATTAAGAAGGGGATGGTTGGGTTGTGGTGATTTTTTTCCCCTCTATTGAAGTCAAGTGACAAATAACTTGGCTTATCTTTGAAGAAGTCTTGATGGAGATTACTTAAGGCTCTGCCTGAAAGTAACCATACAGGCGAAGTTTATCTTAAGGGAGCTCAATATCTTGAAATGTAATTATGTTGTAAAGTATGGGCCATCCCCTCTTTTCACAATACCATTTGGGCTTCCTTGCATTTCCACTATGTTCAATCGATATAACTTAGTAAAGACCGTGTTTTATTTCCTGCCATCTTTACCTATCTTTCCATCCTTCCACCTACCCATTCATTAGTCCATCCATCTATCTGATTATCCATCCATCAAGTAGTTAGAGATACCGTGATGAATAATAATAGCTGACTTTTACTGAGTGCTTATTACATCCCGAGGACTGCAATAAACACTCTATGCTAATTAACTCATTTAATAGTCCCAAAAGTTCTATGAAGGAGGTACAATTATAATCCACATTTTACATACAGGGCAACTGAGGCACAGCAAGGTGAAATACCTTGCCCATATTTACACCACTAGGAAGCAGGGTAGTCAAGATTTGAACCCAGAGACTCTGGCTCCAGAACCACCTGTCTGCTGTATTAATTAGACAGATATGGTCACAGGACATAGACTTTGCATTCTAGCAGGAGAAATAGAATTTAAACAACTAATTATGTAATTTTAATAATAGCAATTGCTTTGAAGGAAAAGTACAGTGTGTTATAAGAGTCTATGAAAGATGGTTGGGTGCAGTGGCTCATACCTGTAATCCCAGCAATTTGGGAGGCCAAGGTGGGTGGATCACTTGAGCCCATGAGTCCGAGACCAGCCTGGGCAACATGGTGAAACCCTGTCTCTACTAAAACCACAAAAATGAGCCGGGCATGGTGTCATGCACCTGTAATCCCAGCTACTCTGGAGGCTGAAGCATAAGAATCGCTTGAACCTGGGAGGTAGACGTTGCGGTGAACCGAGATCGCATCACTGCACTTCAGCCTGGACAACAGAGCAAAACCCTGTCTCAAAAAAAATTAAAAAAAATAAAAAAAATAAAAAGAAACACCGAGACTAGTCTGAGGAAATTAGGAAGACTTCCCTGCTGAGAAGGTTGACCCTTGGGCTGAGATGGGCTGAGATGTGGCTGGCAGATGGGCAGTGAAGTATAAGCAGGAAAGAGTAGAATGGCACATGCTGGAGAAAGAGGTATCTGTGTTGAAGAACAAAAAGTGGCCAAGTGGCCTTCAGCGTCTACTGATGTCAATATGACTAAAACTCAGCTCAAACGAGGGCCTATTCTGGAGCTCTTGACCCCACTGACCTTTCGTATCCAGTTATGGAAGTCAGAAGTCCAAGAGAGAACTGGTCATCTCCCCCCTCACCAGTGCCCACCATACCTCACCTGCCACTGACTCTTGTCTCCCGGTGCCCCTCATATCAAATCAGCTGCCCCTCGTAGATCTATCAAATCCACTCGTTTCTTTCCGATCCTGTCCCACCTCCTGAATCCAAGCCACTTTCATGGCCTGCTTGGATGTCTGCAGCATTTCCCTGTATCTGATGCTCTGCAGAACGTCCCCCAGATCCCCACGTGCCTGCCCTCCGCCCTTTAGCCAGACTGATATTTCTACCTGTGCCGTCACTTAGAAACCTGCAGTGATCTTCCAGCGCTCTTGGAAAAAGACAAAACTGCTGACCACGATCTCTGAGGCTGAGCATGGCCTGTGCCCCACCTAGAAAATCAGCTCTGTCCTGGACCCCATGCTCTGTCTCAGCCGCCGGGGCCTTCTTGCTTTGGTCTCTCTAGCGTGACTGGCTCCTCCTGCTGCAGGGCTGTGGCGCCTGCTCTCCCCTCTTCCTGGAAGGTCCTTTTTCTCCTCTTTGTTTAATTTGCTCTTACTCATCCTGTAGATCCCCGCTGAATAGGGAAGCCTACCTATGTCCCTGCTTGGTTATCTGACCTGTCCCCATTACAATTTCTGTCCAGCTGCCTCTCCGTTATGGGTGAAATTAGGTTTCCTCAAAATTCCTATGTTGAAGTCCTAATTCCCAGAACCTCAGAATGTGACTATATTTGGAGACAGGGCCTTTAAAGAGACAATTAATGTGAAATGAATCAGCTAGGATGAGCCTAATCCAATGAGTAGTGTCTTTATAAGAGGAAATGTAGAGTCAAAAAGAGACCCTGTGGACAGGTGCGCAGAGAGGAAAGGCCACGTGGGGGCACCATAAGAAGGCAGCCATCTGCCAGCCAAGGAGAGACGCCTCAGGAGACACCAGCCCTGCCTGTGCCATGATCTTAGTCTTCTAGGCTCCAGAACTGTGGGAAAATAAGTCTCTGTGTCTAAGCCACCCAGCCTGTGGTATTTTGTTATGGCTGCCGGAGGGGACTGACATACTCTCTTTCACAGAAGCAGTCACAGTTGCAATCTGTTTTATGATCATATTGTCATCTTGACAAGAATGCAAGCTCTGTGAGGACAGAAACTGGGTCTGGTTTTACTCGGCCAGCTGTCCCCAGAGCCTGGCAGGGGGCCTGGCATGTAGTGGGTGCTCAGTAAATAATTGCTTCCTCAATGAATGAATGAATGAACGGACAAATACAAATGTGTGAGTGAGCTGGGTGCGGTGGCTCACGCCTGTAATCTCAGCACTTTTTGAAGGCTCAGGTGGGTGGATCACTTGAGGCCAGGAATTCGAGATCAGCCTGGCCAACATGGTGAAACTCCATCTCTATAAAAAATACAAAAATTAGCTGGGCATGGTGGCACATGTCTGTAGTCCCAGCTACTCGGAAGGTTGAGGCACGAGAATCACTTGAACTGGGGAGGTGGATGTTGCCAAGAGCTGAGATTGCGCCACTGTACTCCAGCCTGGGTGACAGAGCAAGACTCTGTCTCAGGAAACAAAACAAAACAAAAACCAAAGCCATATGAGTGAATGGTCACTGAATGAATGAATGGACAAGTAAAAACATGAGTGAACTGATGAACACACACATGAGAGAAACGATCATTACCAATATTAGTGGGTTTTACCTCTGGGAAGATTCACTTTAGGCCTGGCTTGCTTCTAGAAGCAAGGGCACCTTGTATTGACTAATATGGGTATTAGTATGCATTTATGTAATTTCACCAGATACAGCCAATTCCTGGAATTTCAAGTTTTTAGCCCCTGAGAGAAATACTATTTAATGAAATTTAATCTCATGGATTTTATTTTTAAAGAGGCAAATCTCTCTCTTTAGGGTTAAAAAAGATCATTCTAACAAATATAAGTCCAACATCTTTGCAACGGGAAGAAAATACAAAAGTGAGAGAAACGTCCTCATTTGTATCTAGCTGGGTTGATTTATGGCACGCTTGACTTTGGCTTGGAAAATGTCCTTGCTGGTTTCCACGGGGGCAATGACACAGTGAGAATACTGCAGAATCGCTAGGCAGGAGAGAGGGAGGGTGGGGCGGGAGGGAGGGAGGGAGGAACACATACACGAGAATTTCTCTCGAAGTCTTCAGAGGAACCTCCTTTTCTGAGAAACTCATTATTCACTTAATTATTCATTCTGTTTATTTACTGTATAGTTATTACACATAAATATGGTGCAAATCCCCAGAATCCTCAAACACCAGATGCCAGTTTCCCTCTGCAGTCCCAAAAGACATAGCCAAGCCATCACTGTGAGAATTAAAACAACAACAACTAAAACCCAATTAAAATTGTGCCAGCATGTTCATTTCCAAAAGAAAAACCCTGCAAATGAATAAGCGTTTAGTCACTCTCCTGACTGCTGCTGCAAAGAAACAAACAAACAAACCTTAACACGAAAACTGAAATATCATTAATATTTACATCACAGCTACATTGAACTTAGTATCTGCATGGAAAGGGCATTGGCAAAATCAATTTTATATCATTTCTTCCATTTTCTAAATCAGATGATTAGAAAAAAATGCTGTTTTGCTTTTCAAACTTTCAATGTGTCTGGCAAAGCCCAATGATGGTGGGGAAGAAGCCAGGTAGTGCTATATTACTGATGGGGTCCTGGGATTCTCGGGTTACACAACCCCTCCTCTTATTGATCTGAGATGGGACGAAATGGGTGCATCCTGCTCACCTGAGTGCATGACCGGGCATCCTGAGGAGGTAAGCCTGCAACATAAGCTCTTTGGACAAAGTCTAATGACGCATAAGCCAAATGCCGCCAGTCAAGGGGGTCTCCTGTGAGAAATGGTGGGAACTGCAGAGAGGACTCCAAAAATAGAGGGCAGTGCAGGGCTGATGACTGGGATGGAGGATGCATGTAGGTGTGTAGGAAGGAGGGGAGGGGTGTATGTGGGTGTAATTGTTTACAAGTCTCCAGTCCTCTGGTGACATTGGCTTTGTGAAGAACAAAGTGGTCTCTTAGATGAGCGAGTGATGGCGGCTGTCCCTAATAAAGAGTCACGCTGTACCTGGGAGATGTGTCTAGAATGTTCCACCCACACTAACATGTCTGCCTTGGGGGCCCACTGATCAGACACATAGGGACCTCTGAGACACAGGACACTGCTTCTGCTACTGGAAACACTTGAAGCTCATCTACATCTGTGGTGCTTCCCCAAACCTAGAGCTCAGACCTGAAAGGCCAGGGGTCTCCAGCCTCAGTGTTGAGGGTCTGAGGATGGACCTTGGGCCAGACTGTCCAAATTCAAAGCACCAGGTCTCCCATATACCATTAGCAGTCCTCATCCTTATTCCTGAGAATCAAGACTGTGTCTCTTATAGTTGCCACAAGAATTAAATTCTATGGTCAGGTGCAGTGGCTCAGGCCTGTAATCCCAGCACTTTGGAAGGCTGAGGCGGGCTGATGACTTAAGGTCAGGAGTTCAAGACCAGGCTGGGCAACATGGCGAAACCCAATCTAAAAATACAAAAGTTAGCTGGGCATGGTGGCATGCATCTGTGGTCCCAGCTACTTGGGAGGCTGAGGAACAAGGATTGCTTGAACCTGGGAAGAAAAGGTTGCAGTGAGCTGAGATTGTGCCATTGTACTCCAGCCTGGGTTACAGAGTGAGACTCAATCTCTCTCACAAAAAAAAAGGAATTACATTCTATAATGCATGCAACGTGCTGAGAACAGTGTTGACCAATGGCAGGCATACAATAAACCAGCAGTCCCTAACCTTTTTGGCACCAGGGATCAGTTTCATGGAAGAAAATTTTTCCACAGATGAGATGGGGGCATGGTTTTGGGATGAAACTGTTCTACCTCAGATCATCAGGCAATAGATTCTCTTAAGGAGTACACAACCTAGATCCCTCTGCACACGCAGTTCACAATAGGGTTCATGCTCCTATGAGAATCTAATGCTGCTGCTGATGCGAGAGGAGCAGGAGCTCAGGTGGTGATGTCTGCTCATTCACTGCTCACCTCCTGCTGTGTGGCCTGGTTCCTAACAGGCCATGGACCGGTACCAGCCCCAGGGGTTGGGGATCCCTACAGTAAACACTGGTTTCTTTTTTTTTGTTTTTAAGACAGAGTCTCACTCTGTCACCCAGGCTGGAGTGCAGTGGTGTGATCTCGGCTCACTGCAACCTCTGCCTCCCAGGTTCAAGCGATTCTCCTACCTCAGCCTCCCGAGTAACTGGGATTACAGGCAACTACCACCACGCCTGGCTATTTTTTTGTATTTTTAGTAGAGATGGGCTTTCACCATGTTGATCAGGCTGGTCTGGAGCTCTTGACGTCAGGTGATCCAGCCACCTCAGCCACCCAAAGTACTGGGATTACAGGTGTGAGCCACCATGCCCGGCCTAAACATTGGTTTTTAATAAGTTAATAAGTTCAGTTAATAAGTTAATAAGTTCAGTGCATGTGGCAATTTAGCACAGCACGAGGAAACCCTGTTTTTCCTGCTTCTTATCCCAAAGCAGCTGACATGATTATTCGTTTTGTTCTTTAGCATAAGAATGTTGCTATTCCTGGAATCTCTGATTGAAATAAATTCAGCACCTCCTGTCCCACAATGCCTCATGGCCATTTTGGTTACCTGTTGCAAATATTCTCTATTCATGTAGCCTAATTTGGGACTTTTTGCTAAGAAGGCAAAAACATTTCCAATCTATTTGGCACCCATGTTATAAAGTATCCGACCCACCAAAACACAAAAGGTCTTCATTAATAATATATGGAATATGAACTCTGTAGAATATTTCATTGTTGCTTTCTTAATAACATAACATTATTAATCTGTTGCTGCTTTAAGAAATTCATATGTGTGAAAGCCTTGTATATTAAGTTATTGCTCAAACTAGATATATTAAACTGACACCCATGAAACCATGAAAGAAATGTGGTAGAACTGAAAAAATCAATTTTAAATTAAAATAAAATCATTTTCCCTGTCTTACGCTTTGATTTTCAAAGCAGCTGCTCTTTCAGATTAGCAGCAACTTTACCTCCCTATCAGAGGTCAAAGGTAAGCATGCATGCACCCCAGCCCTGTCTCTCCCGACAGACATGTGAAGTAGAGCTGCTCCAATGTCTTCTTTTGGGTGGGGCAGGGAGTGGAAGGTTGATGAGGAAGCAGGGGCTGATGGAGCAGAAGGTGAAGTGTATGGCTCTGTGAGTCCTCAGTTACAGCACTGACCAAGTCAGCCACAGGGACTGTAAGACTCTGGAAGGCATCATCATAAAAATGCAGAACTGGAAGATTCTGCAGGGGTCAGCAGAAATGGTTAACCATTTCCCAAGACATGATCCATGGAGCATCTGTTCTTTATGATGGTGCTTTCTACATACACACACATACACAGGCACCCATGTCCGACCTGGTTCCATGGTTCATCAAATAAGTCTGAAACTCTGCACATTCTACTCATTTATTGGAGTACCATAATGGACTTCAGCATTTCAAAAGTTCTGTGAACCCCTGTATTAAAAAATACCCATTTATCATCTTTGACCAAGTATTTCCCCAGCTCCCCTGGCCATGACACTCTCTGCTTATATAATGCTAATTCATGTATAATGGTGCAATGGACCAAATGTTTGTATCGCCTCAAAATTGGTATGTTGAAATTCTAACCCCCAGTGTGATGGTATTAGGAAGTAAGGCCTTAGGAGGTAATTAAGTCATGAAGGTGGAGACCTCATGAATGAGAGTAGGGCCCTCATGAAAGAGACCCCAGAGAGATCTCTCACCCCTTTTACCGTGTGAGGATACAGTGAGAAGAAGGCTGTCTATTAACCAGGAAGCAGACCCTCCCCAGACACCCAATCTGCTAGTGTCTTAACTTTGGACTCCCCAGCCTCCAGAATTGTAAGAAATAAATGTTCATTGTGTAAGCCAGCCAGTCGATGGTATTTTTGGTATAGCAACCCAAATGGACTAAGACAAATGGGCAGTGAGCAATCTTATCCAAATCAACCTCTTCACTGAAAGTTATGAAGAAGAGGAAATTGAAGCCTAAGAAGTGGCTGACTTGCCAAAGAGTACAAGAGATAGGAATTGAGTGGAGCGCAGAATTCTGGTTTTCTGATTCTTGGCTCTATACTGCACCATCTTTCAGAGAAATTTCCCTTTAATTCATCAATGTGCCAAGATCTGTCATTGATGAGGCACTGTGTCAAGCATTAAGGACACTGGTCCCCGGGGAAGCTGGGGAAATATTTGGTCAAAGATGGTAAAAATACAAAAAAGACACTTAGCCTTAGCCTTTGGGAAGTTCATGATCAAGAGTCAGAGACAGATATGGAAATATGCCAATCATACTACAACATGGGGAGGACTCTGAAGAGGCGTCTGTGAGAGTCCAGAAGAAAGTATGACAACCCTCTAAAGGAGCTAGGAGAGTTGTCATACGGGGGTGATGTAGGCATGGGGCCTTGAAGGATGCTATAGCTTGAATGTTTGTCTCCTCCAAAACTCATGTTGAAATTTAATTGCCGTTGTAACAGTGTGAAGATGTAGGACCTTTAAGAGGTGATTAGGCCATGAGGGCTCCACCCTCGTGAATAGATTGATGTTGATATTTAGGGAGTGGGTTTATCATCAGAAAGGTACATTTAACCCCCTTTTCTCTCTCTCTCATCCTCTTGCTCTCTGCCATGAAATGACATAGCAAGAAGGCCCTCACAAGATACCGCCCCTTGATCTTGATCTTGGACTTCTCAGCCTCCAGAACTGTAAGAAATAAATTTCTGTTCTTTATAAATTACCCAGTCTCAGGTATTTTGTTACAGCAGCACAAATGAACTAAGACAAAGGATGACCAGGCATTTTCCAGGCAGTTTGCTGCAAACTGTTTGTCTTCCCCTCAATCCCTTTCTAAGGAGTTCCCATAATAGCTCTCTTATATGAGGTACTGTTTGCACACATCACCATGCTAGTGCCACAGGACTCTGTCAGCTGACTGGAACAGGATGGGCTGCTGACCCCAGAGCAGTCAATCTAAAATCTGACTAGCATTGCACAGGAACACCTAGGGAGTGCTGTCTAGGCCAACAGAACTTGCTGCAGTGATGAGAATGTTCTATTCTGTGCTCTTCAGTATGGCAGTCACTAACCACATGCAGCTATTGGACACTTGAAGTATGACTCGGGATATGGCTGTTCAGTGGTGAATTAAATTTTGTTTTATTTAATTGTGTTAAAAATTAAAATTAAATAAAGACATGCACTGTTGGCTACCGCATTGGACAGCACAGCCTCAGACTGATTAACAGATTCACTTGGTGATTCTAATTTAAAATACAAGTTGGCTTAGATTTACGATTTTAAGTTGAAATCCAAGCTTACAAATAGTGTTGGAACATTCAAGATATTACAGAGTTTAATTTATTATTCTTAAAAACTTGCTGAAATACATGGGAAGATGTCTTCATTCATTGGAGAACCAAAGGTCTTAAAAGAGAATTGATTGAAAGATTTGAAAGATTCAGAATAAGTCCTCTGGTCACAGTTAAATTAGCTATAAATAGCCAATGAAAACTAGAAAACCCACAATTTTTGAAAATTTAACATTTCATTTCTGAACAGTGCATGTGTTCAGAAGCAATCACAACAGAATTTAGAAAATATTTTTATGAGAATTACAACGAAGATAAAATGTATAAAAACTCATGAGATGCAGCTAAAGCAGTGCTGACAGGAAATTTATAACCTTAAATATATAATTAGAAAACAAACGCTGAAAGTCAATGATCTTAATTTCTCAAGTAACTAAAAAACAAAAAGCAAAAAAGAAGGGAAATAATAATAATTAAGAGCAGAAATAATGAAACAGAAAACAAACAGAAAAGAAAAGCAACAAGACCAAAAGTTGGCGTTTTGAAAAGGTTAATAAAATTGGTAAATTCCTAATAAGATCAATCAAATAAAGTGTGATGGTTAATATTAAGTGTCAACTTGACTGGACTGAAGGATGCAAAGTATTGTTCCTGGGTGTGTCTGTAAGGGTGTCGATTAACATTTGAGTCAGTGGACTGGGAGAGGCAGACCCACCCTCAGCCTGGTGGGCACCATCCAATCAACTTCCAGTGCGGCTGGAATAAAGCAGGCAGAAGAAGGCGGGGGAAGCCGACTTGCTGAGTCCTCTTGGCCTTCATCTTTCTCCTGTGCTGGATGCTTCCTGCCCTCCTTGGAACATCAGACTCCCAAGCTCCTCAGCTTTTTCACCTGTAGCTCTCGGGCCTTTGGCCACAAACTGAAGGCTGCACTGTTGGCCTCCCTACTTTTGAGGTTTCAGGACTCAGACTGAGCCACTACCAGCTTCCTTGCTCCTCAGCTTGCAGATGGCCTATTGTGGGACTTCACCTTGTGATCATGTGAATCAATGCTCCTTAATAAACTCCCTTTGGTATATACATATATCCTATTAGTCCTGTCCCTCTACAGAACCCTAACACAGAAAGACAACTGAATATATATTTTATACATGCAGGTAAAATGTATGGAAATGTAACAGAATTATGAAAGCCACCTTAGAGTGATTAATAAAATTTTCCAGATTTATAGATAGAAGAATAGGATCTGTCTATACAGTAAAAGCTTAAGGAAGAATTAGGCTTGTTAACCATTACAACTTTAATGTAGAAAACATGAACTTTGTAAAATCAAATTAGTCCCTGAGTAATCTCACAACGACCATGCTGGTTTTCCAAGGCTATGACTCAGTGCCAAGCTGAGGCCAAGTCACCAGGACTGCAGAGAGAGCAGGGGAGGGCTCCTCCCGGTCTGTGGGTGTGCACCACTCATTAGCAGCCCTTTCCAGACCTGTTGCAGGGCGAATCTAGGAACTATACTTTATGGGTGGATGGCACCTTACAGTTTTCTCAGCACTGTGAGAAATCACCAAGTTCAAAAGAAGTAGAAAGGGCTTTCTTTTCAATAGGTCCAAAGCTAAGGGATTTCTTTCCTTGAAATGTATATTGAAAGCAGTATAATAGAAAGCTGGAGACTTTCCTTTTTTGAATGTTTTCAAAATTCAATTCAAAAATACTTTAAACTATATGAGGTCTCTTCTTTGTCAGAAACCAACCCAAGTCATAGAAGAGGCTGTGAACACACTTCCCTATGGCAAAGGCCTGACCCCATTAGGGAGGCCATCATTGAGGGTGCAGACAGAGGGTCCTATAAAGGTGCCGTAAGTGGCCGGGCGCAGTGGCTCACGCCTGTAATCCCAGAACTTTGGGAGGCCGAGGAGGGTGGATCGCCTGAGCTCAGGAGTTTGGGACCAGGCTGGGCAACATGATGAAACCCCATCTCTGCTAAAAATACAGAATTAGCTGGGCATGGTGGAGCATGCCTGTAATCCCAGCTACTTAGGAGGCTGAGGTAGGAGAATTGCTTGAACCCGGGAGGTGGAGGTTGCGGTGAGCAGTCCAGCCTGGGCAGAAGCGAAACTCCATCTCACAGACAAAAAAAAAAAAGTGCCATAAGTGGTGGTCTACACAGGTTTTTTGCTAAGCATTCCATAACATTATTCTGAAAAGTTATGTACTCCTTTTTCCATAGTTTTGATACTTTAAACTTTTATTATAAATTTAAATAGTGGAAAGGTATATGAGTTCCACCAAGAAGTAAGATCTGATTTTTTTTTTTTTTTGAAATGGAGTTCCACTCTTGTTGCCCAGGCTGGAATGCAGTGGCATGATCTCGGCTCACTGCAACCTCCACCTCCCGGGTTCAAGCGATTCTCCTACCTCAGCCTCCTGAGTAGTTGGGATTATAGGCATGCACTATGACACCTGGTTAATTTTTCGTATTTTTAGTAGAGACGGGGGTTTCTCCATGTTGGTCAGGCTGGTCTTGAACTCCCGACCTCAGGTGATCCACCCGCCTTAGCCTCTGAAGTGCTAGGACTACACGCGTGAGCCACTGCGACTGGCCAGATCTGAATTCTTTAAAAAATAAACTTTTCACTTTAGAACAGTTTTAGGTTTACAGAAAAATTAAGATAGTATAGAAATTACTACATATCACGCACTCCGTTTTCCCTATTATGAACATTGTATGCGTATGATACATTTGCTACAATTAATGAGCTAATACTGGTACATTATTAACTAAAGTTCATATTTTATCCAGATTTCCTGGGTTTCCCTTAATGTCCTTTTCCTGGTCTAGGATCCCATCTAGGCTATTGCATTACATTTAGTCACCATGGCTCCAGAGGTTCCTCTTGTTGTTTCTTAGGCTTTCTTTGTTTTTGATGGGCTGGACAATTTTGAGGAGGATTGGTCAGGTATTTTGTAGAAGATCCATTCACCTCTTAAGAACATATCTTGGTTGCTTCTAGTTTTTGGTGATGATGAAGAAAGCTTCTATAAACATTCATATGCAATTTTTGTGTGGATGAAATTTTCAAATCAGTTGGGTAAATACCTAGAAGCTTGATTGCTGGATCATGTGGTAAGACTACACTTAGCTTCATGAGAAATTGCCAAACTGTCTTCCAAAGTGGCTGTACCATTTTACATTGCCCCTAGAAACAAACGAGAGTAGAAATTATCCAACTGAAACAGGGAGAGAAAGGAGGAAGAGGAGGAAGAGCATGAAGATACGGTGGAGAAGAACAGAGAATAAGAGATGTGTCGGATAATATTATTGATATGAAATATATACGACTGGAGTCTGAGAAGGCCATTCTCTTCAAGAATGTGGTAAATGGAGTATTTGAAGAAATCATGGCCAAGAGATTTCTATGTTTGATGAAAGACATAAAGTGTTCCGGAATTTTGGTTTCAATTTGTAGTAAGGGGGAAAAATCTGCTCATAGAAATTTGGATGTCAGCCAAGGAGCGGGTCAGACTGAATGAACCTTAGACAGTCCAATGTATGCAATTCTAGGAATTAAGGAAGGAAAGAAGAAAGGGAACAAGGAAGGAAAAAAAGAAAGAAATGAACAAATCCTATCCCATGGGCCATCCAAGACAAGTGGTAAGAGTGAAAGCTGGGTAAGGAAATGGACTCAAGCACTATCCCTGACACATTTGACCTTAGAAAAGTTATTTAAAATTAAACTTGGCTTCCTTATTTAAAATTAAAAAGATGTTCAAACCTGACTTCTATCTTCAAATGACTGTTGCTATGACAATACACACAATATATTTCCAGCCCCTTGGTCAAAAGGTTTTTCTATAAATTCAGTATTATTGGAATTGCTCTTTCTGAAGTCACATACTTAAGCCAACTTAACTGTTTTGCTCTCTGTTGAAATTTTTTTCAAGGATCAGTAAAGCATAAAATAGGGAGTATATTTGGATTTCAGTTGATGTTTTCACATAAATTAATCTGCATTTTCTCTGAAGTTAGAATAATTTCTTTTTTATTCACATTTCTGAGTATTTCATCAACTTAATAATCTAAGAAACATTTTGATTGGACACTCTATATTTTACTATGCTAAATTGTTTTAAGCTACTTTTCAATCCCTGTGGCCAATCCAATTTAAGTCTGTTTTGTAAGAAAGGTTACTTTGTGAGCTGCTATTCCTAATGCCATTGAATTTCAATTTGTGTGTGTATATGAATTTTTTAACTGCCTAGTTCTGCAATTCCAAACAAATTTCTCAAAAGTTATAAGCTACAAAAGGAAAGTAGCCAATAGTTCATTTTTATTAATCCTAAATTACAATTCTGTAAGTGAAGTGTGAATACCAAGTAGGCTGATTGGTGAAATACACTGTTTAGAATTTATATACATAAGTGAGCGTTGCTCAGTGAGAATACACACCTATTTCAAAGATGCTTCAATTGTTTGCAGCATTTCTGAAACTCCTCTTTGAATATTGCCTTTAGAGCTTGCAGCACATTTTAATCTTTGTCTTTTGAAAGTAGGTTTAATAACCCAAAGTAATTTTGATTAAGTTTGGTGATGCAGAAGATGGAAAATAATTTTTGTTTTTGTTTTTTTGAGACAGAGTCTCACTCTGTCAGCCAGGCTGGAGTGCAATGGTGCCATCTCAGCTCATTGCAACCCTCGCCTCCCAGGTTCAAGAGATCCTCTTGCCTCAGTCTGCCGAGTAGCTGGGACTAGAGGTGCTTGTCACCATGCCTAGGTAATTTTTGCATTTTTAGTAGAGATGAGGTTTCACCATGTTGGCCAGGCTGGTCTCGAACTCCTGACCTCAGGTGATACACTCGCCTTGGCCTCCCAAAGTGCTGTGATTACAGGCATGAGCCACTGCGCCCAGCTTGGAAATTAATTTTTAATACCTACTATGTGCTAGAGGCTTGTCTTGGATTATCCAGTGAATCTGGGTAAATTCATTTTAGGTTGAAAATGAAGGGGCACCATAGAATATGAATCAATGTCCTAGATGATTTTCCCACTGGAGGTAATAATGTAGCATCATAGGAAAGGCATATGTTTTCCCTCAGGCTGACAGGTTTGAATCACCACCCTGACACTCTTCTCCCATCACCATTACTTAGCCTGAATCAAGTAACTTAGATTTTTCGGGACTGTTTCCTCATTTATAAGAGAAGATGACTAATATCTATCTCAATAATTTAAAAAATAAAACAAATATACAAAATACCTGGCATAATTAGCCCCCCTTCCCAAGGTGACAAAGTAAAGGGAAAATTTCTCATTATGATGAAGATGGTCCCGGATGTTTTTCAAAATGAGCTTTATTATTTTATGGTTGCATTTTCCCATTATCTTGTCAGATATTAATTCCAATTAATTCCAATTAACAATCTCCAATTGTTACTCCTCTATTGTGGGCAAAGATGTCTTGTTTTTGGTGTATTAAGGAGAAGGGACTGTGTGTGAGTTTACCTGGTTGTGGGGCGGTATGGCAGAGGTAGTTGTGAATAATGGTACTGAAAATATAAATTAATACTCGATTATGGAGGGCTTTGAATGGCCTGTTACAGGTTTAGACATTATCCAATAGCAAAGAATGCCACCGAAAGCTTTTGAGTAGAGAAAAAGTAATTTCGTCTGTGCTATGGGAAGATTACGGACATGCTAGATTAAAATTTGTTGACAGCAGGGTTTGCTTCTTACTTGCACATCTTTTACTCATCTTTATGTCAATGAGTGGAAGAACAAATGACTAGGTGGAAGGATGGAAGGGGGAATAAGGACAAGGGCAGAATGATTAGGAGGGGATGGAAGACAATGCCGTGAAGGGTTTACAGAGCCAGGCTCAAAAGGATTCAGCAAGTGTCTGGATGACGGAGCTAAGGAAGATGGGGGAGACTTGAGACGAATGCTGCGGCAGCTGGCTCGGATGACAGCTCTGGGTGGAGGGTGGGGCAGTGGCTAGGAAAAAGAAACACAGAATGGGAAAATGGTTTTGAAAATGAAGGGAACAACGAGTCTGATTTTAATTCAATGAGTTTGCATGGCAGTCTGATAGGCAAATGAAAACACAGGTCTGGAGTTGAGCTGAGGTCAAGTTAAAGATTTGTTTGTAGAGTCATACCCATAAAGATGATAGCTGAAATCTTGGTGGTGATGAAATCATCCTTGGAGAATGTGTGGATCAAGAAGATTGGCCAACACAGGGCCTTGGAAAAGGCTAATACTTATGGGATGGTTTTAGGAGAGGAAGCAGGAAAAGACAGAGGGGAAAAAATGGGCACAGAAATACCAGGAGAGACCCATGTCATGGAAACTAAAAGGGAAGGATTTCAAAGGTGCAGCTGTCAGGGCAGACCCAGGAGAAAGGACAAGTATGAGGAGGTCAGAGAAGGGCTGGTGGGTTTGGCCATTCATTAGCAGCTCACTGGTGACCCCTTTGAGAGCTGCTGCCATGGGGAAGATGGGTTACAGGGAGATGGCAAGTGGGGGCAGGGGAATCACAGAGCGAATGGGGCAACAGCCTCTGCTTCCACCTTCAACTGCTTCTTAGTCTCATTAGAAGACTTTTCTCTGCTGTCCTAGTAAATGTTAACGTTGCCCAAGACTGTCCTTGGCTCGATGCTTACCATAGTTAGGGTTCTCTTGGTTTCAAATAACAGAAAGCAACTCCAGCTGGCTTGAGCAGAAAGATTTATTGGGAGGATACAGGGTTACCTCACAGGACCCTGAGGGTTATGACTGGGCTTTGGATACGAGCTTTAACCAGAAGCCAAGCACCACAGGGCTTCTTGTCTCCTTTCTTGTTCCCCTCTCGGGGTCTTTTTCTTTTTTTTCTGCTCTCAATGCCAACTAGCTGCCTTGGGTTTCCAGGCCATATGGTAGAAAACATTGTGTGCGACTCACGCCTGAGTCAGACCCACTTACTCAGCCCCTCAGAGGGGCACTGCTCTCTCTCACTCATGCCCACTCTTGGTGTTTCCCAAGGGAAGAGACTGGGTTGCTCCATAGATGTCCACCCTTGGGCCACTCAACTGAAATCAGATCAACAGAGTCACTCTGCACAGACAGTAGCATGTGGACTGGGGACAAAGACAGGGACTAGGACCTGGAAGTGAGAAGCTGGGGAAAAAGCTTACGGGATGAGGATTTGGATTGGGCCCAGAGCAAGTGAAAAGAAGAGGCAGGTAACACGAGTGGCCTCCTCTCATTCTCTCTTTCTGTATTCACCCTGAGAGCTTGGATCCTCCTAAGTAGCAAATCCGAGGAGCACTCTCCCCCCTAGACTATAGTTTACACCTAGACAGACATACAGTTTTCCTCTAAGAAAGAAAATGGGATGTCTGCTCAGATCTTACAAACTTCCCCTCTCTGCGACCAGCCCTGGGTCCACCTGGGCGAGTCCCCAGTGGCCACATCCATACCCCCTGAGTGAACCAGATTTGAGTGCTCCAGGTGGCCAATCATCAGAGCCTCTATGTGGGGTCTCTAGACTTGGAAACGAATGGATCATGAGCCAATTCCTTTTCAGGATGCTGTGAGGCTGTCTGTGACTATGGGAGAGAGGCAGAGTCTGAAGGTGTTGGTATGGTTGGTTCTGGTTATCCTGGAAACCCACGGCACCACTGCTGTCTCTATGTTAGTTCTATCAGACAGCCCAGTGTTTTCCAGTACATTCTCTTGCAGTCTAAGCTAGTTTGGGTGGCTTTCTGTCATTGAGGCAAAAAAGAGCCTTGACTAGTCCAGGGTCAAGGGAGTTGCCCAACAGCTATCCCCAACTTGGCCTCTGGCCTGCGGCATCAACTGTAGGAAGTGGCCCCTCCCTTTCCCTTGTCATGTTTCCCGGGAGAAATGAGGTCCGAATAGTGACTGCAATAGGAGGTTATGGCTTTCTGAATAATGCCACTTTGTTCATGTATTACTCTAATTTTGATATTTTAAAAAATCTGAAGTATGCATCATTTATGTTCTGAGATCAGGATCAACGACTCAATTATTCAGCTTATGATGAAAATATTTGCTGAACAAAACTCTACCCAAAATCAGAAAGGAACAATTCATCAATTTTTCATCAACTGGAACAATTCGTACATAAACACAACAGCTACTCAATGATACAATTGATCCAATTTGTTTTTGAAATAAGATTTTACTTCTATTTGATTTTCAATGTTTTCTTCATTTTAGATAAAGTTTAGTTTATTAGGTTTTGAATAAGGCTATATTTTTAAAACGAACTTTTAATTTTAGAATAGTTTTAGACTTATAGAAAAATTATGAAAATAGTAGAGGGTTCCCATACACCTCACCCAGTTTCCCCGACTATTAACATTATATATGAGTAGGATACATTTGTCACAATTAATGAACCAATAGTGATACATTATTATTATCAGCTAAAGTCCATACTTGATTTGCTTCTACTTAATGTCTTTATTTTTACTTTTTTGAGATGGAGTCTTGCTCTGTTGCCCAGGCTGGAGTGCAGTGGTGGCACCATCTCGGCTCACTGCAAGCTCCACCTCCCAGGTTCATGCCATTTTCCTGCCTCAGCCTCCAGAGAAGCTGGGACTACAGGCGCCCGCCACCATGCCTGGCTAATTTTTTTTGTGTTTTCAGTAGAGACAGGGTTTCACCGTGTTAGCCAGGATGGTCTCGATCTCCTGACCTCATGATCCGCTCACTTTGGCCTCCCAAAGGCTGGAATTACAGGCGTGAGCCACCGCGCCTGGCCAATGTCTATTTTTTATTCCATGATCTCATTCAGGATACCAAATGACATTTAGCTGTCACATCTTCTTACGCTCCTCTTATTTGACAGTTTAAAACTTTATTTTTATTGGCCAGGCATGGTGACTCATGCCTGTAATCCCAGCACTTTGGGAGGCCGAGGTGGACGGATCACTTGAGGTCAGGAGTTCAAGACCAGCCTGGCCAACATGGTGAAACCCCTTCTCTACTAAAAATGCAAAAATTAGCTGGGTGTGGTGGTGCACACCTGTAATCCCAGCTACTCAGGAGGCTAAGACATGAGAATCACTTGATCCCAGGAGGTGGAAGTTGTAGTGAGCCAAGATCATGCCACTGTACTCCAACTTAGGTGACAAAGTGAGACTCTGTTTCAAAAAAGAAACCCAAACATTTATTTTTATTAAGGTTTTCTGCTAATACTTTGTAAGATAATGATGCTTAATGTTTCTAAATTACAAATTTACAATTTGTACAATTTGCTTCACTTAAAAAGCGAATTATAAAGTTCTTTGACTAATGTTCATGTATGCATTCCGAACACTTATAAATCAGAGTATTGATACCAGTATTTTGGAATTACCATCAATAAATGCTGAATGTCCGGCATTGCTGTTCTTGAACCAGTATAGCAGTTACTGGAGCCGAGCAGGACAGGCAAGACATGGGGAACATGAACACACATGGCTGAGGCTCTGGGTACAGGACACGACTGCTAGAAACCAGGGGGTGTGCAGCAGAGGGCAGCTGAGCAGCTCAAGGCTTGCTTCTCTGCAGTGAGACTCCCAAGCCTAGGCCATCCTAAAGGGTTCTGCAAACATGTCTCTTGCCCCCAGTACCCTTACCATTCTGTTCTTCCTCTGTATACAGCCCAAGAGGGCTTGCTTGTGTTAGCCCAATCCGGTTTCTTTGTCTTGCACAGACAGTGCTCTGGGACCACTTTACAGTGATGATTTGGACTCATGGACATTATCTTAGAGAAGTCTTTTTTTTTTTAATTGAAATTTTCTTTTTTTAGAGACAGGGTCTTGCTCTGTCATCCAGGCTGGAGTGCAACAGTGCAATCATGGCTCACTGAAGCTTCAAACTCCTGGGCTCAAATGATCCTCCCACTTCAGCCTCCCAAGTAGCTGGGACTACTAAATCCAGATAATGCCACTAAATCCAGGTAATTTTTTATTATTAATTTTTGGGAAGGGATGGGGTCTCGGTATGTTACCTAGGCTGGTTTCCAATTGCTAGGCTCAAGTGATCCTCCTGCTTTGGCCTCCCAAAGTGCTAGGATTGTAGGCATGAGCCTATCTTAGAGAAGTCTTAAGCCTGTGCTTCCCAAGGCCTGGCTCATTGCTTGGAACATAGTAAGTACTCTGTATGTGTAGGCGCTATTATTTGTTCAACCAATGCTGAGCAAATGAAGGAAACTGGCACCATTGGCAGGAAAAGGCTGCCCCTCTGCAGATATTAGAAGCTGATGAGATTCAGGGACCCAAGGTGGGATGGTGAGGACAATGAGGTGAGTGAGTGGAGCACCCTAGTCTGCAGTGTGGAGAGGGTGGGGGGCAAGAAGAGTGAGGAGGAAGGGGACCACCAGTGCCATCCCCAGCCTCAGCTTTAGCAATGGCAGCCTGACATAGGTCTGCTGGCCACATAGAAGGAGACCCCGGCAGCAACCACCTCTAGGATTCCGAGATGCAAGTCCATCATCAGCATCCAAAAATTATGATTAAAAGTTTAGTCAATTACTTATTGCATGCCTGTGCCAAAATATCTCCCGTAACCCATATATGTGTGTGTGTACAAATACACATATACACCTGCTATGTACCCACAAAAATTAAAAATTTTTAAACTGTTTAATCACAAGTCTGTAGTATAACATTATTAGTAGAGTCTGCTGACATTACAATCTATTGATCTCCCCAGAGTTACCGAAAGTATTTCACAATAGTTAGGCTTCCTTCTGTCCATAGTTCAGGGCATATTCAAAGTCTCTAAAGCTGATGTGACCATCTGAGTCTCGATCTACTTCCCTGGAAAATGAAACAAAAAGTCATTTACACATTATTCTCGTTAACACCTATGCACTGAGAGCACATTAGAATCTTTATTTATTTGCATGTCTGTGTGACAGAGGAACCTATTTTATCTACTTGAAGGCTGAGATTGATGCCTTTTTTTTCACTGATAATAAATGTTTGCAAGAAATAAAAGGTATTTATTAAAACTTACAGAAATAATATATTCTACATACTTAAAGAGATGAAGCCAAATACACAGATTATATAAGAAAAAAAGAAATGGCTCTTTTTAATTATCTTACACATGTCTTTCTGTGATATGTCAAAAACTTATGCAGGCCAGATGCAGTGGCTCACACCTGTAATCCCAGCACTTTGGGAGGCGAAGGCTGGTGGATCACCTGAGGTCAGGAGTTCCAGAGCAGCCTGGCCAACATGGTGAAATCCCGTGTCTACTAAAAATACAAAAAATTAGCCAGGCATGGTGGCGGGCACCTGTAATCCCAGCTACTCGGGAGGCTGAGGCAGGAGAATTGCTTGAACCTGGGAGGGAGGCAGAGGTTGCAGTGAACAGAGATCATGCCACTGCACTCCAGCCTGGGTGACAGAGCAAGACTCCATCTCAATTAAGAAAAAAAAAAGTGTGTTTGAAAGCATAACTGAGGAGTAGTGGTCCCAAGTCCTCTTTGGGGGGCATTCTAAAACAATGCCTTACAAGTAGCTCCTGCAGTTGATGCCAATCATATTTTGTTCAAACATCAAATTCGTATCAACCATGACATAGGACTTTTTAAAGCAAAGACTGGCCCAAGCAAGAGAGCCACTAATCACTGTAATAGTTTTAAAGCAGGCTTTTAAAATATTGAATTCTAAAATAAACTTTCTGAATATTTCATGCCAAAGTCTCTGAAGTCTATAATGGTTCTGGATAGAGTGATGGTAATTTTTCATTCTTTTGAAGTAGAGAAAAATCCCTACTTCTCTGCCCCAGGGCAAAACCATGTTGCAGTGTGTTCGTATAAAATGCCTGCAGACTGTGGAGGCCATTATTCTTATTACTTCTTTTGGTAAAACAGACATGATGATTTCATGCTACACAGGACCAAAAGTATAGTGTCAGATCTCTTCTAAGGGATTAGAAATAATCAGTATCACGTTACTAACTACAGAATATAAATCATCCCTTTTATTAAATTAGATAATTGAAGATTCTTAATATTGCCTAAGTATTTTTTTCCCAAGGAATTGGATTAGATAAACAGCCTTTTTTCTTTCCACTCTGAACTGGTATGGTTGAACTATAAATCTCAGACGGTGAGTTAAGCGAATAACCTAGAAAAATAATGTTTAGAACAAACTGCTTCTGATAATATTTTGTGTGTGAGTGTGCTTATTCACTTATTGAGATGCTGAATGCTTGTAGAGAAGCGAGTCCCTTTGCCTGACTTTCTCAGTAAACGACCTCATTGTTATTGTATTAACTTTTTTTTTGAGATGGAGTCTCACTGTGTCACCCAGGTTGGAGTGCAGTGGCGCAATCTCGGCTCACTGCGACCTCCACCTCTCCGGCTCAAGCAATCTTCCCACCTCAGCCTCCCGAGTAGCTAAGAATACAGGCACACAGCACCACGCCTGGCTACTTTTTGTATTTTTTTGGTAAAGATGGGGTTTCTCTATGTTGCCAGGCTGGTCTCAAACTCCTGAGCTCAAGCCATCCCCCTGCCTCGGCCTCCCAAACTGCTGGGATTACAGGCATGAGCCACTGTGCCCCGCCTGTTCTTGTATTAAGTTCTGATTTTTCTTGCTGCCTTTGCCAGAGCTTTCCATCATAAAATGAGCATAGTATAACCAAGAACTGTTAAAACTGGAAAGTTTATTCAAAATGTGTGGGGTGGCATTTTATTCACATAATGAATGGCAGGGCATTATCATTTTAAATTTATATTTCAAATGAGACATGCTGAAATACTTTGTCTTTTGACTTTTCGTCCTCATCACATATATACAAGCAGGTCTGGTCATCTCATGGAGAGTGCAGAGGAAATTCAAGTTCAGGGCTATCATTTTAAAAGCTAACAAATACTGTTTTTCATTGCAGACGGAATCATTCTGAAGAAGGAAGGTCTCATAGCACCCACACTCAAATCACTGTGACAGAAAAGATGTGTGGTGGGTAGAATTAGTGACTGGCTGAGGAGAGGAAGGAAATGTCATCAGGTAAAAAGCCCCCTTGTTTCTGTTACAGCATTCAGCCCTAACGTGAGTTTGTTCTAGTTTTGAAACTAGAATACGTTGTTTGGGTGTCACCAACAACCCCTCAGCACTAAAAAATTCAGCCTCCTCACCCCCCAACCCGGACGCAAAAGAAACTTGAGGAGGGCAAGACCTTCGTCTTGTTTGCTGCTGTGGCCCCACTTCTTGCCCCACAGAGAGGATGAATGTTGAATGAATGAATTTGTGGAATAAATGAATCTGAGGAAACAGCTGATAATATTATAGAAAATCTATTACCTTGCAGGAGGTACTAGGGGATTAAAGAAAGAAACTATCACCTCATTGTCTTCACTGAGTCTAAAAACGCTTGTGGCCTGGCATGATGGCTCATGCCTGTAATCCCAGCACTTTGAGAGGCCCAGGCGGGTGGATCACCTGAGGTCAGGAGTTCGAGACCAGCCTGGCCAATGTGGTGAAACCCCATCTCTACTAAAAATACAATAATTAGGCAGGCATGGTGGTGCATGCCTGGAATCCCAGCTACTAGGAAGGCTGAGGCAGGAGAATTGCTTGAACCCAGGAGGTGGAGGTTGCAGTGAGCCAAGATCGTGCCATTGCACTCCAGCCTGGGCGAAAAGAGCAAAACTCAATCTCATAAATAAATAAACAAAGAAATGCCTGAGAAACACCTTAGACCCATCATTCAGGGATCCGTAAGTAACTCAATGACGGTTTCCAGGCTCAACCACATTTTGCAAAACATAGACGAGGTACAGACGAGACCACATGAGAGACAAGCTTTGGAAAATGAGGCTCAAAACATGGGGCAGTGGAGCGGGGGAACCCGTTGATTGTCAGGCTGAACCACTTAGAGTTAAGCAGCAGGAAACCGTGAACCAGTGCAGAACTGGGTGCACATGTTCTAACCCACACCATAGTCAAAGACCACGCACTTCAATCCAGTGAAGCAGCTGCCCTTTTACCAGACACAGGGATATAGGTATAGACACATATACAGACTTTTATCTCAGAAATGGCTTGTCAAAGGAATTAAAGTTTACACAGTGTAAAAGAGGAGAATTAATTGTTATTAACAATAACTGCTTCTAGAAATGTAGGTCCGGTGAAATTAAAGGCTTTTTTGGTGTGGTTGTTTTTGAGATGCAAAAGGGAGACCTGGAATTGATTTTGGGAGTAGAGACTCAAGAGAGCAGAACTGGGCCGGGCGCGGCGGCTCACACCTGTAATCCCAGCACTTTGGGAGGCTGAGGTGGGTGGATCACTTGAGGTCAGGAGTTCGAGACCAGCCTGGCCAACATGGTGAAAC
>NW_012116265.1:3759103-3780259 GCF_000951035.1 Colobus angolensis palliatus | reverse complement strand
GGGTGGATCACTTGAGGTCAGGAGTTCGAGACCAGCCTGGCCAACATGGTGAAACCCCATCTCTATTAAAAAGACAAAAATTAGATAGGCATGGTGGCACGTGCCTGTAATCCCAGGTACTTGGGAGGCTGAGGCAGGAGAATCACTTGAGCCTGGGAGATGGAGGCTGCAGTGAGCTGAGTTCACACTCCAGCCTGGGTGACAGGGCCAGATCCCATCTCAAAAAAGAAAAAAAAAAAAAGAGAGAGAACTGCTCTGTATTACTTGGTATGAACAATTTAGGGCCATCTGGGAGGAAGGAGATGACAAGGCAAGACAGGAGAGGGTACAGGCACAGGGAGATGCCATATGAGAACAGTCATGAAATTCCCCAATGATGCGGTGACCAAAAGTCCTTCAATTAACTGTTACATCTCCTATGTACTTCCAAATTGTTTGTATTACCTGTTCTAACCTCTCCCCCATCTTCACCAAGAAGCATGCCAGGCGCACACACACTGTGGGGGATGGTGACTTTGGGGTGTCAGTGTTGAGTCAGGGGCTGAAGATTGAGTCAGAAGATGAGCTCTGTATGAAGGTGCAGCAGAGACCAGGAAAAGCAAACAGGGAATGGCAGGATGATCCATCCACTGAATTCTTTCAGAGAAATGAGTACTCAGAGCCATAAGCCTTCTAGGAATTTGCAAGACTCTTGGGAAGTGCTTCATAATCCCCCAGGTGTAGAACGGAGGTTCCAGGCAAAACTCTATGCACTTCAAAGTACATGAAGACCTCAGATGATACTAGGACACATTCCAAATTTGCAGAACTCGACTCAGTCCATTTAGTTGAATTCCAACAGTTTTCAAATTTGTTGAAGTACAAATATTTTGATTCATTGTATTAAAAAGTGGTTATAGGCCAGGCACGGTGGTGCACACCTATAATCCCAGCACTTTGGGAGGCTGTGGCAGGTGGATCACTGGAGGTCAGGAGTTCACGACCAGCCTGGGCAAAATGGTGAAACCCCGTCTCTACTAAAAATACAAAAATTAGCCGGGCGTGGTGACGCACGCCTATAATCCCAGCTACTGGGGAGGCTGAGGCAGGAGAATCGGTTGAACCCAGGAGGTGGAGGTTGCAGTGAGCTGAGATCGCGCCACTGCACTCCAGCCTGGGAGACAGAGCAAGACTCCATCTCAAAAAAAAAAAAAAAAAAAAAAGTAGTGGTTATAATTACTTTCATCAGCAAGAATGTTAGCATTTTTCTCTCTCACATCCAGATTTGTTACACAAGATTCTAATTGCTCTTTTTGGTGGTGCTGTGTGGGCTTTAACAGCCCAGGCTGGATGCTTCCCTGAGCCAGAGCTAAGAGGTCTCAACCCTGAAGGAGCCAGGGTTTTACACTGGGAGACTTTTATTAAGATTATTAATAAAAGGGTGGGAACATATTGCTCTAATACATTCTGAAGGAAAACCTAGGGTTTTTTAAATTAAAAAAATGTCAATAGTTGGCTGGGTGCAGTGGCTCAAGCCTGTAATCCCAGCACTTTGGGAGGCCAAGGTGGGCAGATCATGAGGTCAGGAGTTTGAGACCAGCCTGACCAACATAGTGAAACCCCATCTCTACTAAAAATACAAAAAATTAGCTGGGCGTGGTGGCAGGTGCCTGTAATCCCAGCTACTTGGGAGGCTGAGGCAGAAGAATCACTTGAACTCAGAAGGTGGAGGTTGCAGTGAGCCAAGATCACACCACTGGACTCCAGCTCAGGCGACAGTGCGAGACTCTGTCTCAAAAAACAAACCAAACCAAACCAAACCAAAAGTAAATAGTCAGTGTTTCTCACAGGCAGTAAATGTTTCTTGTATGAAAATGTTGACATCATAACAATTTCTTAGAATGTTCTGAAAGTGGTTATTTCTTGGAAAATCATTTCCTTGTAAAGTTATTCAGGGGTACCCCATGTCCAAGTCTCCAAAGCCAGGCTTCAGACTAGAGTACTTGCTTTTACCCAAGTTACTTAAAAAAAAAAATGAAAGAAAGAAAGAAAAAGGAAATGGTTTAAATTTTATTACATTAAAACAATGGAATCTTTTCTATTAAAATTACATAAAGACTATGAAAGTGATATTTTTTAAGTGGGAACAAGAATACAGAATGGTATATGTATCATCATTGCAATGTTTTCATTTTTTAATTTTAATTTTAATTAATTAATTAATTTAGAGACAGAGTCTTGTTCTGTTACCCAGGCTGGAGTGCAATGGCACGATCTCGGCTCACTGCAGCCTCCGCCTCCCAGGTTCAAGCGATTCTCCTGCCTCAGCCTCCCAACTAGCTGGAATTACAGGCACGCCACCACGTACAGCTAATTTTTTGTAGTTTTAGTAGAAATGGGGTTTCACCATGTTGACCAGGCTGGTCTCAAACTCCTGACCTCAGATGATCCACCTGCCTTGGCCTCCCATAATGCTGGGATTATAGGCGTGAGCTACTGTGGTTGGCCCAATAATTGCAATTTTATAAAAGTTAATATTCTTTTAGGCAGAAGCTGAAGGTTATATGCTACACAGAAACTTGTCTTATGAAGATGGTAGGGTTTTGGGCAATTCTGTCTTAAGATATTCCTTAATATTACTTATATATTTTTCACCTGAAAGAATATTTTCTTTCTTTTTAATCTGAATTTTCCAAACAATTGGCCTTATTTCAAATTGTATAAATCCACAATAGCTAGAGCTGGGCTTCTCAACGTCAGCGCAACTGATATTTTGGACCAGACAATGCTCTGATATAGCAGAGAGGGGGCTGTCCTGGGCACTGCAGGACGTTTAGCAGCATCTCTGGCCTCTCTACCCACTAGATGTTGGTAGGACCCTCTCCCACCCCTCATGCCCAATCGTGACAGCCAAAAATGTCTCCAGAAATTGCCAAGTGTCCCTTGGAGGACACAATCACTCCAGGTGAGAACCATTGAGCTAGAGGAATCACAGTTTAAGGCAATCCTTTTGAACACTGCAGCTAAATCTACACTTACTGATATAATTGCTTTAAAGACTTTTTCTTAAAAAAAAAAAAGTGATTTCAGGGTCAGCTGAGGCACATGTTTCTCAGATCATGCAGAAGATTGTCCCAACACTCTAAGGTTTTGAAATGAGCCCAGAGAAGACCCCACTGGAGAGGCAAACTCCTGCTGGTGGTAACAGGGCCTGTGCCAGACATATCTGTGTTCCCAACAAAAGCACTGACAGATAGTAATTATTTTGTGTCACTGTGATAATCACATGAGATTTTGAAAGTTGACGCCGTATTTGATTCACCTGAAACATGAATGAGAAATTTAATGTGGAGGCCAAGATTTAAGTGAGAAGTTCTCTTAGTGGGATTTTTGGGGTGGGGGAAAAGGGAGAGAGCAGTTTTTTCTTTTTGATTCTTTATGGAATAATTTAAACCAAAGTCAAAACTGCCATTACATTAGGGACAAAGCTGTCATACTGACTGAACAGTGAAAGTAAAAATTACCCTCCAAGCAAGGCACCCCCGCTGGGGATGAGAGGACCCGCCAGTTGAAGATGTAATGATGACTCCCTCTCCCGCAAGCAGCCTTCTCTTCTGAGGAGCCCGCTGCTGCTTCCCACTGGCGTGCTTGCCTCTTTGTTGATGAGAGTCCTGCAGGGCTCTACAGCAATTCAGCTGGTAATGTGTTTATTAATTTTACCTTTTTAAAGACCTGTGTTAAGAAAAGCCATTCGGATACGCAGGAAAGACTAAAGAGATATGCAGATGATTTCTGGTCTCTTCTAGGCTCCGACATCGGCTTCTGGCCGATGTGCTGCATTCTCTTCGGTGTGTACTGCGGTCCCTTTGTGCCCATCCCACACTATGCAACCTTCTTTGACACCAGCCGCTGCTGGGAAAGCCTCGCCCGAGCCAGTAACAGTATCTTTTGCTATTTGGGACTGCTCTGATACCTGGGGTGGCACCCCCTGCCCCCTAAACATGGAAGCATGAAAAAGAAGGTGTTAAGGCCCTCTTCAGGCACAGAGCAGGTAGAACTTCTTGACCAATTTACACTCCAGCTCACTCTGCTGTTTTCTCTTTCCTTCATTGTGCATGGCTCCAGTCTCAGGCTGGTAATTAACACTTAAAAACCTGTGCACGAATTATTGAATCAGTGTACCAAAGGAGCACAAGACTGTTGTGGAGATGTCACCCTTATGGTAGGAAAAGGCTGTTGCAATACCAAGCCTCACCTCTGCATCCCAGATGTCCACATGTGGGTAGAACAGAGCAGGTGGCACCCCTTGACCAATGAGGCATGAGGACCGGGGGATAATGGTTCTCTGCTTCGGTGCTTCACGTAGACAACTCTGCGGTCATTCTGTTGGCTCTTCGGAGGTTCTGGTAGGATCAAGCTCCAATCGCTCATAGTAGTAATGAGCTTGGTGACAGACACTTGCACTCCCTCATTCTCTGTTTCACAACAACCTGTATACAAGCCCTCATCAGCCTCTGCTTTCAAGAAGAACCCAGGTTAAGACACAATGGAAAGTTTATTTTGAGAGACGAAACTTCACACAGAGCATTTAAATTGCCATCAGCAATAGCACGTCATATCAGATTCTCATTCAAGTAAAAGAGATCTCACTACTTGAAAGAGATCAAACTATTCCTCTATTTGCAAAATGCTTTTTTTTTTTGGAGGAAATTAAATAGTGTCTTTAAGAAGAGCTCTGAAGTTTCAAGTTCCAAGCAATTAAAATGCCAGAGTTAACCAGAAAAAAAAACACTGCAGCAGTCTTTTTACTGTCTAATATACATGTCTTATTAATAATATTTAGTTCATTAATAATAAATAGTATTATTGGACTTTAAGTGCTCCTTCAGAGTGAGGACGAGGTATTCCTGAATATAAGATTCTGATAGGGTTCTTTTGGATGCAGAGGTATAGTTATGATCTGATCATAAGCAAGTGCTGGACCTGGCTGTTTAGGATGAACTGTGAAGCATAAGAGAATGACACAATGTCCAGTTCAGGCCAGGAATAAAGAATGACACAAGCCAGGCAAAACGGTGGCCTCATTAGCACTCAGCTCAGCCTACTAGCCTAACAGTTTCATGGACATTGTTGGTTTCTTCCCCACCATCCATCCTACCTGCTCTGTGCCATGCAGCAGCTGTGTGATTGTGGGGGAACAGATCTCCACCCCAGCTCTAGAAGTGGGATCTCACTGGCCTTAAACAATGACTGTAATCCCACTCTCCTTACCACAGTGACTGGCTCGAGGATTGATTGGCTTAAGCCAGTTAACACATGTCATTCCTCCCCTGGCCACTACTCATTGGTAAAGAATTGGTACAAACATAATGAAGTCTAGGAATTTTGTTTGCAAGTTGAGAAGCTCTTTCAATGCGGACACCTGAGATGCAGAGGCGAGGCTTGCTATTGCAACAGCCTTTTCCTACCATAAACGTGCAATTTCCACAACAGTTCTCTGCTCCAACGGTACATTGATTCAATAATTTGTGCACAGGCTTTTAAGTGTTAATTACCAGCTTGAGACTGGAGCTATATATAATGAAGGAAAGAGTCAGAGAACAGCACAGTGAGCTGGAGCCTAAACAAACCATGCCTGAAGCCTCCCCTATGTCAAGACTCTTAGTCACTGACCCAATAAATTCCCTGTGTTGTTTAAGGCAGGATGTAATGGATTTTCTGCTACTTGGAAATGAAAGCATCCTGACATACAAAGGATCCTGTCTGAAATATTTTCCAAACCTTGAAGTATTGGGAACTTGATGGTCAGACAGCAGATACTCAATGAACATAGTAGTTTTGAAATGATTATTCCATTTTAAAGAAACCATAAATAATTTAGATTTCTCCTTGGATGCTAGTTCAAGATTCTGGATTATTCTCCTCAGCTCTGCATTCTAAAGAAGTAACTTGCTTGCTGTATCCAACAGAAAGTTCTGTTTATGGTGCCTTAATTGTGATTCTTAAGGCACTGAAGAGGCTATTGAGGGGACTAATATATATTTTCCCTAACAAGTGATGGAATAAATTCTCCAGTCCAAGAAAAAAGGAAAAATGGATGTAAAATACAGCCACAGCTTGCCAAAGTGATTAACCATAAATAATGACTCACTTTTTCCTATTTACTAAATTTTAAGAACGAGGAATCTCATTGACAGCTTGAAATATTTTAAAAGGGAGAAAATATAATTTCAGTATGTCATTTCAGATGATTGACTACTTGTAGACATGTGGATAAATGCAATCAACATATAGCCCATTGGCCGGGCGCGGTGGCTCAAGCCTGTAATCCCAGCACTTTGGGAGGCCGAGGTGGTCGAGACCATCCTGGCTAACACGGTGAAACCCCGTCTCTACTAAAATACAAAAAACTAGCCGTGCGAGATGGCGGGCGCCTGTAGTCCCAGCTACTCGGGAGGCTGAGGCAGGAGAATGGCGTGAACCCGGGAGACGGAGCTTGCAGTGAGCTGAGATCCGGCCACTGCACTCCAGCCTGGGCGACAGAGCGAGACTCCGTCTCAAAAAACAAAACAAAACAAAACAAAACAAAAAACATATAGCCCAAGGCCTTGGGCTATACTTCCAGGAAATAATTTGATATTCCTTCTCTATCAAGTGTTTTAACAGAGCTGCTAATAAACAGGGATATGATCGGGTTGCTAACGTTGATTCTCTGGAAGAGAAATGGCAATGTAAGAAAACAGCACAGATCAGACAGCTTTCAGGACAAAGTGCAAAAGTGCATCTTCGAACTAATAATAACAAATCTGTTTCCTACACTTCTGAGTCACTAAGATCTTCCATTCTTCCCCCTATGCAGTAAATGTGCAACTACCACAGGCCCGCTCTGAATATGGCAGGGAGACAGTGTGGTCCAGGAGAAATCTCCCAGGAGGGAGCTCTCTGCTCAGTTAAGTTGCTGCCAAGTCCTGGGCAAATTTCTCAACTGCTATGACTTTGAAGCTGCTCACTTGTCAAGCTGAATGGCTAGGCTAGATGATTGCTAAGATTTGGTCCAGTTCTCAATTTTATGAATCTAAGCTGGATCTTAATTATACAACTAGTATCTTTGTATGCAGAAAATTGGAAAATGCAACCCAACTCCTGTTAGCCATGTTTAGCCTTTTAAAAAAAAGTAGTTTGAACCTTTGACCCTGTGGATATTTATAAGCAACCATAAGCATATATAAATGTAAAGAAAAAAGATCCTACCATCAACAATGTGAAATATTAGTGGAGATAAAGCCATTTCTATTTCAAATATATAATCACTTCAGCTGAGATACCCAGTATCATCTTGAACTTGATTATGAGATAAAAGAAATGGGACAGACATGGCAATCATTTAATCTCTTAAGAACAGCTATTCTGAAGAGCTTTTCACTCTATGCTCAATAGATTTCTAGCAGGTTATGATCTGGCTAGAAAGAAAGCATAATGATGAAGAAAATTATGTTTTCAATAACACAGGCTTTTTACAGTACAAGTCCTTCCACAAAGGAGGCAATAAAACGAACTCTGACCACTTTAACAGATGGCATAATGGCTCAGTGCACAGATGTGGCCTCTCTGAAAGCAACAAGTTCATCTCCTTGACTGGAGGTTTAGGAATGAGCTGAACTTTCAAGTGTAATGTAGGAAAGATTACATACTTCCATACAAGAAAGCTGAGTATTAGTGGGTTCAGAAGCTTGGAGAGATGGACTAAAAGAATAAGGCTTAATGAGTTTCATTTTGCTAATGCAACAAATAGAGTTGAAGTTGAAATGTGAACTATAAATATCAAGCTATCTGTAAATGCCCTCCTAATTACATTGTTAGCTATTGTTTAGACGGAAGCTTGCCTTTTAAAAAGTATACTTCCTCAGTATACCAATTGTCAAATAATGCTTATTTTCTTTAATAGTATAATATTTTGAGTGGGATATATTTTTTATAATATGTGATAGAAGGACTGTAGAGTTTTTTGTTTACTTTCTTTGGGAAATTTGATAAATCAAAAGTTTATCTGGGAAAATAAATACGCCATAAAATTAAAAATATTTTTAAAAATAATAATGTTATCAAAACAAAAATAAATCCTCAATTCAGTAATTAAAACAGCGTGATTATTACTCAGGAATCAATGGATAAGAACAATGTCCAGAAATATGTATATATAGGAATTCTGCAAAAATCAAACAAGGCAATTCAAATGAGTGGGGATGGAACAGGTTGGCAGGAAAAGAAGCTGGGATAATTGGCTATCCATTTGGGGATGGGTAGATTTTGACTCCATGGCAGAGCCTGCTTTGTGTTCAACAAAATTTACTTCCCTCTCTTCCGGGGAACATAGCTAGACTACATTTCCCAGCCTCCCTTGCAATGAGATGCAACCAGGAGTCCTGGCAATGAATGTTAATAATATAATGATATAGGAACAAAGACTAGCCGTTGCTCCATCTAATTAAAAGCGTAATATTTCAAAGGCCTGTACAGGACCTTATAATCCTAGGGGCTGTGACATGGCCAAATCCTGAAGGATATTCTCATAACAGTGTTAGCAAATACTCACCAGTAAGTGAGTAATTTACTCTGTATATCTTGGTTGTAGAAAAATTATTTTAAAATTCTGTGAAGATAGACTTTTTTTTCCATTAAATGAGAGTGCAGGAACTTATATAAAAATTAAGATTTGTTTTTAACAGCTTGTACTTTAGTTTTCAATAATCCATTTGAGAAAATAAGATTTTACATCTCAGCCCATTTCTCATGGATGCGATGTGCATCACTGAGCCACTAGGAAATTTGGCCTTAGTTCAGCATGACTATAATAAATTATTTATGTTTTCATTTACAACATGCTCCTAGCATTTAAAACCTCTGGGTCTGTGGACAATAATACATGACATAAAAAATGAATAACATTTCTTAATGAAACAATTCCCTCAAATTATCAAAAGCACTCTATTAATGGAGTCCACTCACAATAAAAAAGTCACACCAAATGGAATGACCAAAAGGGCTTTAACAAGAGAATTTCAGTCTAAAAGATAAAGGTTCAGAGGGCCATATACAAGCATTTAGAAAATTATGAAATGTATGAGGGGCGTGAATATGGGCAAATCAATCAAATCCTAGGATTAAAACTAAGGGACTCCAAGTGAAAGTGCAGAGGGGACATTTGAGGACTCAAACCTGGAAGTGCTTCTTCATCTAACAGTTAGAATTTGTTTTCTATCCCTGCAATAATTCTCAAAGTTGGTATGGAGATGGGAGAAGAAAAAGGAACATACCGTGAGGGAGGTCTTACAAATTGCATATGACATCCTCATTCCCTGACCCTGTCCGCCTCGCTCCCTCTGCCCAGCACTAAGCATTACTCCTGAGACGGGTGACCGTTGCGCTGACTCTGGTGTGGAATTTGCCTTGTGGGAGGGGGAGGCGAAGAGTCCTCAGAGGTTTCCTGCCAGGAACAGACACTGGCTCATGAGGGGTTTCAATATAGCGTAAATCACTAAGGGACATTAGGATGTTGGGGAGCTCTTCCTACCCTTGGGAAGAAACTGCTCTCCCATAAATTGCCACACTAATACCAATTTCAAGGATTCAAATTACTGGCCCAGTCCAGCAAGACATTTTCTGCCCATTATCTAGTTTCTCCTGCCTCCAGGCAGGGCCACATCATTGATTATGGAGCATTTCAGCCACTAAAAAAGATCACGCTCATCATTAAAGACATTAAGTGTTGATCTGTGCTGGCTAAGTGACTTAAAAGGTTCGTGCCCTTCTAGTAACAACTCAAAGAGGCTATTTCAGGATATTTATTAAACAAATTAAGTATTTACATTATGCTCAAGCACAGAGGCACAGTCACCGAGTGCAGAAGTGTAAGAAGACAAAACCAAGAGAATTTATGTTGGAGAGAACGCGGCATTTTTAGTTCTTAGAAGTGGGGGCTGAGGAACCTCCAAATGCTTGAGAAAGAGACTGAATTGGGCAAGGATAGTGTTCTGCCTCCCTCCGCCTGTCAATGGCATCCCAATGACCACCTCCTTAAAAGGAAATAAACAGCAATTAAAAACTGCAGAGACAATTTAGAAAATCTCCTTCAAGGCCTAAAGACTAAAGGAAACAGATGTGTTAACCCTACAATTTTCCCTCACAATTTAAAATTTTAGGACCCGAATCGTGATGACCCGGATTTTAGAAGTATCTTCTGTAGCCTATGGTACACACTCTGGTGAAGGAACCCACGTTTTCCTGAACACAGTGACAGCCCATGAATGCTGGACCATCAATGTGACTGAGATTAGTGATCCTCTTCGCCTGCCTATGAACCTGCAGTGGGCAGAGGTCACCTATATCGTGTTCACTGTGCTGTTCCCAGTATTCGGCACAATGTCTGGCACACAGTGGTATTTGATAAGTATCTGCTGAATATACGAGCATGTGAACGGGAGTTTGGAGACGGGAGAAAGAACTCACCACTCCACGATCTTACATCAATTGCTGTGAAAATGTTGGCACTTGTCCTTCCATCAGCATAAGAACATTAGGATCCTGCTACTTAAATGTAAGACAGATGTTTCTCCCATTGTTATAGTCTTTATAGTTTTCATTTTTAATGGCCATATGCAATTTTATCAAATGGATTTATAATAAATTATTTTTTGTTGGACTTTTGAGTCAATCCAGTCTTTTCACTTTTATAAATGTATTACCGAACATGTTGAGTAACTATGCAGAGGCGGGTGGATCACCTGAGGTCAGGAGTTTGAGACCAGCCTGGCCAACATGGTGAAACCCTGTCTCTACTAAAAATACAAAAATTAGCCGGGCTTGGTGGCAGGCACCTGCAATCCCAGCTACTTGGGAGGCTGAGGCAGAAGAATAGCTTGAACTTGAGAGGCAAAGGTTGCAGTGAGCTGAGATCGTACCACTGCACTCTAGCCTGGGTGACAGAGTGAGACTGTCTCCAAAAAAAAAAAAAAAAAAGAAAAGAAAAAAGAAAAAAGAAATGGATTCTTGAGTTCAGTTACTCATTCACCAGGCAAACACTAAGAGCCCACTATGGTCCAGGCACAGTAGGTTCTGAAGATACACAGGTGAGCAGAAAACACAAGAGTACTTTTGAGCTTTTACCCAATCCTGGGAGAGAATTCTACAAGCAAAATTAAATAATTCTATTAATACAAGCAAAATAATATTACCAGTGTACTAAGTGCCCTGAAGGAGTGACAGAATGTTCTAGGAGAGGGTGGGACATAGGGGCGAGAACTGGGCAGCAGGTTGGGGGATCAGGACCTGGCTGAAATCTGAGAAACAGGGAGCTAATAAGGGAGGTGCGGGAGGGGAAGAGCTCTCCAAGCAGAGGGAACAGCATGTGCAAGGTCCTTGTGGCAGGACAGAACAAGGTACATTCAAGGAACTGAAAGAAGGCAAATGTGACCAGGCACAGAGTGAGGATGAGCATGGGGCCAAATCAGGCTGTGGGGTACATGAGCTGGAACTATTCAGGTTCTGGAAGTCTATGTAAGGACTTTGGTCATGATCCAAAGAGCAATGGGAAGTCATCAAAGTGCTTCAAGTAGGGGGCTGACGTGCTTGATACAAATTTTGGAAGTTTATCTTTGCTTAATAACACCCTGCCCCAAAGGGATCCATGTCCTGTCTCCAGCACCTGTGAATATGTTGTATTATGTGGGGAAGGAAAATTAGGGTTGCAGACAGAATTAAGGGTGCTGACTCTAAAATGGGGAGATTATCCTGGGTTATCTAGGTGGGGCCAATGTAATCTTAGGAGACTTGGAAAGCAGGAGAGGGTGTACAAGAATCACAGGAGCCAGAGAGATGTGAAGATGCTACACTACCAGCTTTGTTGATGGAGGAAAAAGCCATGAGCAGAAGGCAGGGGGCCTCCGGACGCTGGAAACAGTAGACATGGCTTCTTCACTTGAGCCTCCAGCAGTAATGCAGCCCTGCTGACACCTGGATTTTAGCCCAGTGATGGCCATTTTGGATTCTGGCCTCCAGAAATGTAAGACGATAAATTTGTGTTGTTTAAAGCCACCAAGCTGGTGGCAACTTGTTATAGCGGCAATAGGAATCTAATACAAAGGAGATGATCTTGAATTTAGTTTTGGGTATTTAAGTTTTACAAGTCTTTGACACAAAGAACATGGACATTTGGAAGTATTATTCATCTATAGCCACTCTCCTAAGTAATATGATCTTTATTTAATTATTTTACCTTTCATGACTTCAGTGTTATCATATATAAAAAGAAAATAGATTTAAGGTTGGTTCCAGTTCTAAATCTCTGAGCTTATAAGCCTGGAAAGGAACAAATATGCTTTTCACTTAGATTCCTGTCAGAATTTGGCAATCAGTGGGGAAAAAGTGATATTAAAAATAGTGATCTCAACTAAAGGGAGAAAAGATTCCATTTTTTAAAAGTACCCAAAATATGAAATAACTAGAAATACCTTAATAAGAAATGTGTTGAATTTATATAAAGAAAACTACAGAATTCCTCTGAGACATATAAAAGGATATTTGAAAATGTGCAGGGACAAGCCACGTGTGTATTCCTGGATGGGAAGACTGAACATTGTAAAGATGCCAAATCCTTCCCAATTAATTTATAGGTTGAATGCAATTTTCATCAAAACCCCAAAGGGAGTTCTTGGAACTTCACAAAAATGATTTTACCATTCATCTGGAAAATAAACAGGCAAGAAGAGCTGAGAACAAATTTGACAACAAGAAACACCAGGTTTTAGAACATATTGTAAGAACTGGGGGGGCGGGGGGGCGGGGAAGGTATGTCTCTGGAGTAAGAATAAGGTGACCAAGGGAACAGGACAGATGTCCTGGAAAGGTCCCCTCATATGAAAAAGGAATCAGCACAGCACAAGGTGACAAAGGCATTATATATAAATGGGGATTATTTAACAAAGGATCATGGAAAAACTGGCTATTTGAAAACAAAAACGCTTAGATCATCACCCCATGCTATATACCAAAATAAGTTCCAAACTCATTAACATGCTAGATAGTCCTAAAATTCAAACCAACCAAGAATATGGAAGCGGATATTAATCTGGTGTCTAGACAAGGAAAATTTTCTTAGTACAAAAGCAATTGAAGAAATTGTGAAAGAAAAGATCACAGATTTGAATAGATGAAAACTTAAAATCTCTGCACATCAAAAATTATAATACAAAAGGAAAACAATAAGCTGGAAAAACAATTGTAATAAAAATAGAAAGAAGTAAATGTTTTCACTATAGAAGAGAAAATGGGCAAATGGTATGAATAGATAATTCACAGAAAAGAGAACAGAAAAGGCTAATAAACACGTAAAAATGTTCAAGGTTATTAGCAATTGGAGAAATAAAACAAAAAAATGAGATACTCTTTCCACCTATTAGATTCGTAAAGATTTGAAAAATAGCACTCGGTCATTGGTAAGAACAGGGAGAGAAAGGGCATATGCAGTGAAGGGAGCAGAATTTGTTACAGGAGGTGTAAAAATGATAAAATAACTTCAGACTCTCTGATACGATACCTTGATATCTAGGATATCTAGGAACATCTCCTAAGAAGATAAAAGTGAAGACAAATTTGTTTATTGTAGGATTATTTATAAAGGAAAATGGCAAAATGAAAAGCATGGATAAAAAACTCACACTCATCTTAACAAAAACAGAGAAACAGGGAAGAATCCATACCAAAATATTAATGATGATTATCTTTGGTTTGGTATGAATATGGTTGTTTGGTTTTGTTTGTTTGTTTGTTTTGTTTCCTTTCTTCAGACCTTTCTCTATTTCCAACATATTCTATGAGGAGCATTTGTTACTTCAGCCAGATCTCCTCCCAACCATCCACCTCCCACGCCCTGCCCCACCTTCTACCCTCCACCACCCACAAAATGCCTACGTGCTCAGCACACAACCACTTTTCCATTTTGTGAGTTTCCCATTGCGTGCAGCTGATAGCTGAGGGAAAATTCATGTTTGATAAAATCATCCTGTGAGTGATGGCCAACCAAGGAAAACCATTTCACACTTAGGGAGTTTACATAACGTGAGTTTATAAGAAAGGAATGAAAGAAAAGATGTTACGGGCAGAGCTTTCAGAGAAACAACCGTGCTTGACTCTGCAGAGAAGGAATGCAGTTCCAGGGTGCCCGGTGTCTGCGTGCATTCCTCGGCTGCCGCTCTCTTTCAGTGACTACATGGTCTGACTATTTGACTGGTTTGACACTCTTTAGTAATAAATATATCCCCATATGGAAGTTTTACTGAAAATAGCTCCCTGGGGGGAGAAAAAAAAAACTAACCTTTTTTTTTTTTCCACTTTGAATTGAACCACAGGTATAAAATAACTCTGAACTTGGTGTTCAGTGCTACAACCTCTAGAGGACTGTACAGAACAAATGCCCTGAAGTGAGAACTTTTCATGTCTTCTTTTCTTCCCCTCTTTGCTTTTCTGTCCCTCGCTGAAGTGAGCTGTGGTGAGGGCTTCAGACCTGCCGCCTGCCAGCAACACACAGTCTGGTCCACTGGGAGAAAGGGCTCTACTGACCTGCCCTCGATGCTTCCAGAGTCCAAGCCTCTCCCCAGAACAACAACACGTAGTCTTTTTTCCTTCAAGGGACTTTAAAAGTCACCTAGCAGGCTGGGCACGGTGGCTCATGCCTATAATCCCAGCACTTTGGGAGGATGAGGCGGGCAGATCACCTGAGGTTGGGAGTTCGAGAGCAGCCTGACCAACATGGAGAGACGCCCTCTCTACTAAAAACAGAAAATTAGCTGGGTGTGGTAGCATATGCCTGTAATCCCAGCTACTTGGGAGGCTGAGGCAGGAGAACTGCTTGAACCCGGGACGTGGAGGTTGTGGTGAGTGGAGATCAGGCCATTGCACTCCAGCCTGGACAATAAGAGTGAAACTGTTTAAAAAAAAAAAAATCACCCAGCCCCACTCTTTCATTTTACAGATGGGGAAACAGAGGCTCAGATGCACGAAGCTGCTTTCTTACCTAGCATAACAGAGCAGGTCTCTGGATTCATGGCACAGTCCTATGCCCAGCTAATAACTCTGGGCTTTTGGAGATTTTGAGGGTCTTTGCCAAAAACCCAGGTTGGTCCCATTGGACACAGAAAGAAACACCAATTTGTAATACACTGCCATCTCAAAGCTATGTACACACTGCAAGCAGTACCAGGGACAAGACACTGGGACTCCCCATTTCAACTGCTTGATCATTTCCAGCTTATGTGGGAATATGGGATAAACTCTAGGATTAGGATGACTTTGGTGTGCAGTTAGCCTAAAGCTTTTCACAGCCATGCAGAATTAGGGGCTGAATAAGACATGAAGATCTATCCTTGGAATATGCGGTAATTATGACATCACAATGAACATCCTCCCCAGAGCCCCACAGAATAGCCCAAAAGAACATCCCAACAATTTGGGGGTGGGAAAAGAAGGCACAAAAACATTTCAAAATATTAGTGTTTCAAAAATGATGTCATAAATGTGCATGTAAAAAATTTGTTTAAGTTCTTAGTTAGGTTTTCCCCCCACGGATGCTGGGTTGGGCTTAAGAAAAAACTCTTTCACAAAACCTGAGTTTAATAGGAGCATTGGTATCACAATTGGAGGAATTTCATTATGAAATCCTTTTTTTCCCCCAAGATGGAGTCTTGTTCTGTCATCCAGGCTGGAGTGCAGTGGCATAATCTCGGCTCACTGCAACCTCCGCCTCCCGGATTCAAGCAATTTTCCTGCTTCAGGCTCCTTAGTAGCTGGGATTGCAGGTGCGCGCCACTACGCCCAGCTAATTTTTGTATTTTTAGTAGAGAAGGGGTTTCACCATGTTGGCCAGGATGGTCTCGAACTCCTGACCTCATAATCCACCCGCCTCAGCCTCCCAAAGTGCTGGGAGGCGTGAGTCATCGTGCCCCGCCGAAATCCTTTCTAATTAGTACTATATAAATTGCTGTAAATTTGAGTTTTGGGCAATGGTGAAGAAATAGGCTGATGGAGGAAAGTGAGTCCTCATGGAACATCCTAAAGATTAGAGTTTTGACTCATTTGTCGGGTTCAACTGGAAAAATAAAAATCAAGAAGAAAAGAATTTTAGCATTTTTTCCTATTTTTGTGAATAATGTCATTGGTATTGTGGTAGACATTACACTGAATCTGTAGATAGCTTTGGGTAGTATTGACATTTTCACAATATTAATCCTTCCAATCCATGAGCATGGTATATCTATTTTTTGGGTGTCCTCTTCAATTTCTCTTATCAGTGTTTTATAGTTTTCCTTGTAGAGATTTTTTATTTCTTTGGTTACATTTCTTCCTAGGTATTTTATACTTTTTTTTGTAGATATTGCAAATGGAATTGCTTTTTTTGATTTCCTTTCAGTTTGTTCACTGTTGGCATATATAAATGGTACTGATTTCTGTAAGTTGATTTTGTATCATATAACTTCACTTAATTCATTTATCAGTTCTAATAGTTTTTTGGTGGAGTCTTTAGGTTTTTCTAAATATATTTCTAGCAAACAAGGATAATTTGACTTCTTCCTTTAGGAACATGACGAAGTACCAACAACTCCTTAAAAAGAAAATCTTTGAAACATTAGAGCAAAAGATAAAAAATTTGTGAACTAACAAGAAAAGTAACCATAAAAGAAATATGTTCTTCTCATAATACAATTAATTCACTCGTAGCACACTTTGCCAGTCCTCACAATTACTTGCATGTTAAAAGGCTTAAAGGGGAATTTTATAAAATAAAGTATATGTTCCTAATCTTACAAAACCGTTAGTGGAGATACAGATATTATTGGCATGTTTCCTAAAGCAAACTCAAAACAGAGACACTCTTTATCTTACATTTTATTTAATAAACTAGAAGAGGGTCTTGCCATGGTGAAAAGGCAAGAAAAACAAATAAGAAAAATTAATAGGAAAGAAACATCATTAATTGCTATAGCTGCGATTATATAACCCAGAAAACTCAAAGGAATCTACTAAGAATTTTAGAAGTAAAACAATGCAAGGATAATTATTATATAAAACATGCTCTAAAAATAATAACATTCCTTTTCAACAACAACTATCAAACTTTTTGTTTCAAAATTAGATTTCTCTTATAACAAGGAAAAAATATATCTGTATTTAATACACATTCATTGAGTACCCACTTGATAATTAAAGGTGGAATATATCAGTCCAATAATAAAACTATAAACATTTTATAAAAGAAAAAACAAAAATAGGCAATACTTCAAGGTAATTTGTAGATTTAATACATTTCTAAATAAAATAATAATAGGATATTTTAGTATGTAAAAATTCTGAAGTTCATATCAGAGATTAACTGGGACAATAAGGGGCAGCTTAAGAGAGATCAGAATGTATCAAAAAGCAACCCACATTAAAAGAAACAGGAGCAGCAACTAACACCTGTAATCCCAGTGCTTTGGGAGGCCAAGGTGGGAGGATTGCTTGAGGTCAGGAGTTCGAGACCAGCCAAAAACTGGGCAACATAGTGAGACCCTGTCTCTACAAAAAATAAAAAATAAAAAAATTAGCTGGGTATGTACCTGTAGTCCTAGCTACTCAGAAGGCTCAGATAGGAGGATCACTTGAGCCCAGGAGTTCTGGATAACAGTGAGCTATGATCGTACCACTGCATTCTAGCCTGGGTGATGCAGCTGAGACTCCTTAAAAAAAATATATATATATATAAATATAAACTTAGATCCTTACTTTATACCATAAAACAGAATAAAGACATTGTAAATAAAAATTTAACATACAATATCCCAAAGGTAGATGAAAATAATAATATATTTATCCCAGGTAGGTATTTAGATTCACTATTTAAAACACACGAGAAAATTACAAGTAAACTGCAGTTGCAAGGCCAGGCGTAGGCGTGGTGGCTCATGCTTGTAATCCCAGCACTTTGGGAGGCTGCGGCAGGTGGGTCACTTGAGGTCAGGAGTTCCGAGACCAGCCTGGCCAACATGGCGAAACCCCGACTCTACTAAAAATACAAAAATTAGCTGGGTGTTGTGGAAGGTGCCTGTAGTTCCAGCTACTCAGGAGACTGTGGCAGAAGAATTGCTTGAACGCAGGAGGCAGAGGTTTCAGTGAACTGAGATCACGCCACTGTACTCCAGCCTGGGTGACAGAGTGAGACTCTGTCTCAAAAAAGAAAAAAAAATTGCAGTTGGGGTAGGGAGTAAACCAAGATAAAAGGTAAATATGGATATGAAATTGTGATAAATATTATATGTAAATGTTGACATCTAAAATATATGAAAAGCTCTTATAACCCTATAAGAATAATTCAAAATTACCAATGACAAATGGTTAAAAGTTACAGAAGGAAAAATATTTTAAATACCAAATTTAAGTAAATGTTCAACTTGCCAGGTAAGTGAAGTGAGATAAAGCTGTAATGTCACACTTTACACTCACCAAAATAGCAAGTCAAGACAAGTGAGAAAGACCAGAGTTGGCAAGCCTCCAGGGAACAACATACTATGATTCAGCGATAGTGTTTCCAATTCTTTGGAAGACAGACAACAAGCAGAACTACAAAAGAAAGAAACAAGAGGGAAAGAGGAGGTACGGAGAAAAAGGGAAGGAAGGAGGGAGGAAGGGAGGGAAGAAGGAAAGAAGAAAAGATTATGTTTTTGACCCATTCATCTTATTTCTGAAAATGTATCCAAAGAAAATATACTTTAAAATTTTCTGCTCTTCAACAAACACAGGTAAGGCAATGAACAGATAAGCTACAGCCTAGAAGAAAAAATCTTTGCAAAGTACATACCTGATAAAGCAATATGTAAAGAACTCTCAAAACTCAATGATAAAGCAAACACCACGGCAAAAAACAGGTGAGAGGTTTGAACAGACACTTCACTGAAGAAGATATGATGGAAAATACGCACATGAAAAGATATTCAACGTCATTGGTCATTACAAAAATACTGACTAAAACCACAGTGAGAGATACCACTACATGCCTATAAGAATGGCTAAATTTACAAAGATAGAGTGTTAGTGAGGACGCAGAGCACCTGGAATTCTCATTCACTGCTAGTAGAAATGAAAACAGGTACAGCCACTTAGGAAAAAATTGGCAGTTCTGTAAAAAAACTAGACATATAATACATCTACCATACAGTCCAGCCATTCTACCCCTAGCTACATATCCAAGGGAAAAGAAAGCACTTATCTATTCGGACTTGCAAACCACTGTTTACAGCGGGTTTATTTGTTTAATGGCCCCAAACTGGAAACAAACCCAACCTCCATCGACATGGTACATTGTTACAATGTATGCAGCAATGGAAAAGGAATGAACTCTTGATACATGGTATCCCACGGATAAATCTCAAAGTAATTACACAGGGTCAAAGAAGCCAGACCAAAACAAGAACATAATTATATGATTCCATTTATATAATATTGTAGAAAATGAAAACTAATTTGCAGTGTCAGAAAGTAGTTCAGTGGTTATCTGAGAAGGGGGAAGGGGGAACAGGGAGGTGGGAAGGGGTAGGAGGGTGGGAGGAACTGCAAAGGGATACAAAGAAACTTCCTATTTTTTTTTCTTCCTGGAGACAGGGTCTCACTTTGTCACCCAGGCTGGAGTGCCGTTGCATGATCATAGCCCACTACAGCTTAAAACTCCTGGGTTCAAGCGATCCTCCCTGGTCAGCCTCCAGAGTAGCCGGGACTACAGTGGAATGCCACCATGTCCAGCTAATTACAAAAAAAAAACCCATTTTTTTTTTTTTAGAGACGGGGTCTTGCTGTGTTGCCCAGGCTGGTCTTGAAGTCCTGGCCTCAAGCAGTCCTCCTGCCTTGGTCTCCCAAAGTGCTGAAATTACAGGCATAAGCCAATGTGCCCAGCCCCAAAGAAACTTTTAATGATGATGGCTATCTTCAATATTTGACTGTAGTTACATTTCATGTGTATACATACCAAAAATTATTCAAGCATGTTAAATTATTAAATATATGTAGTTTATTACACATCAGTTATATCACAATAAAAATGTAAAAAAAAATTAGATAAAAAGTCATTTATACCATCATCTTTTACAATGGTAAAAATCTGTTAGGAAATCCCAATCCAACAATAGGAATATGACTCAGGAAACTATGGCTCATCAATTTACCATAAAGCTTTTCTGTTATTAAACATAATACATGTAAAGACCACGCAGACATAAACTTCCTCATAGTAGGACACAAAACCACATATACAATATTATAACAGCTATACAAAAGCCTAGGATTACATAAGTTTAAAGACTGGAAGAGGCTATAGAGAAACCTAACAGTTGTCATAGTAAAGGAAGGGATTACAGGTGTTTAAGTGCAGAGCTGTCGATTTTTTTTTCCTTTATTCACAAAGAAGAGCATGCTTGTTGTTTAGAGGTTTAGTAACATCTTTCTAAAGCTCTCCAGAGAAACAGACACAATAGAGACGTCTAAAGCTCTCACCAAAGGAGCTGGGAAGTCCTGCCACCAAAGAGACAAAGAAACTTAAGGAAAATTAAATGCTGAATTCCCCAGCAAAATATTCATCATCTGCCTTTTCCCTCTCTCCTTCCACTCTTCTCCATTCCACAGCTCCCACCACTCTCACCGCTGGCTTTCCCCTGGACACTGCCTCACTCAGGTCCTTCTCATTCCTCCCCTAGCTACCATCACAATGCTGCACACTAGATTTCAGTCCCTACACTGCCATCTAGACAGGCGACATCACATACATCCCTCATCAAAACGTTAGAAGACTCCCACTCGGCCCACATAATACAGTTAACTCCTTCACATAGTCTCTCAGGAGCTACAGTAGCCTCTACTTGCAGCCTTGTTTAAACATTATTTCCTTATTCCCAAACTCCAGCCTCTTATTTGCTATTCCTTAATTCCTATGCACTACTCGAAGTTCTAGGGGTATAAAAATGAGTAATAGATGTACGATGGTTAATTTTATGTGTTACCTTGGCTAGGCTATGATGCCCAGTTGTTTGATCAAATATCAGTCTAGACATTGCTGTGAAGGTAATTTTTAGATTTTTAGATATTATATATATAATATATATGTTT